>NW_024704743.1:87580958-88223458 GCF_018977255.1 Callorhinchus milii
CCCCATGTTGGGATTTGGAATAACATATTTGAAACTCCAATGCAGTCCTGGGGTGTCTTGCATTGTCGGAGGTGCGATACTTAAACTGGGGTACTGTCTGCAGTTCAGATGGATATTAAAAATCTGTCAGCAATAGCAACCTGGAGGATTGCGACCCCGTTTGCTCGGGAACTGGCTCACAAATACTCTTAAGTATGATAATCGCGTTCCACATGATATGGCTTTCAGACATCCCGGGCTGACTAAAAGAAACCTAAAAGATTATTTGTTTATAGTAACTTGTGAACAAATGTTTCACAAATGGTGTCCTGTTTTGCTGATTTGAGACTGAAAGGGACAAGTCAGAACAAAGCATTTATGGATCAACAAGAGATTCTTCTACTGTGCAGCAGAGAAATTCTCCGCCTGATAACTCCGAGCACTTTTGCAGGAAATAAGTGATTGAACTCACTCATTGCTCACAGATAACTTAGCTCAATTAGAGCTCACTTAAACAGACTCATTAGTTGTACCAAATATTCTAGGTTACAAAGCAATTACTAACATTCATTATAAACATTACAATTGTTTGTTCTCGCCACTGTGAACACTTACTTTTCTTTCGCTACGTATGACTTACCCTTTTTAGCTTGGTAATGTTACCATATTTCTTGAATGGTTCTATAACTTTAGCTTCCAGCCTTTCAACCTAGAAAATAAAAACAGAATCATTTCTAAACAGAGTGAAAATGCAGGGAAATATATACAAAAGTGTGCAGAGCTTGGTAGAAACAGAAGGGAAGCTCAGAGGGGCAATGACCTCTGTAATATTCATAAAATAAAAGTAAAACAGAGTAAAACATGATTGGCTTCAAAAGCTCTGCTTTGCACCTAATCAGCAACACATTATTTCTTGCAAATACTACAATTAAAAATTGATTAAACGTTAATACATTGGGGTTGAGCACATTTTTGACTCCATATCTATAACCACTGCAAGTCCTCTCTCTCTCTCTTTCACACACGCAGAGTCTAAAAATGACCAAGTCTAGTTAGCAGGCAATTAAATGAGTACAATTGCTCACCTGCGCTTGTCGATAATCTTGCACTGTTGCAAGCTGATCTGCAAAGTTGACCAGGCCAGATTTCACATTAGGAGTTTCCGTTTCAGCATATGTTCGGATTTCTTTCACCAAGAGATCAGATTTGTCACGCAGCCTAGCAGTTTTTCGTACATAGGCTGCAAATAAGCCGCAGAATTCACCAAAGTACTTTTCCACATTTGCAACAGTGCTCTGAATATATTTGTTTTGATTGTCTCTGAAAATGTAAAGAGAAATATCATGAAGAATCTTTAGATGTCTCAGTAAGTGGAACTTTGCATCTTTGCAAGTAGAACCTTGATTATCTACTTCACTTGCATTTCCGAAGTGCTACGGAATTTAAAATAGTTCTCAAATCATCTTTTATCAATTAGATAATCATATCAATCTGCCTTTTCAATGACTGAATTTAACTTTACTTTTACTCCCCTGCCCAAACCCCACACGCATTCCTCTCTATCTCTCTTGACAGCACTACTCATGCTGCTGACTGCCACAGATGTCATCAGACCTCAAAGTACCTTGCCTGACATGCCCAAGCCTATTATCTTCATTGGAATATTCCATTCGCAACTCATCCTAATCTTGTCTTCATACATGATATACGTACATATCTAGATAAGGACCATCCTTATTTAGATATCATAAAATAAAAGTGAAATAGAGTAAAACAAGATTGGCTTCAAAAGCTCTGCTTTGCAATCAGGCAAAAAGTTATTTTTTGCAAATATTAAAATTGAATACTGATTAAACATGTGGAGTCCTGTAACTTAGTGGTTAAAGCACTCGCCTCACAAGCGAGAGACCTGGGTTCGATTCCCGGCAGGCGAATCGCTGGGCAAATTTCCTTACTCCATACACCTCTGTTCACCTAGCAGTAAGTAGGAAACTGGTTGTTAGTCAATTGGTGGATCGCTTTTCCCGGGGTAATAGTCCCTTCCAAAAAATAAGTAAATAATAATAATTTGGTCACTCAATCCACGACTGTTTGTGGGACACTGCTATGCGCAATTGGCTCCAGCGTTTTGCCAACAAAAATATGCAGTTAAGTCACTTTACAGTATATTCTGTAAAGCGCTTTGAGACGTCTTGAAGACGTGATAAGGCGCTATATCAAATGCAAAGATTATTATTATCCATTAAAATAGTTTCCCCCCCAACATAAAATAATCATACATTTTGGTGATTTATTTTAGATCATCAAAAAATAACTTTCTATAGCAGGCCAGAACTATTAACTTTATTTTCCGGATAAATAACGTTTTTTGATTAAGGTAACAAATCTGACAGATCTTTTCGCATCGAGAATTGACACATGATGGGATGCAACACAAAACTGAACGCACATGCATTCCCAGAACCCAGTCACAAATTACACGATGTGCTCATTAATTAAATAATCCTTGCATTTCAATATTGTGTCTTATCACATCAGCAAAACATTTTAAAGTGCTTCACAGGATTTACTGTAGACAAACTGTATTCTCTTTCCATGTTGGGATGACTGCTCACCATTCTGCTCACAAGGCGTTCCTGGTACAGTACCTGTTATCCACCTGGAATACTCAAACCTACACGTCAGAAGTCAAATGACCCACTGAGATTTGGGTGAATTAAACTACTCCTGAAACCACTTCCTCAGGGTGCTGAGGGGAGGGGGTTGTTCCAGCACAACTCGGAATGGCTCAAAATTTCATTGCAAATTTTGTTTCCAACTCATCAGGAAGAGTGCAGTATGAACTCAACATGATTAAAGAGCTGGATAAATATCTGGGCATGAAATGATTTGAAGGTTTAATTGCTGAGGACAAATGATGGAATACTATACAGAACGTGATGATTCCTGAGTTGTTGGGAAAATGGAAATGATTTCCAAAGGAAAACAATTGACTGAGGATGAACAATGCAAGATAACAAATTGGATAGCTTTCCTCTAGCAGGCACAAAATAATTGTACGGAAGAAACTAATAAATGTGTTGGGTCGAGTGCCCAATACAATACTTGGTCTGTGGAAGGAGTTGGCTTGATGCATTGAATGGTCTATTTACGTTTTAGGTTTTATTTTTATTCAACAGTCATAATATCTCTCACATTTCAGCTGTTCAGTGTGATTTGTCACAATTACAACCAGTTATACGGTTCAGAAAACAGAACAATCCCATTTATCCCTTCCTTTCAACTTGAAAACTTTGGATTGGAAAATGGGGCTCAAAATAAATAATAAAACCAATTTCTGATATGTTTGTGAGCCATAAATAAATTGTGACACCAGAATCGTTTCCCTGTTTACCATCGTGGAGTCTTACTTATGGGAATTCCCTGGACTGAGTAAAACATTCTCATTTTGCTGCATATACTGTAAAATCTATGTGAAATTTATTAAAGATGGATAGAGTGAATATTCCCACACTGCATTCTCAATTACAAACACAAATTTAGGGACAAAGCCAAACAAATCACAAAAGGCCTGAAAAATGTTTGTTTTCAGAAATTACAAAATACAAAAATACAAAATTACATTTGTAAAGCACCTTTCACGTCGAGAGGACCAAGGCGTTGGACAGTTAGGGGTTTGGACCCAAGCTGGAGGTTGGGATTGGGGAGGGTAGGAGAGTGGTCGTAAGGCTCAGTCAAAGAGGAAGATTTTGAAACGCGCCTTGAAGGAGTCAAGGGAGAGAGCGAGGTGAAAGGAATGTGGGATGGAAGCCCTAGGGTGAGGGCAGAAAGGCTGAAGGCTCGACTGCCGATGATGGAGCAGGCCCCAGACTGCTGAGAGGAGGGAGCGGACAGGTTGATATGGGGTCAGCAGTCAAAGATATAGAAGGGGGCAAGGCCATGGAGGGCCTTGAAGGCGAGGACGAGGATTTTGAATTCTATCCTCTGGAGGATGGGGAGCCAGTGGAGCTGGGCAAGGTTGGGTGTGATGAGGTCACGGAGCCTGGTGCGTGAGAGGACATGAGCTGCAGAGTTCTGGATGATCTGCAGCTTGGGGAGGGAAGAGTTGGGAAGGCCGACAAGGAGGAAATTGGCATAGTCGAGCCTAGATGTGACGATTGCATGGATGAGGGGATTGGTGGCCTGGGAGATGAGGCAGTAGCGAAGTCGGGCAGTGTTGCAGAGGTGAGGGCAGATACAAGGGTCATGGCATGGATATGGGGTAGAAAGGATAGTTGGGGGTCAAACAAGACCCCAAGGTTCCAGACTGGCTCAGTGAGGTGGAGTGTGCAACCATGGATGGTGATGCTCTCAGTCCCTGAGTTGTGAAGGCACTGACGGGAGCCAATCAGGAGGCCTCGGTCTTGATGATGTTCAACTGTAGAAAGTTAGCTCCCATAATAATAATATGATACTCCTTGCGTTTGATATAGCACCTTATAGCAGGTCTTCAAGAAGTTTCAAAGTGCTTCACAGAATATACTGTAAAGTGAATTGACTATATTTTGTGTGCGAATCGCGACAGCCATCTGCAAACAACTGCGTTCCACACACTGTTGTGGATTGAGTGCCCAAACTATTATTATTTAAGTACTCAAAGGGTTAATTAAATACTCAAATGGTTAATTAAATCAAAATCATAAATGATTGTATTTGGTTTTTTTTACAATACAAATACAACAGGCCATTCGTATTTTTCAAAGAGAAATCTATCTCCTGAAAATCAAAGAAGCTGATAAGATTGTTCATCATCAAAATCTTGAAAATGAATTGGTATTCATGAATGTGTCCAGAATCTGACCACACACTGGTCTTGAGGTCGGTATTTATTTGTGCAGTCAATATGTATCAGTCAGCCTGGCTCAGTTGGTAGCACTTTGTCTCTGAGTCAGTAGATTTGGGTTCACAAGCCCCACCTTGAAACTCAAACTCAATGTAGTCTATGTTTAAACTCCAATGCAGTGCTGGGGGTGTCACATTGTCTGATATATGTTCCTTTGCATAAGACATTAAACCAAGGTCTCATCTGAGTGTTCAGGTAGAGGTTAAATAATAATAATCCTTGCATTTGATATGGTGCTTTATCATGTCTTCGAGATGTCTCAAAGCACTTCACAGAATATACTGTAAACAACAACAACGACAACAAAAGAGCGCCTTTCACGTCGGGAGGACGTCCCAAAGCGCTGAACAGTCAGATGTCGGGGCCCGAGCATGGGGGAGGGGTGGTGTAGGGGTGAGGGAAGGCAGAGAGGTGGGAGGGAGACCAAAGGCATGGTCAAAGAGAAGGGTCTTGAGACCGGCCTTGAAAGAGGCAAGGGAGGAAGCGAGGCAAAGGGACCGTGGGATGGAGTTCCAGAGTGTGGGAGCAGAGAGGCTGAAAGCCCGGTCACCAATGGTAGGGTGGATCGGGCGGGAGACTTGGATCAGACCAGAGACTGATGAATGGAGGGAAGCGGACAGGTTGGTAGGGAGTCAGCAGGTCAGAGAGGTAGGAGGGGGCAAGGCCATGGATGGCCATAAAAGTGAGGACAAGGATCTTGAACTTAATCCTCTGGGGGATGGGGAGCCAGTGGAGTTGGGCGAGGGTGGGAGTGATGGGGTCACGGATCCTGGTGCATGAGAGTTCCTGACTGGCTTCCGACGGGCTTAGTGAGGTTGAGTGTGCAGCTGTGGAGGCTGATGCTGCCAGAGCCTGAGGTGCGGAGGCGCTGGCGGGAGCCAATCAGGAGGGCCTCAGTTTTGCTGACGTTGAGTTGGAGAAAGTTGGCCCTCGTCCAGGACTTGATGTCGGACAGGCAGTCGGTCAGGATGCCAGTAGTCCTGGAGTTCAGGGTGGAGGCAGAGAGGTAGAGATGGGTGTCATCCGCATACATGTGAAAATTTACCCCATGTCTGCAGATGACGTCACCAAGGGGGAGCATATAGAAGGTGAAGAGAAGTGAATTGACCGTAGATTCTGTGGGCAAAACGTGGCAAACAATTGCACACAGCAGCGTCCCACAAACAGTCGTGGATTGAGTAGCCAGTATTTTTTCTTTTTTTTAAGGAATTATTACCCCCGGAAAAGTGATCTGCCAATTGACTAACAGCTGGGGTCCTATTTGCTGCTAGGTAAACAGAGGCTTGTGGAGTAAGGAAACTTGTCCAACGTTTCGTCCTGCTGGCAATTGAACCCAGGTCTCTCACTTGCGAGGCGAGTGCTCTAACCACTGAGCTGCAGGACTCCACTGCAGATCCCAAGGCACTATTTGAAAAGAAAAGGGAGTTTTTTCCAGTGTCCTGGAACAACAATCCTCCAAATAAAATCAATCATTCGCATTTGTTTCATGGCTGTTTGTAGGAAATTAGGTTGCCTACAAATACACAGACACTCCACCTCACAGCAAATCCTGTAAAGGGCTTTGGGACATCCTCTCAAGGTGAAAAACTATACCAACTGCAAGGATTATTATTATGACCAAAAGTATACATATTGTATTCATATTTGTGATATTCATACAAAGGCAAGTGATATTCAAGTACTGTATTTCAAAACATAAGAGTAAAAATTCCATTCAGTGTGTACCCTTGGGGTCAAGTGACTCAAGGAGAAATTCTACTTATGGACAACACCACAAAATACTGAATGGAATCTTTACCTATTAATTTGGAGGGATACCCAAGAGATGCCTTAGAACCCTTGGTTTAGGGAAGGGAAAAATAATCAGGTTTACTGCTCCTGGTCATGATCTAGACATTTTTTCTTGGAAGTTTGTTTTTATGAAGTTCTGATCAAACAAGGCAAGAGTGTATTTAGCTGTTCTGTTGTTCAGAACAAAAAAACTCTACCAGTGCTCATAGTTAAGGCTGAATAGTGACTAGTATACTTAACAATATTCCAACATATCAGTAATAATCCTTACATTTGGCTTTCATGTTAGGAGGACATCTCAAAGTGTTTCACAGGAATTACTGCAAAATGAAGTGATTGTGTATTTTGTGGGCAAATGTGGCAGCCAGCTTGTGCACAGCAATGTCTCACACGACAGCTATGGAAAGATTGACCAATTTTATTGGGGTATTGTTGGCAAGGACACAGAGAAACCTTTTTTTAAAAGTGCCCCAGAATTTTTAACATCCACATGAACAAGCAAACGTCCTTGGTTTAATGCTTCATCCATAAGACGGCATCTCCCACAGTGCAGCATGTCTTAGCATGGCATTGGAGTGTCAGCCTAGACAGTGTGATTCCAAGTCCCAATGTGGGGCTTGAACCCACAACCTTCTGACTCAGAGGCGAGAGTGCTACTAACTGAGCCAGGCTGACATGCAATGCCTTTGAGGATGCGTGACTCTTGGAAAAATCACATGGGTCCTTGGTTTAATGTTTCATCCATAGGACGGCATCTCTCACAATGCAGCATGTCCTAGCACGGCCTTTGAGGATGTATGACTCTGGGAAAAATCACATTAGTGGTCAATACTGCCAAACGTTGAACAAAATGTATACCTATTAGTTGGGATGAATACCCAGTACCTTTGGGAAACAAGTGGAAAAACATTACCAAGATATATACAATAGCAATACCTGGTGGTTATTAAATTTGTTGAATGTACAATACAACAACAACAAAAATTACATTTGTATAGCGCCTTTCACGCTGGGAGGAAAGCCCAAGGTGCTGGACAATCAGTGTTTCAAACCCGAGCTGGGGGGCGGGATCGGGAAGGGTGGATGGCAGGGGATGAAGGAGGGTGACCGAAGCCACGGTTGAAAAGGAGGGTCTTAAGACAGGTCTTGAAGGAGGCAAGGGAGGGGGACGAGGTGGAGGGAGTGCAGGATGAAATTCCAGAGGGTGGGGGCAGAGTGGGTCAGGCGAGGCAGCGGATGTGAAGCAGGCCGGAGCCCGCTGAGCGGAGAGAGGGAGCAGGTTGGTAGGGAGTTAGGAGATCGCAGAGGTAGGGGGAGTAATAATAACAATAATAATAATAATGATCCTTGCATTTGATATAGCGTTTTTCACATCTTCTGGACATCTCAAAGCGCTTCACAGAATATGCTGTAAAGTGAATTGACCGTATATTTGTGGGCGAAAGGCCATGGTGGGCTTTGAAATTGAGGACCAGGATATTGAACTGTATCCTCTTTGTGATGGGAACTACTACCTCCTCCGTGCTCCCTCTCAGGCCTCCTCAATCTTCATATCAAATGCCAAGTGTGAGGAGGTCATGGACTTCTTCTCTTCTAAAATACTTAACATCCGCCAGGCAGCCTCATCCACCTGCCTCTTGTCACCCACCACCATACCCTTTCTGTTCCCCTCACCCTCCCCATCATCTGCTCCTACCACCACCCACATCCTACATTCCTTCCTCCCCATCTCTCCCTCCTCCCTCTCACCCACCATCATCTCTATGAAACCCACCACCTGCTGCCTCGACCCCCTCCGCACCAACTTGCTGGTCACTCAGCTCCCCCTCCTCTGCCCACTACTGGCTGACATCATCAACCAGTCCCTCTCCTCTGGATCAGTCCCTGCCTCCCTCAAAACTGCTGTCATCACCCCCCTCATGAAAAAACCCTCCCTAGATCCCTCAAACCCCAGTCACTAATGCTCTATTTCTAACCTACAAATATATATATATATCAAATGCAAGGATTATTATTATTATTATTATTAACCTGCCCTTCCTCTCAAAAGTCCTAGAATGCATTGTTGCCAATCAACTTCGCACACACCTCTCCTCCCACTCCCTCTTCGAACCTCTCCAGTCCGGTTTCCTCCCTGCCCACAGTACAGAGACTGCGCTTGTGAAAGTCACAAGCAACATCCTCTCTATCTGTAACCAGGGCTCCCTCTGCCTTCTTGTCCTCCTGGACCTCTTCATCGCGTTCGACACAGTCGATCACGCCATCCTCCTCCACCGCCTTTCCTCCGTCATCCACTTCAGTGGGACCGTACTCACCTGGTTCGAGTCCTACCTCACAAACCGCCAGCAGTACATCTGCACAAACGGCTTCTCCTCCCGCCCTCACCTGATTACCTGTGGGGTACCCCAAGGATCCATCCTTGGCCTCCTACTCTTTCTGATCTACATGTTTCCTCTTGGGGATGTCATCCACAAACATGGGGTACATTTCCAAATGTATGCGGATGACACCCAGCTCTATTTTTCCACCTCTCTTTGCGACCCCCAGTCCCCTGATGTTCTGTCAGCCTGCCTGTCAGACCTCAGGAGCTGGATGAGCGCAAATTTCCTTCACCTGAACGTTGACAAGACGGAAACCATACTCTTTGGCTCTCATCAATGTCTAAAATCTCATGGTTCTTACCTCCTCCACCGACCTGACCTCCCCCTAAAACTCTCCAAACCTGTAGGCAACCTAGGCGCCAGATTCGACCCCCAATTATCCTTCCTCCCCCACATCCAGTCCCTCACCAGCACCGCCTTCTTCCACCTCCGACGTATCGCCCGTCTCCACCAATACCTTTCTCCAAAAGCCACTGAAACCCTGGTCCATGTCTTTGTCACCTCTTGGCTGGGCTATTCTAATGCCCTCCTCACCGGCCTCCCCTCCACTACCATTCACAAAATCCGGATTGTTCAAAACTCTGTCGCCCACATTCTCATCCACACCAAACTCCGCTCCCCGATTACCCCAGTCCTTGCCAAACTGCACTGGCTGCCTATCCCAGAGAGGATCAACTTCAAGATCCTGACCCTTGTCTTCAAATCCCTCCACTCCTCTGCACCCCCCTACCTCTCTGACCTCCTCTCTCCTCAAAACAGTGCCCGTTGCCTTCGTTCCTCCGGGTCTGACCTCCTCCTTGTCTTCCGAATCCTCCGCTCCACCCTTGGCGGCCGTTCCTTCAGCCAATATGCCCCGAGGCTCTGGAATTCCCTTCCTCACTCCTTTTACCTCACTCCCTCTCTCCCTATTTTCAGGTCTCTGCTGAAGACCTTTCTTTTCGACTGCATCTTTGGCCACCTTCCTCCCCCTCCCCCTGGCTCGGCCCCGGGATCCGTTACTCTGAAGCGCTCTGAGATGCCGTCCGGTGTGGAGGGCACTATATAAATACAAGTTGTTGTTGTTGTTGGAGTCGGGCGAGGATGGACGTAATAGGGTCACAGAGCCTGATTAGGGAGAGAACATGGGCTGCAGAGTTCTGGATGATCTGCAGCCTATGGAGGGAGGAGTTGGGGAGGCCGACAAGCAGGGAGTTTGCGCAGTCGAGCCTGGATGGTATGAATGTGGGTATGACAGTCTCAGCAACCTGCGGTGTGAATCAGTGGCGGAGCCGGCAAAGTTGCGGATGTGGGGAAAGGCAGAGCTGGGGCATGGCACAGATGTACCAGATTAATAGGGTCTCCTATAATGAGCTGATTGCTAAAGAGATCTTCACTGTGGGAAGTTATTATGCTAGAACCCACTGACTATTTTAAATAGTTGAATACATTCCTGACTAGATTTTAAAAATCCCCCAAGGCTTATTGTTATGCACTTTCTTCCTTTCTCTTCTGAGTTAAATTTCATGTCTTGCTTCCCCCCTTAGCTCTCATGAAGCTGCTTCAAGTTGCAAAGCTCTTTCAAAGTCTGCTCCTTTAACTCGTTTGAGCTGGTCACATCGCCCACCATTCTTTGCAATCACCCTCTAAAAGATCTTGTCTCAATTTGAGGTTGGAACCAAGACAATTCAACCTCAAATTGAATGCAAATTTCACCTGTTTCTGTATAGTCTAGATCTTCCTTCGCAAAAGATTTGAGAAGTTATAAATAATGCAAAAAACTCTACCTTTCCTCCTCTACCCTCAACTCCACGACCACCGATGTCCTGACAGCTGCCTGTCCGACATCGAGTCCTGGATGAGAGACAACTTTCTTCAGCTCAACGTGCGAAAAACCGAGGCCCTCCTGATTGGCTCACGTCAGCGCCTCCGCACCTCAGGCGCTGACACCATCAGCATCCAAGGCTGCACTCTCCACCTCTCAAAGCCAGTCAGGAACCTCGGCGTTTTGTTCGACCCTGAGCTGTCCTTTCTCCCTCACATCCGTACCACAACTGGCACCGCCTTCCATCACCTCCGGAACATCGCCAGACTACGGCACTACCTCACCCCTCACGCTGCTGAAACCCTGGTTCACGCCTTTGTCACCTCAAGGCTGGACTATGGGAACTCTCTCCTCGCCGGCCTTCCCGGCACCTCCCTCCACAAGCTGCAGGTCATTCAGAACTCTGCAGCTCGTGTACTGTCCCGCACCAGGCTTCGGGACCACATCACTCCCACCCTCGCTCGCCTCCACTGGCTCCCCATCCTCCAGAGGATCGAATTCAAGATCCTCATCCTCACCTACAAGGCCATTCACGGCCTTGCTCCCTCCTACCTCTCCGACCTACTATCCCCCTACCTACCTGCCCGTACCCTCCGTTCCTCTGGCTCCGGTCTGCTCCACATCCCCCGCCCCAACCGCCCTACCATCGGTGCCGGGCCATCAGCCTCTCAGCCCCCAGGCTCTGGAACTCCATCCCCCAGTGCCTTCGCCGCCTCCTCCCTTTCCTCCTTCAAGGCCGGTCTCAAAACCTTTCTCTTTGACCGTGCCTTCAGCTCCCCTCTCGACTCTCTTCCCCCTCCTCGCTCCCTCCCTTCCCTCCCCTCACCCTGACCATTTCCCCCCTCCTCGCTCCCTCCCTTCCCTCCCCTCACCCTGACCATTTCCCCCCTGCTCGGGTCATGACCCAACTGTGCAGCGCCTTGGGACGTCCTCCTGACGTGAAAGGCGCTTTATAAATGGAATCTTGTTGTTGTTGTTGTTGTTGTTGAAACCCTGGGCCATCGTCAGCAAGCTTTCAATGTTAATAATAATAATAACCATTACATTTAGTATAGTGCATTTCACATTAGTCTCAATGCGCTTCACAGGATTTACTGCCTAGTTTGGAAACTGTGCATTTGGAGGTGATCAAATGATGAGGATTAATGGATGCTGTCTAATATCTAAACACCACCCCCCTCCCTTGGGCTGTCTTTGAGGACATCGATTTCAGTTAACTCAGTACAGGTCAGCGATCAAACCTTCCTGGTCTGTATGGTTCAGTATCAAGTACATGGCGATTACAATACCACTTGCAGTAACATTTTGTTTTATTCAATCATATCTAATTCTGAAAGGAACCCTAATTGCAATGGGAGGATCTCCTATATAAAATTTAGTGATGACTGACTGAACAGTTTAAAAGCGACGGCAGTGATGATAAATTGAAAGTGCTACTGTCATCTTAGATTTGCTGAGATTGTGTCCAGTTTCAAAACAAAACAAGACTGTGGTGTTGAAAAATTCTGTATAAAATGCTGTGATAATAATAATCCTTGCATTTGATGCGATGATTGACTTAATGCAGTGCTTAAAAAATGATGTGTGCTTTTGGCCAATAGTGGATGATCTTATCAGTTTCTCAACAAATACACTAAGCAGCAGGGTCAGAGAAGACGTTTAAATAGCATTACATCTTCTTAGAAAGCTACAAAATGTTCAGAATGTACTTAAAATGNAAAAAATGAAGATATTTAAACACGAGTTTACTGAGATATCAAAAATTGTAACATCAATCACTGCTTTTATCTAACACCAGCCATAATTCTAAACATATGTCAGCAGCTGACTGATGCTGAAGGAAACAGGTCATTTATTTTATAATACAGAAGATAATTTCCTATTGCACTATCTTCAAGTACCTAAGGCATGGCACTCAACAGCTGCCATGTCTGTGCTTCATTGTATTTCAATTTTAGGCAAAAAAAATTTAATTATGTTTAATGTTCCATGTTATGGAGAGAGTTTTTTTTCCAGTTAATAACAGACTGTTGTAAGCCCAGGCAATTTTCTTCATTAGTGTGAAATGAATGCAGTTGTTATGTTCTATAGTTTCAGAATAACTAATGTGTCTATTTTATGCAGGGGACATTTTATAAGGTTAAAATACTTAATTTTGCTTCAAGTGTGTAGAGCAATCATCCTTTATTGCTACTGGTGGTTATTTTCTTGCTGCCTGGGAGAATTCTTTGTAATTTCATTTGTGCAAAATAGTTTTACATAGTAGGTGCTAAAAGCATTAGACCATCATTAACTTTGGGGCCTGTGGTAAGTTTTTGCACTAAAATATATTAAATATATATTTTTTAGTTCAGCTGATGTTTCAAGTGTAGGAGTTGCTTTGAACACTTCTGCTTATGCATTATAAAGTATTTTTACAAATAGTCGTGCAACTTTGAAAGGAATGAACATATCGACCATGACAATTATGATGCTCACTCACAATACTTTCTAGGTTTACAATCAAAGGCCTTTTTGATGCTCACACTATTCAACAAAACACATGCATACATTTTGGTTAGTTCTCCCTTGGGTTTATAGCTAGGTTGGGGAAAAAACATGATAAATTACATCTCATCATATGGTAAGTGTGCCTCCTGCTGGTTTAGTGCCATTGATTGTAAAGAAGACGCTTCTTCCTTGCTTGCCTTCTAAGGTGATACCAGAGGATAATGTGCCACGCTAAAGTCCTGTCTATTCAGGTGCACATTAAATATCCCATGATACTATTTGTAAAGAGAACGGAGTTTCTCTTGGTATCCTAGCCAATGTCTTCCAGATAAAATTGTTAATTTACTTCATGGCTGTTTGCCTTATCAGATCATTGAAATGTCTCAATGTGCTTCAGCACTCTGAGATGCTACCCTGGATGAAAGGCGCTATATAGATGAAAAAAATTGTGGTTGTTGTTTGTGGGATGTTGAAGTGTGTAAACTGGCTGCCATGTTCATCTATGAAAACATAGTTACTACACTTTACAGTAAGATCCTGTGAAGCTCTTTTGAAACGACATGCTAAGGCGCTATATGAAATACAATGATTTATATGCTGAAATTCTGTTAAATACTCAATTTGACAGTGAAAATGATTCAATAAACTAAATTACTCATATAACTGGACTAAATATAAGAGGAGACTCAAACTCCTGGAGCTTGGCCGCTCCTCACCGGAATCGGAAGCAAACTCTTCCAATCAGACCTATCCTCACTCGCACATGACCAACTGACTACACGCTAGTGACTCGCTGGGGAGTGAGGGGAGGGGAGGGGAAAGGAGGAGAAGGCAATGGCAACATTTGTTCTGGATTATAGAAGGTAGTGATTTGAGACTATGCATTTATTCGGACTCAGATTAATTGATTTTATACGAATGGTCACAGGGAAAATTATTTAACAAATTTTATATCTGGTGTTGAATTAAACAATCTATTTTTAGATTAGATGTGCAAATGGTTTGGGATTTCTAAATTCTATTCAACAAACCAAACTATCCAACGATGTTCAATAAACTGAATTTCACAGTACGTGCAAACTATTGTTGAAATAGATGTAAGCCAGTGTCATATAACCCTGAGATCATGGGTAAAAATTAAATTATTTTAAAATATAATTGCTCCTGACATTTTGAAAATATTTATAAATCATAGTCATAAACCCTCCACAAGGGGACAGATGCAGAAAAAAAAGGTTGCAGGTATCTTTCGTAGGAGATACAAAACTCCAAGGATGATTAGACATTCATTCTCCAAACTAATTGGAACCAGAGGTGTTCAGATATTCAAGCATCAATTAATATAACGTGCTCCAGGGATTATATTCCAGGATGCACTATAGGAAAAAAACTATATAAACTAGCTGAATAAATGTATATAAACTAAACAAATCATTGGCTCTTCACTGTATTCAGGTAAAGTAAGCAACTGCTGCCAGGTGATATCCCGTATCAGATGTAAAGAGATTCAAATACATATCTCTTTTCTATGAATTTCACTGGCTGGGTTATTTTTGAATCACCAACAAAGATTTTCTGAAGGCTTGAAATTGATCAGGTTTCCAGCTGCAGCTGAGATACTTAATTTAAGTGTAAAGTTTAAAAAATTTCAAAAGAGCTACATTTCTGTAAAGTTGGCTTTGGTACCTTGCTATTCAGTAAAAAGAATCATTGAGGCATACGGCAGTGGCAGATAACTTTTAAGGATTTCTATTTCTCCTCTCCTGTCAAGCATACCAGTCAAGGTTGAATCCTATACTCTCAATACAGGCAACTATCACATTCCCATTGATTATTGCTTGAGGGATGCAAGCTCCTGATGCTAATTTAGTTATTTAACTGTCACATTACTCTGGGAGCACACTGCAGCCATGCTGTTATCAGCTTCAGGTTTTAGAACAGAAAGAAGCTTAAGGTCTTTATTGCAACTGCAAAATTGTGTGTTACAATAATGATGTAAATTACAATGGTTGACGTAATTTGGGGAGTTAAGGGGTAAACAAAGTTACTTGTACACTCTGAATTCCCACAGATTTTTATTGATTTTATTGGAGATACAATGTTTCAAGTACAAAACACTCAAAAAGTCTCAGTTTTGCATGAGTTGAGGGCAGATTGTCTATAAAACACAAATTGTGTCTTTCTCTCATACACAGCATGAATATATATACAGTATATGCTTCTTTGGAACACCATAAACTAGATGGTGTGTTCCTTGTGAACTCAAAAGAGAAAAATATCCAGGCAGAAAATATAAACATGTAGAATCCAACAAATGACTGAGTATAGGAGTTTGGCATCACTAGTTATATTAAATAATAACAAAATACCAGAAAAATTAAATTATTTACAATATTTAGTTCTATAACAATACAACTGTAGTCCATGCGATATGCAATGTGTTAACTTCTCTCTCATGTATGTTCATTAGAAAGTGGATCAAACAACAACAAATTTTTTTTTTAAAGACGTGTTTCACGTCAGGAGGACGTCCCAAGGCGCTGAAAGGGGAAGGGAGGTAGAGGTTAATGGTCCCACCCCTTTATACCTTGACTCACCTGAGGATCATGTTGCACCTGCACCTCTGAGAGCGTCTTTGCCTTGGAAGTGCAGTTATCATCGTTCCTCCTCATCTCTGAAACGTTTGGTGCTCCACAATGTGCTGTTCCAAGATCTACATTGCCCTCTGAGGTGCTTTAACTGGTGATGTGCAGTTGTACTGCTTGCTACAGAGTTGATTCTCGTGCAGGGGCCAGAGATTTGGGGAGGAGGATTTCAGCAAACAATCATTACCCAGGTCTCCCCCTTTCTTTGTTCCTCTCTGGAAAATCTGTCAAGATATAATAAACTGGTGGAACAGGCTCAATGGGCTGGATGGCCTCCCCCTGTTGCTGTTTTCCTATGTTCTAGTAAATTGTATGGAATGTGTTTAGGAATATCACAATTTTGACCCTAATAATTTGACTACATTTACTGGATTGAGGATTGGATTTATTGTACTGCAATAGTCATTGTCCATTCTGTTATTGGAAGCTCATATTTGGCATTCCTCAGTTTCCAGTTGGAAATGACCATTGTCTTTTGCTTGGCAGCTTGTCTTTTTGGTCAGCCTGGTATCTGACACACAGATATGCCAAGCAATATCCCACAAATAGTGGAACAGTATGGTTCCTGTTAAAGATTTATTAATATTACCATCAAAGAGCTCTCCCACCACCTCCAAAAAAGGAACTGATTTTAAAGATGGAAGACCTTTTTATGCTTACTCTTGTGTTGTAAGATACCTGTCCCCTGTCCAATTTCAGGATGGAAAAGTTGGCAACCTATGACAAACTGAATGCTCAGATTTCCAACCCACTGCTAATGGAGTCTTATCACGAATAAAACAGTCCTTAGCAATCACTGGTCACAGGAGAATAAGCTATGTTGCTGCATGATGTTTACTGCTGTGCTTAGTGCAAGCATAGCCAAACTTTGATTAACTTTACAAAATGCTAACTGCAAGAGGCCAACTAAGCCTAAGTAAGCAAATTAAGAAACAGTGAAAGGCTCATATAGCTTCATTGAGCTTAGCAAATATAAAGCTTAAGCAACCAACAAACAAAAGTAATTTTGTTGAGGTTTTCTACACTGGGTAAAAGTACTAACAACTATTCATCCAAGAGCTTTTCTTGAGATGTACAGAATGGTTGACAATGATACTTTATTTCACTCTAACCTCTGGATCAGAAGATTGGAGGTTTAAATCCTATAAAACTCATAGTTCAGGCTGACACTACTAAGGGACACTGCTTTTTGAGTGCCATCCTTCAGTTGAGACTTCAAACTGATGTCCCATCTGCCTGTTAAAATGGATATTAGAGATCCTATGGCATTAGAGGATGAATAACGTGTATTCTGGAAAGATGAGTCAATGGGGCGAGGTCCTTTTTCAAACCTCTCTTGAGAATTTCTAATGCTCAGGATCACTTTGGTTGCTCACCTATACATTCGATCAATGAAAATAATATCCTCCAAAATTTGCCTGTTATATACGAAAAAGGAAGATACTGTCTCTCAATATCCTAGCCAACAATCCTCCAGATAAAATTGTGCAGATGGCAAATTATCAGTACAAGTAACTGAAAATGCAATCCCAGAAGAAAATATTCAACACTTGTGCTTTCTTCCTCAACCTCTATAATAATAATCCTTGCATTTGATATAGCGCTTTTCACGTCTTCTAGATGTCTCAAAGCTCTTCACAGAATAGACTGTAATGTGAATTGACTGTATATTTGTGGGTGAAACGCGGCAGCCAATTGCGCATAGCAGTGTCCCACAAACAGTCGTAGATTGAAGTGACCAATTTATTATTGTTTTTTTACTTGAGGGATTATTATCAGTCGTGCAGCGTAAGGAAACTTGCCCAAGCATTCACCCTGCCGGGAATCAAACCCAGCTCTCTCGTTTTCAAAGCGATGCCTTGTTTACTCAATTCTATTCAGGAGGGGTCTTAGGTCCTTCATCATGGGATTACCATCTCTTCATATCCACTGTCCCCTCTTATGAATGACAGCATTAACTTTAAACATACAAGCAGTAGATCATTAGTCAGGGTAATTTCATTCTGTGAATATTGGTACAGGTACTGCATTATATTCACCCTATCTTCACTATAACGTATGGTTAATTTTCTATGCCATTACCTCGATAAGCATTGCATATTTCTAGACATATTTGCTGGCATGCATATTTCATGAGGATCATTAGCATGATCAATTTCCAAGCACACCTTCCCACAGAATAAAACAAAGTGCAGAAATTAACCTTTAACCAGTCATAGTGCAATGCCTCAGAATTTGGTTCATATCACTGATTTCCTTTCCAACCTCCCTGAGGGCACTCTGAGTCTCTAAGACCACATTGACCCAGCAGGTCACCTCCTGTGATGCTTGACGTCGACCCAGCATGGGCTTCCCACCCCCACCAGGAAGAACATCTTGTCACTCCAGAACAGCTTCCATAAGCACGTGCCTTGCCTGCAGGGAAATAGTACTTTTCTATTACGATGTTATGCTCCAAAAGTCTACACTCCACAGCTGGATTCCTCTTCCTTCCCAACACTCTCGACACATTTAATGTGAGATTGTATAATTTCCCAGCTTCGGTGTTCACAGTTTTACTGATTTTCACTCAGATTAATGTCCAAATCATTGATTACCCATATTTTGTTGTTTAAGAGAAATGTTGCAACACAGAGATAATAAAGTAGACAATAGTATCGTTTTTTGTTTATTTTGAGTACAGTTTGACATTTGCTCTGGAAAATATCTATGGGGTCTATTAAGCGCCATGTTGAAACCACAATTAAACCATGTGTAAATGCAATTACAGATACCCTTAATTATACAAAATTAACAACCAATTAAAAATTATTGCAAAAACAATTTTACATTTATATAATGCTGTTCACATTTGGAGGATGTCTCAAAGCGTTTCACAGAGTCAAATTCCATCTGTAATTCCACTTTACACATGTTTACATAGTTTCCACATGTCATAAAATACCACATCAACAAATTGCATTTATACAGTGCCTATCACTTTGGGAGGACCTCCCAACTTACTGGACAGTCGAGGGTTTGCACCCGAGCTAGGGGCTGGATTCAGGAGGGCTGGTTCTAAGGTGGGGGGGTGGGATTAAGTGGGGGAAGATGATTTAAGACAGAGTCAAGGAGGAAGGTCTTGAAGAACGAGGAAATGGCGAGGTGAAGGGACTCAGGGATAAAGTTCCAGAGAGTGTGAGATAGGCTGAAAGCCCACCTGCCGATGATGGGGCGGGCAGGGTGGGGAACGTGAAGCAGACCAGTGCCTGCTGAATGGAGGCAGCTATTGGGTTGGAAGAGTTTAAGATGATCCAGAGATAGGGTGGGGCAAGTACGTTTATCAGGTGAGCAAACCAGGTGACCCTACTCGAAAAGAGAAGGGAGTTTCTCTCGGTGTCCTTGCCAACAATCCCCCAGACAAAATTTGTCATTTTCTTCATACTGTTTGTGTGATATTGCTGTACATAAATAGACTGTGTGTTCACCTCCAAATATACAATCACTACACCTTACAATAAAAATCCTGAGAAACACTTTAAAACAGTTCAACAACATGAAAACAACAAACGAATTACATTTGTATCGCACTTTTCATGTAGCGAATACATCCTTATATTTGATGCAGCGATAAAGAACCACGTCAAATATATGGATTATTATTATACACTGCACCTCAAACAACAAAGCATTTCACCAGGGGGACATACACAAGTTGCTTTTCCAGGAAGCAAGTCTGTCTTTAAACTCTCAAAAAATGCAATAATGGACTTTTATTTGGAATGTTCAGATTTTTAACTCTCAGTGGAACACATTGACAAAACAATATTATACAGTCAGCTAACCATGCCCCACTAATTTCATTTAGAAACTGGGCTTTGATACAAAATGATGGGATAACAACAACAAATTACAAATTGGGTTTTGAAAGTCCAAAGTTACAAAACAATTAGGGAACTATATCTGATTTAAACTTTAATACGTTGCTTCCAGATATTTGAAATGCAACCTTGTTTCTTCTGAAGAATTCATTTAATTGAAAACAATCCTTGGAAAAACGAGTTAAGGCAGTTGAAATAAAAATATTTATGAGTTACTTATATTTCAAATGCCCATGAAGGTAGAGATTTCAAACCGTCAATTTATATGTTTCACAAATACATCAGCCTTATATCTTAAATGACTAAACTGGTGCCTATAATTGGGTTAAATATAACTTTTGAAATGCTGTGTAAGAACATAAGTGTGTACAAAAGTATAGTCTGAGAAAAGGTCATTTGCCCACCGATTCCATTCGTTACAAAGAGCACTCACAATTTATCCCCCCAGAGGAGAGAGCTCAAAATCCTTGTCCTCACCTTCAAAGCCTTCCATGGCCTTGCTCCTTCCTACCTCTATGGCCTGCTATCACCATGTCGACCTGTCTGCTCCCTCTGCTCAGCAGCCCCCAGCCTGCTCCATTTTCCCCCTCCCACCATTGGATGTCGTGCCTTCAGGCTCTCTGACCCCACCCTTTGGTATTCCATCCCACAGTCCCTTTGCCTCGCTTCCTCCCTTGCCTCCTTCATGGCACATCTCAAAGCCCTCCTCTTCGACCACTCCTTCGTCCACCTTCCTACCCTCCCTGCTCTCCACCCCTCCTGTTCCCATCCCCCTACTTGGGTCCAAATCCCTTACTATTCAGCACCTTGGGATGTCCTCCCGATGTGAAAGGCTATACAAATGTAATTTGTTGTTGTTGTTATCCCATCAGAAGCGTGAAATTCCACCTAGTCTTAAACTGTAGACAATTTTGCCTTAAGTTTTAAAAATGTGTAGAATTGTGGAAAATAATTGTTTAGACAACTACAATTTCGTTATGGCATTAACTTCTTTTTCCTGGGAGTCTATTCAACATATGCACTACTCATGAAAGAGAGAACAAAAAAATCTAATCTCTAATCTTGCTTGAGGCACGCTAATTGTAAACTCATGTTATCTAGTTCTGCAATCACACTCTAAGTTAAATAACCTGTTACATCCACATTACCCGTGATTCTCATCCTGTTACTTATGCCTAAACGTTAAATTGAATGTTAAGAAAATCCCTTGTGAGCCCTTTAGGATAGACTTGTCTTTCTTCCCGTAAGATTGTGCTTTCCAGCGTTTTGTATTAAATGTCACCAACGTGCAGACACATTGAGTGAAGTCGTGCAAATTGAGAACGACATGGCTCACAGCTTTAATTGCATATGATTCAGCAGTCATCAGCACAAGTTGGAATTATTATAGCAGAAAACAACATATTACTTGTACAAAGCGAGATTATAAAAATGAGTTGATGGCACATAACTTTTGAAATTGCTTTGTGACCTGTATTTATGCCTATGAATATTGCATTTTTTTATCCACAGACTGTAGAAACAATGAGGAGCTTCCAATTCTTCCCAACTTCACATATTCTAGCACAGTTGACAGGTGTAAGGCAGAAGGATTACCAAATACTCCATGGACCATTAGAACATAGAGACCATTCAACCTGTCAAACCTACTCTGCCATATTTATGGCAAATATTTTAATTGAATTTTCCTACTGTTTTCTTTGTACTCCTTAATACCATTACTTCCCAAGTATCTACCTATCTTGTTTTTTAATATTCCCATTGATTCTGCCTCAATGACCTTATGTGCCTAGTGCCTTTGTGACTGAGATCAAGGGATCTGTGGAATGGGTTTGGCTTGTGTTGCACACTGTGGGATGTAATTCTCTCAGTTTGCTGGCCAACATTCCCTTGAATGAAAAATTGGTCATTCGCTCCATGGCTGTTTGTGGGACATTGCTGTGTGCAAATTGTTCACCTACAAAATACAGATTTTGGTACATCCTGTGAAGTGCTTTGAGACATCTGGACGATATGATAAAGGGTTATATCAAATGCAAGGATTATTATTATACCTGGGAAATGAATAAGCTCAAAAGGTTGGATGGCCTTAAGAACACATTGAATGAGAAAAGGCCCTGTTCCACCAATTTGTTCTTTCCATAGCCTGCCCAAAGTTCTATATTATTGTATCTGCTCAATCATTCAGGCCTTGGAGTGCCCCAGACAAGTTTCCTAACCAGTGACCTACAGATGATTAGAATAACTTCTTTCACGCCAGTTGAGTTTATCTAATGTGTAGGTGAGCCAAACAAATTGGAAGTTTCCCACATCTAATCCCTGATCTGTGCTGAATTAGCTGATTTTGGCCAATATGGCATGAGGTTTCACTCTTGCCTGGTTTCACTCTTACCTTTCTTATCGTTTCCACTTTGTATCTGCTAATAACACCATCACATGTGGCATTCCACAAGGCTCTGTGATAAGTTCTCTTTAATATTTACATGCTCAGTAAATATTACATTCAGTGATATCATTCATAAGCATAGGATTAACTTCCACATATATGCAGATAACACGCAATCTCTCTGCCTCCACCCTCGACTCCAGGACCACTGCTGTCTTGACGGATTGCCTGTCAGACATCAAGTCCGAAATGAGAGCTAACTTTCTCTAGTTGAACGTCGACAAGACAGCGGCCCTTCTGCTTGGCACCTGTCAGCATCTCCTCACCTCAAACACTGACAGCACCACTATTCATGGATGCATTCTCCACCTCACCAAACCAGGATGGATTCTCGGTGTCGTGTTTGCCTCTTAACTCTCCTTTAACCCCCACATCCATACCATAACTAGTTCAGCCTTTCCCCCCCCCACCTCTGCAACGTTGTCTGTCTCGACCACTACTTCTCCTCTCCGGCTATCGAGACCCTTATCCATGCTTTCATCATGCACAAGCATAACTATGCCAACTCTCTCCTCACTGGACTGTCCAACTCTTTCTTCCACAAACTGCAGATGTTTAGAACTCTGCAGCTTGTGTCCTCTCCTGCACCACGTTCCGTGAGCCTATCATCCCCATCCTCACTCACTCCACTGGTTCCCCATCCCCACAGAGGATCAAGTTTGAGATACTCACCCTCACTTTAATACCCCTCCACAGTCTTGCCCCACCCTATGACCTGCTAAAACCTTACCAACCCATCCACTCCCTTCACTCGGCAGGCCTGCTTCATGTCTATCACCTTGCCCGCCCCACCACAGGCAGTCCAAACTTTCAGCCCCCACCCTCTGGAATTCCTTCCCGAGGTCCCTTCACCTCCCTTCACCTCGTCCCTTCCCTTGCCTCCTTGAAGGTCCATCTCAAGAACTTCCTCTTTGACCTTGCCTTTAGCCACCTTCCCATCCCCAAACCCTTGCCGCTCTTGAATGCAACCCCCTGCTCGGGTGCAAACACTTGAAAGTCCAGCACCTTGGGTCATCCTCCCGATGTGAACGGTGTTATATAAATGCAATTAGCTGTTGTTATTGTTGTTGTTATTGTGGGGGCACAATAATTGGCCTGAATGCCCCAGGGGATCCAGAGAGGGGAGAGGGAAATCAATCAGTGTAGGTGCTCCTGATGATCTCCAGCCACTCCAGTCACAAACATTAGGACACTTGGTGACGACAGGATTGGATTTGGTTGTGATGCTACCTGCACTCAAATAAAATGTGAATCCTCACTGTAGAAAAGTGACATAAGAATAACAGTAAGTTGGGTGAAGCGTGCATTAATGAAATGCATGGTAGAAGGGAAAAGGAGTCAAACACCTTAAGGAGAGATGTTTTCTTGAAGACATGATAAGGCGCTATATCAAATGCAAGGATTATTGCTATTATTATGGGGGAGGGAGAAAATTGGCAAGAAACAAAATCCTTCATTTTATCATTAAAGGGCATTAAATATACAAAAATAAATTGAACATATAAAATTGCATTGCAGTTATTTATAAGTGCTCATAAACAAATCCTCTAAACTTACGGAAGAGAGCAGAACACTTAGCTCAGATCAACAAATTCTTGATTTTGAGTGGCGTATGGAGCAGAGAAACAGCTCTAAGTCTCACTCACACACACATACACACACAGACTGCCTCTCTCTCTCTCTCTCTATCTCACACACACACACACAGACTGCCTCTCTCTCTCTATCTCACACACACACACAGACTGCCTCTCTCTCTCTATCTCACACACACACACAGACTGCCTCTCTCTCTCTATCTCACACACACACACAGACTGCCTCTCTCTCTCTCTCTCTCGCTCTCACACACATACACATACAGACTACCTCTCTCTCACACACACATGCACACAGACTGCCCCTCTCTCACACAGTCTTTCACACACACACACTCATACACACTAATAAACAGAATCTGCCTCTCATACACACACATACACAGACTGTCTCTCTCTCTCTCACACACATACACATACAGACTGCCTCTCTCACACACACATATACATACAATCTGCCTCTCTCTCTCTCACACACACACACAGACTGTCTCTCACACACAGACTGCTTCTCTCACACACAGTCTTTCACACACGCACACACACACACACACACTCATACACACTAATAAACAGAATCTGCCTCTTTCACACACACACAGTCTGCTCTCATATACACTAACAAACACTATCTGTCACACACACACACACACAGACATAAGTGTGGCACTCTAATACAGATACTTTATTGGCCTCCCTCACATGTGCACACACTCTTCATTTCCACTCACACACTCATCTTTTTTCCGTTTCAGTCTTTGCCAGTCAGAAATGTTCCTTATTAACACTCTCATGTTTTCAAAATTCAAAGGATGAATCGAATAGATAACCTGGAGGAAAATTTATGAAAAAATTAATTATGTATGTGTGTGTGTGAGGGAGAGAGTGGGAGAAGCTGAACAAGGGTAAGGCGTCCGCGTGTGAGATATAGATAAACTGGATGTGCGTGTACGAGAGAGAAAGGTTTGTATGTGAGAAAGGTTTTAATGACACATATATCAATTCATATTAAATCCCAGTGCCTGTATTCAAATCCCATTGAATTGAGTGGAGCTCCTCTTTTTACACAGTTGGTTCTCAGTAGTTCTGCAATAGTACACATTACAGTTTATATATATATATACTGTATATATAAAAGCCATTGCAATACTGTGAACACCCATTAGATGCTATGTACATGCTCTGTATGCAAAGCTAAGTTTTAAAAATACTTGATTTTTATGGCTCTAGCAATGAAATATTGGAATATTTTCTGAATGGGGCAGTATTAGGTGGGGTGGATGAGCAAAGTTATCCTGGTAGTTCAGTTGATAGATCACTGGAAGTCAGTTCACAGGAATAAAATAATAGTCAAAAAGCCAATGGGATGTTGGCCTTTATTGCAGAGGGCTGGAATATAAAACAACAGTTGTATAATGCTCCAGTCAGACCTCATTTGGAGTACTGTACTGTACTGTGTGCAGTTTTGGGTACTTTAGAAAAGATAGAGTGACTTTGGTGGTGGTGCACCATAAATTGACTAGAATGGTACCTGAATTGAAGGGGTTTAGTTATGAAGACAGAACACACAACCTGGGGATCCTAAAATATACAGGCAATTTACTTTACAGTATATTCTGTGAAGCACTTTGAGACGTCTCAAAGACGTGATAAGGCGCTGTATCAAATGCAAGAATTATCATTACTACCTTGAGCAGAGAGGTTGAGGGGGGATCTTATTGAGGTTTTAAAATAGTAAAGGAGAGACTCATTCCCATGTTTCTAGAATGCAGAACAAGGAGACATGATGCAAAACATACAGGTTGACTTGCTTTTAGTGAAATCAGAAAAAAAATCTTTACTCAAAGAGTTGTGGGATTATGATACTTCCTCAAAGGAATGTTCATGCAAAATTGATAGAAATGGTTAAGAGGGAAATATATATAATACTTGGCCAGTAAGGTGATCAGGGTATGGGGTAAGGCAGGCAAACGGTATTGAGTAACAGATTATCTGTGATCTAAGAAAATGGTGGAGCAGGCTCAGTGTGCCAAATGGTTCTATGTTACTATATGGTATGCATAATATACTGTTATATATATACTAGAATTAAGTGGAACTCTGAAATGGTGTAATGGAACAGATGGCTGGTGAATCTGGAGAGAGTATACTTTGAACTGATGGTCAATACCATTAAGTCAGACTCATTGGGGAAGCTTGAAATGCAGTCAGAATACCTGGATGTGTTTGTTACACTATTGTTTACAGTGAAACAAGGAGAAGAATGGAGTTGGTTAAATTACACAATCATAGGAGCGGGACCCTTTAAAGATGGTCCAAAAATAATCTAAAAAGACAAGAGGTTAAGAGGGAGCCAGTCAGACATAATGCTCCAGGCAGTACCATTCCTACATGCAATTCAATAAATCTATAAGACCAAAAAAAAAATTGGTTTATCCAAGAATACTGTGAATCAATACACATTCAATAATTCAATAATTCTACATTCCTTTGATTTTGATCCTTATCTTTGAATTAGAACAGTAGGTCAAAATTTTTGTATATTTTCTGTGTTAGAAATGTCTTTAAGTACTTAAAGAGCTTTAGGAAAATGACCCAGAGGAGTTTGGAGAGTCTTTAAAATTTAATACAAAGTTGCCTGTTCTACCGGTAGTGTCAGGAAGATTAATGAAGTAGTAGGAAGGGTATAATCAGTTATGATTGTATTTGACCTGAAGGATAATCATGATCATCTGACAGGTACTGCAACTATAATTACTTTATTTTCCACAGAATCTCAAGTCCATATCCCAAGAGGATGCATCATTTAGCTGTCTTACAATTGTGCAAAAATATTTATCCTCCACCTTATTTATTTTTCTTTGGTTTCTGCTCCTTAGATTGCTCTCATGAGGCTGGAAATTCCAGCTAATCTAAAATGTAATATCATGCAAAACTGCAGAAAATTCTTAAAATTCATTCTTGATTTGGAAGCTGTCTTTCTGCAGTTATTAAAAAGAACGGGCTTCAAAATTAAGACTGGATTTAACTAATTCTACGAGATTTGAAGACAAGGACAGTATTACAGGCTAAAACTAGAAGGGGTTATGGCAATCTGAAGTTGGTATCTTATAGTTCTGTGGAGTCCTGTAGCTCAGTGGTTAGAGCACTCGCTTTGCAAGCGAGAGACCTGAGTTTAATTCCAGGCAGGTCAGGGCGAAACCTTGGGCAAGTTTCCTTACTCCACACAGAGCCTAATAATAATCCCTCCAAAACCAAAAACAATAATAAATTGGTCATTTTCAATCTACGACTGTTTGTGGGACATTGCTTTGCGCAATTGGCTGCCGCGTTCGCCCACAAATATACAGTCAATTCACTTTACAGTGTGTTCTGTGAAGCGCTTTGGGACGTCCTCCCGACGTGAAAAGCGCTATATCAAATGCAAGGATTATTATTATTATTATTATTATAGTTCTGTAGGTATCGGTTGTTCACTGGCCCCACACCCAAGTGGCCACTCTTCGTGGGCTAGCCTGGATGGTGAGTATAATCCAGGTATTTGTACCATTGCCAGAAGGAGAGCATCACTGCTTAGCTCAGATCTGTTGCCACCTGATAACAGAGCATACTTCCAGCACCTGGGGTCACTGATAACTATCAATTGTTGTAACTGCAGCTGACTTTTCCCAGTCAATCATAACCCTGCGATGCAACCACCTAAATAAAGTAAGAACTTCACAATACATATTAGAGCAAACCTGACATTTCTGGTCTGTACATCCAACAACACCCAGCACTGTTCCAGTTATGGTTATTGATAATAAGATAGGATAACAATATGTCTGCTGGTCAAGTTTATTTAATTCTGGTATTTAATGACATTACATTTTGTTCCCCTCTTGCATTTATAAAATGCAGTTTTGTTTCAGATGTGTTTGATGTTAGAAATCATATTTGGTTAACAATGTGAAGTCTATGCCACTCAAACTCTGCTCCAATCCAAACATTGCAATCACAAGTCATATCTTTCTAACCACAGTTTACCTCTAGGGGGCAGTCAATCTTTACGTTCATAAAGATACACTGGGCTGCACAACTCAAAGTAAATGTTTTTGCAAAAGTTTAGCTTTTGCAATGTCACAACATTGATAAAGATATCCAAGCTTTGTGCAAGGACATAGAAATTTGAAGGAAAGCCAATCAAAACTTGTGTAGGGTGCACGCTGTCACAACATAGACCTAAATTTGCTGCTGAAAATAATTATGTGGTGTTCATATCATGCGTGAAATCTGATTGGTGCCAACCAATTTGTCTTGTGAAGACTGAAAGAATTGCCTCTGTGAAGCTAATGAAAAAAATGACCTGTTATTTATTTGGGTTCTTCTCAGTTTGTTCTAAGCCTGGATATTTATGCAAGCAGGGATGTTTTGTTTGAATGCAAATAGTACTGTAATAACACTGGGTGCAGCAAGTAATGTTGGGATAATGTTAAAACACAAACCACACTGATATTGAGTGTAAGACAAAATACAGTCACTCCACTTTACCGTATAGCCTGTGATGTGCTTTGAGACGTCTCTACAACGTGACAAGGCGCTATATCAAATGAAGGTATTATTATTGTTAAGAGGGCTATGTTTTTTCGGCACATTGTGTAGGGATATCAGATATCATGGACGGAGTCCTGTAGCTCAGTGGTTAGAGCACTCGCTTTGCAAATGAGAGATCTGAGTTCAATTCCAGGCAGGGCGAAACCTTGGGCAAGTTTCCTTACTCCACACAGAGCCTAATAATAATCCCTCCAAAACCCAAAACAATAATAAATTGGTCATTTTCAATCTACGACTGTTTGTGGGACATTGCTGTGCGCAATTGGCTGCCGCGTTCGCCCACAAATATACAGTCAATTCACTTTACAGTGTGTTCTGTGAAGCGCTTTGGGACGTCCTCCCGACGTGAAAAGCGCTATATCAAATGCAAGGATTATTATTATTATTATATTTTACAGTATATTGAAAAAGCCTGACATTGTAAGGAGTAACAGAGAGGAAATATGAAGCAGGCTTAGTGATATTTCTACCCATTAACTAGACTACTGGACTCATTGTGATAGCATTGATTAATGGTGTGCAGACTGAGCCCTTAGTCTAGGCTGTGTCGCCTGTGCTGTGCTGGGGACTATGATTCACTTTCAGCGTTTTGGGACGTTCTCCCGACGTGAAAGGCGCTTTAGAAATGTAATTTTGTTGTTGTTGTTGTGCTGTATTGTCGGAGGTGCTGTTCATTAGATGGGTTGTGATGTCTCTCATATGTCTATTCCCTTTAAAGATTCGACAATACTGTTCAAAATGTGAAGGGAATTTATTCTGGTATCCTAGCCAAAATCCTCAACATTAATTCATCATCACCTTAAAGCTGTTAGTGAGACCTTGCTGTGCGTAATCTGACTGCCACATTCGCCTATAAAAACATTCACTACATCTGACAGTAAATATTCCAGCAACTCTTGTTTACAGTGTTACACCTAAACCATTTCCTGGAATGAACTTTTTATTTTTTACATTGTGAAAATGGCAAACAATTTATTTACCTTTCTGAATAAACTTAATGCTTTTAAACACATCTTTAACCAGTCTCTTTTTTATCGGTCCTGCATCAGAGTTATTGTTTCAGAGTAAAAATTTGAACACATGACAATTATGCATTAGAAGGTGGCCTGGAGTTCAACACTTTCTGGGTGGTTTTGGCTAAATGTATGATTCTTTTATCCTGCGGTTCCTCATTTTCATATGCATGTGTGTTTATGTGTGTGTTTCTTTGTGTGCACAATTACATTTTTTTTAAAAAATGTCACATGGTATGAATTGTTTTCAGTGCACTTCTTTTTAAAGTAAACTATAATTTAAATGCAAACCCTTGCCTGTCAATGGCTTTGGGACATCACCCTGACGTGAGAGGTGCTATATAAATTGCAATTTGTTGTTGTTGAAAATTAATCCAAGCCATTAGGTATAAAATATTGCTTCAGCTGCTTGTGGTTTTTATCATAGTCAAAGGAACAATCAAGCAAAAACTTTGACAAATCCTGATTTATATCTGATAATTTCTAATACTTAAAAAAATAATTTCAGTTAAATTGAAACATGCCTTCCGGAATTAAATTGTATTCTTCTAAAGTTCATCCCACATAGAAGGACCATTCTAGCCAGCAGACACTTTCTGTGCTTCTTTACAGATCATTATACTACAGTACCTGGAAAGGATGTGGAAGGATATGGGAATACTGCATGCCTATCCTGTAATTCTCTTGGCCCATCCTACCACCCTCCCCCCCTTCTCTTGTCAACAGAGTTAAGGGACACCTGGAAATGTTGTTCAGTTAGAAGAATAGTTTTCCCTGCAAGCAAGCAGCACTTTTAGACTCTTCACAAAGTCTGTACAAAAATTCTGATAATAGCGAGGTCCACAGAGCATGTCAAAAACAACACAGAACACTGGAAAAACACAAATTACCGTTGATAATGTTTAGTATTAAAGCACTACCAGTCACGATTGGGAGCTGGATTGCTTTAAGAGATAAAATCAAAGTGTAGATTTTTATTTTGCTCCCAGCTGGAAAACATCTGGGGCAGTACTGGACACCCATAATGCAAATGATCTTCAAAATGTCATTTTACTCATTGCTGCATCTCTGTTAGCGCCCTCCTCCCTGATTCCCTGGATGCCTGCGTTTTTTTTTAACTCAATCTCTGTCTTATTTTATCATTTTTTTAAAAAATGGAAAATTTTATCAAAGGTTGGTGCACTGAAGAAAAAAAAATTGTTTTATTTTGTTGTGAATTTGGTCTCTAAATATGGATGCTGTAGTAGTTGGAGGTGCTGTCCTTCGGATGATACGTTAAACCGAGGTCCCATCTGCCTGTTCAGGTGGACGTTAAAGATCCCTTGGCACTAATCGGGAAAGAGAAGGGAGTTTCTCCCAGTGTTGGGGCTAACAATTCCCCAAATAAAATTGGTCACTCACTCCATGACTGTTTGTGGGACATTGCTGCGTGCAAATTATTTGCCATGTTTCACCCACAAAATACACAGTCAAACCACTTTACAGTAAGTATATCCTGTGAAGCACATTGAGACATCTCAACGACATTATAAGATATTATATCAAATGCAAGGAAATGCAAGGATTATTATAAGAAATGTGTGCAGATCTTCACACTGGTTCTCCAGCCTTCCAAGGGGAACTGTACATAAATCATAAGGAGTTATTCGCTCTGAAAAGTCTAATCACATACCATTGTAATTCCTCAGTTAGACTAGTCAGTCCTTCTTGACCTCTCCTGTGCAAAACATTAGTCATGCAAAACCCTGGGGAAACCTTGAGCATCAGTCAGGCAGAATGTTGGAGAAACCTTCAGGATGAAGAGCTCTTAAAATTGCAATGGCCATTGATGTTGGTCAAAATAGTGGCATTCTAAACCTTCAAGTCTCATATCAAAGTAATCCAGCACCTACTGAAGGTTCATGTAAAATGTTACCTGGTAAAATAAATCAGTAAATTGAAGAGCAGCTCATGGATTGTCCAGGGGCACTAATGCCCTGTTTATAATGCTGGAAGTGAAGTGATAAGGTTTCCAACAGTGGCTGAGAGGGAAGACCGATTCATACTTCATGTTCCTGATCATATTGGCCAGGGCTAACAAGACCTAATACAAACTTCTGCACATCAACAACATGGCTCGCCCAGGAGCCTTTGAGGGAGCACAGCCAGAATGCTGATACACAATGCTGATCTTGTACAGCAGGAGTGTGAATCAAAGTTTTGCTGAAGTGATCTGGGTACTTGTCAGACAGAGCAGAGGAATCATCTGAAAGTCTCTTTTCAGCCCCAAATGAACACAATAACCACAACTTGCATTTATATAACGCCCTTCACGTGGGATAGCAGCCTGGAGCGCTTAATACTGCTAATCACACACTGAAAAGCACAGCGTAAACACATCTTAAAATGTGACGGGGGTCTCTCAGTGTTTTTGGCCCAATTTCCACATAGCCATCTGTAAATAGTTAGCTTCCCCAGATGTCTATGATTCATTCCCCATTGTATGTTTTTTAAAACATAAGAAATCATAGAATTAAAAAGACTATTTACCCATCAAACACAGTCCTTCAAGCATCAAACACACACCACAAAGGAAAATCTATCCTGTTGTGAAGAAGATACAAGGTACATTTCTCCCATTGTTACAATTCATAAGAAGGAACCATTCATATTGAGGTGTGTACATCAGCACAATACTCTCAGTATTGAAGTCCTGTAGTGTGGTTAGAGCATTTGCCTCGCAAGCGAGAGGACCTAAATTTGATTCCCGAGCAGGGTTTACCTAGCAATAAGTAGGAACCCGTTTTTTAGTCGATTGGCGGATCACTTTTCCGAGGGTAATAATCCCTTACAAAAAATTGTTCACTCAATCTACAATTGTTTGTGGGACACTGTTGTACGCAATTGGCTGCTGTGTTTCGCCCACGAAATCAATTCACTTTTCACAATTCACTACAATCAATTCACTTTACATTCTATGAAGGGCTTTGAGATGTCTTGAAGACGCGAAAAGGTGCTATATCACAGCCAAGTATTATTAATAGTAGCAATAAAAACAATGGATCAGTTCAAGTTCAAGTTGAACAATATTAGTGAGAAATCACAGAATGTAATCTATGTAATGCGGAATGAGAATATTTTGGATTGTTTGCAAAAAAAACAGGAAAAGGGGCCAAATTTTCAAAACCTGTTTTGCTGCGTATTTGTTTGGGCAACTTATTTTATGTATAAATGCTCTTGTCTTGCTCTTGCAGGTATGCAACTTACAACTATGGATGTATACAAGCTGAGCAATGGTATTAACCTTTGTTCAAGCTCACCTACAATTTACACAGTTACTGTACTTTGCAGTAAACCTTGTGAAATCTTTTGAGACATACTCCTGAGGTAAAAAGAGCTACATCATATGCAAAGTTTATTATTACTGTTCTAAGTGTAGGAAATGGGACTGATTTTAAAATGTTAACGTTCCTGCTCCCTCTGTCTTGAAGGAATTTTTTTTGGAAAAATGTATTCTTAGTTAAAAAAAGTCATGCCAGTTCTATTGGCTCCCTGGTGATATGTCCTGCGGTCACTTTATTAATTTTCTAAAATTTAAATGCTGTAAATGGGAAGGTTATGGAACCTATTTTCTCTTCCCATGTGGCTGTGGGTAAGTTGCTGAATGGCATGTACTTGTGACATTTGTGGCATCATTCATTAATTTGTTAAATTCTGCTGGGATGTAGAAATTCCCCAGCCAGTGCAAGGCAAGTGCATTCAAGATAGAAACTGCTCTTTCTTTCAGGAGGACATTATTCAATGTGTGAGCTGTATGTGCATGACTTACCTTTAAAATTCTTGGCCAAAGTTCATTAGCTATTATAATTGTTAGATCAAATGTATTGTTATTATCATTATTGTATACTCTATGCAGGTTTCCTTTATCATGAAATTACATGCATGTTATTTGCATCAGAATCTCTGCGTAAACTATGAGGTCAAAGTGGGGAAACATTTGAAGAGGAACAATGTAAAAAGGTCTAAGGAAAGACCAGGAATTTGTGATTCGTTTTAGTGAAGCAGCTGATAGCAGTGTAGATTTGATGGCCTCAATTGCCTCCTTATATACCACTATTTCTAAGATTCTATTCTGCCACATAAGCCTCATGAACACATCCTCCAAATGCCTCCTCTTTGACATCAATATGAACACCACTGTATTATTCATACACAAATACAAATTATTACAATAAATCAGACCAACATCACACATTGGTGTCTGAATAAAGTTCCCAAATAAACTCAACAGTTTTATTGTCTGAATAATTTGTACTAGCGGCACAACAAAGAATTCTCAACCCTTACGAAGAGAAAATTTGGGTAGAGAAATGCATATAAAAGATTTATTTCTTCCCTCACAAATAAAATTTATTCATTGCATCCACCAGCCATCACACAGATGGTCAGAAAATTAGCTTTGTGCATGGAGATGTGGATTCAGGCATGAATATTAATATGAAACAGATGTAAACGCATATTAATATGCATTTGTCTTACATGCACTGACTGTAGAATTTACTTATTAAAGAAAGTCCACAGGAAAATGAAAATGTACAACACATCGGTCATTTTTTTTAATAATAAAGAAAAGATGGTGGGATTTGGATTCTAAAACCCAGGCATATGTTGGTGCGTTTGTAACACTTGTTCTGAGACCCACTCTTTGACAGTATATAATATAAAACCACAATATAAGTCTTCGAAATACATAGCTGTACTGAAAACTAAAGGCAGTTAGCTAAAATGTATTAAATCAAGAGCCATAAAATCAAAAGGTTTATGGCAGTCTTAACACAGTAGGACTGAATTATCATGTTAATTTAATTTCCATTCCCAAATGAACCAGAAGGCACAATAAAGGTCAATTAACTAAGTACCTTCATGCTTTCATTTCCTTTTATTGCTTCACTTAAATCATAGGCAGACTCCAAAAAGACAAACTTCTTCTGCAAGATAGTGAGGATCTTAAAAAAGAGAACTGAGGCTTAGTCTTCATGTTGAATGGAAATGAAAAATTCAGGGGATGGCAGTTCAGCATCACTTTTATCTCCCAAAACTATTGTTTAATGTCTTGAATTCTGAAGGTCTTTTGTAGCTTGAAGCAAAAAGCAACACATTTTGATTGCAGAAATAAACAATTTAAAGATTATTGTCATTGTTATTGTCGTGCTAGTGCGAACCAGACCTGCAATAATTTTAATTAAAAGTAGTCTCTGAAAATGCTTTAAAAATTTAATGTCCCTTTTAATTTAACCAAACAAAACATTTTATTTCAGAGATAACATTTTGTTTTGGAGAATTGTGGAAATTGACGGAATAACAATTAATGGCAGAACAAAAAAGGCGAATCATTTAAACTCTTGTGTAAAATGTACTTAAGATCTGAATGTGATACATTTACTTCTGCTAATGAATCCTTTTTTAGGTGTTTTAATACAAGCTGCTAAACAGAGAAAATGCAAACGCCAGATTAGCAACCTATTAGCAACAGACTGATCCCATCATGGAATTCTAATGCATCCCACCAGTTGCTCTGTCTATAGAATTCCTCACACAAGATTAATAAGTAAGAATTCGGGCATGTTAACCTGACTCAGGTGGAAGCACGCTTGCTCACAGTCTAAGCTGATGCTCCAATACAGTGCTGGGGGAGCGCTGCATTGTAAAAGGCTCCATTCTTTGCATGAGACTAAAGATGAAGAGATGAGGTGATGGCTGCCTGTTCAGAGGAGTGTTCAAGATCCTACGGCACTATTTGAAAGAGAAGGGAGGTGCTCCAGTGGAACTGTTTGGTACTTGGAGTCCTGTAGCTCAGTGGTTAGAGCACTCACTCGCAAGCGAGAGACCTGGGTTCGATTCCCAGCAGGGCGAAAGCTTACTCCACGCGCCTGATAATAATCCCTCAATAAAAATAACACTAATAAAATTGGTCACTTCAATTCACGACTGTTTGTGGGACACTGCTGTGCGCAATTGGCTGCCACGTTTCGCCCACAAATATACAGTCAATTCACTTTACAGAAAATTCTGTGAAGTGCTTTGAGATGTCTAGATGGTGCTATATCAAATGCAAATGACTATACTCTTATTCTTCTAGCCATATGTATGAAAGTGAAATATGTGCAAAATGTACAAACTTTTGCATGACCTCTGAAACCTCACCTATTACAGGTAAAATTAAAAGGGCAGAACTGGATTGAACTCAAGGAATGTTTTGGTGTTATATGCCAAAACAAACTATGGAAATTGGTGTATATTTTAACAAAATATGTCTTAACATTTTTGCATATTTTTCTAATTATTTTGTTGACAATGAGTTGCACAGAATTTCTGTTGTATTGCAACCTGTTGTGAACCAATTAATTTTGGATGACAATCAGCATTGATCAAATATACAGATGGAGGAACAGAATTCATTAGAGATAAGAAAACTTTTATATATGTGAGATATTTGAGAGAGGAATTAGTTTCTTGGTTAAGCAGTGCAGTTATCTATGCATTCATCAGTACATGTATTGCAGAGAAGGAAACATTCATATTGGAAATGGATCTTTCCAACTTTCTGATCCATTGACAGTATCTATCCAACAGCACTAGTTATATCCTATTGCTGTTTGCCATTCTAATTTCAAGATTACCTACTAACTGATTTCATGCCCAACTGCTCCTCTGTTAGAACATTGGTCCTACAAGCCCTATTCTATTATCCAACCACCAGCTCGGTTGAGGATCCCTTATTGATACCTTGGGATGTCTTCCTGATGTGAAAAGCTCTATGCAAATTCTCAAATGAAGTGAAAGTGACACATCATCCCTGCCAGAAGAGTGCTCATGTAGTGATGACGAGTTAAGTCAAAGCCCTAATGGGTAGGGTGGTCCAAGCTGGATAAGCAGCGGGAAATCTTGCCAGACAGCGATATCAATGGCAAGCTGTGTAGTTTTAGCTGGCTACACCCAGCAGTACCCCAACGCACACTCTGGGATCCCCAAGTCTTGGCTCTTGCCAACCTGCACCTGATAGTCTCCGGAATTAGGTAAGCAGTTGTAACAGGAGCAATCACAAGATAATAATAATAATCCTTGCATTTGATATAGCTTTTCACGTCTTCTAGGCATCTCAAAGCGCTTCACAGAATACATTGTAAAGTGAATTGATTGTATATTTGTGAGTGAAACGCGGCAGCCAATTGCGCACAGCACTGTCCCACAAACAGTCATGGATTGAAGTGATCAATTTATTATTATTTTTTTCTTGAGGAATTATTATCAGGCGTGTGGAGTAAGGAAACTTCCCGAAGGTTTCGCCCTGATGGGAATCGAACCCAGGTCTCTCGCTTGTGAGGCGAGTGCTCTAACTACTGAGCTACAGGATTCAACAGATCATAAAAGATGTTGGGGAAGAAGGCCCTTTGCCCATTTGTTTCTCCATTTCACGTGGTTCAGTTAAATCTGGGCAGAGGAAAGAGGTTTATATCAAGAACATCAGCAACAAAATACCGTGTGATATTATTTATCACACCAGGATTGCTACTGTATTCCTCTCTATCAATAGATTCTGCATCATATTGCTCAAAATGAAGAACATACATAGATCAATCCATTCCTTAACACCATCAGTATTCTCAGCTCCAAAATCAGTTGTGATCACCAAACCGGCCTTTCATAACAGAGAGTTCATGCTGGCTTCTTTATGATTTCTGTACTCTTTAGATGAACGTTGATAACATTTATGTACTGCATCTTCTACTCACACCTTTTGATAGCTATTATTTATAGCTTACCAGTAGTATGTCTTTGCCTGTCTTAATAGGTCTATGGTTGCAAAATATTTTATATTTATATCCTCTTTTGTCCATTTGTTATCTGCCTTCCGTGCACAATCATTATATATTCTGCAGCTGCGTATTATTGATGGTTGCAGTCTACCAGCCTAAACTGTGAAGCTGAGATGTGCATACAGAGGCCAGCGCAACCACTTAGAAGGACAACCTAGCGGTTGAGTCATTCTCAGGTACCTTGTGGAACATTGTCGGACGCACATTGACTGCTGCATTTGCCTTCAAATATGCAGTAACTGCACTTCACAGCAAAATCCTGTGATTTTGAGATGTGTTAACTCCATGATAAGGCGCTATATCAAATGGAAGGATTGATAGTATTATTATTACATTGTAGCTGCAGAAAAGCTCTGGTGAGGGCTTGGGGATAGGTTGCTCACGCAGCTGCTGATTATACATACTGCATGTACGAGGAGACGAGTAAGGAAGTGGAGACAGTAAGTTATAAAGGAAACAACTCATAAGTAATTCTTCTTCCTTTCACAAGTTTATAATACAAACCTCAGGTTTCTATCAAGAATAAACATGATATTGAGGGACAATCTGAATTAAATTGAGCACAGAACAATGCACAAGGTTAGCAAACAAGGAAAAAGTCAGTCCAATGACTCAGTGGTATAATTCCATCGGTAATCACTTTCAGCCCTGCCTTTTACGTTAAGTGTATTGAAACTAACCTTAGTATATAAATACAGGATATAAAAGGTGTGTTGTAAAAGTTTGTACTGCACCAGCTTGGTTGTATGAGCAATAAATCATTTTCCTCACAGGTTTTCAGAGCCGGCTGCTCATGGAACAAAGCCAACCTAAATCTTCCCATAGAGGCAACTATGCCCATTTAACAACATTGGATCAAATGCTATGTGGTGCTTCGTTAGTTCATGGTGCAAATCTCAGACAAGCAACACAACTGCTGCAATGGGATTGTGTTGATATATTGCATAGTTCACCCCGAAGTGAGATTGTTTAATGAATACCACGTCTTAATGATTTTGAGCATTGTTTGCTTTCTGAACACATTTGCAGAATGAATCAGATTACAATAGAACAAACTCCTAATATTGTAAAACACGGTTTTGTTTCTATCATTATAATAGTAAAATAATAATTATATTTGTTTTTGATGTTGTTAACACCTCGTTGAAACACCTCAAAGCACTTGATACAATGAGTCACTAATTGCAATCCAACTGTTCCAAATGCATCCAGCAACATCCCACAAACAGCGGAGAGATGAATAACTATTTAATCTACTTTATTTTGGTGAATTTAGATGAGGGAGATATTTAGGCTGATCTGAGCTCTTATTTGAAATACTGCCATGGGATCTTTACTGACCACCTGAAACAGCAGAAGAAACTTGGAGGTCACATACGGGGGAGGATCATAGAGAGTCCAGGAATTAGGAACAAAATAACTCCCCCTCCAGAGCTGGGAGGAACACCCCTTCTGGGTTGGTAGCTGCCAGATATCCTGATCAGGGAGACCATTTGGGATGGTACAGGAGAGTAGTTAAAGATGCACATGCAGGAAGCTTGGTCTGAGTTAGCAGTTGATATAGAGCACATGTTTCTGCAGAGGCATTCCCTGCCTGTGGCTGTTTCCTTTATTAAAGTTCACTTGTTCGAGTTTCAGCTGGTCTGTCTTTGAGTATTTCTTCCCTTTCCCACAAACGACTTATGCGGATGACACCCAACTTTACCTTTCCTCCTCTACCCTCAACTCCACGACCACCGATGTCCTGACAGCCTGCCTGTCCGACATCGAGTCCTGGACGAGAGACAACTTTCTTCAGCTCAACGTGCGTAAAACTGAGGCCCTCCTGATTGGCTCACGTCAGCGCCTCCGCACCTCAGGCGCTGACAACATCAGCATCCAAGGCTGCACTCTCCACCTCTCAAAGCCGTCAGGAACCTCGGGGTTCTGTTCGACCCTGAGCTGTCCTTTCTACTCCCCATCCCCCAGAGGATCGAATTCAAGATCCTCATCCTCACCTACAGGGCCATTCACGGACTTGCTCCCTCCTACCTCTCTGACCTACTATCCCCCTACTTACCTGCCCGTACCCTCCGTTCCTCTGGCTCTGGTCTACTCCACGTCCCCCGCCCCAACCGCCCTACCATCGGTGGCCGGGCCTTCAGCCTCTCAGCCCCGAGGCTCTGGAACTCCATCCCCCAGTGCCTTCGCCGCCTCCTCCCTTTCCTCCTTCAAGGCCGGTCTCAAGACCTTTCTCTTTGACCGTGCCTTCAGCTCCCCTCTCGACTCTCTACCCCCTCGTCGCTCCCTCCCTTCCCTCCCCTCACCCTGACCATTTACCCCCTGCTCAGGTCCTGACCCAACTATACAGCGCCTTGAGACGTCATCCTGACATGAAAGGCGCTCTATAAATGGAATCTTGTTGTTGTTGTTGTGGGACACTGCTGTGCACAATTGGCTGCTGTGTTTCGTCCACAAAGTATAGTCAATTCACTTTACAGTATATTCTGTGAATCACTTTGAGACATCTCGAAAACTCGATAAGACGCTATATCAAATGCAATAATTATTATTATTATTACCTCAAAACATGCTACAGTTGAGTTTTATGTGTATAGTGAGTGCTGATGACAGTAGAATTGGCTGAGAGAGGATATTGGTAGGAAGAGGTGAAGTACCCCTTGCTTCTAAATGGGACAATTTTGGCAATATTTACATGTGAAATTTTCCCATTAAAGGTGCATATCATGAAAATTAGAGTTAAGAGGAGTGTTTAACATTGCGTACCGAAGACTGAGGGAAACAAATTACCATCAATAGAAATGCAGCCAGTAACAGCTACGATATTCATGGTAATGTCATTTTAGCTCTGCATTTGCTAACTTAGCTTCCCTCAAACTTCAAGAGAGCAATATGCCAAAGCAGTTCCCATATAATGTAAATTTACACCCAATATCAAAATGAAAGGTTCCTCAAAGTGGACTGAACGATATGATATGAAAGGTCTGTAAAGTTCTCCTTTCTTTTTTGGCGGTGACTTGTGATCAGTCTTATGAACCATAAATGTGGTTAACGATTTTAAGTGGACTTCAACATTTATGTTGACAACTAATGTGCTTAATATAAATGTCAACTTTGATCTGAAGCATGTGAGATTCATACAAAGAGAAATTAATAACTTATTTCACTTAATGTTATTACGCACGTACACCTACGAAAACAACAAGAAGCAATTATACCAGAAACGTATCTTGTTATAATTGAAAGTAAGCTGTAAAGGAAAAAGGCTTGTCCCGTTTTTGGTACAATAAAATAATATTTAATATGTAAATGATGAGTTTGAAATGAAAAATCCTGTCATACCTCAGCTCATTTGATTAACGTTTTTCAAAGGATATTAAAGCCTTCTTTTAATTATTTTTTATGCTAGACTGCGAAAAGTATTAGCTTCACTGCAGGTTTTTCAAATTGGTGTGAGTCTTACTTTAGAATATTGCATAAAGCAGGAGAATAACAGTGATAACAATAATAATGATCCTTACATTTGGTATAGCGCCTTTCACGGAGCGAAGACGTCACAAAATGATTCACAAGATAATAATATAATAATCTTTGCATTTGATATAGCACTTTTCAGATCTGCTAAACGTCTCAAAGCGCTTCACAGAATATATTGTAAAGTGAATTGACTATATTTGTAGGCAAAACGTGGCAGCCAATTGCGCACAGCAGTGTCCCGCAAACAGTCATGGATTGAAGTGTCAATTTATTATTGTTTTTTTTTTCTTGAGGGATTATTATCAGACGTGTGGAGTAAGGAAACTTGCCCAAGGTTTCGCCCTGCCGGGAATCAAACCCAGCTCTCTCACTTGTGAGGCGAGTGCTCTAACCACTGAGCTACAGGACTCCAAGATATACTGTGCTAGCACCTTGGGAGGTCCTCCCAACGTGAAAAGCGCTATACAAATGTAATTTTGTGGTGGTGTTGTGGTGTAAAATGCAGTGGCTGTGTGTTTTGTGGGCGAGTATAGATATTTATTGTGCTCCTTTGAATTGAACAGTATTTAAATTGCTTCTTACTTTTTTAGTTTCTGTTGCTTCGATCTTCACATTTTACAGGATTCTGAAAAACATTTTGATTGCTATTCATCTCTACTTAGTGGATTTATTCCTGAATCTAAAAATGCAAATATGCACACAGTATATGGTCATGCAATTCAATCTCAATATCTCTGTTTATTATGAGATCACAATTGACTGATGCTATCATGTCAACAAAAGAGAAATATCCAATGTTTTAGGATCACACAGCCGCTGATCTCATTAAGGGCAACTGCAATGGCTTGATGAATTATTTGAAGAGTAGTGACTGATATTTAATAATAGAAAATCATTACAACTATAACATGATAACATGCTTTTAATATATTGTGGAACAAAACTAGGTGATGGAAGATCTGGTAACTCTTCAGCTTGAAATATTACCTTTCATTTAGCTTTCGAAAGGGAACTAGACAATTACCTAAGAAGGAGTAAACTCCAGGGCTATGGGGCAAAGGGCAGGTAAATGCAATATTTAGAGGAGAGGAAACAGGTAAAACTGAAAGAATTGCGCTTAAAAAAGCCAGCACAGAATCGACGAACCTTCTTCTGTGCTGTAAATTTCTAAATATATTTGTTTTAAAGAAATTCAAAAGGATTAAGCAAACCCATTGGTTTTCTTGAAATCATACAAATTTGATGTAATAAACTTGAAGGAAAGGGCAGAATGATAAAAAAAGAAGAAACTGGAATATGTGTGAAGGAAGATTGATACTGAATGTGTTATTTAATATTAATAATAATAATAGTAATCCTTGCATTTGATATAATGCTTTTCATGTCTTCTAGACGTCTCAAAGCACTTCACAGAATAAACTGTAAATTTGTGGGCGAAATGTGGCAGCCAATTGTGCACAGCAGTGTCCCACAAACAGTTGTGGATTGAAATGACCAATTTATTATCTTTTTTTGTGAGGGATTATTATCAGGCGTGTGGAGTAAGGAAACTTGCCCAAGGTTTCACCCTGCCGGGAATTGAACCCAGGTCTCTCGCTTGCAAAGCGAGTGCTCTAACCACTGAGCTACAGGACTCCACTATTAATCTTCACTTCAAACGCCATGTGCGAAGAGGTCCTAGACTTCTTTATCAAAGATTGAAAGTATCTGCTTGGCTGCATGCTCCTCCCCTACGCCCCTTCCGTACTCCCCAGACCATCTACACCACCCCTTCCTTCCGCTACGGCCCATACCACTCCTCCCTTCCTAAACTCCTTTACCCCGATTACTACCCCTTCCCTCTTGACTACCATTTCCCAGATGAAGTCCACCATCTGCTGCCTCAATCCCCTCCCCACCCACACTACCCTGGTCAAGCCTAACAAACGGCCTTCACTTTGTCTACTCCAATGGTTTCCCCACCGCCCCCCCGGTCACCTGTGGTGTACCCCAGTGCTCCATTGTTGGCCCCCTCCTCTTCCTCATCTACGTGCTTCCTCTTGGCGTTGGCATGCACAAACTTCCACATGTATGTGGATGACACATAAATCTACTTCTCCTCCTCCAGGTCCTCTGATGCTCTGTCGGCTTGTCTGGCGGACATCAGGGACTGGATGAGTTCAAACATCTTACAACTAAATGTCGACAAGACAGAAGCCATGCTCATTGGCCTATCCCTCAGACTCACCGAACCAGTGCATAACTTCGGCGTCAAGTTCGACCGAAGCTGTCCTTCCTTCCCCGCATCCGGTCCCTGACCAGGACCACCTTCCTCCACCTGCACCACATTGCCCACCTCTGACTGTACCTTACCCCAGACACGGCCGAAACACTTGCCCATGTGTACATCACCTCCAGGCTCGACTATTCAAATGACCTCTTCACCGGTCTCCCCAGCTCCACCATGCACAAAACTCTGCCGCACACATACTCACCCATACTAAACTATGTACCCCCATCACACAAGTTCTAGCCAGGCTCCACCACCTCACTATCGCTGAACGGATCGATTTCAAGATCTTCACACCATTTTTGTAATCCCTGCATTCGCTGGTACCTCCCTATCTCTCCGACTTGCTTCCCCAACACCCACAACCCGCTGCCTCTGCCCGACTAGCTCTGGCCTTCTGTATGTCCCTTGTGCCCTTCATCCACCATCAGTGGCTACACTTTCAGCCACTATGCCCCAAAGCTATGGCACAATCATAGAATCATAGAAATAAGTATACAGCACAGAAAGAGGCCATTTGGCCCATCATGTCTGTGCCAACTCATTGAAAAGGGCTTTCCAAATCAATCCCACTCCCCCGCTTTCTCCCCATAGCCCTACAACCTTGTCCTTTCCAAATAATTGTCTATTTCTCTCTTAAAAATTGTTACTAAATCAGCTTCCACCACTCTTTCACAGGCAATGCATTCCAGATCCGAACAACTCGCTGTGTAAACAAAATGTCTCCTCGCTTCTCCTCTGTTTCTTTTAACAACTATTTTAAAGTGGCGTCCTCGGGTTACCGACCCACCCACCATGGAAATAGTTTCTGCTTGTTCACCCTTTCGAATTCTATTAAATCCTCTTAACCTTCTCTGCTCCACATTAAACTTCATCTGCCATGTGTCTGCTCATTTTATCAGTCTGTCTATTTCCTCTTGTTGTATGCTACTATCCTCCTCAACATTTACTACTTTTCTTAGCTTAGTATCATCTGCAAAATTGGAAATTGTACTCCCTATACTCAAGTCCAGGTCATTTGTATAGATCAAAAACAGCAGTGGTCCCAATACCGGACCCTGGGGGACACCACTTCATGCTTCCCTCCTGTCAGAAAAACAACTGTTCACCACAACTCTCTGCTTTCTGTTTCCCAGCCGGTTCTGTATTGATGCTGCCACTGTCCCTTTAATGCAGTAGGCTTCTATTTTTCTTACAAGTCTCTTATGTGCCATTTTATCAAGTGCCTTTTGAAAATCCATATAAACTACATTAACTGCACTACCTTCATCCACCCTCTCTGTTACTTCGTTAAAAACTCTATCAGGTTTGTTAGATATGATTTGCCTTTAACAAATCTGTGTGGGCTGTCCTTTATTAACCCATGTTTTTCTAAGTGAAAATTTATTTTGTCCTGGATTATAGTCTCTAGAAGTTTCCCTGCTACTGAGGTTAGGCTGACTGGCCTGTAGTTCCCGGGTTTATCCTTCTGCCCCTTTTTGTACAAGGAGTAACATTTGCAACCCTCCAGTCCTCTGGCACTACCCCGGTGTCTAAGGAGGATTGAAAGATTGTGGCCAGAGTCTCTATTTCTATGCTATTTCCACCTTTACTTCCCTCAGTAACCTAGGATGCATCTGGTCCGAACCGGGTGACTTATCTACCTTGAGCACCGTCAACCTTTTTAGTAACTCCTCTCTGTTTATTCTTATCTTATCCAATTTCTCTACCCTCTCCTCCGATACTGTGGCATTGGCTGCATCCTCTTCTTTTGTGAAGACGGATGCAAAGTACTCATTTAGTATGTCAGCCATGCCCCCTGCCTCTACAAGGTGATTTCCTCTTTGGTCCCTAATTGGTCCCACCCTACCTTTGACTAACATTTCATTCTTCATATGTTTATAAAATACTTTATGGTTCCCTTTTATGTTGTCTGCTAATCTTTTCTCATACAATCTCTTTGCCCCTTTTATTTCCTTTTTCAGTTCTCCTCTATACTTTCAATATTCTATTTGATTACCTTCTGTATTTTGGACCTGAAATTTATTACAAGGCTCCTTTTTGTGTTTTATTTTAATCCCAATTTCCTTAGTCATCCAGGGAGGTTTGGATTTCCTACCTTTCCCCTTTGTTGGAATGTATTTATTCTGTCCCTGAACTATCTCCTCCTTGAAGGCTTCCCAATGCACATTAGCTGTTTTACCTGTCAATCTTTCTTTCCAGTCCACCTTGGCTAGGTCCCTTTTTAACTCACTGAAATTAGCCCTCTTCTGCTACTATCCTCCTCTATCTTGCTGTATCCGTCCGTCTTGCTCTTTCCTTTCCCATCTTCAGGTCATGCCTTAAAACCTTCCTATTCAACCGTGCTCCCCCTCCCCCCAACTCGGCATCGTGCTCTGCCACTGTCGAGCACTCTGGGACACTACCCTGCGTGAGGGGCTGTATATAAAGCCAAGTTGTTATTGTTATGTATTGACAAAGCCCCAGTAATGTGAAATTACTTTCTTACTCTATTCATCTGGATATAAAGCCATGGATTCTATTTGGTTTCTTTAGTGCCAAGGCATCTTTAACATCCACTTGAGCAAGGACACGTCTGTTTAATTTCTCATCCGAAGGCTGACACCTCTAACAATGTAACATGCATCCAGTACTGCTTTGGAGTGTCAGACTGAGTTCAAGAGAAACGACTCAGAGGTGAGAATGCTACCAACTGAGCCAGGCTGGCGTTAGCCAGATAAATTATTTTTTTACCTCCACGTACACAGCCAACATGAATATTTATTTGAAACAAAAACAAAGAGAGCTGGGAAAACTCAGCAGGTCAGGCAGCATCTATGGAAAAAGGAAAGTGAGCCAATGTTTCAGGTCCACGATCCGTTGACTCACTTTCCTTTCTCCATAGATGCTGCCTGACCTGCTCAGTTTTCCCAGCTCTCTTTGTTTTTGTTTCAGATTTCCACCATCTACAGTATTTTGTGTGTTATTAATATTTATTTTGTTTGTTTCATCTGTAATGAGCTTGAAAACCTTCATCCAAATTTATTTTAATGGAAACAAATTCATGTTAAAAAAACAAATTTATTTAAAATCTTTCTATAATACCTGTTAAATGTATTAAAAGTTGGTCATTTTACCTTTTAGCATGTATTTCAGATTATAACATGTCAGATATTATAATCATTGCTCAATAGAGTTCACTTTAAAATTCTAAAGTCTAATTTTAATGGATCTATAAAACTATGGCCAGGACATATAAAAGGCACAATGTGAGTTTTATAGCCAATAAATTACAAGAGCTAAAGGGAAAATGTTTCTTTAATAAGAAATCATACATTGAAGCTCAGAGACATCCGCAAGATATACATTTTTTTAGCTCTTAAACCTAGGATTCAGAAAACACTGGCTCCATTTTATCTGTGTTCTCTTTTCTATCTGTTGTTTTATGCATGAATTGTTTTACATATGAATTGCAAGACCTACTTACACTTAAATAGCGCTGGAGCAGATTGATGAAGTAGGGCAAGGGCATAATATTCCTATAATCCGTGCATTTGGTATTGTGCCTTTCATAATAATAATAATAATCCTTGCATTTGATATAGCGCTTTTCACGTCGGGAGGACGTCCCAAAGCGCTTCACAGAACACACAGTAAAGTGAATTGACTGTATATTTGTGGGCGAACGCGGCAGCCAATTGCGCACAGCAATGTCCCACAAACAGTCGTAGATTGAAAATGACCAATTTATTATTGTTTTTGGTTTTGGAGGGATTATTATTAGACTCTGTGTGGAGTAAGGAAACTTGCCCAAGGTTTCGCCCTCTGCCTGGAATTGAACTCAGGTCTCTCGCTTGCAAAGTGAGTGCTCTAACCACTGAGCTACAGGACTCCACAGGACTTTCATGTCAGGAAGACATCCCAAAGCGGTTCACAGGATTTGTGAAGTGGAGTGACTGTATTTGTAGGCGAATGAGAATCCAACCATGCACCATACAACATGGAAGGTTTTGAAAGTCAGAATGAGGATCTTGAAATGAATCCACCGGGAACCAGTAAAGCCTGCTGAGGATGGTCTGATGGGCACGGAGATCTTATTTTAGGAGAGGATATAGTTGTTACAAGGCTAACAATTGCTTGTATATATGTATGTATGTATGCGCACACGTGTCTGTACGTGCGTAGCTGTGCGAGTATTTGTCTTTGTGTATATGTGTGTCAGTCTGTGACAATGGTATATGTACACATACCTGAACAAAACTGACACCAATAATGGATTTATTGTTTCATCTACACAGGTAAAATAGGGTCAATATAGTCACAAAGTTGACTTCTTAGAAAATTTAAGTTCACTCCAATGTCAGGAATGGGTACAAACGCATGCCTCTAAAATGCACGTTACCATGGATGGAAGCAGAGTACAAAGACTACGTGGATCAATTTCTCCACAATCCACATCCCTTCATCTGCCTATGCAATGTCACCACATCATAGTACAGACCTCACAGTGATCTGTCAGGTTCTTCTCAAATTCATGTTAAGCACAGGGAACCTCCTTTATCCAAGAGGAAGGTGAGAATTGGATATCTCCACATTGCTGCTTTGTAACACCTTTAGCAAGTCTGCCTGCCGTGGTGTGAAACTGTCATGTCAGCTTTTCTCCGACCACTTAGAAGGCTTTAAACTCTATAAAACATGGCGTGATTGCAGTCACCTCTCTGCAGCTTCCCAATAACTCACAGAGCCAATTAGTTTGGGTAAGTTTTCTTCCTCAGCTGTGGGCTATGTGTGTGAACAAGAATCCATTCTCTGCTCTGACACACCACCTGAGTCCCATGACCAGCTAATAGCACTGCTTCAAGGGCAAACACATCACAGTACCCTTCAATTCACTCACATTCCTAAGTCCTGGGAAAAAAAAACCTGATCTGAAGGCACGAAAATCATTTAGCCCAAAATAAAGAGAAAAAGACTCTTCGCTATATAATGTTTTGAGCTCTTTGCTGTAATGCGCTGCATGCACCCATTTTGTCATTGCTTTGGGTCATCCTTGTTCACAATTGGTTATTTATTCAAGGCCTTTTGAAATTATCGAGTTGACACATCTGTCAGACTGCAAGAAGTGAAATGCTAAAAGGTCACTCAGAGAGATACCAGCTGCTACAGACAAACCTTTTTGCCTTCAAATAGCACAATCATTACAGTCTGACAGATGGGGCTTCTACTTTCATTTCTATTGCTTCCCTTGACTCAGGTGATTAGATACAATACCTCATTGCCAGGTCAAGCTCTTCCACAATTACCTGCACAATAAGTTACTCTACTGCTCGAGAATATAAATCTTGTGTTCTGCAAAGGCGGACTATTTTGTGTCCATAAACACCGTTTTTATTTCTCCTTATGTGCTTATAATAAATGTTTCCATTATTTCTGTTATTTCCGATCAGTGGCAGCAGAAGAGTTATATTTTACAGAGCAAATGTATGTTATTTTAAAGTTAAAGACATCTGACAAGTCTTTAATATTTAGTTGGCCATAAAATTAGCAGCAAAATATGTTTCATAAATAATAACATTCAAATTCACAAATAATATTCTATAAAATAATAATCCTTGTATTTGATATGTCGTCTTATCACGTCTTCAAGACGTTATATTTTGTGGGTGAAATGCTGCGCCAATTGCGCACAGCAGTGTCCCACAAACAGTCGTGGATTGAGTGACCAATTTATTATTATTATTTTTTGAAGGAATTATTACCCCCAGGAAAGTGGTCCGCCAATCAACTAACAACTGGGTTCCTGCTTACTGCTAAGTAAACAGAGGCGTGTGGAGTAAGGAAACTTGCCCAACATTTCGCCCTGCTGGGAATCGAACTAAGGTCCCTCTCTCGCGAGGCAAGTGCTCTAACCATTTAGAGATACAGGACTCTAAAATGAGCCATGTTCTACTCCCCGTCCATTTATTCTGGTATGTCATTAAGAGAATTAGAAGTTCACTTGCTATTTAAGAATTGTTTTCTTGTACTATTTCTGCTTGAGAATAGACATTATTTGTAGACATATTATTTGCATGGTGAAGAATGCTGAAAATAGTTCCTGACGTCCCAAGCTAACACGACTCGCACCACAGCAGGCAAACTTGGTAAAGATGTTACAAATGGCACAATGAAGATGACTGCCATGAACAATATTTATTATCATTTGTTCAACAAGATCCACTTTTCTTAATACTTACAAATAACATTACTCAAAGCTTTGTCCACCTGCCTTCCCACATTTAAGGATTTATGTTTGTTAACCCCCAGATCAAGAAAGCAAATGGAATCCTAGGTTTTATGAATAGGAGTATAGAATATAGAATAGAAAGAGATAATGCTTAACTTATATAAATTAAATTATATTATACCCCACTTTAGGAAAGACGTCAAGGTGACAGAGGAGATGCAGAGGAGATTCACTAGGATAATGCTGGGATGAGTGGTTTGGATTATGAGTAGTGACTGGAGGAACTGGAACAAAGAAGGTTGAAGGTGACCTGGTAGAAGTTTTTAAAATTATGAGGGGTTTTGAAAGAGTCAATAGAGCGAAATTATTTTCCCTGGCCAGTGAGTCAGTAACTAGAGGGCATCAATTTAAGATAGTTGGTAAATGAACAACTGGGAATGTTTGGAGACATTACACAGAAAGTAGTTAGGATATGGAATGCCCTGCCGGGGGTGCTGATAGAGGCAGAATCCATATTGGCTTTCAGAAGGGCGCTGGATAAGTACCTTAAAAGGAATCAGCCCCAGGGATATACATTACATAATTACATTTGTATAGTGCCTTTCACGTTGGGAGGATGTCCCAAGGCACCGGACAGTCAATGATTTGGACCCGAGTGGGGGTGTGGGGTGTGGAGGGAGGGTAGGAGGGTGGCTGAAGGCACGGTCGAAGAGGAGGGTCTTGAGACATGCCTTTAATGGAGGCAAGGGAGAAAGCGAGGTGAAGGGAATGTGGGATGGAGTTCCAAAGGGTGGGGGCAGAAAGGCTGAAGGCCTAAAACACTAATCCATAATGAAGTAATTATTTTAGAAAATAGTCCTGTGAAAATAGCCATTATTGTGGAGCTCATCTGTGATACTGAGCAAATTACCCTTTCAGTTTTAGTGAATGCTCAGTGATGTTGGGTATCTAACACTCAACAACAGCAGCAAATTACATTTATATAGCACCTTTCATGTCAGAAGGACGTCCGAAGACACTATACTGTACAATGGACTTCCTTTGATAGGTTTTGCTTCTCTGATCAGATGCACCAGCATTTTGTAGGGCACTAAAACCATATCATTAAACATTTACTCAATTCCTCTGATGGACTTTGGATCTGGTGCCCACTTTAGCCTTTTGACAAATCTCCTGCCAATTTTGGTCATCATTTCCTGAGGGCAGCTTCAGGCAGGTAGTGCCAAATGGCTGCTTTTGATGCCTCTCAATTTCAGAAATAAAGACATAGTTTTTGATTTGAAGATTTGTGATCCCCTTTGCTGCCCTTAGCAATGGCAGAAGCAATCTGGAGGATTTATGTATGTTATTTATTTAGTGTACAGTTTTACAACAGAACTCAATTAAGTCACACTTATAAACTACATCCCATAAAATGCAACAAAACAATATACACTCATTTTCATTTAATATTCAAGTTGTGTCGAAGAAGACAGCTAGGTTTGCATAATGAATTCCATACTATAAATCACAACTTGAACATAAGAACATAAGAATTTGTTAAGCAGAAGAAGACTAAGGTCCATCTAGTTTGCCTTCCACTATTCTGACAGTCACTTGACATGTTGTGTCCCAAACTAAATTCTGTATCCCGGAATATTATTTTCGAAGAGAAATCAATCTAATTTGTTCTTGAAACGAACAACATTTTCTGCTTCCACTGTCTCCCTAGGGAGCCTGTTCTATAGGTTTACTACTCGCTTGCTGAAGTAGTGTTTCCGCAGATTTGTTCTGAATTTACCCTGATTCAATCGCAGGCTATGTCCTCTGCTTCTACTGTTTAGTACAAGATAAAACAGCTTATTATGGTCTACATTATCTATTTGTTTCAGAATCTTAAAGACCGTAATCATATCGCCCCTCAACCTTCTCTTCTGCAGTGTGGAAGCTGTACTCATAATTATCCAACACAATATTTTGGTATTATAGGTCTAGATACCTCTTTGCTCCTATTAAACTGTAATGCAGACAAGCCTGCCCCTCCATGAATGATGTGCAGCATAAAAAGCAAAAAGGACTTTCCTTAAGCTATGGCTTAAGGTGAACTGATTTTGAGCTTCTGGTATTAATAAAATAAACACGCCAAATTTCTCATGGACCAATGTCTTAAAATTTAAGATTGTGCAGAATTTTACAAAATTCTTAAATTTACTCTTAATTTGGAAGCTGATATTTCTAGAGAATTTGCCATTGAATTTGACAGCGAAATGCACAATTTCAGTCACAAAATGTAAGTGGAAATTAGTGCAGCAATGTCCAATTTGCAAATACTAAATCTCAACCCCTTTTACTCTTTTGTTTCAATCCATTCTTTGTTTTCTCCATTCATTGACTGTATTGATCTCTCCAGGTAGAATCAGGACAGCAACTTGCATTTATACAATGCCATTTATGTACTGTAATGTCTCAAACATTTTACAGGGATGGAGTTGGAAGTTGAATAAGGGAGAGGGGAACCTCTCTGACTGGCTTACTCCCCAAGTCACTATCCGCTGCCTCCGCTCAACTAGCTCTGGCCTCCTGCATGTCTCTTGTGCCCGGCGTTCTAGCATCAGTGGCCCCACTTTTAGCCACTACACCCCAAAACTCTGGAACATTCTTCCTGCATCCCTCCGCCTTGCCCCTTCCTTCCCCATTTTCAAGTCACACCTGAAGACCTTCCTCTTCGACTGTGTCTACGGTCACCACCCCCCTCCCCAGGCTTGGAATTGTGCCCCCCCACTGTAAAGTGCTCCGGGATGCTAGCCCGTGTGAGGAACACTATATAAATGCAAGTTGTTGTTGCTGAAGGGCAGACGGCCATTAGCACATTCAAAGAAGCAGGGTTTGAGGCAGGCCTTAAAGAACTAAAAGAAAGGGAGCAGAAGAGAATGGTATAGGGAGCTCCAGAGGTTGGTGCTGTAAAATCTGAATACTCAGCCACTGATGGTGTCATGGAGATGGCGGGGATTATGCATCAAATTTGAGCTAGCTAAGCAGAAGGGGCGAGTTTAAGATTAGGGTAGAAGAAGGTTAGAGTGATGCCAGGGACTGGCTAGATTCATAGGTGAGAGTGAGGAACTTGAAATTGATCCGCTGGGAGCCAGGGAGACACTGGAGACTGGCGAGGACTGGGGTGAGGGGCATGTCGAGTTTAGTGCGGATGACAATGAGGCAATAGAATTCTGAACCTCTGGAACTCCCTGCCTCAAGCCCTCCACCTTTTCCCCTCTTTGCCTGTCTTCAGATTGCGCTTGAAGATTTTCATCTTTGACTGTGCGTACGCTCACCTCCCCTGTCTCTCTCAATTGCACCTTGTAAATGGTGGAGGTAGGGAAATCAAGAGAAGTGGTTGAAAATGTCTAAGCGGATTTGACTGCGGCTGGCATACACTTCAAAGCCATCATACATATTGATATAAAGTAGGTAATCTGACTGTTCACCATAACAGATGACGCAGGGTTCGGGAGGGTAATTTTAAATCGGATACCAGGAAGTATTAATTTACGTAGAGCTTAATTAACATTTATCAGGAAAGATGGCCAAGAAACTGGACCCATGTAAGAACTAGTTTGATGCTATAAGAGGTAGAAGATAGGAATGGTTTTCAGAATCAATGAGATCAACTGGACCGAAGGACCATATTCAGTTTTGTGAACTATTTTAGACCAGGAAAAGATGGATACAATAACCATTAATCAGCAAACATCTAAACAATAACATGATGGGATAAACTATCCCTCCCCTGTAGCTCAGTGGTTAGAACACTCACTTTGCAAATGAGACAACTGGGTTCAATTCCAGGCAGGGCGAAACCTTGGGCAAGTTTCCTTACTCCACACGCCTAATAATAATCCCTCCAAAAAACAAAACAATAATAAATTGGTCATTTTCAATCCACAACTGTTTGTGGGACACTGCTGTGTGCAACTGGCTGCTGTGTTTCGCCCACAAATGTACAGTTAATTCACTTTACAGTATATTCTGTGAAGTGCATTGAGACGTCCAGAAGATGTGAAAAGCGCTATATCAAATGCAAGGATTATTATTATTATTATAAGCCATAGGCAAATAATTCCACTCACCTTATATCTCCTTTATAAATGCCAATTAACTGTTTAGGAGTCCCAAGTGATGCATGCACAATATATGCAGTACAAGTATTATCTTCAATAAATAATCAATAAAGATTATTGTTATTGTGCATATACTACAACAAAAATGAACTCAATTGTAATGACAAAGATCATTTCTATTGTACAGAGCTTATGCTCCTACTAATTTAAAGTTTGTTATAAGTGTAACAAACACTTAAGATATTCTACTTTTGTAACTCATCATTAAATGCTAACAAAATCTTCCCTTCAGCTAGAGCTTTGTACTTAAAGTTAAAATCTTATAACCGAATATTTCTGAATATAAATTCAAACTAATATTCTATCTATAATGGTTTTATTCATTACCTGTAAACTGAATGATATGATTTCTCTACCGCTTATTATATGAATTTTTTTTTGAAACTTAGTACTTTGTATTTTCACAGCACTCAGCCTGACTCAGTTAGGAGCATTTTTGCTTCTGAGTCAGAAGTTTATGGGTTCCAATCCCATATCAGGACTTTATTTTGAATTCCTTCAAAATAACTAATAATAAATTGGTCACTCAATCTATGACTCTTTGTGGGACACTGCTGTGCTCAATTGGTTGCCGCGTTTCGCCCACAAAATATAATTATATGCAATTGGCTACTGCGTTTTGCACTCAAACTATAATTATAATATTAATAATATATTTCACCCACAAAATATACAGTCAATTCACTCTACAGTATATTTGTGAAGCACTTTGAGACATCTCAAAAACATGATAAGGCGCCATATCAAATGCAATGATTATTATTATTATTATTGAGCTAACAGTTTAGGCTCACAGTCCAGTGCAGTACTGGGGGAGCACTGTATGATCAAGGTGCCTTCCTTAGGATGAGAAACTGATGTCCCGTTTGCCTGTTGAGGTGGATTCTAAAGGTACTATGCGAAAAGAGTTTTTCCTGCTATCCTGGCCAACAGTTCCCCAGATATAATTGGTCACTTCATGACTGGTGGGACATTGTTATGTGTAAATTAGCTGCTGTGTTTGCCTACAAATCACACAGTCATGACATTTTGAAATAAATCCTGTGAACGTTTTGAGATTCAACGACATGATAAAACGCTATATCAAATGCAAGATACCCATACCTTCTGTATAAAATGGCACAAATTCTGTGCCAAATTACAATTAATGAACATGTGAAGGGCTTTAAATATTGTAAACTATTCCATTATGATCAGATGTATGAGCAGAGAAAACCTAATATTTTATTCCCAATAAATAAATATTCATTTTAAATGAACAACTGTTGTTACAATCACATTTTTCATTTAACAGCAATTGACTGTATCTTTTAATCTCAAACATTGACCTTGTTTTATATAAGTGCTTTAATTGGAATCAATATGGGTATTTAACTAGAATCGATTTAAATAAACATTTAGAGAAAGAATGTGTTGGAAGGCTCATATAACGTAATTTAGTTTTCTTTTACAAAAAGACAGTATTATCCATATAATATTTGAAAGCTGGAAATGTGTATTCAGTATTTATAATATTTTTGGCTATAGTTCGCCCCTCTGTTGAGAAGGCATGATAAACATTATTTTTCTGCTCCTTTCCACTTCTTTATATATTTCTTATAATTTTATTTTTCCTTTATAATCTATTTACTGGGAGATGTTGCATTGTTGGCAGTGCTGACCTTCAAATGAGACATTAAACCAAGTTCCTATCTGCCTTTGTAGGTGGATGTTGAAGATTCCACTTCACTGTTCAAAAGTAGAAGCGAATCTATGCCACTGGACCACAATCCCCCAAATAAGATTGGTCACTCATTCCATGGCTGTTTGTGGAATATGGTTGCTTGCGAATTGGTTGCTGCATTCACACACAAAATACGTATAACTTTTCAACAACACAAACACAATTACATTTGTAAAGCGCTTTTCACGTCGGGAGGATGTCTTTAGTGTATCCTGTGAAATACTTTGAGACATCGTGACTATGTGATAAGGTGCTATATCAATTGCAAAGATTATTATTATTGTATACTGTCTGTTTCAACCACTGCTTTGGGCAGTGAATGCCACATTCTTACCACGCTCTGTGTGAAAAAGTTCCTCCTAAGTTCTCTTTTAGATCCCCTAGTTGCTATCTTATACTTGTGCCCCTGTTATCAAGTGCTCATGTCACTACCCTGCATGAGGGGCACTATATAAATACTATATAAATACAAGTTCTTGTTGTTATTGTTTCTGTTATGGAAACCCCAACAGATGGGACACTTGTTTATGCTAACCTAATGGAACCGTTTAATAATTTTAAACTCCTCTATTAGGTTCCCTCTCAAATGTCTCATCTCCAGCAAACAAATGCTTAACCTATCCAGTTTATCCTGATAGCAGTAACCTGCCAGCCCTGGAACTCCTTCCCAAAGCCCCTTTGACTCGTCCCATCCCTTGCCTCCATCAAGGTCTGTCTCAAGACTTACCTCTTTAACTGTACTTTCGGTCATCTTCTCCCCCCACTCCCCATCCCGCCAGCTCCCACCCACAGCTCAGGTGCAAACACTAGACTGTCCAGCGCCTTGGGATGTCCTCCTGATGTAAAAGGTGGTATTTAATTGTAAATATGTGTTGTGTATGGCATTGTATCATTCTCGTAAATTTACGATGTATTCTTTCCATCGCTGCTGTAAGGTTATATGACATAACATATTCTAAACTTAGAACATTGATTATATAAAAGGTTACATGACATAAAACATTATAAAGCAGAAACACCATCAGCACTAACCAATGAATAAACTTTATAAGGCAATTTATGTAAACAGATTTTGAACAATAGCTTTTTCTTTCAGATGTATTGAAATGACAAATTATGTTATTACCTGAATGGAAGATTATTATTGAAAAATGTACTTTGCGATTCAAATGGATGTTTCAGAATGCAATTTTACTGTTAGTGTTAGACAGTGTTTTTTTTACAATTCTCCATATAGCGGAATCAGTTTTAATTTTGAAAGCTGATGGAGAATTTAAACTTGAGGAATAAATCCGAATAATTCCCCAAATAATACATATGAAGCAATAATCTTGGTTGACCTACAATTGGTTTATGGATTTAAGGTGATAGAAATTGTGTATTTTTGTATTAATGTATTTTGCACTTGTGAGGCAACATATGTAGGAATACAGATCTATAACAAAGAGAAATATCTGATGAAATCGCCCCACGTGGTATTTGAGGTTGAGAAAAGACTAGAGAAATGGTATTGTGGTCCACTCCTTCCTAGGTTGGAATCTGGAAACCCAAAGCAGGTTCTAGGTGCCCATTTGCTTCCCAGCCACACCACTGATCTTTGAAAAAGGCTTCTCCTTAAGCTTTGGGCTTCCTGATTCTTTGCCTAGTGATGGGCAGGAAGGGGATGTCCGTCAGATGGATCTCACCCAGGTCTCACCACATGCTATCACATAATAACGTTGATGATGATGGTGTGCTCCTGCTACTCCTCCCATGAATACAGTTCCAGAAGAATCATTGGAATTGGAATCATTCCAGATTGAAAGCTAAAGATCATAGGGTTACCACAGTCTTTGGTTTATCGTTGCACAAAACAGCTTGAAGGACACCACCGTGTATGAAAGGAAACATGCATAATAGGCAAGAGGAAACTTGAAGTAAACTGATAAAATACAAGATTCTGACTAGTTTTAGTCAGAAAATATACTGCAAAAAACTCGGATGATTAGATCACTATTCCATCAACCCTAGACCTGCTTAGCTATTCATTGATAACAGTAAGAATTCTGCTAACCAGCACTGTTTCAAGTAACTGACATACAGCACAAATTGATTTATAGAGAGCCAGTTCACATAGATATATAGACAATATTCTCAATGGCAAGCTATGCAGTTTTAGTTGGTTAGACTCCAGCAGTATCCCATTGCATATTCTGGGCTCCCAAGCCTGCTCTCATTAATGAGTATCTAACATTCTCGTATGCAAACCCAGCCAGGTGGGAGGTTGGGAGGGTAATAGACAGGTGCCCGAACATATGATAGAACAGGTAGGTATTTAGAAGGGTTTTGAAGACAGCGGGAAGATATGAGGATGCGAGGTAGAGAGATTTTGGGAGTGAGTGAGCTGCAAACTTGGCTAATATGCTGAGGCTGAGGGTGGAGGGTAAACTGCTCTCCCCCAGACTTTTCCCACACAATTTCAGATGGTAGTCTCAATTTAAAACTAATTTTAATGCTGAAAATCCACATTCAGTGCTATAGAAGAATTAAGTTGATTTGCTCTTGCAAGAAAATTTGTCTCCGATAAGGCAGTCTTGAGGAGGACAGGAGGATGGAGTGCCAAAGATGGTGGTTGAGATTGAGGAAGATGATCACACTTCAGGAGGGAGTCAATACAATATGATATAACTTACATTTATATAGCATCTTTCATGTTAGAAGGATGGCTCAAAGTCATTCACACAATTGACTGAGCACCTAAGATGGAGGATGGGAGAAGCTGGGGGTGGTGGGCAGGGTAGAATGATGACCAAAAGCTCTGTCAAAGCGATAGGTATAGCGATTTAAGAGACAGGGTAGTTCTTAATGAAGGCTTTAATAAGTGGAGCTTGAGGTGCTGATGTCGAGGTACTATCTGCAATCCATCATTAGCTAAACCTTAAAGAACTGTAGCTAGTTTGTGATATTCCAGAAAGCACTACCAAATGCCAAAAACATTACCCCACTAAGAATAAAAAATGTATAGATCTTACAAAAATACTTGGTATAATATTGATACTGTCCTTGGGAATGCCATTATCTCATTTAGTGACTACTGAGCTATATTATATCATATTTACCAACTTGTATCACCTGTTATTGGACCAATTTTGTTCTCTATCTTGTTCCCTTGATTTGAACAGTGGATTCCTGAAAAAAAAATACTGAACTCTAAATGGATTCCTTGTTTTAACAATTCAAATCTAACAGTGGGATCAATCATTTGTTAATTGAAGTTTTTCATCTCTGTTAACTGTTCAGCATCTCCCAATTGTTGTATGGAGTGATTCCTATGCCATAAATCTTAGGTAATAGAAGTGATTTACGATAACACCGAGAATGTCTCAAAGAACTTCACAATGTTCCTGTAAAACGTGAATGCTGTGTATCTGTGCGCAATTGGCTGCCGCGTTCGCCCACAAATATACAGTCAATTCACTTTACAGTGTGTTCTGTGAAGCGCTTTGGGATGTCCTCCCGACGTGAAAAGCGCTATATCAAATGCAAGGATTATTATTATTATTATTTTTATTATCTACAAGCAAACACTGCAGCTAGTTTGCACACAGCAGTATCCCACAAGCAGTCGTGAAGTGAATTTATCTGAAGGATTGTAAGTCAGGGCATTGAGATAATCTCTCGTCACTTTTAGAATAATGCCCTGGGATCTTTAACATCTACCTTAAAATCCAGAAAGGGCCTTGGTTTAATGTTTCATCTGAAGAATGGCACCTCTGACAATACACTATTCCACTGGAATGTCAGCCCAAGCTATGATCTTAAATTCTTGACTTAGGGCTTGAACCCACAACCTTCTAACCCAGAGGTGAAAGTGAGACCAACAGAGTCAATAATGTGTTTGTTCTCAGAACCTGGTTACCAACTTTGCTTTCAAGTATTCCTCTTATATTACCTCAATTCTTTCTTCACCTACTGGAGTGCTTTTGAAAACTTGTTCAGTGAGTTTTGTTTTTGGTGGAGTTTAAATGGACTCAGTGGAGTACTGGTATTTGAATTGTTGCCATACACTATCCATTCACCATAGGACGTCTGAAGAAGCATTTGGAAGACAGTGGGAAGATCAGGAAGGCTGATTTTAAGTACTGAAGAAGTGTCTCTCCTGTGTCTACTATAGATAGCCATTACAGCATAAAATTGTCTCCTAAGATGATAGTTCTATCGTCTTACCAGTATGACTTTTTTCTGACTGTGAAAGCAATTATACTATAAAGGAAAGCTTATATATCATTGCTACAATTCCACTGACAAAAATATACTTCAACATAAATGGCATCATTCACTTTTCTTCACCAGTAAGTGAATTCTATTCTGTGCCGCTATCCTGCATCAATAACCTTTGACATTACTAGTGCTATGACAAGATAAGATCGGACTCCTAACAGCATCTTGTATCTAACCATCTACAATCTTCAAATATCCATGCAAAATATTCAGTAAGCATTGCCTTTGGTTTACTATTTCTCCATTTTAGGAATATTACAATATCATTCAGAGAATGGAATGACTTAACAATCAAATAAAATAAAATAATATTCTTACACTGATTAATTTCATAAATTCTTATTTGAGATCTTATTTTATTAGTTAATTTTGCAAGAAGCCATTATTACATTTAATAGAATAATAGTAATAATCCTTGGATTTGATATAGCACTTTTCCATGTCAGGAATATGTCTCAAAATGATTTACTGTAGTGACTGTGCATTTTGTAGGCGAATGTGGCAGCCAATTTGCACACATTAATGTTCCATAAACAGCCATGAATTGAATGATCAATTTTATCTGGGTAATTGTTAGTCAGCAATAAGGTTTTATTATCTGCACATCTCTATTTAATTGGCAATATATTTAGTTTTTTTAATAATATAATATTTATCTGCATATCACTTTTATGGGTTGATACTTGCCTAGCTCAGTTGATAGCACTCTTGCTTCTCAGTCCTGAAGTGCTGGATTCCACCACCACTTTGGGACTTGGAACACTCCAATGGAGCACTGAGTGTGCAGCAATGTTGGAGGTGTCGTCTGGATGAGACATTAAACTGAGATTCCATCTGTTTCAATACCAAACATACAGTTTAATCCACTCTGCACGTTCAGGTGGATGTTAAAGATCCCATATTTAAAAAGAGAAGGGAATTTCTCCCGGAGATTTGGCCAACAATTCCTCGATATTCATTTCATGTCTGTTTGTGGGACAGTGCTGTGCACAAACTGGCTGTCGCATTTACCCATACAAATACACAGTAACTAAGCTTTACAGTATATCCTGTAAGGAGTTTTGAGATGTCCTTCTGACGTGAAAGGCGCTATACCGAATGTAAAAATTATTATAATATTTTAATCCTTCTAATGCCTTTGTCTGATCGTATACTGATTTCCCATTATCTTTGGTTAATTAGAATTTGGACTTTCTCTTGCACTTAGCTGGTATACTAAGAAAACTAAGAGAAATAACTCAATGACATCTTCTATCTTGTTCAGTTCGTGTTTCATCTTGTTCATTTAATTAACTTGTCCAGTTCATTACATAGAGTTTTTTGATCTACACACTGTGCAATTAAGTGCCCACTTGACCAGTTTTGCATACAACAAACCATTTGAAGGGTGAAAGCATTACTAAGAGAACACATAAAACACATCAATTAAATAAGTTGTGTTATTTATAATAATAATAATAATGGTCTTTGCATTTGATACAGTGCTTTTCATGTCTTCTAGATGTCTCAAAGCGCTTCACAGAATAGGTTGTAAAGTGAATTGACTGCATATTTGTGGGCGAAATGCGGCAGCCAATTGCGCACAGCAGTGTCCACAAACAGTCGTGGATTGAAGTGACCAAATTATTACTATTTTCTATTTTAAGGGATTATTATCAGGCGTGTGGAGTAAGGAAACTTTCCCAAGGTTACGCCCTGCCGGGAATCGAACCCAGGTCTCTCACTTGCAACGCAAGTGCTCTATCCACTGAGCTACAGGATTCCACATTTGACCAGCGTATCATTTCTCAAGTTTTGTGAACATAGTTTGTTTTTTGTGAATCTCATATTTGCAAAGTTTCCTCATAATTAGCCAGCTCCGATGCGTAACTTATACTTATTAACATTTAGAGCACCCTGTGAATCATTATATCAAACTCATTGGACATTCGACCAAATCCCAATCAATGAGTATCATTATATATTGCAGGTTTGGGAAGAAAGTGGGGGGTGGGGAGAAATACAACAACAACAACAATTAGCATTTATATAGTGCCTTTAATGTGAAGAGGAAGTCTCAAAGTGCTTTACTTAGCTGAATGGGCTTGTCAATAAACATCACTCAATTGTCAATAAAATACAGAAAAATACATTCAAATATGGTGTATTTTGAATATTGTGATTGTGTTAAGGATAAGTGTACCTCATTCCAAATGATCCAATTATCTATAATAATAATAACCATTGGATGTCATATAATTATTGTTGACCAAGTTACTGGAAGGAACTCCGTTCTCCCGTTTTATAGTGCAATTGAATCTTTAACATCCACCTAAACAGATAGCTTATCTGAACAACTCACCTCCGACATCGCAGTGGAGCATCAGCGTGAGTTGAAAGTCCTAATGTGTGGCTTGAACAACCTTTAGATGCAGAGCCAAGAGAACTCCCGACTGAGGCAGGCTGACAGGCCTGAGCTAGATTGTAACAGAATAAATGACAATGAGCCAAAAATCATTCGTGTGAAATGCATAAATATTTGTCTAAAGCTAATCCTTTATTGCATCCATGTATAATTCTTATCCATACATTGATTCTTTGATACATTGTCTCAAATCCTAACAGTAATAACTAGGTCCTGATTCTGTTGCTCACTCCTCTTGCAAGAGTGTCTCCTTTATGTCATTGATAGGGTAGTGCTGAGTGCTTGAGGGGATAAGGATTGAATGCGGTGTTCAATATCAAGGGATTATGTGTTATCTATTTAATAAAGTCCCTATGTTAGGTTACAAGGAAAGTGTAAATATAGAATTCTATGGTATCCTTGTAGTCTTGGATTATGGATACTGTAAAGTAATGGAACTACCCAAAGAAAACCTTAACATAAAGACAAACAAGGATGTCATCATTTAACTAACACTTGCATGGGAAGGGCATGATACTGAGCTATATTTTCAACTGAGTTATCTTCCGAATCAAAAAATATTGTTTACTTTTTAAAAGGGTTATATGTAAAAAGATTCTGAATTGGGATTCTTCTTGAATGGAGAGAACACTTCAAGGGACACCTGGAAATGCTCGGTTTTGGGATAAAATCGGTCACTCACTTCTTAGCTGTTTGTGGGACATTGCTTTGTGCAATTGGCGGCCATATTTGATTACATCTTACACAGTCACTACACTTTACAATAATGCATGTGAAGCACTTTGTGATGTTCTCCCGATGTGAAAGGCACAATAACAAATGCAAGGATTATTTTATTATTTTATGATAGAAACATTAGTAAATATGATGCTATATAGACATTAAGTGAATGTCTATACTGAGGTGAGTATTACATCGTTGTGATGTGATGATTTACACCGAAAACAAAAATCCTTCAGATTAATTGTTCAATCACTTTGTCTGTCTATGGAACCTTGTTGGCACAAATGGCTGCAGTGTTTATGTACAAAAAATTAAAACATTAATACTTAATACTAATTATTGTGAAGAGCTTTGAGATGTTTCACTGTGATGAGGCACTATCAAAATGCACATTCTTTTTTTCCTCACACCTCCACAAAGGTCACACAAAACAATGAGGGAAATAATCTGGCGAGAGATTGCCCGGAAATGTAATGCTGTTTCTCAGGTCTAAATGTCTGGTTGTTATTCAAGTGTTGTTCAATGAGTCTGAAAGGCTTGCTAACAGGACTCAGAGGTCAACCTAATGTAGTTCGGTCATCCTTGGCAATCGTTCTTTATAGTAATAACTTACATTTACATAGTGCCTTTCACATAAGATAAATATCCCAAAGAACTTTACAAAATATAATTGATTGGAAATGAAAGTGAATGTTGTTATTTTGGCAAATTGTTTCCAAAGGACTGGGTCAATGGTTTCTAGGGTAGAGGGACATGTTGGTCAGCAAGGGAGATTTCAGTAAGGAGATTGGTCATCCATCCTATGTCCATTACTTACTGAAACTAGAGTACAGTAAATAGTTCATAAAACAGATGCATTCACTTAAAGAAATAGATAAGTACATTTAAGAATCTATACTTCACATTGTTTAAATTAAGCAACATCATATTTATGTTGACTACTATATTGCTGTAATCAGCTGTATACTGTCATCTGATACACTTGCAGTGAATGAACCAAAACTCTTTATGCTTCTGTAAAAAGTGCTGAAAGCAACTATCCTCCTGTCCTCATGAATTGCAGTCTGATACTTTTAGGACTTGGCTCCCCTCCCCCTTTTCATTACCGAGTTCAGCTGGAATGCTGGATGGACACAGCTGGAAGGAGCAAACTCAATTTATTGAGACACAGAAAGCACACTCAGTCCACACGTCACTCACAAAATAGACAACAATCAGCACTAGGCAATCTTTCCCCAGCTTCTTTTTCCTCATTGTTCTGTGGGATCTTTATGATGGTGGCAAATAGGTAGGTGGGTGGGGGGGGCAGAAAGAGTACATTTATATATCAAGCAATTACTATCAAGTGTAGCGACTGTTTTTTGTAGGCAAACGCTGTCACTCTCGATCAAAAAATAAGTATTTGATACAAGATGCATTTAAAACAAATCATATTATTTCCAAGATGTTTTTGAGCAATNAAAAAGGACACAAACTTATCTCACCCAGTATCTTGTAGCGAAGCATTGAGGTAATGATAAAATGATATCATTTTGAATCTGTTATGAAATGTCCCAATTTCCCCTACCCCCAATATAGTATTCAATTCGATTCAGTTGGATCTCGAAGATCAAAATATTAATAATAATAATCTTGCATTTAATATGGCGCCTTATCACATCTTCTAGATGTCTCAAAGCGCTTCACAGAATATACTGTATAATGAATTGACCATATATTTTGTGAGCAAAGGTCGGCAGCCAATTGCGCACTGCAGTGCTCTGCAAGCAGTCGTGGATTGAGTGACCAAAATTATTATTATATTATTCACTATAATATCTGAAGATGTTATGAAAAACAAGCTGAGACAGCATTGCTCATGATGTTCAATAAAATTAAAAGCAAATTACTTTAGAATTCACACAGTGAAGAGAAATATTGTTTTTGTAACTGCACGTTTTGCTCAGAAAAGTAAAATTGTCAAAATAAATGTCAATGACTGTGTCTGTCAATGACATGATGCACTATGTGTGTTGCACCTTAACACCATAAAACCTTGTTTTCAAATGTGCTTCCTTAACATTATTGAAACAATCCAATAGTGAAATCTTAAGCCAGTCTTGATTTTTTATGCCACTGGTTACAATTCATTTTGCTTAGCTGGGTGTTTAAATACCTTAAGGCAAAGGTTATCACACATTACTGATTATAATGCAGATCTTATTCGTTCTAGTTGATTATTTTCTGCAGAAGGAAATTACACCCAGCTAACTGAATTACATGGAAACTATGACCCATGGAGATGCTTTATAAGGACAAATGTTACACATGATATATGGCACAAATAAGTTCCTTACACAGTCATTCAAAATCCATCGCAAAGTAATCACTTAGAAGTAACAGCTTGAAGCATTCTAGAGGTCATATAGCATTTGAAATTAATTCACAGGGGTCTAATAGAGCATGATCAACAAGATAGCGTAAATGTAACTGAATCAATATATAATAAAGTTTACAATCACTGCAAGATCAATAATTGATGACAGGAGGGTAAAATAATTTTTTTTTGCATTACTGTTCACAACTAATGAATTTTTCTTATAAAAGGAAGGGTCGCATTTATGTCCTTTTAATGTGTTCTAAGCTATCTGTTCTCCACCTTGTATCACGAAAGGTCACAGACACAGCTCTGTTAAGGTCCAGGTTTTGACTCGAGCAAATTGCAGCCATTTCTGAAACAGCTGTGTGGACCCGTTGCTAGGCGACGAGGCACTTCACTTTGGTACTACTGATTAAACAGAATAGTGTAAATGTTCTCAGCGCAAACCATTAAACGCAGGCGCTAATGTTTTGCGCATTGAGCAACAAAAACAAAAAAAAGTCAATTAACAATCCATTGCTGATATAATGCGAGGAGAAAATAACTAAAATGAATTTAAAAAAACGAAAGCCTTGTTTGTTCTCAGATTTAACCGCTTTGCTGCCACGAAGTGTCAACATGGCTCAGTTGGCAACACTTGCCTTGGAGACAGAAAGCTGTGGGTTCAAGCTCCACATCATGACTTAGAACTCACATAGTCGAGGGTCTAGCATTCAGTGTGGTGTTGGGGTGTCTGTATTATTGGAGGTGCCGTTCTTTGGATGAGATGTTAAACTGAGGTTCCATCTGCCCGTTCAGGTGGATATTAAAGATCCCATGGCACTATCTGAAAGGAGAAGGGAATTTCTCCCAGTGAGTTGGCTAACAAATCCCCCAGATAAAATTCATCATTCATCATTCACGTCTTTTTGTGGGACATTACTGTGTGCAAATTGACTGTCACATTTTTTACAAATATAGTAGCTACACTTCACAGTAAAACCCTTTCAAGCGATTTGAGATGTCTTCAAGTTAAGGAATTATGTCAAAGAATTATTATTATTACCAATGCTGCATTTATGCTGCACCTTTGGGAGCAAATCACAGCAATTTTGAGAGTGTTTCAACATCAAATGTACAGTGTAATCTAGTCTGTCTTTTCAGTGAACATTAAAGATCCCATGGCAGTATTCAAAAAGAGAAGGGAGTTTCTCCTGGTGTCCAAGCCAACAACTGTCCAGATAAAATTGATCATTCAAATAAGTTGTTGCGTGCAAATCGCCTGTCACATTTACTTACAAATACTCGGACTCTTCAACAAACATTCAAATCCCGTGAAGCATTTTGAGATGTTTCAATGACAAAGTATTAAATTAAACAAGGGTTCACCTTGTTGCCCAGACCTACATTTGCACTAAAATTTAATTGCAGTCTCAAAGCTAATCTTTAACAAAGCTGATTCCAGTTGTCATGTGAAACACGTAGATTAATTTTCTATTTTCCGTCAGAAGTCCAAAATAACAGAGGCAATCAGTTTGTTATGATATCATCTGTATCATGTTCTATTTGTTATAAAAATCGTCTAAAATAAACAGATTTTTTTGGTTGAATTAAATCAAATAGACTGCAACACTGTTTGGAAATTTATGGCTGTTGATTTCATGTAGGATAAGCATAAACTTGCTATCCCTGAAATCTTTGAACTGAATTGCTTCAGCAATTAAATGTAAGCTTGGAGATTCTCATTTGTCTTGTGTATTGACACAGTGTAAGCCTGTCGGTCTGGGTTCAATTTGAATTGAGCTCTGCTTCAGAAGTGCTGTTCACCCCAGTGTATCAAGACTGATTTTCTGGTTGGAGCACGCTGCTATGTATATTTTATCAGTTATTTTTTTCCACCCGTCTCCACTTTATGGTGAGCCAAGACCATGGAGTGGGATTGAAACATATTCTTTGGTCTAATGAACTGTTGGGAGCAGGCTTGATGGGTTCAATGGCCTCCTCCTATTTCTTCCAAGGATTCCATCATTGTTAATCTTGAGTAAGAGTTACTTTAAGAGTTAAAAACATAAGACAAATATTTAATGCGAAAAAGCCATTGATCCTATCTGACCCGTTCCCCCCATAGTCCACACACCCACCTTATTTCGGACTTGATGCCACCACTTCTATTTTTTTAGAGACACACTCGGCATCATTCAAAAGATGATCAAGGAAAAATCCAAATATTCACCCATCCTCATACTGTTATCTTTCAAGCTGGGCTCCCCCCATTTTTCTTCCATGGAAACCCATCCCTCTCCAGACCAGTAGAGGAGAAAACCATTGCATTCTGTGTGAAAGTAACTCAACCGCTGGACACAGATCTCTCCAGCAATGCCACTCAACAAGACAAAGAGAAGCTGAAGGACAGAGTGGCTGAATGGCAAAAAGTAAGGGAATGGCTTGCTCAGTGAGGGCACAACAAGGATGACTCTAAAGTAGGGTGACCATATGTCCCCGATTTCCAGGGGCAGTCCCCGGATGAGGTAATGGGTCCCTGGCCAAATTTGCCCTGTCTTGAGATCAACAACAAACTCAGCAAGAAAAATACAATTCTAAAACAGATAATCTCATCAGAGAAATACAGCCAATAATCCAACAAGTTTCTCCAGTAAGGCCAGCATAAGAAATTGTAGTGAGTTCAATTCTTTTTATTTGTATCCCTGGATTTGGTTTACAAAATATGGTCACCATAAGGGAGACTAAGGAGGCCAAGATGATAAGAAATGAGAAAGAGGGCAAAGGAAGTGATTTTAACAAGCATGATGGGTGTAGGAGAGTGTCCAGAATGAAAGGAAAGTGACCTCATCCTGTCACGTTTTCACCCACTTTGGCTATTTTGTTTTCTTCTTATTTGTCTTCTCTCTCAAGGTGGCTTACATCAAGGTAATTGGCACATCACAAGCTGCCCTAAATAAGTCCAGATGTCTGTCAAATAGCTGCCGTGGAGGCTCTGAGGCTTAGAATGACAGCTGCTGGAAGGCAACACCTGGAGTCCAAGTTTGTGAATAAGCATTTAGATATCCAGGACTTGGAATCTATCTCAATGGGACCGAATGGTAAGCTGCTGCTTCTCAAATTAAGGCAAGCATTCTTCCTGCACAGCTCCTGTTAACCCTGCCAACCAAAGCCCTAATAGGTACAGTGGTCTTAGCTGGACAAGCAGCGGGAAGCTTGCCAGACAATGCTCTCTATGTGGTCTCAGTGAGCTAAACTATATCAATACTCCAACGCATACTCTTGGGACGTAAAGCCTTGGTCTTGCCAAACTGTGTCTAATACTTTTCCCGTCGTAGGTCTCTGTGAAGGGTGTGTCCCTTCAGGGACAGCGTGCGCATTGTATTCCAGACACAGGAAAATTTCCATGTGTAGGTGGCATACATATCTGGAATTCTCAATCTGGTTTGGATACTCAAAAACACGGTGATGGGATTCTGCATGCTGACCAAAACAAATCAAATAAGAATTATATGAAAGTAAACATGTCACAAAGCCTTCCAAACCCTTTTCTATATCACCTATGTCTCCACACTGTTAATAGTAAAGAATAATATTATCACCTTCCTGACACCAATAGTCCACCATACTGCCATTGACATTGTTCTCAATGGTGAATGGTGAATATGTTGTGTATTTATCTGATTTCAGTTTATTGAAAGGCTGTCATCCACCCACTTAAAGAAAACAGGCTACAGAGGGTATTCATTAAACGGAAGTCAAATACACCATGTTACCATGTGTTTTTAAAGGAGTGGGCACACAAGGACACCGGCATGAGCGTAAGCACTGTGTGAAATTTGTGGTAGAGTACAATATAGTTATACTCATCTTCACCTACAAGGCCATTCACGGCCTTGCACCCTCCTACATCTCCGACCTACTATCCCCCTACTTAACTTTCCTCTGGCTTCGGTCTGTTCCACATCCCCCACCCTAACCGCCCTACCATTGGTGACCGGGCTTTCAGCCTCTCAGCCCCTAGGTTCTGGAACTCCATCCCCCAGTGCCTTCGCCTTGCCTCCTCCCTTTCCTCCTTCAAGGCCGGTCTCAAGACCTTTCTTTTCAACTGTGCCTTCAGCTCCCCTCTCGACTCTCTACCCACTCTTCGCTCCCTCCCTTCCCTCCCCTCACCCTGACCATTTCCCCACTGCTCGGGTCCCGACCCAACTGTCCAGCGCCTTGGGACGTCCTCCCAACGTGAAAGGCGCTCCATAAATGCAATCTTGTTGTTATTGTTGTTGTTGTATACTGTAGTAAATTACCATCATCTTCAGTAGGAGAATACTTTACAAAGCACTTCCAATTGCCTTGAATCCAATTCTCTCCACCACTCCAACATCAGTTTTACATGGCATTGTGTAACTTGTCATTGAATGTATTGTGTACATGCTAGTAAACTGTATGGTGTACACTGTTCCAAAACTACATGTTTTAATGGCACAGCAAAACTCAAACTCGTGGATATTTGTATGGTATGGAAGAGTGCACCTACAAAAAACAGCAGCTAACAACAGGAAATTTCATCTTGATATTCACGGACTTAACTTTATCACATCTTCCCAAATTGTGGCAGGCATCTTAATTAACATCATTAATGTTCAGTTGAAATTAATATTTCAACTTCATAGTTTTATAGTTTAAGATTAGATAAAACTTCAGGTCACAATTTTGGATTTTAATTGTAATTTGCTCATCTCTTTGTGTTTCATTGATTAACATTACAATGAGTCAGAATGTTTTTTCACTTTTTTTAGTCAGAAAGATCTTGTTATTAGATAACATTTTTAACAACTCTGGCAAATAAAATTGTTAAATTAGCCATTCTGATTTTGTTAAGAAAACAATAGCTGTTCAGCTTTACATGACATTTGTAACTTGCCACTGAATGTACCATTGAATGCATTGTGTACATGGTAGACATTTGTCACAAGATCTGTTGGCTTCATGTGCACATCAGATGTCAGTGCATTTCAAAATAAATCAATGCTTCAGTGCTCATTGTCAAAGGCGCAAAGAAGACAAATGTTGTCACATCCATTGATGACACACAATCAATGGACAATGCTTCAGTTTTGGGACAGTGGATGAAGAAAATCATAGTTCATATTTGCCAAGTATATATTTGTAATAATAATACACAATAATAATCCTTACAGTTGGTATGGCGCCTTTCACATGGTGGGGCGGGGGACCAACGGACGGATGGGGACATATACGTCTCAAGTGCTTCACAGAATATATGGTAAAATGGAATATTTACGGCAAATTTATAACCCAAGGGGCACATTCTGCTGCTAATTAAAGCGTTCTTTGTGATAATTAAGACAAGGACTGCCTTAAGGAATACTGCAAATTTGTTCCTCACCTAATTAATGTTGGCATAAAGTCTATTCACTTACTTGAGTAATGAGCACACTGCTCCTACTCTCCAATCCACCCAGCCACTCCTACATTTCATCTGGTGGCAGTGTACCCATACATTTCTTGCTGAGCTGTGCTGCTCAGCATACTGTTCTCGAGGACTTCCTGGTACCTCCTATCCGCCTAAATCTCATGGTTCTCACCTTCTCCACCTACGCGACCTCCACCTAAAACTCTCTGAACTTGTATGCAACCTAGGCGTCAGGTTCGACCCCCAATTGTCCTTCCTTCCCCACATCCGGTCCCTCACCAGCACCGCTTTCTTCCACCTCCGACGCATCGCCCGTCTCCGCCAATACCTCTCTCCGAAAGCCGTTAAAACCCTGGTCCATGTCTTTGTCATCTCTCGGCTGGACTATTCTAATGCCCTCCTCACCCGTCTCGCCTCCACTACCATTCACAAAATCCAGATTATTCGAAACTCTGCCGCCCACATTCTCACCTGCACCAAACTCCGCTCCCTGATTACCCCAGTCCTTGCCAGACTGCACTGGCTGTCTGTCACAGAGAGGATTGACCTCAAGATCCTCACCCTTGTCTTCAAATTCTACCATCCCTCTGCACCCCCCTACCTCTCTGGCCTCCTCTCTCTTCAAAACAGGGCCTGTTCCCTGCGTTCCTCTGGGTCTAGCCTCCTCCTTACCCCCCGAGTCCTCCGCTCCACCCTCAGCGGCCGTGCCTTCAGCCACTATGCCCCGAGGCTCTGGAACTTCCTTCCTCACTCCCTTCACCTCAACGCCTCTCTTCCTATTTTCAGGTCTCTGCTTTCTTTTCGACCGCGCCTTTGGTCACCTTCCTCCCCCTGCTTCGGCCCCGGGATCCGTTACTGTGAAGCGCTCTGAGACCCCTTCCGGCGTGGAGGGTGGTATATAAATACAAGTTGTTATTATTGTTTCAGTGAGAGATGAAACTTGTGGTTGGCAGATGTTTAATGATTAACTAAACATATTTTTCTTGTGTGGAGATAACTGGGGACTCCTTGACGCTGAGTTGGCTCTAAGGTGATATGTCTGGCCAAGGAAGATTGCAATCACCCGTCAATTCTGTGTCTTGATAATTTGGTTCCTGAGCCAGGCAGGGCCGCAGTACTGCAGAACACTGCTGATGATGGACCCGCCAGCCTAGTTAATTATTAGGTTTTGGAAGAGTAAATCAGTTACAGGGGAATGGGATTCTTCTCACTTGGCTCCTATTAACCCAACAAACTAAAGCCCTAGCAAGTAAGGATTTTACCTGAATGAGCAGTGGGAAGTTTGCCAGTATTCCCAAAATAAATTTGTACAGATTGGCCTCAGCAATATCCCAATGCACAACCTGGGATTCCCAAGCCTTGGCTCTTTCTACTTTGCACCTAAACTCTTTCGGATTAAGTGAACAGGGTGCATCCCTCTGAGAAAAGAGTGCATACTCCAACCCAGACAAACAGAAACCAAACCTATGAAGAACTCTTAGTAGTTTGGCTTGGAGACTATTATACATGGTAATTGGTTTCTGAGTGTGCAGCAAACAGGATGCTGGGATATGTTGCTAAATCAGTTGAATTTAGATCCCCATACATCATAGTCAGCCTGTGCAGTGTTCTGGTCAGACCACACTTAGTACTGCATACAGTTCTGAACACAACATAAGAGAACTGCCCAAGCATTGCAGACGAGAGCAACAAGGATGATTCCTAGGAATGAGCTAAGAGCAACGATTAGACAATCTGGGCTCTTCAGTCTTGAGAGAAGATGATTCAGAGGGGACCTCAGAGAGGTGTATAACATTTTAAATCGGATTGAAAACGGAAACCAGATCAATACGTTAGGATGCATCAAAACAGTAGAACAATAGGGCATAATAATAGTAATAATAATAATAATCCTTGAATTTGACATAGTGCCTTATTGCATCTTTGAGACATCTCAAAGTGCTTCACGGGATACACTGCAATTGACTGTGTTTTGTGGGTGAGACGCGGCGGTCGATTGCGCACAGCAGTGTCCCACAAACAGTCGTGGACTGAGCGAACAAAGTACTATTTTTCTTTTTGTGGAGGAGCTATTACCCCTGGAAAAGAGATCTGCGAATCGAGTAACGACTGGGCTCCCATTCACTGCTTGGGAAACAAAGGCATATGTGTGGAGTAAGGAAACTTGCCCAATGTTTCACCCTGACCCGCCCAGGAATCCAACCCAGAATAATCCTTCCCCTTCACTTATAATAGAGTTGTAAAAGGCAATTTCAGGACAGATACCAGGAAGGTATCACTGGACTCATTTAAGTGGCAAAAGGGACTGTAGGGTGGGTGTTTTGGACGGATGAGATTGAATGGTCTGAAGAGTCTTCTTCATCCAGCCTGATCTTGTGCTCTTGTGTCAGACACCCGTATGACTGAAAGAATATACAGTTCAGCTGCTGTCCATCTTGTAAATAAAACACATGGTAGGCAAAAACATATATTCTCTAGTTGATTTTCCCAATATAAACTCACAGCATTTGCAAATCAGCAGAGAATCAGATGCGCTTGTGTGCCAAAGTCAGCAAATTAACTAGTGGCCAAAGAATCACCTCCTTCAATCCAGGAGTGATTACATCAGTATGGCTGAAAAAATGTTTAAATGTTGCTTTAGGTCATTAGAGATGATACAGTGCTATGAAATTGAACATTTCCGCTCGGAAGGACTCCATTTAGGTCAAAGATTAAAGCAATAAGAACAGGGAAGTTTTGACAACAAGTGTCATCATCACGGAGTCCCAAGGTGCCACGTTTGATATGGCACTAGCCTGTCCTGCCATGAAAAATGGATGTAGAATTTAATCCCATCCTCAGAAAAGCACTTTCAATAGCACTTCATACCAACCAGCCTTGTAGCACCTTTGAGTTAGATTTTTCCAATTTACTGCCAATTCATGTTGAAACATGGACAGGGTTATGGCGGCACAGACCACAAGCTACCTTGCAACCAACCTATCTTCTTTCAAATAGAACATTTCCAGACAGCAGAGAGAGGAGCATTTCATTCCGTCACCCTGCACTGCATTTGAACAGACTCCCCAGAGGTGAAAGAACACTGTGCTAATCCAACCAGTTTTCCCATACAGAACAACAAAGTGGTGTATCATATTGCTGTATGTAGAGAGTTCAGAATATCCATTGCAATGCTTTCACGTTCCTTCATGAGAAGTAATTGTTGGAAGCCCTATGGAAAACTGAAGCAGTTAATCTATTTTAGTGCTCCATGGTTCAGGTGGCAAAGTGGAGATTTATTAAGTCCACTGTAAGATATTAGCTCGCTGGTAGTACTGGGGTGCTAATGCATGTGATTAAATGGCATCATGTGGAAAAACTGCAACATTAACATTAATATGAGGGGCAACAGACCTGCAAAATATTCACAATAGCTGGATTTTTTAAAAAAGTATTTTCTAAACCTCTGTAAGGTTTAGAGTGGAAAACATGGCACGTACTTCCCTCTGTGAGATTCACACACTCTTACTGGTTAAGCAGACACAACTAATCTCATTTATTTCTTCTTGTGATGGTTTTATTTGAATAATATTAAAAGTGATGTTTTATACATTTCAGCGATTTCAACCTATTTTGTCAAATGTCTCTCAAGATGCAATTCTATCGTCCAGCCAATGGAGGGATAATAATAATCCTTACAATTGGTACAGCACTTTTCACATCAGGAGGATGTCTCAAAACACTTTACAGGATATGCTATAAAATGGAATGTTTGTGTGTTTGTAGGCAAACGGGGTAGCCAATTTGCAAACAAAAATGTCCCAGAAACCAAGTGAATAAGTGAGTGCATTTCCACGATCAGTTTAACTGACTAATTTGAAAAACTGCAGAGTGAAAGAAGGGATTTTCGTTACATATAACATGCTGCTTAATGGTCAGCATTGAGATTTACAATATAAACCCCTTGGGATGGGAAACCCAGGTGCAAAAGTGTCCTCCTGCCTTACAAATCAGGGCAAACAACCAATATCAGTTAATAAATACAACTTAGTGCAGGCATGTTTGTTATACATTTGTGGAGTCCTGTAGCTCAGTGGTTAGAGCACTCTCCTTGCAAGCGAGAGACCTGAGTTCAATTCCAGACAGGGTGAAACCTTGGGCAAATTTCCTTACTCCACACGCCTAATAATAATCCCTCCAAAACCAAAAACAATAATAAATTGGTCATTTTTAATCTACGACTGTTTGTGGGACATTGCTGTGCGCAATTGGTTGCCGCGTTCGCCCACAAATATACAGTCAATTCACTTTACAGTGTGTTCTGTGAAGCGCTTTGGGACGTCCTCCCGATATGAAAAGCGCTATATCAAATGCAAGGATTATTATTATTATTATTTTCCTCTAATAAATACTTCCTATAGCTTTCTCATTGTTAATTTGTCATCCGCTGTTAATGCACAAGAAAGAAGGCAGCTGCAATGTGATGAAGGGAATTTTCAAATATAGTGAAAAGCTCCCATAGATTTATATCAGAGATCATGTTTCATATTCAAAATTGCTAAGACAGAGACTGTCTCACAGTTTGGGAAAATAACCTTATTCAGATCGTAAATAATACATTGTGTGTTAATTCCCATGTCATATTGCATCAAGTGATGTTAATTCAGGACAGAGAGAACACTGAAATACTTGCACACACAAGCTATGCAGGGATGGACATAAGAACATAAGAAATAGGAGCAGGAGTAGACCATTCGGCCCATTGAACCTGCCCTGTGATTTAATAAGATCATGACTGATCTACTAATCTAATTCCATTTACCTGCCCTATCCCCATATCCCTTAATCCCTTAATCCCTTTAATTTTTAAAAATCTATCGATCTCAGTCTTGAACATGTTCAATGACTGAGCATCCACAGCCTTCTGGGGTAGAGAATTCCATAAATTCACTACCTTCTGAGTGAATAAATGTTTTCTCAACTCAGTTCTAAAGGGCTGACCTTCAATCCTGAGACATGACCCCTAGTTTTAGATTCTCCAACCAGGGGAAACAGTCTCACACTATCTACCCTGTCAAGACCCTTAGGAATCTTATAGGTTTCTATAAGATCACTCTAATTCTTCTAACAGACAGTTTGGTTAGCCGGTCAATTCAAATTGATCATCTATGGATGAATGGCTTCTGACTGTATCTACATTTAAAGTAGGTATAGCAATTTGCAAATAAATAGTTTCATACAACAACAACTTGCATTTATATAGCGCCCTTCACGGAAGGCTTAACAGCAGCATGGTTTGGCAAAGGGAGGAGGTGACTGAAGGCACAGTCGAAGAGGAAAATCTTCAGGTGCGATTTGAAGAGGGGCAGAGAGGGGGCACGATGGAGGGTTCAAGGCAAGGCATTTCAGAAATGTGGGGCATAATGGCTGAAAGCACAGTTGCCAATTATGGAGCAGAGGGGACGAGGGACATGCAGCGGACCTGAGCCAGCTGAGCAAAGGCGGCAGGTAGAGGGGAGGTGTGATACAATCGGCAAGGTTGTAAGCTACTAGCACTTAAAAAGTATATGTTGTGTTATTTTTGATGTGATAAGTCGATTTTATCACAACATATTCTTACATGAAGTAGCATCACACACAGAATGCTAAAATGGGCAAATGCCTATTACTATTTTAAGTTTCGAATAGCTCGGTGCATTCTTGTTTTACTTTACAACTTGGGGATTCTTTTTATTCTTGTGTGTTGTGAGAGATGGTGCATTACAATGATTTTTCCAAGGTCAGTGTTACAATATTTCTGCTATGCCAATCCTCAGACCACCATTTCTCCCTTGTGAGGGCACACCGTTACGTCTCTTCAATCAGCCACCTGTCAACTCTCTGGATCCAGCCAGAGCTAACTCACAGACATTGAGAAGTCAACAATTTTAACTGCATGTGTGAGAGAGATAGAGAGCCAGAGAGATGGAAGCAAAGAGTGAATAAGAATCTTAGACTGTGAGATCCATCTCACCAACTCCCCTTCCTCCTCCCTCACAGGCACACACTGTCAAGCTTCCGCCCCACGTTGCCAACTGAGATAGGTTACAAAACATTATATAGGGGTGAAATTTAAAAGTGTTGTGGGTGTGGGCACAATGTTGTGTTCCAGCACGTGATAATTTTTGTGTCTCACTTCCTTGTAATAACCTTGAATTATCGCTTACAATATTTCTGCTATGCCAATCCTCAGACCTCAGCTGCCTCAGGTCTGCTGTAAATGCCTACCCCACGACTTAACCACCGTGGTTGATCTCATCTCCTGGTCCCCACTCGGCCTATCGCCTTACTCCTCTGGAACCTTCCCCTCCTTTGAGCACCTAACCCTTTATCACCTCCAACCTTTCCCTCAAAATCTTCCTTATCTATCACTCCCCCAAGTTCTCCCCACCTTCCTCCTCGGCATCTTCATCCTCCTCTCTTCCCCCTCCCTCTGCTCTGAACGCCTCCTCATCCTAGGCGACTTCAACCTCCACTTCACCACCTCCTGCTCTATCTCTGCTGACTTCTCCTCCCTTATCTTCTCCCTCAACCTCTCCCTCCAAATCCACTCCACCACCCATGTCTGCGGTCACCCCCTTGACCTGGTGACCTCACCGTCTCGGACTTCACCATCATCGATAAAGCAATCTTGGACCATCACTTCATCTCCCTTAACTCCTCAATCCCTCTCACCACCGCCTCACAACCCACCTCCATCTCATACCAACCCTGGAAAATGTCTCCCTCTCTCTCCACTGTCTTGGAGTCATCTGAACTCCTCCCCCTCTGGGCTTCTTCGCGCAATGACTTATCCTCCTCGGTCATTCTTCTCCACAACTCCCTCTCCTCCACTTTCGATTCCCTTGCTCCCCTCACTTTCCGAACCATCTCCTAATCAAGAAACTCACTATGGTACACCAGCCACCTCCGCTCCCTTAAAGCACAAGCGCATGCCGCTGAATGCATCTGGCTTAAATCGAACTTAACGGTCCTTCGGCAGATCTGGCTGGACCTTATTAAATCTTACCACTCCGCCTTCACCTCTGCTAAATTGTTGTTCTACTCCAAGATGCTCTTGGAGGCCAATAACAATCCCAGGCTCCTCTTCCCCATCACCAACCGGCTCCAATATCAACTGTGAGGTGATGCTAGACTTCCTTGAATCCAAAGTCGAGGGGATCCGCTCAACTGCTTCTGCCATTCAGTCTGCTACTCCCTCCCCATCTCCCCCTCCCACCCTAGCCCCTACCCATCCCTCCCTCCACACCTTTGAACCTGTCTCCCACTGCTCTCTCATCACCACGATAACCCGCATGAAACCGATCATGTGCTCCCTCGACCCCATCGCTACCCCTCTCCTTACTTCCCAGATCCACAACCTTGCCCCTCTTCTCACAGACATTATAAATCTCTCCCTGTCCACTGGTACTGTTCCCACCCCTTTAAAATTGACCGTCATCACTCTTGTCCTAAAAAAACCCTCCCTAGACACATTCCAGCTCTCGAACTACCACCCCTTTTCCAATCTCCCTTTCCTCTCCAAGGTCCTGCTTCCCAGCTTTGCTCCTTCCTCTCCCGCCACTCCCTTCACGAACCTCTCCAATCGGGTTTCTGTGTCGCCCACAGCACAGAAACAGCCCTGGTCAAAGTGACAAATGACATTCTGTCCATCTGCGACCAGGGCTCCCTCTGCCTCCTCGTCCTCCTTGACCTCTCTGCTGCCTTCGACACAGTTCACCACTCTATCCTCATCCACCACCTGTCCTCTCATCTCAACCTTCACGGTTCTTTCCTTGAATGGTTCAGATTGTGGAGTCCTGTAGCTCAGTGGTTAGAGCACTCGCTTTGCAAGTGAGAGACCCAAGTTCAATTCCAGGCAGGGCGAAACCTTGGGCAAGTTTCCTTACTCCACACGCCTAATAATAATCCCTCCAAAAAATAAAACAATAATAAATTGGTCATTTTCAATCCATGACTGTTTGTGGGACATTGCTGTGTGCAATTGGCTGCCGTGTTCGCCCACAAATATACAGTCAATTCACTTTACAGTATATTCTGTGAAGCGCTTTGGGACGTCCTCCCGACGTGAAAAGCGCTATATCAAATGCAAGGATTATTATTATTATTATTATTGTACATCTCACACGACCTCCACTTCATCACCAAAATGGTTTCTCCTCTAGCCCCCGCACCATCTCGTGTAGTGTTCCCCAGGCTCCATGGATGGTGATGCTGTCAGCGCCTCCACACCTGAGGCGCTAACAGCATCACCATCCATGGATGATACTGCACCTTGCTAAGCCAGTCTGGAACCTTGGGATCTTGTTTTACCCTCAACTATCCTTTCTACTCCACATCCGTGACATGAGCCGCTCTGCCTTTCCCCACCTCCACAACATCACCCGGCTCTGCCAGTGTCTCACACTGCAAGCCACTGAAACCCTCATACACGCATTCATAACAGCGAGGCTTGACTAAGCAAACTCCTTGCTTGTTGGCCTCCCCAACTCCTCCCCCCATAGACTGCAGATCATCCAGACCTCTGCAGCCCGTGTCCGCTCCCACACCAGGCTTCGTGACCCTATCACCCCCATCCTCACCCGACTCCACTGGCTTCCCATCACACAGAGGATACAATTCAAGATCCTGGTTCTCACCTTCAAAGCCCTCCATGGCTTTGCTCCACCCTACCTCTGCAACCTACTAACCCCTACCATCCTGCCTGCTCCCTCTGCTCAGCGGGCTCTGGCCTGCTTCACGTACCCCACCTCACCCGCCCCACCATTGGCCACTCTTCCCCCACCATCTGGAACTCCATCCCGCAGTCCCTCCCCTCGCCCCTCCCTTGCCTCCTTCAAGACCCATCTCAAGACCCTCCTCTTCGTCTGTGCTTTCGATCACCCTGTTTCCCCCCCTGCCCTCCACCCTCCCCAATCCTGACCCTCAGCTAGGGCCCAAAACACTAACAGTCCTGCACCCTGGGACATCCTCCCATTGTGAAAGGCGCTATACAAATGTAATTTTGTTGTGTTGTTGAAAATATTTCAATAGCAACCATACAAAGTTTAATACTGAGGCAAAAGTAATGGAATCTCTTTTGATCCCAATTTGACCTTGTCCAGCAATATATATTTTCCACGTTTGACTGGAGCAACAGAGCACATGTAAATCATTGTGTCACTAACTGCAAAGATCTTCACTGTTTCCATGTGAGTGTTCGTTCATTGTTTGTCAATGAACTGATCAGACACTCTCCGGCAGTTTGCCAGCCCTGCCACTTCAATGGTTTGTCTCAATCTGTAACAGACAAAACAATAAAGGTCTGGACAAGAATGATAAATGCCTTTGCCTTTGACTCACTGGCGACTTGAATTTTCACTGCCCATTTTTCTTTTTCAAAGAACACTAATCCAGCGACTGATGAGATGAAGACAGCAATGCTGAAACAGGAGCCCATTTTCACTTTAATGTATTTTCCTTTGACTGAATCCCTACCAGTGCATGATCACTGCGATAATTACCTCTGATGGAACGTAACAGATCAACATCACTTGTGACATTCACTTTTAGCAATATGATTCTTGTTGCTGCCACTGAATTGAGCCAAATACCCGACTGTCATCACAGTCGGCTCTCCCTAATGACATTGTTATTAGAGATGAGATCTAGGTCCTATCCAGGAGTTTACAATATTTCCACTGTGCATTTTATCAAACATTCCCCCACTGTCACAGAAATCTTCCTAGCTGGCAGGTTTACAGTAGACCATCATTAATCTTAACTATGCTGCAGGAACAAGGCGACAGATGATTTATTGTGCTTGCCTGTTCTGCAAGGCCCAGGTGAATAGCACTCAGCTGTACTTACTGCATAGGGTTACACTGCTATCGTTGACCCATCCTACAGTGTAACCGTCTCTGTTTATTTTGTTGGATTTTTCAGGCGTTAATTTACATACTTTACGATCATTTACCAACACTGCTATATGTTACTATCTAAAAGTCACTGATGAGGTAAATTGTCTTTCCCTTTCACCAGTGCAAGGGGGTTTGTATGGATGGGATCTTAGCGGGATTTTTGACATGTGCTGCTTCCTTTTTAAACTTTTCTTTTTTAAGTTTTGAATAGTTTTTTCTTGTGCCACCTATCTTCAGTTCTTAGCATATGCCAAATACTAGAGATGATAGTAGAGATCATCCACAGACATGTGGTAAATTTCCACATGTATGCTAATGACACCCAACCCTATCTGCCTGTCCGACATCAAGTCCTGGATGAGGGACAACTTTCTCCAACTCAATGTCAGCAAGACCGAGGCCCTCCTGATTGGCTCGTACTAGCGCCTCCGCACCTTGGGCGCTGGCTGCATCAGCCTCCACGGCTGCACACTCAACCTCACTAAGCCAGTCAGGAACCTGGGTATGTTGTTTGACCCTGAACTGTCCTTTCTCCCCCACATCTGCGCCATGACCGGCACTGACTACCACCACCTCCACAACATTGCCAGACTCCATCACTGTCTCACCCCTCAGGCTGCCGAAACCCTCACCCACACATTCGTCACATCAAGGCTCGATTACAGAAACTCCCTCCTCATCAGCCTTTCCAACTCTTCCACTTCACAAGCTGCAGATAATCCAAAACTCTGCAGTTTGTATACTCTCACGCACCAGGCTCCGTGACCCCATCACTCCCACTCTCGCCTGACTCCACTGGCTCCCCATCCCCCAGAGGATAGAATTGAAGATCCTCGTCCTCACTTTCAAGACCATCCATAGTCTTGCCCCCTCCTACCTCTCTGACCTGCTGACTCCCTACCAACCTGCCCGCTCCCTCCATTCAGTGGGCTCCAGCCTGCTCTCCCGCCGACCCACCCTACCATCGGTGACCGGGCTTTAAGCCTCTCTGCCCCCACACTCTGGAACTCCATCCCACAGTCCCTTTGCCTCGCTTCCTCCCTTGCCTCCTTCAAGGCTGGTCTCAAGACCCTCCTTTTCGACCGTGCTTTTGGTCGCCCTCCCACCTCTCTGCCTTCCCTCACCCCTACCTCACCCCTCTCCTATGCTCGGGTCCTGACCCTGACTTTCCAGCACTTTGGGATGTCCTCCGGACGTGAAAGGCGCTTTACAAATGTAATTTTGTTGTTCTTGTTGTTGGTTGCTTGACATAGATATGGACAGGGAAGCAAATGACATTGCAGATGGCTATTGTAAACCATGCAGTACAATACCATTTTAGCCTGGTATGATGCTGAAGGTTATTTGCAATGTTTATCCAACATGGTATAGAATCATTCACTGACCTTCATTTGTGAGGGTATTGGTCACGGCTTAAAGCAGCTGTACCTCCCTTTCAAACATTGCGGGTAGAGGTGAGCTAATAAATTCTAAATCACCAGTGATCTATGTGTACTTGGTCTGACTAATAGGGCTATCGTTAAATAAATTGCTATAACAGGGTTCAAGGAAGGTAATGTTTAAAGGACTAGGTGGCGCAATGAGTTATCACCTCTGGTGTCTTACTCTGAATCCAGTGCAGATTAACAGGATGAAAGTCTTATTTGTTTTCAGCTATACCTGAAATACGTTTGGACATTCTCAATCCGTGGACTGAACCTCTGCTGAGTTACATATACTATCTTTTGCAATGCACAATTATAATCCCACGACACTACAGCATTTGAAATGTGAAGTTCTGGGTGCTTGGCCAATATTCCTCTGGATTAATTGGTTCTGGTTCTTTATTGGATCTTGCTGAGAGCACAATGCCTGCCTAAAAAAATCACTGCACTTGACAGTAAGTCAAGATGTTTCAGTGTCATATGAATCAAAAAGAAAGAAAGCCATTTAAAATTGTTTCATTGCTGATATAGCAGATACTCAAGAAACTCATACCACATCTCAGGGTTAGGATTTCCCAGATTCAATCTGTATACATTTCCCTACAAAAATCATTCACCTAAAATACATAGTCTTTTTACACTTTACAGTATATCCTGCAAAGATCTTTGGGACTTTCTCCCGATATGAAAGATCCTATATCAAATGTAAGGATGATTAGTATTTTCCTTCCACAGCTTGTGAACCAGAATTCCAAGTTAGTTATAGAGGCCAGTCAATATACAATAATAGAAGATCATTATTGAGACTTGACTCTGTGCAAAAGTTGCAGGGAAGCAGAATACAGCAGAAAGGCAGTGCAGCTATAAAAACAAGATAACCTTTATTTAATCCTGCTTTTGCTGCCCAGTTACTGATTCTTATCAGTTGGTCCTGTTATATTCACTGATGATTTCAGATTGTTTTCTTTACTGTGGAAGAGAAAATGTTGGAATAGACTTACTTTCCTGTTGATGTGAAAGACTCTTTTTTTGTGGTAATCAAACACTGAGCTAAACCCTTAACTTATTACAAAATAATGATCTGGAAATAATCAGATCCAAATTATGGGATGAAAATTGGGATGTTTCATAACAGAGTCCATGGCATATCACATTGCACCCCTATTTAGGATAGTTTGTACAGTTAAAGGTTGTCAGAAGGGTGACCTTGTAATTATCAGGGAATCTTTTATCCAAGTTTTCACATTCAAAAGTTGACTCTCCTTGTAAATGGAGCTGGTTTACTCCACAGCAAAGAAATGACTAAACTTTAAGGATTTGTCCTGCATCCACATTTATAACTCTTCACAGTAAACATCCTGTGAAGTGCTTTGGCATGTTTCGACAGCATGATAAGGAGATATATCAAATAATAATAATAAAAAATAATAATAATGGATAAAGTACAGTATTATTATTTTTGTTATTATTTCTTCACCCCAGAACCCTCTATTTAGCTCAAAGTTATTTCATTAAATAGAACCTTCCCAGTGTTGATATGGTGAGGTGGGTTAAGATCACCTTGGCCAAAAAGATTACCCTTTAGTGAGCAGCCTGATGGACGGGTGGCGGGGGGGGATCTAGCCTGGAGAGAGGCACTTCAACTGATAGTAGTTATGGTATTTTCCTTGAATAGCATAAGGGACACTTTAAAACTAATTGATACACCCCCATTAATAACAAAACATGGTTTTAGGAAAGCAAAAGTGCAACAATTCCACAGAGAACATGGAGTAAGTAAAGCAAAATATCTGTCAGCAGGAAAATTAGAGTTTTATTTCACTGCTCTGGAAAAAAACTGCTGAGGAAAGAAAAGAACTTTAGTGTTATTTTATATGGTGGATGCTTGAAAGTGAGTTACGTTGGTGCTGGCCAATCCATCATCTGCATTGATGGAGAAAAAAGATTCATTAATTGTTTAAGTTTTCTTCAAGGTTTAACATTTTGAAAGAGCGCTGCATTGCCAGAGATAATAATAATAATAATCCTTGCATTTGATGTAGCGCTTTTCACATCTTCTCGACGTCTCAAAGCTCTTCACAGAATAGACTGTAAAGTGAATTGACCGTGATGTTGTCCTTCAGATGAGTTGTTAAACCAAGGTATGACCTGCCTGTTCAGGTTGATGTTAAAGTTCCCATGGCACTATTCCAAAAGAAAAGAGAGTTTCTCCCGGGTGTCCTGGACTACAATCCTGTAGATAAATTTGGTCTTCATGGCTGTTTGTAGGACACTGCTATGTGAAAATTGGCTGCCGAATTCGCCTACAAATGCCGTCATCACATTAAAAATGATGTGAAGCGCTTTGATGTATTTTGACAATGTGATATGGTGCTATATCAAATGCAAGGATCATTGTTACAGCAACAACTTATATTTTTATTCTTTTTATTGCTTTTTATTTATTGTAAATGTTGCAACTGACATATATGACGACCTTCATAAATTTAATATGAATAATTTGAATGAAAGGAGTGAAGAAGTCAAATGCTGGAAAAGACTGTTTATGTTAACCATTGAAATAGGAAATGTTTCTAATAGTTTCTCTCAGTACATAATGAAAGGAATCCATGGGAGCGGGAGGGTTCATTTATCCTGTGAGATAAAGTGCTTGATACTGGTGAATATGGTGGGATGCTTAAAGTGTGAGTTCTGAGTATCTTACTTTATACTGCTCACTTTACGTATTAGTTGGTGCTGTCCTGTGGTTACTTTGACATGGGATGTGCAAACTGTAGCCTGGCATTAGACAGTTTACTGATTGCTACAGCAAGCTGTGTTGTTTTTAGCTGGTTAACTCCAGCATGCACACTCTGGAGTCCCCAATCCTTGGCTCTTGCCAACCTTCGCTTAAACTCTGTGGGATTATGTTAGCAGTGTATGTCCCTCCAGAGAATAAGTGTTCACTCCATACTAGACAAACAGAAGCCATACTGTGGAAACCATAGAATTCACAGTAGTGTAGTTTGGAGACTCAGTCATGGTGATGGGTTTTCATGTGTGTGTTGACCAATAAATAATTCCCACAGTTTCACTTTTAATTTTGCAAAGGTCAATATTAACAATCCTTGCATTTAATATAGTACTTTTTCACATCCGTGATATACCTCAAAAGACTTCACAGAATGTAATATAAAATAGTATGATTATGCATATTTTGTGGGATGGGCAAACACAGCAGCCAATTTGAGCATAGCAATTGCTCACAAAGAGCCATGGAGCAAGTGACCAATTTTATTTTGGGGATTGATGGTTAAGATGCCAGGAGAAACTCCCCTTTCTTTTCAAACCTCCAACATTGCATTATGACTGAGTTCAAAGTCCAGACATGGGGCTTGAACCCACAATGTTCAGAGGTAAGAGTGATATTGACTGAGCTAGGCTGATCCTTGAGAGTGACTGGCACGTATAAATGACAATAGATGATAAAAAAGGACAAAAATGATTGTGGGAAAGGAAGGGAAATAACAGAATTGGGGGAGGGAACAAAGAATAGCTTCAGTTCCCTCTCTACATCAGGGGAACTGATGAAATGATTAATGTATGAAAATACGGATGAGAAAAGCTTTGAATAGTAATTGCATTTTTATACAACTACATGACTTCCCAACAGTAAATATCTGATTATTCTGGATGGCAATTGCCTAGAAAATACATAGTCACTACAATTCATAACAATTCCTGTAAAGCATTTTATGAAGTACTCCTGATGCTAAAGGTACTATATCAAGGACTATAATTCTCTTAAATGAGAATATCTTTACATGCAGCTACAATGCACACATTGTATTTGTTGATTCATAATGTTGAAGACCTGCTTTATCTAGGTCAGTTAATGGTAAGATCTATCACCTTTTACAGATTTTAAGATAATTGCCAAATTGTTGGCTACAAAAACTAAAATCTATTCTTGTAACACTGATTCAGATGGATCAAACTGGTTTAGGACTGCCTATGGATGACCTTTATTGTCATTTCAGTAATTGTACTTTACATCCCCAGTATTACTGTTTTGATGATTGAAAAGCCCTTGTTATATGTAAGTTTATGCTTGCAGTACATCAGAAATCACCTTGGAGCCTGAGTTTCTAAAATACTCCAGTGTATTTTGCTGGGGGAGCACTGCATTGTAAGAGGTGCCATCTGGATGAAACCTTCGGCCCTTTCTGCTTGGTCAGGTGGATGTTAATACCGCATTGACACTATTCTAAAAGAGAAGGAAATTTCTTCTGGTGGCCAAGCCAACAATCTCCCAATAAAATTGGTCATTCACTTTATGGCTGTTTGTGGGACATTGCTGGGCACCAATTGGTTGCCACATTCACCAAAAATACACAGTCCACTTAATGGAAAACTCTGTGAAATGCTTTGAGATGTTTTAAATTTCCTATTTAAATATATGTATAATTAATTAATTATTATTGTTATTATTATTATTACACAACCTCTATTATTGCTAACTCGCAGTCCTATTAAATCTAGCCTTCCAAAAGGCTAGGGAATATTTGTCCTTTCTCCTCTTATTTGTTGTGCTGACCATTGAACTTCTGGTAGAAATGATCAGATTGAATTCCGACACTGTCAGCATTAATAAACTCTAGTCATGTACTTTCTAACATTGTGCATTTTGTATACATTACTATTTTGTATTACAGTATATAATATTAAATGGAAAAAACTACCCTTCCCTGTTTACTTGGAAGATGCAAATTAAGGAAATAAATATAAGGAAGTATCAGTTGTAAGGACCTATATAAATAGCCTAAGTTGGTTTAGGTGGCAGCATATATTTGATACATTTTCTCCTTGCCTAGCCTGGAGGAAACAAAATCAATACAATGCATTCCGCCACATTTTCCACCCTGGCCATGCAAAGTCAGCCACAGACAGAAAAAATACAGGATTCAGCTACTAGAATTGACAATTACTGCCTTAACTATCATTTAACTTTAGCAAGTAATTTATCTTCTATTCCACACAAGCAATAAATAGACAGAAATGGCATTGTACAGAAAACATACAGCAGAAACCTAAATTTCTTTACATTGGCTCAGCTGCTTAAATAATAAGTCACAAAATGGCACAGGAGTTTGACAGGTGATATTTCTTAAAGGGACACCCATGGGAATTTTCTCTGGATATAATTCACGTCACAGTGGACTGCCTGTGGGTCAGCGTGACCTCTTCCTCTTACTGGAAGGAGACCCCATTTGCGCATAAAGGAAATCATGTATTTTAGACCTCAAACTGTATTCCCAGGAACAGAATGCCTGCCAGCAACCCTGTTTGATTGTTTGGAGCAATATTGTCAAAACATATTCCAAAATAGCTCATATGCATGAAAACTGTCAAAAGCATGTCAGTCAAAGTGCTTGATAAAAAGTATTCTCACTAAAAAGCTATGATCTGTGATGCTTTAAACTGACTTGTATAAGGGACAATAACAATGGGGGTAACATTCACTGTCTTTCTGAATTATCACTCCAGTTAGTCATGTTTAATGTGACTCATTATTATTATTAATAACCAAACATTGCTAGATTCAAAATAAATCTGCTATAATATAGTAAATGGCCACAAGGTAGCAGTATCACTCCCCCACCTCTTTCCCCACTTCCTCCCCCGCACCCCCTGACCCAACTGGGAGCCCTGATTGTGAGCATTAAAACAAAACACATATCTATGCCCCCTCAACAGCAATCCTTTCAGTTAAATTCACCTGCCCTTTCCCTAAATCCCTGTAGCTAAATCTTTTTAAGATATTGATCTAGTTCTGTCTTAAAGGCTGATATGGATTCTGTCCCAACCATCGTTGCCGGCAGGGCACTCAATTATCCTAACCTTCCTGGGTGGCAAAACATGTCTCCTAACCTCCACATTTGGTTGTTTACTAACTATCTTAAATTGATGACCCCTAGTTACTGACTCACCGACTAGTGGAAACAATTTCTCACTATTGACTCTATCAAACCCCTTATAATTTTGAAGTCCTCTATCAGGTCGCCCTCAATTTTCTTTGTTCCAGCAAAAAAAAGGTTCCAGTTCTTCCAGTCTCTGCTGATAGGCCAAACCACTCATCCCCAGTACTATCAGAGTAAATCTCCCCTGCACCTCCGCTATGGCCTTGAAGTGAAGATGTGTTGGGGTGACCAAAGCTGGATACAATATTCCAAATTGTGGTCGAACTAACGATTTATATAAGTTTAGCACGACCTCTTTGCTTTTATATTCTATTTTTATTGTTATCTTAGAGGTTGAGAATTCCCAAGTGTGGATTAGGAAGGCATGGAAACCTTAGAGATGCTATGAAATCCCTATGGAGAGTGAGTCCTTGACTGTACAATTGGCTGGAGGAGGATAACATCTTGTCTGGAGGTATCATTCTTAGTATTGACACAGGTAAAAGGCTTACATTAGTCAGACCTTATAAGTATTGTTTCTTCAATACTACTGCAGTCCCAGAACACACAGGAGGATGAGCCTGGTCTCTTATATCAGTGGCTCAATGCATTGTCAGAGACTCAACCAGTCCCCTACTTCAAGCTGACGTGATGTTGCCAGACAGACTTTTAGAGTAATCCATAGGCCTTGAGTGGATAGCAGGGCATCATCCAGTTGCAATGTACATTGTTTTATTTGCAGTCTAACTTTCATAATATTGCAATTTTAAAGAAGGGAGTTTATCCCGGCTACAATTCCTCATATGGATATTGGCCGTTAACTTTTATTGCTGTTTGCAGGACATGGTTTAGTTTGCAATAAAATCCTGGGGAACTCGTTGAGATGTTTTGATGACATGACAAAGTGCTATATCAAATGCAATAATCCATTTACCCTATGGCTCTTATCATCCAACTATGTTCATAAATGTCTATTTTCAACTTTGATGTTGCACTTGACCCACTCTTCCACTTGCTGTCTCTGCTCCACAAACTCAGGTCTGCTGTACATCCCCTGCGCTCCAAGATTCAACCCCGGTTAATGGGTGCTATATAAATGCAAATTGTTGTTGTTGCACCCTGCTTTGGTAGCTGAGCTTATGAGACCCGATGTCCTGCTCCCTGGAATTCCTTCCCAAAGCCCTGCCACTTTGATTCTTCCCTCACTGTCTTCAAATATTTCTAAGAGGCTACTTTGACCATGCTTCAGTCACCTGCCTCCTAACATCCCCCTACCTCTGGATGTTACTCTGATCTCCACATCACCTCTGCAAAACACCTGAAAACATTAGGCTATGTGAAAGGTTCTATATAAATGCAAATTGTCATGGAACTGATTTATATAATTGCTCATTGACACTTTAAATGATATGGCTCATTCAGGCCTGTTTGGTGGATATTTCATATCTCTTTTAAGTAATGTAGTGAATAGAATGTCATTTAAACTTCATAGTCCACATACACTTTGTAAAGTTTTCTCAGTTGGTAGGAATATAAATGATGTTTTCATGACTTAGTTGTCCTTTGCCTCTTTTGCCTGCCTGTGACATTCTTCTGCTCACACTTGGTTGCACATGAGCTGAGCCCCAGGTCGCATGTGCAACCTGGGGTGTGGCTGCTGAAAAGGTTTTGAAATTATTTATCCCAAGTGGTTGCTTTTTTTCCGGTATATATAGTACATTATTGTTGCCTGTAGATTGGATTGTATCATTTCACAATTAGGCGTATATTTGCCTTCATATGCATGGTCATTTGACAGCAATTAACTTATAATAATAATAATAATAAACCTCCCTCCACAAGCTGCAGGTCATTCAGAACTCTGCAGCTCGTGTACTGTCCCGCACCAGGCTTCGCGACCACATCACTCCCACCCTCGCTCGCCTCCACTGGCTCCCCATCCCCCAGAGGATTGATTTCAAGATCCTCATCCTCACCTACAAGGCCATTCACGGCCTTGCTCCCTCCTACCTCTCCAACCTACTATCCCCCTACCTACCTGCCCGTACCCTCCGTTCCTCTGGCTCTGGTCTGCTCCACGTCCCCCGCCCCAACCGCCCTACCATCGGTGGTCGGGCCTTCAGCCTCTCAGCCCCCAAGCTCTGGAACTCCATCCCCCAGTGCCTTCGCCGCCTCCTCCCTTTCCTCCTTCAAGGCCGGTCTCAAAACCTTTCTCTTTGACCGTGCCTTCAGCTCCCCTCTCGACTCTCTTCCCCCTCCTCGCTCCCTCCCTTCCCTCCCCTCACCCTGACCATTTCCCCCTCCTTGCTCCCTCCCTTCCCTCACCCTGACCATTTCCCCCTCCTCGCTCCCTCCCTTCCCTCCCCTCACCCTGACCATTTCCCCCCTGCTCGGGTCATGACCCAACTGTGCAGCGCCTTGGGACGTCCTCCTGACGTGAAAGGCGCTTTATAAATGGAATCTTGTTGTTGTTGTTGTTGTTGTAATAATCCTTGCATTTGGTATAGCGCTTTTCACGTCGGGAGGACGTCCCAAAACGCTTCACAGAACACACTGTAAAGTGAATTGACTATATTTGTGGGTGAACGCGGCAGCCAATTGCGCACAGCAATGTCCCACAAACAGTCGTAGATTGAAAATGACCAATTTTATTATTGTTTTTGGTTTTTGGAGGGATTATTATCTTGGCCTATAGATGTGAGTTTTCATTTGTATGAATGGGATTATGTTTGCTGTATATAATAGATCTCCCATCTTGAAAAGACAAAAAAAATCAAGCCCATTTATTAAGCACTTTCTAGCTTCTTTTGCCCAGCAAGTTTACTGGAAATATTTAATGGTTTAAACCAGTATGTATGCATGATTTGAATTCTCCGAGTTAAAAACTTTACAATCCAACGTTGACTGCACAAAAAATGTTGATCACAAATTCTTGTTTGATTTTAATGACTGATTCATTTTTGTCAAATAAGCCAGTACCCTGGCCTAAGGCCTACGTGAGCCTAGCATTTTCCTTTATGATCTTTTGTTGGAGTCTTGGGGCCTTTTTCTAGCTGAGATATGGTTGAAAGCAAAATCTTGGTTGTGATCACACTATTAATCCTGTACTTTAGTGGTTAGAGCACTCGCCTCACAAGCGGGTGAACTGGATTCAATTCCCAGCAGGGCGAACTTTGGGCATGTTTCCTTACTCCACATCCCTCTGTTTACCTAGCAGTAAGAAAGAACTCAGTGGTAGGTTGATTTGTGGATTGCTTTTCTGGGGTTAATAATTCCTTCAAAAAAAATAATAATTTGGTCGCTCAATCCACGACTGTTTGTAGGACACTGCTGTGTGCAATTGGCTGCTGCATTTCGCCCACAAAATATACAGTCAATTCACTTTACAGTATATTCTGTGAAGCGCTTTGAGACATCTTGAAGATGTGATAAGGCGCTATATCAAATGCAAGGATTATTATTATTTAAGAAATTGCTGAGTTCTAGACCCTCTAAAATACTGCACAAATAGAGTAAATCTAGACTCATGTAGAATTTTTCCCCATGTATTCTCTAAGCATTCTGGTCCATTCTTATCAAGTCATTCTTCTTTCAATGTATTATGGATGGATGAGATCAAACGGGCCAAAGGCCCTTCAAAGGCACTCCCGGGTCCTGATCCTTGACTGTACAGCTCCTTGAGATGTCCTCCCGATGTGAAAGGTACTTTACAAATGTAATTTTGTTGTTTGTTGTTCTTCTTCTTCATCCAATCTTCTTGTGATTCTTGTTATCTTGAAATCTTTATTTCAGCTGCCTGACAACCACAGAAATCTCTGCACACTATTGACATTGCATGTGAAATGTAAACTCCTCTATTCAATCAGCTGCTTTGTAATTTTCATATTCAGGTTTCCTGGGCCAATTGTAAATTATGGGTACAATATATTTAAGCAGAGAATGTGCGGAGCAAGATACAGTAATTTATTAAATTGTGTTTTAATATCATAGCTCAGTTCAGTGATATCTTCAGTATAAACTAAGAGAGACAAGGGAGGCAGGTGGTCATTGAGGGAAGGGCAGAATGCCCTCTGGGTTTTCTTAATGTTGCCATTGAATGGGTTCATACAAAGTGATAGACTGAGAGGATTTGCTTTTACATTACTTTTTGCCATAGGCCTACAAAAACCATTCATGCATTATTCTTAATAATTGATTTCTGCATAATTCATACCTTCTTATTTAATTGTTATGAGTCCATAGTGTAAGAATACAAATGTTCTACTGTGGACCAGGGAACTGAGAGAATTGATGTGCTTGGTTTGAAATTGCTTATTTCAATACGGAACCAATAGAATTGTTATACTCAGACATCATTGGATAGTTAGTACTGCCAGCCAGGGACTGTGATCACTTTAAGAATAGAGGGCAGTATGAATATCATTTAGTCTGAATCACTGGGGATTTGTTCCCACTGGTCAGACAATTGGATTGCATAGATTTTCATAGAACGTTTCGACACAGAAACAGGCCATTTGGCCAAACTATAAAACTCTCTGCCTCAATCCCTCTGCTTTGCTTCCTCCTCGCCTATCTTCATATTACACCTCAAGACCTTTCTCTTCGATTGTGCCTATGATCACTTGTCCCCTCTCCATTCCTCGGCGTCAAGCTCCTCCACTGCTAAGCGCTTCGAGCCCTACCCATATGAAGGCCACTATATAAATGCAAGTTTTTGTTGTTGTTATTTGGCCCAACTAGGGGATTAGGAGAGTTTCCACCTCTCCTAATACCCTCTCCCGTATATATCTGTTCCTGTTCCAGGTTAAACAGGATAAGTGATTTTTTTCAAAAAATTTAACGTTAAAATTATATTATTCAACAAAACTCAGGTATGTCTCTGGGGGAAGACTTAGAAAATAAATTATTCTATTTCAACTTTGACTTTGATAGCACATGCTCAAAGGAAGATGTGGCAGTCAGTCAATGTGATGTTTTAATGCGAAGGGCATAACATTTCAGTCAATGTGACATGATTGTCTTGTTTCAATTCAATACAGTACCATGTTTGGTAATACGTTTTGAGAGCTCAGAACCATCGGGTTTAGAGAACCGTTGGGTTGAACCTTTTGACTACATGTCTGATTTGACCTTTCTGCTGATTTGGAAAGATTTAAGGCTTAGCATTTGCCAGATATTAAATCTATCAATATTGGTCAACAATCTGGGAAATGTCATTGAAGTGAAAAATGTGGTACGTAATGTGATAATTATCACTGGTGAGTTTAACCGGGATCCCGTAAAGCAACACTCAAGCACCACAATCTATAAACAGCACCTTCAATGGCAGCCAGGGAGAGCTTCAGGCCCAACCATTGAATAGCCAAAGTGAACTGGTGGAGGTGTTTATAGCTGTAGGCAGCCTTTCTTCCACATAATCAGTATTTTTAGAAATGTGATACTAACAACTTTCTTCTTCTGCAAATTAAACCCTACTGCGAAAAATTGGTTGCACAGTGTCACGGCTACATGAGTTTCAATGTGTCAGTGTTTTCTGGGGCAACAGCAAAAGACATTGCATGCTCTGGTGCTAGCCCAATGTTACATTTACCAGATAGCGAGAAATAATACACACCCAATCTACCAAGATTAGCACATGTATGGACAATGGAAAATCACACTTCTTAGTTCTGTGAACAATCCTAGAAAGTGCAACTAATAATAATATAATCCTTGCATTTGATCTTGCATGTTATCAGTTCTTTGAGCCATCTCAAAGTGCTTCACAAAATATACTGTGAATTGACTGTATATTTTGTGGGCGAAACACGGCAGCCAATTGTGTACAGCAGTGTCTCACAAACAGTCATGGATTGAGTGACCAAATTATTAGTTATTTATTTTTGAAGGGATTATTACCCCTGCCAATCGACTAACAAGCGTGTTCCTACTTACTGCTAGGTAAACAGAGGCATGTGGAGTAAGAAAACTTGTAAGGAAATATTACGCCCTTCCTGGGAATCAAACCCAGGTCCTCTCACTTTTGAGGTGAGTGCTCTAACCACTAAGCTACAGGACTCCACATTATCTCAAAGTGCTTCATTGTAAAGTGTAGTGACTGTGAAATGGTAAGCGAGCAAGGCAGCAGTAATGTCCCACAAACAGCTACAAGTGCAGTACAAGTAAGGTATATTGAAAGTATATTTAGTCTTTAGAAAGTCAATTACTGTTTTTCTAAGAAAAACCTTGAATACAGCAACAACAATTTGCCTTTATTTAGCACTTTTCACTTTGAGAGTACATCCCAAAGCACTCTACACAACTGACCGAGAGCCTGAGCTTGGGAGGGAGAAGTGATGAGGAGGGAATTGGGAGGTAGCTGAAAACACAGTCAAACAAATAGGTTTTAAGGTAAGTTTTAAAGGTGGGAAGTAAGGGGTTAAGACAGAGGGACTCTGGGATGCAATTCTAGTGGTGGGGGCAGACTAGCTGAAAGCTCGACCGCTAATGGGATGGATCAACCAGGGAACATGTAGCAGAAAAAAAGCTTTAGGTGCAGGTTTGGTGCATTGATAATAATCCCTCCAAAAACAAAAACAATAATAAATTGGTCATTTTCAATCTACGACTGTTTGTGGGACATTGCTGTGCACAATTGGCTGCCGCGTTCACCCACAAATATACAGTCAATTCACTTTACAGTGTGTTCTGTGAAGCGTTTTGGGACGTCCTCCCGACGTGAAAAGCGCTATATCAAATGCAAGGATTATTATTATTATTATATTGAGATCAGCTGTGAGAGTTATCAACAAATACCTGAAGAAGTTTCCAATATTATCTGGACAATATTATCTCTTTAAATAGACAATATTCTTTTATCAGTCTGACTTGAATCAATGTGTAATGTAGAATTATGTCATTTTGTTTGTAGGTGGAGAGGGATCATCAGTTTTACTATTACATTTGAAATTAGGGATACTGCACAATTCCTTCAAAAGCTGAAAGGGCTAAAATAATATTTTTATAATTGAGCACTTTATAGCACTCGATCTGATTTTATTTTAAAAAGAAAAAGCTTGATTTTAAAGTAGAATAATTTATTTTCTAAAATAACTATAAGGGTTTTAAGCAGGCAGAATAAAGACATATTGTCTCTGTACGTTTGCCTATTATTAGATTTGTCAATTTTATAATTCACAAATCTCGCATTGAGACATCATTACTGCACAGCAGCGGGACACAGCTTTACTGAGAAAGCTGGGTTGGTAAGGTCAAAGGTAATGGTTTGCGGCTTAAATATAGGTTGCCATCAGCAACAATAATGTGAAATGCAGGGTCAGTGAGCTGGAGTTATTGAAAGACAGGGCGGAGTCAGGCCTGGCCATATGGTGAATGCCAAAACCAGGGCAGAACTGTCACGGCTAAGCAAGCTCATAATGCAGGTGAAAGGAAATTGTGATGAAGGAAAAACATGCATCCTGCCATGAAGAAATGAGGACAGAGGCTGAGGGCAACACACTGCCCGCTGACTGACACTTGCACTGATAAGACGCAACATCAGAAGTTGTTCTTTGGCAATGCAAACTTGATTAGGGCAGATAGGCCCCCATCAGGACTATTCACTGGCAGATGAACATGAAGGCTCTCAGATCCAGCATGCCTGACTGCAGCATCGCAGTCTCTCTGTCACCATTCCTGACAAAATAAGAACATGATTAGCAATTCGGCATCAGACAACTGGAACATCTTTCATACTAAAGGCGACTTTGATAAAAGAGAAAGTCATGACATTGTAGATTAATTGGGACGGCTGAGCAAATATGCAGGAAAATATTTTTTATAAAAGGGGTCAGGATGGCTTGCGCTATAAGCAGAAACATTGCTTGCTGCTAAACAAGCCCTCAAGACCTTAATTTGTTGCGCCTTTAATTTTTACATTTTATGTACAACTTATTTTAATTATTATGTTTTTGTTAAGAGTTTAAGCCTTGTCGTCGTCTCCCACCCCTTAGTTATTTTCTTTTTCTCTGTACAATCCGCCAATCTTTGACTGACAGGATGGTGAGTGATATATTCCATCAGTGCCACCTACAAAACAGTAACCTGAGGAAACTCACCCTCTGATTTCTCCTCCCTTCTGAACGAGAATAGGCAAAATTATATTAAAAACATAAGGAAATCTGGGACAAGAAAAGGCACTGATACTAATCCTTCTGGATCCTTGCTTCTTTTAATACAATCACCCAATATCTAACATTCCATATCCCATCCAACTTTAATTACTGTAGATAACTTGATACCAACAAAAGGTAATGATAACTGCACACTTCATACCATTCCTAATCGTTACACTGCCAATGATTAAAGAAAAGTATGTGTTTAGAAAACCCCACAAACTTTACCCCTAAGTCCCATCTTTCTGTATTACGTTTTTCAATGACATTTTCACATTGACCTGGCCTTGAAAGGTATGAATCTACCATCACTCCTGGATCCTTATCTAGGACTCTTCTCCCCATTTAATCCCATTTATTTTAAGCTTCTGGTGTATGTTTTTATCAGATGTTTAATACTTTCCATTTGTTAGTGTTAATTATAATAAATCTTGCATTGTATGCAGCTTCTATAATGCTGAAATACCTCAAAATATTTCACAGATAATTGCTTTCATGTATGGGCAGGTCTATTGTGATTCCAGTTCATTAGCACACTGAGGCTGACAGTAAATGCAATCGGTGGGTTCCTTTTCTGTATGGTCAGGGAACAATGAATTCACATATTTAATTTCTACACCACTAAATTTCCCTATCCATGTGATATATTTCTTCGAATTATTATTGTTTGTCTTCAGATTTTGCCTCATAATGTGACACTCTACTGCAGTGCTGGGCGAGAGCTGCATTTGTTAGAGATTATGTCATGGGCAAGTTTCCTTACTCCACACGCCTAATAATAATCCCTCCAAAAAACAAAACAATAATAAATTGGTCATTTTCAATCTACGACTGTTTGTGGGACATTGCTGTGCGCAATTGGCTGCCGCGTTCGCCCATAAATATACAGTCAATTCACTTTACAGTGTGTTCTGTGAAGCGCTTTGGGACGTCCTCCCGACGTGAAAAGCGCTATATCAAATGCAAGGATTATTATTATTATTATTTGGACAAGATGGTAAATAAAATCCGGTCTGCCTGTTCTGACCAACAGTCCCCACAGATAAAATTACTCATTCACTTCATAGCTGTTTGTGGGACATAGCTGTACACAAATTGGTTTCCACATTCATCTACACAATATACAGTCACTCAAAATGAGAGTGAACACTGTGAAGCGCTTTAAGGCACCCTCCTGAGATGTGAAAGGCACTACATCGGAATCAAGGATTATTATTAAAGTCATACACACAAAACTATTTGGTACTTGGCTGGTGCCTAACTATAAACTGGAGTTTATATATGTGCACCTTCCAGTACTTGATTTAAGACAAAAATATGACTAGGAATGATGAGACCAGCTGGTTTCTCCCACCCCCAATGTCTGGCTGTGCCAGGGAGAAATGGAGAAGTGTATGCAAACCCTACTTGTCTGTCAATTGTGGCACAGACAACAACAACTTGCATTTATATAGTGCCCTTCATGCCGAATAGCACAAGGCTTTAACAAAGCTCCTTATCACTTTCAACACTGAAATGGTGAAGTCTTCATAAGAATATTGTGCAAACCCTCCTTCCTATTTTTGGTGATGGGAAATGTTAAAGATATAAGAAAACTACTTTAGACATCCACAACAAACAACAAATTACATTTATATAGCACCTTTCATGTCAGGAGGACATCAGGATGACATTGGCTCTTTTATTCCATTGTTGACTGTTTTCAATGATAAATTGTCTCTTGTCTTCCCATCCATGTAGAGTGAGCTTCCAACACCAGCACTGAAGTGAGATGCTGAAGTGTTTGAGTCTCTTTCAGCCTCCCACTCAAATCAAGGGGAAATAATGGATCAAGATGAAGACAGGCAGCTATTCAACACACATCTTTCAGAGTTTTGGGTGAAAAGTACTGAAAATTGAGTTCAAAACAGTCCTCAATTACACCTGAACACCCCCTTTCCATTGCGTCACATTGGTTTGACGTGAAGCCAACTGAGGTCTCCCACTGCCTCCATTGTTCCTGCAGAACCTGGTGGTTGAATGCCACTGAGGATAACAGTATATATAACTCTGTATAACACTGATTGAGTTAGCCTGGTAACTCCAGTAAAACCCCATGTTCTATTGGAGGGAGCAACTATGCTGGAGGTCTGGGATTTCAGGCCAAACTATTATTGGGAAGAAGAGGGGAGGTTGCCCACATTTATTCTGCAGTTTACAGTGATGTGATAAATAGCACCAATGATAATTACCACATTTTGCATTTCATCCCTATTGTATTTATTTCTAGCTATTATGTATCTATCCATCTATCTAATTGATTTATCTATCTGTCTGCACCTTTATCCATCAATGGAAATAGATCTAGATGGGCAGATAGATAGAAGAACAGATGCAAGTACAGATTGAAAGGAACATTGATAGATAAATATGTTCTGTTGACAGACAGATAGATACAGATCCACATCTATCTACCTGTGTGTGCTTAAACGTGTCTACCCTATATCTATTTACCTATCTGTATGTCAATATGTATTGTGCAAACCTCTAGATATCAAACCTCTTAGTTAGTCTATAACATTACTGTAAAATTTGAAGCCAAAAGGTAGCTTTGATTAAAAATATTCTATCGGTTCACATCTGGAATGGTGAGGCAGGTGTGTGTGTGTGTGTGCAGAAAGCTTAAAGCTGACTGCAAATTGTTCTTGTGAGCCGTGGAACTTACCAGGTTAAAAGCCCGTGAAGTGGAGACAGCAGAATGTTTTAAAAACCTTGTTTGGTGAAACAAGATGGATTAAGGGTAAAATGAAATAAGGCACCAGCGTGGCTTTCTATTCAATCAAACTAGACAGAATAGATCTCCCACTAACAGCACCATGCGTCAGTGAATGAACAGCAGTTGAAATGCTGGAGAGAGAGAGAGAGACAGAAGACAAGGAAATGTGAAATGCTAAACATTCAAACAGTGCATTCAGATTCTGTCTGTGTTAATTAACAAGAGCGTTTGTCTAAAGTACAATCTAACCTTAGAATTTTGTAGCCTTACAGAAATAAACCTGTGTGCTCACAGATGTGTCTTTGTGATGCTTTCATCACAGCTTGGCTAGATTTATCACTGTACTGATGGGCTGGAACTCTGAAGCCTCCTGTGGCTATTTGTTTCATAGTTCACAAAATTTTGGTCCTTAGTCAGTCCACTGGTTCTTGTTCTCAAATAAGCAAGGGAAATAATGGGATAATGAGAGAGCATGTAAGATAAGTCAATGTTGAGAATCCGTGAGCTGGGACCTGGATAATTGGAGAATGATGGGTATGAAAGATGTAGGTGAAAGGCTAAGGTGTCAAAAGTGGCTTTTGGAAATTTAAACAATTATTGTGAATCAGAGCAAACCTGTACTCAGCTGTGGCACACAAATACCATTAATATAAAAATATTATTGCGTCTCAAATCCTGATTATGCAGAATCGAGAAGCACAGTTCCAATCTGACCTTAGTATGTTCCTATCCTGTCAGCGACTGGTGTTAAGCTGGGAAATAATCTAAAGGATAGAACCTCCAGGTCAGAGCTGTAATGGTTTTTATGCCTTGTTTATTATAAGCAAAGATGTCTTATTCTGAGCTCAGTATTTGAATCTGTGATGTCAGGTTCAACGTAGGAATCTTGTCTGTATTGGATTTTGTTTTGTGCTAATGTTTTACATTGGAAGATTGAAGACTGAAACAAAATGTATACTCTATTTATTCATTGCAGCGTTAGTTACAATTCACGGTATTGAGATTTTTGAATTCCCTTCGGCACTCTATTTTCCAAATTGTTGTCAGATTTTTTTGAATCTGAAAATAGGGAATCTCAAACTAGAAGTTCTCAATAACACAATGAACCTAGTTTGCAAACATATTTTAGGCCTCACTGTTTGTACTTGTGTCAGCTCACCGGTGCAGTGAGCAATGAAGGCTGGGTATGGTGACACAGGCGTCTTACTTCATTGCTGAATCTAACCATTGTTTCACATGGCACTGTCTATGAATCTCCCGACGCAGCTTGAGTTCACGATGGAATTAACCTGGAGCACTGAACTTGCATCAACTCCAACTAGAAATTGGAATTTGGCAAGGTATATTAAATGTTACATGGGGTTGAAACCATAAACCCAGAACAATACTTTTGAATGCATCAAGACAGTATGACAAGAGAACAGAGGCTTAGAATTACAAAGGGCAATTTCAGGACAGATACCAGAGGGGTAATTAGCGACAGGAATAGGTAACAGGGGGGATAGCTGAGGCCAGGGCTCTGGACTTATTTAAGAAACAGCTTCATGTTGTGTCCACCTCCATCACTGTAAAACACTCTAAGACATTATCCTATGTGAATGCTGCTATTTTAATGCTATTTGTATTCTGAAAGGGTGAGATCAAATAGGCCGAAGAGCTGTCTTCATCTGAATCTCCTATTGTGACTTTATGAACTACAAGATCCCCTCTGACTTCCAGTGAGCCACTTGAAAGAAGTAAAGCTGCATGCAGGAACAGTGCTGTGCAGCACAGGAGGATGGTGGTATTACACTAATTAAGACTGTTATAGCCTTTGTTCATGATAATGCACGAATGAAGACATCCAGAAGGAAGCAAAGTGAAACACCAGGCACTGCTCTTCCTCAGTGCCCCACAGGGTCATCCCACCAGCTGTCTTGACGTTGACCATCCAGTTGATTTGCTTCTACTCTCTCTCATCCTTTAATGGTCTCGAAGAGAATGCTCGAATGCGCACATCCAGCCACTCAAGTGTGTGCAAGAGTGAAGGTTATGAGCAAGCCTGGAGGAGAAACCAGAATATCCTACAAGACAGACAGTCTTTACTGATCTTTAGTCTGAAGGGCAAATAAGCCGCTAACAGCAAAACAAAATAACCGAATAAGAGCAAATCATTATAATTACTGGAAAAACACAACCCTCTTCCCCGCCCCCCCACACCCCACCGATGCACATTTTTGCTTTCTGGATTTGGAACTCATGCATTTAAGAATAAAAATATGAGCAAAAAATAAATGGAATATCTCAAGATCAATAATGTAACAATAGCTGACGAGAGGGTCTGATTTCAGTATTAATATGAGCAATATACTGTATGTTAAAGAGAAAAGAAACAAAATATCAATTCGCTTGGAAATTGTTGTTATGATTGGAAGTGATGTCGAGAAATTGTGCTTTTCTAAAATTCCTGGTGTCAATGGTCGTTTTATGCTGCAACTCTTGCAATGGTGCAAAGCAACTTTTACTATTACACCAACAACAACTTGCATTTATATTGCGCCCTTCACACCGGCCGGGGTCTCGGAGCACTTAGACCGTGTAGGACAAACACAGTGTAGTTTCAGTCCAAAACTGTCAAACTAGCTTCCACTGCTCATCATGCTTATGGCAACCAGGAGAGCTTGCGATGTGTGGGCATGTGCAGTATGGCTGGAAATGGGATTCTTATAAAAAGTTTGACGTTAAGGTCTAAAAATAATGCCGTCTATGACCCCTGAATGGGCTTTTAAATTTCCAGTGAAAAAACAGACAGAATATTTGAAAAGGAAAAACATAAAAAGATTCAGGGAAAACGCATGTTTAACCCAATTCTAGATGATTAGAATAGGGATTAGAGTGGTTAGCTCCAGCTCACACCAGGATAGACTCGATGGGCTGCAAGGCTTTTCCCCTCTTTATAATGTAATAGTTGGGAAATTGGTGAGGGGGGGAGGGGTGGAGGGAGAGTGTCACAATCCTGGAAGGAAATTCCTTCAATCAGAGGCTGTTTTTGAATTATTCCATTGATCCAGCTTCAATAGTCACCATTCAAAAAAGAACTAGATAACAGCCTGGGTTTTAAAAACCTCTGGGGATTTTGAGAAAGAGATGATAAATAAAATTAATGAAAACAAGAGGATGATTTAGTGATGAATTTAGGGTTCAGGAGGATGCCACACATCCCATGGCACTATTTGAAAAGAGAAGGGAGTTTCTCCTGGCGTCCTGGTCAATAATCCCCAAATAAAATCAAAATCGGTCTCTCACTCCTTGGCAATTTGTGGGACATTGCTGTCTACTAACAGTATAATAATAACAATAATCCTGCATTTTGATATAGCATCTTATTACTTCTTTGAGAAGCGCTTCACGGAATAAAGTGAATACTGTAAAGTGAATTGACTGAATATTTTATGGGTGAAATGCCCACAAAATGAGAGAGTGAAAGGAATAGAGGAATAGGACTGTTTTGGTTATTCAGTTATATTGCAGTTATATTTGTCCAGCAGTGTGATGAGAAGCGTTGCTCTGCTGATACAATAATAATAATAATCCTTGCACTTAATATGAGGTTTATCACGTTGTTGAGATGTCTCAAAGCATGTAAAGTGAATTATAAAGTAAGTAGAAACCCGATTGTTAGTAGATTGGCGGATCGCTTTTCTGGATTAATAATCCCTTCAAAAAAAATAAAAGCTAATAATAATTTGGTCACTCATTCCATAACTGTTTGTGGGACACTGCTGTGTGCAATTGTCTGTCGCGTTTCACCCACAAAATATACAATCAATTCACTTTACAGTTTATTCTATGAAGCACTTTGAGACGTCTCAAAGACGTAATAAGGCACTATATCAAATGTAAGGATTATTACCATTTTCAAAACAATAACAGCATGTACAAATGATAAGGTGGTGACTGTTATGATACTGCCAATGTTTATAAACTAACAGCAAAAGTCTTGCCAAATATTTTGCTGTGAAGAATGCCCTTTTAAGATGTAAAGACATAACTAATTGGTAATGTATGAGAAGTTTTCTGTGAAGGTGAAAAATCAGATTAACTAATGACAAAAGAAGGGTCCTGATCAGAATCAAGATGTAAAGAAATATTTTTCAGCCAGAAAGAGTTAGAACTTTAGGCAACAGCCTGGCTCAGTTGGGATCATTCTCACCTCCAAATCAGAAGTAGGTTCAAGCCCCATGACAAGACATTTAGTTTATAATCTCGGTTGACTCAATTGCAGTGCTGGGGAAGTGCTGCTTCTGATGAAATGTTAATCCAAGGTCCCATCTGCCTGTTCAGGTGGATGTTAAAGATCCCATAGCACTATTTGAAAAGAAAAGGGAGGTTTTCCAAGCAATCTGGCCAACAATCCTCCCGATAAAATTGATCATTAACTTCATGGCTGTTTGACTTCATGGCTGTTTGTTGGACACTCTTGAGCACAAATTAGCTGCTGTGTTTGCCTTCCATAAATGCAGTCAGTATACTTTTCAGTAAATCTTGTGAAACAATTGTGACATTCTGACGTGATAAGGCGCGTTATCAATGCAAAGATTATTAATTACCATGATAAAATGATTTGTTGGTGTTTTTGAGGATCACTTGAAAATCTGGTAATTGGGTGCAGAATTTACACAACCACTAGGTGGTGCCATAAGATGGCACTATTGTGCAAAGACATGGGAACTACTGGATGGACACCTTATTTCAAGGAGATAATACATGATTTCATAATAAGTCTGGTAAATGAAAAGCGTAAATGAACAATTTCCACGGTTGGATTGCTTAGACGAGTTTGCGATGAAAGTTTAAAATTATTACTTAAGACTGATGAAAAAAAGTCTGTTCAAATAAGGGATCATTTGCTACTGTTTGGTCAAGGATCATGGAACGGTTACACTTCCATGGTTACTTTTTGGGACTCCCCGAGTATAGTTAAAGAATTAAATAAAGCAAAGATTTCATGTGTGAGGTTATGGCATAATGCCCTTCAATGACTTTGTGAATAGTAAATTCTGTGATGGTGCATTATGCTGCATCATCAATATTGTCCAGTGATTTATATAATCTATATAATAACCTTGATTAACAATAATCTTTACATTTAATATAGTGTCTTTCACGTCAGGTGGACATCTCAAAGCGCTTCACATGATACACTGTAAAGTCCAGCGACTATTTCTCCATTCCTCTTGACTCCAAACCCCAGCTCGGGTGCAAACCTTTGACTGTCCAGCGCCTTGGGATATTCTCCCGACGTGTAAGGCGCTATATAAAGGCAACTTGTTATTGTTGTGGATGATGTTTGGTCATAGATTCAGTGAAAGGTAGTTACATTTACAAGTTGGGGGTAACTTGGAATCAGAAGAGCTAATAAAGAAGCTAACAAAATAATAATCCTTACATTTGATACAGTAAAGTGTAGCCACTGTATATTTTTCAGAGAAACAGTCAATTTGCGCACAGCAATATCCCTAAACAGCCATGATCAATTTTATCTTGGGCATTGTTGGCTAGGATACCGGGAGAATTTTCCATCTATTTTTGAATAGTACCATGGAATAACGATACACTCCATAACTGTGTGCAAAATTGACTGCTGTGTTTGCGCACAAAACACAGTCACTGCACTTTACAGTATATCCTGTGAAGATCTTGGGGATGTCTTGCTGAGGTGAAAGACCCCTTGTAAGGATTATCATTCTTCATTACAAAGACGGGATTGGTCAATCTCACGCATGGCTGTAAGTAGAAGACCTAACACTGCCCTTCAGACAGTCATTTTACTTCATACACAATAACCAGACAAACATCAATACTGTAGATTGCAGCTTTGCTGGCAGCAGAGGTATATTGATTTGAAATTTCATAATATTTTAATTTTGTACTTGGGTGTCTTAGTTTTAATAACCTAGGTTCCATATATATTGGATAATACTTATTTAGGAATGTGCTTGAGCCAAATAATACATCTTCTTAAACATGAAGACCAGAAGATTGTCAGTACTGTATTATCTGAGGATGTGGCATTATTCGATACTGTGCTTTTCTGTGTAATGTATGTCCAATGTTTACTTTTTGCTGAAAAATCTATAGCAAAGTCCCCAATGTAAGACTTTGCAGAGTAACTGTACCACATGACAGTCACACAGACAACAGGACCTGCACTGCGGTCCTGTTGTCTGTGTGACTCCCATGGCAGTGATCCAGACTTTTATTGCACTGACTATCATAAGCAAATAACATCCTTTGAGCCTATTGCATTATTATTTTCGACGCCACATTGCAGATATGCCACAAAAGCAATTGAGTGAGCTTTCTACCACCTGTGCCCCATAAGTCACCCATGATGCATATCCTTGATTTTCAATTGATGTTGCCCCCAATAATATTGATTGATATTGATGCTATTGATATCACCCAATAATTTCCTTTTCCTACACCAGCACTTTTATTTTGCAAATAATTCCTTTCAATAAATTCTTAGCTGAGACTGTTAAACCGAGAGATGAACAGACGATTTTTCAGTCAAAATATCTGCCCAGCTCCTTCACCGCTGAGATCTTTTAATAACTTTACCACTAAAGTATTTGTAATCATGGACATTATAAAGTGAAATCTGGATAATTATTCATTAATACAATTCCTCAAATTATTCAACAGTCAAATGCTATTTTCCTGAGTGACTCTGTTGGATTAATTTTGTTAAAATAGCTGGGCAGCATGCGTTTTGCAACTCCTGTGCATTTTCCCTGCTTGCATGCATGGGTGCATTGGACTGTAGTAAAGATTTGTGTAGTCACTAGTCCTCGCATGGCGAGTTGCTAATTTCAGGGGCAGTGAACGGAAGTTGCTTTCGGCAGTTCCCGAAAGGAAAGGAGAGAGAAAATACAAGGGAGCACCTTGGGTTATTCTCATGTCATTCCTATTGACAAAGCAGCTTTGTCACAAGCTTAGGATTTGGTTACCTGCCTGTCTTCACAGCTAGAGTGTGGTTAGAAAAAACATACAATAGCAAAGCACTAAAAAAGTCTGTTCGCCCATCATGAAACAAACATTCCACACATGCACACACACACATACACACGCCCCAGGCTCTACCCCCACCTATTTAATCTCCTGAAGGAAAGTTGGGCAGAAACACTCGCTGATCTCAAAGGTAATCAAGCAAAATTCTATTACATCTATCCATCTCCGCATCTATGTTATTGAGCGCTGGCCAGCTGCCCTCCACAGATGACAAACTCCCCTCCCCCACAGGGCTCGGCAGCACAGCAGCCATTATGATGGTATGTGATGTGGAAAGACAAAAAAAAGGATGAAGGAATTCCATTAAAAATGCACATACCAGCGTCTTACTGAAGAGATCTATAAACCACTGTTAATAATAATAATAATGTGTAATCTAGTGTACTCTCAGGTCTTGTATCTTAAATCTTACATGCATTCAGGTTTGAATAATGAAATCAATAAACTGCATTTAAAACTATCCCACGGCAGTAAACACTGAAATAACAATATAAATAATTCTGAGAGAAACAACGATTTCAGATGTGTAGTTTATATACATACAATATCAATCAACGATAATAGAGCCATGGCTGGTTCAGGTGACATACCACTCTTTCACTTTATGAAATCGTCTGAACTTCAAGATTGGGTTAAAACTTATAATTCACTTAAGAGTTATACATTCTCTTCCATTAAGGAGATATGACCTTCTGTGCCACATGAGAAATGTTTTTCCTTTAAAGTTCAGAAATGCTCTTCTGCCATTATCTTTTATGCAGAAACAGCGAGGTGTATTTCTGAGCGAGAAGATCTTGTGGTTTCTTTTTTCTTTGCTTGTGATCTGTGAATTGCAGGGGCTTCACACAGCCTGCAAGCACTCGTGTAGCCTCGTTTCATTTGCTCTTTGAAACATCTTTTACAAATATGAACTTGTCAATCAAAGTGCTATTGACATTCTTAGGGATTTCCAGGGGCTCAAAGAGCTGCTTTTGGTTTTCCCAGTAACCTTTGTTGGGTATCATTTTGTAAAGTAAACAGGGAACGTGTCAGGATTGCGGGTAAAATTGTAACATAGAACCACTGGTGTAATTACAAGAAACGTTTAACCCTTGAAGTGCTGAATAAGAGGCGCTCCCCTGGTGGCTCATTGTAAAGTATGTAATTTACCAGGGAGATCCCGGGTTTAAATCGCTGCTCTGCTCTGATGGTTAGCTGATTTCAGCTATGGAAGTGGCAGAGAGAACACAACAATATTCATCAAAATACTTAATCAGGGAGATGAGAGGAAGAGACCAAGATTCCCATCCTGTTCACTATGTAGTGAACTAGGCAGAATGTGTATTTGCACATGTGTGTGTGGTGTGTGTGTGTAAACTTTAGATGCCTGAAATTTCTCCTGGTTCTAGGCTAGAGTTTGAAATTTAAGATCTTGAAAATTTTTGGAAATTTCTTAAATTTAGTCGTAATTTGGAAGTTGGTTTTCCACAAGTTCTTTTCAAGAACTGCAGAGAACTGGCTTTCAAATTATGACTGGATTAAACAATTTTTCATAATTAATCATGATCTTACATTTTTAGACAATACCTTTAAGGCAAAGACCGTGTGTAATTTTGGTCCTCTAGTGAAGACAAGATCAGGCTCAAATCTACGACCCTTCTTCAGCCAGATAGCCTGCCGATACTCACTGTCCACATACACATAAAGAATGACTACTTTGATGGGCTACCAAAAGACTATCGGTGCCTTTGAAGTAAATCTTAGTGTGAGTCCGGCTTAAGGAAAATGAGGATAATAATAATCCTACATTTGATTTAGCACCTTTCACATTAGGAGGAGGATGTCTCAAAGTGTTTCACAGGATATACTGTAAAATGGTGTGTCTGTGTTTTGGTGGGTAAACGGGGCAACCAATTTGCGCACGAACAAATGTCCCAAAGAACTATTGTAAAGGTTGTTCTTTACACATTGAATGTTATGTATAAAAGTGAGAGTAATGCACAGAAATAACAAACAATCCTTCCCCAATTCTCTAGATTCTGGGAATAAGCATTATAGGATAATAAACAAAGAAAATCTTGTTACATTTTTGATTTTGGTGCAGCCCATGTCACTACAGTCCTCAAGGGGTCAATACATAGTGAAAGCTTGAATACGTTCAATGGTTACCAAGGTTACTCACATGCCACCCCTGAGGCTGTACTGGAGCTGGAGTGTAAGGACTGAGCCTGGGGTTACTACACAAATCTACACATCCACCAGCTTCTCTCACACAAAGAAAACAAACAACACATTTTGAAATTAATAACCACGTCAGTGTAAATCAAACAACAAAAAATCCTCTTTTGAGGATGATTATCCCATGGTTGGTAAATTTACTGAGCTTGGCGAAAAATCTTATTCAAATCTCATGGTGTTAAGGTCGGTGTATTTTCCGACCTGATCAGATCAGATGGGCTCAATGTCAAGCTCGGCAAATTCATTTAGATCAGAGAATCTCTCCTCTGTTAAGTGTAACATCTAGGGATAAACATTCATGGCAAAATTCTAGTCTGACCAGGTCCAAAATCAGCATTTATTTTACAAAAAAGTTTCAATTCATCTGAATGTGCACTTTATTAACTGTTCTTTAAATAAAACTGTCATGTTCGTTTGTTGACAGACAAAAGTAGTAACTTAGGTGCTTGAAGCCATTTTCTGTCCTTAAATCCAGAGATCTCCGCATACCTAATCTTCTGCTTGAAAGTTTCTTCATGCCCAGCAATTGGATAAGGAGGCAAAATTAGTTATTTTTATGTAATTTATATATTTTTGAAAATGTAGAAGTCTGTTTGACAACCGTGGCCTGGAATAGCAGAGAGAAGGGAAACTGCAGTGTGTTTGGATGTTGGTGCTCAATGATGCTATGTAGCCAAGTCGTGGTATCCATGTGTAAGGGGGTCTTTTTTGTTCGATCAGTTGGGTATCATGATGATTATGACATCAATTCCATGCAAAACATCACTTTTTACATCCCAGTGTGTGGCCTGTGAACAGGAATCAAACAAAGTCTAGTCGCAGTCCAGGGAGTGGAGAGTGTGGGGGAGGGGTTAGCCACTCTGTCCAACTCCCTTCAGGATAATGGTGCTGGGTTGAGAGAAGGCCACATTGTATTGATAATGGTGTTGGGTTGAGAGTTGGCCACATTGTATTGAATTTCCCGATGGTCTCGTTATGGTTCCTGATTGGGAATTATATCTGTCGTCACCAGAATCCCTTGACTCTGGTGCCAGTCTGCATTTGAGTACGTGGCATTCCAGTCCAGCCTTTCCTGTTTACATACCATGATGATTTAATGATTGAAATTTGAGCATCAAATTCAAGTTCAGTCCAAGTCCAAAATCCAAACGGGTTAGAAAACTCATGCCAGCTGCTGGTTTCTCTGCTACTTTCCTGTTTTGTCTGTTTCATGATCTAGACGTGGCTGCATTCTTTGCAAAAGAGAAAAATATATAACATAAACTGCGGTATAAAATGAGACCCGCTGCTGTAATTGAGCCATGTAGTTACGGTAGACGGGTTTGTATTGACTGAACACATACTTCGGGGGTTATTTGCTGCATGCCACTAAATTAGAAGGTGGGATTTCATAACGTGAAGTTTGCAGTTTTCTGTAATGTGTTCCTTGTGATAATTATCACTTCAAATGTGGTAGGAAACACTGCAAGTTTAGTTGATATTTATTGACTGGTTGTGTGTCAACACCCTGACTGGTTACTGTATGTAATTGAGTCCCAGTGGCTATTAGTGCGCTCTGAGATGCCTGTCATCAGAATCTTACAATGAAGTGAATGTCCCATTTTATCTGGGGGATTGTCGGTCAGGACACCGGGAGGTATTTTCTTTTTTTTCAAATAACGCCTTGGAATGGAATTTATTAAACACCCGAACAGGGACAGACTGGCTATTCAGGAAACTGGGAAACTTCCCTAGTGACCCACTGCCTGAGTGCTCGGTGAAAATAGGTGCACTATCACTGATTGACTGATAGACACTTATCCTTCACATAGCCACAAATCAGCCTTATAGGCACTTAAGCACAAATGAAAATGATGGGCCTTTTTGCTCAGTGCTACTTTCCTCCTTCAGCAGGTGCACTCCGCACCTTGACTCGGCCCATCATGGGACACCGGGAGCGTGGAGGAGAGGAAATCCACAGCTACCAAAATAATGGTGAGTGCACTAGCAATCAGCCTCCAGCTGGCTACCCTCACGCTGAGCCAGTGAGGGGTGTGGGGGCTGGAGCCAGGGTTTGGATGATAACGATATGGGAGACCTTTATGAATTGTTTTATGCATTTTGGCACTGACACCCCCCACAAATTGGTGCTACACCCGCATTTTCCATGAAAATCCTGAACCTTTTCAGGGAGCCATTCTGCCACTGGACAGACGAGATCTTGGTTTAATGTCTCAACCAAAGGATGGCACTTCCGACAAGGCAGAGCACTCCAATAGGCTAACCGAGTGAACTCAAAGTCCTGGCATAGGACTTGAATTCACAATCCTAATAATGCCTAATAATTACTGCCACACTGACCACCTCGCCCCACCCCACTCACAGCCATTGTGGTGCCAATTCAGGAATGTGTAGAGACACCTTGAGATTCCAGGCACTGGGCCAACCACCATAGGTGGAATTTGAGTTCAGAGGAAGAGGAAGCCAACTGATTTTAGTTCATGCCCTTTTCTCCTACACTCAAATGTTGATCTTTCTCTCAGGGGTAGGGTTGTGTTGCAGGGATTCCCTCAGATTGTACCATTATGGGAGGCTATGGGGTGGGGGAGCAGGGAGGTAGTATTATATACTGTATCACGATTCTCTCTGCCCCCAACCTCTGGAATTCCATCCCCCAATCACTCCACCTCGCCCCCTTCTTAGCCTCCTTCAAGTCCCACCTCAAAACCCTCCTCTTCGACCATGCCATTGGTCACCCCCATTCCCCTCGCCTCCCTTCTCCCTCCCTGACCCCAGCTTGGGTCTGAAATGCTGTACACTGTCCAGGGCCTTGGGATGTCCTCCCGATGTGAAAGGTGTTGTTGTTGAAGACTTTGACTAAGCTAATGTTTGCTAACATCTAGGTGATAGTCTTTTCCACAAGCTGATGATTTCATGCAGAAAGAGACAAATGATTCTTAATTATTTTTCAAAAACTTGAGATTATGCCTCACTGTTTAATCATCTTTTGTTTTTTCAGCGAGAAGAGATATTGCTTCCTTAGTCTCATTTCACACTTCAGAGATCTAAAACTTTTTCCTGAATCTGAATTCTTTCAGAAATTTCTTTTCCTGTAGGTTCCAAATAGGGAAGCACTAGGAGGGATAGATGAGCAGAGAGATATAGTGGCTCAAGTCCATAGATCATTAAAATCTGGTTCGCTGGTGTAGAAAATAGTCAATAAGGCAAATGGGTTGCTAGCCTGTAACACATGAGGTCTGGAATATAATAGAAAGGAGGTGCTGCTCCAGTCATATATAATGCTGGTCAGACCTCATTTGCAGTATTGCTTTCAGCTTTGGCACCCTATTTTAGGAAGAATATAAATAATAATAAATAATCCTAATGGTCATTTGATATAGTGCCTTTCATGTTGGGAGGACGTTTCAAACCCTTCTCAACATTTACCGTAAAGGGCAATGACTGTATTTTCTAGGTGAACGCTGCAGCCAATTTAAGAATAGAAATGTCCCACAAACAGCCAATGACCAATTTACTAGCTTTGGAGGGTGTCCAGTAACAGTTCACCAGCTTAATGCTTGGGTTGAAACTCTTTATCTATGATGAGAGGTTGAGCAGACTGGGGTTACATCCTTAGAACAAAAGAGGTTAAGGGGTGAATATGATTGAGGTATTTAACATAATGAAACAAATTGACAGATTAGATAGTGGCTGACTGCTTCTTCTGGTAGGTCAATGGATATACATGTTTCAGATGATAATTGTTTACGTTTTGAAGCATGGATTGTACGAGCAATGATGAGTCATCAAACTGTTGTATTTGGAGCATTTCTAAAAAAGGGACTTAGCTCCTTTAAGAGTTGCTCACGCACATGAACTCTGTGGACCTCACCATGTTGACTGTAAGTCTCCCTGTGTTGATGTAGATCTACAGCTCTGATGGTGGCGTCAGTGGTATGGCACCAGCAGATTGAAAAGATTATCTGCATGCAAACTCTTTAATTGCTTGAAAATGTCAGACTCTGTTAGTCTCCAGGAGACAATGTACATCAAACAGTCTGAACTGGAGGTAAACACGTTTGATTTTGCAGAAATATAAATAGTTACATGTCTGTGGGCTGATGGGGATGTAACATGGTCTCAAATCTCCTGACCTGACAGTAGAGAACAATACTTTTAACAGAACCGTACATTTCCTGACATTTTACAGGAGTAAAGTGCTGTAAGCTGTATCAAGCAGTGACTAGATCCCTGCGTTCTAGCCTGGTTCTCAACCTAGAAAGCCTTGTGTAGTAGGAAGACACTGTTCAAAGTACTGGGTAGTAGGAGAGAGGGTGAGGTCACATAAACAGCTCTGGGTAATCACAAACTTTATTCAATTATAGGAGTGAAAAATAATTCTCAAAAATTGTGGTCTAAGCAACTAATGATTGTCTAAGAATGTGAATACCCACCACCCCACCCCCCCACCACCCTCCATACACACATACACCCAATGTAGCCTACATAGCACATTTATAACTTTAGTTTATTAATCTGTTCTGAAGCTGGTCTCAAAGCCACTAATGGCGATCTACAATTGTTGCCCTCTTGGTACACTTTAGAGAGGCACTTCACGGGATACTAACTTAATTCAGAATAATTCTGATCCCAGTGTAAAGGTACGTTGCATATCAGCACATCCCATTGATTCCCACTCATACTACTGTGCTGTTTTCACATCCAGTTGTGCCCAAGCCATAAAAGGAGTGTGAAATGCCTATTGTTTGAGTTTTATTAATTAATGCTGAGCTTGTTCCATTGCAGAAGTCCATCTCTGCAATAAGTCTGCGAGGGTGTGAATCACTGATATTTGTGCCTAAACTGTAAGTGTTAGTTAAATATTCTCTGCTGCTTTTACTGTATTTAGGTCAATTGTTGAATGAATGGGTTGTGGTAACAGTGAGAAGATTTGCAAATTAGAGTTCATAGAAATTCTGCTTCAAGTGTAAGATTTCTTGACAGTCTACTTATATATTTATCAGGAGCTGGCTGCACCAAACTGTGTCAAAAAGTGGTTAGGTTCTATTTTTTGATCTTTCTTAATCTGGAATTCTGTTTGTGGCAGAAATACACTGCACCAATGAGAGAAAAGTTAAATGGAAACAAATCAGTCTGTTTTACAAATGTGTTATGGCAGGAATAACTGAAAATCTGTAATATTACAGTATCTGAGTGAGTATAGAGTAAAATATTCTCCATCTTTGATCCTCTCCTCTTTATTATGTATATGTTCCCACTTGGTGGCATCATCTGTAGACATGGGGTTGATTTCCACATATGCAGTGGAGGGAGGCCTCTTAATTCGAATGCAGTTAATTTTGGACAAAAATACCAGGTTCAATTTGTTTCTACTGTAAATCTATTTAAAATATTCCAGTTTATTTGAACATTAATCCGGTTAATTCAGACAAAATACCACACTAGTGGTCACCGCTGCATGGTGCTTTTTGATAACCAACTAACTCGCGCATTCTGTGAAAATTAGCTCGCCTCTCTAAAATATTACAGTTAAAACATGCTGACAAAGGAGCGGTACCTTTGAGGATTTGCTAAACGTGGCCGCATGCGGAATCCACTTAAACCTCACGCACAGTGCATCATAAAAAAAACATAACTCCCATCCCTCGCAATTAATTTGTGTAAAAATCATGTCAAAGAAAGAGTCTCTAACGCTACCATGAAATAGTTGTGAGCATCAGAGAGAGATACGCTGTGCTAATCTTGTGCAGTCCAACTTGAGAGAATTTTTTCGTTATAAAAAGTTTAAATTTTTTTCTTGAGATTTTGTACAACTTTTTTTCACTTCTTCACAAAACTAACCTTGTGCAGTCGGACTTGAGAGAATGTTTTATTGAAATAGTTTATATTTTGGTAACTTGAGATTTTGTAAACAAATTTCAGTTTTTTCACTTTACTTTGGGAAACTTGTTCACTTGGAAAATGAAACTAGTAAATAACATGCAATAAAAATACAACACTACTGTCTGGGGGAAAAAAGAGTACTGTACAGCACTTAAATTTATAAATCACCCTTTTTTGCTTGCAAATGATCACTGAGCACTCTTTTCAGGCTTGATATAGACACCAGGAGTCCTGTAATTGGTATTGTAATATGTCTTGCAATGAAGAAACCTGGGTGCTGTTTAATGTATTGACTTCAGATAACTTTGGATGCTGGTTAAGTCGGACAAAATGCTATGCCCCAACATGTTTGAATAAAGCAGCCTCCGCTGTGGGTGGTTGAACCCACTCTATGTCTCTGCCTCCACCCTTGACTTGCGTTCTGACTGATTACCTGTCTCACTGCTGTTCTGACCGATTGTCTGTCAGACATCAAACCCTAGAATGAGCTCTAACTTTCTTCAGTTGAATGTTGACAAGACAGAGGCTCTCCCACTTGACTCTCATCAGTATCTTCTCACCCCAGGCACTGACAGCATGAATCTGCATGGATGAGCACTCCACCTCGTGTTGTTGGTGTAGAATCTCACTGCAATTATTTATTTAATATAAAACAACTATCAAATAAGTATAGTTGAAGGAGGTCATGGAGGTAAAGTAGGGTGAGACTAAGGAGGGATTTAAATGTGAGAACGAGGATCTTGAATTCACTCCACTGAGGGAGCATTGACTCGTTTTCTTAGGGGGTATATTTTTATGATTTAATAATAATCCTTGAATTTGTTATAGCACCTTATCACGTCTTCAAGACGTCTCAAAATGTTTCACAGAATATACAGTAAAGTGAATTTTCTCTATGTTTTATGGGCGAAACATGGCTGCCAACTGCGCACAGCAGTGTCCCACAAACAGTCGTGGATTGAAGTTTTCTTTTCTCTGAAAGACAAAAAAAGTAAGTGGAATAATGAGATTTATTGTCGTGGAAATTGTTCAGAGTGTTTACTTAAACTCTCAGTATTCTTCCTATCACTTAAAATGCTTCATATGTGGTCTGACTGTCTAGGGGTACAATTAAACCTACTGCAAATGTCACTGATGTAGCAGAGCACGGTCCTGGGGAAATAAGATGACTTGTGAATCATTCAGATAGCAAGGAAAGCAGCTGATTTTCTTGATAAATGGCAGTTCAGAGGTGCCCATCTCTGATCTAATTAGAATTGTTTTAAATAAAGTCCTGACTTGCAATTTTTTTTTGGAAGGTTTTTATTTTTGTCTAACTGTATCTGAGGAAACCAAAATTATACAATGTGTTTTGTTGTGAGCCGTTTAGCACAGTGGTGATGCACAAGCTGCCCCTTCCCTCTTTTTTCTCCTTGATTCTGTACAAAGGCTGTAATTAAGTATAAATTATGTCCCTGTATGAATTGCTTCACCCCAGTTGCTTTGTTATTGAACATTATTTTGAATGCTACATTGACTGGCTGCGTGCTCTTGAGCATGCACACGCAATAACACACAGACACTAACGCACGCAATCTTGTACATACTAACATACACACGAACAGTCCTGCACTCACACACCTTCCTGCACTCACACACTCTCACACAATCATACACACAAATGTTCTCACACACAACTGGCGCAAACCGTTACATACACACGTGTGCACACAATTATATACACAGTCACGCTCACTCAATCACACACACACTCAAACATTCTCACTCAATCATACATGCTCACACACTCATTAATTCACACTTACAAACAGACAATACACCATACACTTACACTTGTACACACTCACTCACAGTGACACATACTCACACTATCAAACAGTCCTGTAGCTCATTGGTTAGACCACTCGCCTCGCAAGCGAGAGACCTGGGTTCGATTCCTGGCTTGGCAAAACGTTGGACAAGTTTCCTTACTCCACACACCTGTTTACCTAGCAGTGAGTGGGAACCCGGTTGTTAGTCAATTGACAATCGCTTTTCCAGGGGTAATAATTCCTTCAAAAGTTTTTTTAAAAAATTAATACATTGGTCACTCAATCCACGACTCTTTGTGGGAGACTGCTGCACACAATTGGCTGCCCCATTTCGCCCACAAAATATACATTCAAATCACTTCACGGTATATTTTGTGACGTGCTTTGAGACGTCTCCAAGATGTGATAAGGTGCAAAATCAAATGGAAGGATTATCATTGGTATTATTTGTATAAGAACATTGGTATCACTGTTCTTTTAAGTGTGTCCAACCCAAATCAGTACAGGCTAGGAGAGAAGATAATATGTGAGAGAGACACGTCTTTACCCAGAGAGTCACTGTTACAGGTGGTGTGTTATACAGCGGGCTACAGGAGAGGTTACTATTTACAGAACTAACCGCTGCTACAGACATAAATCATCTCTCCTCAGCCTCACATTGAGTAATTGTGCCCCAGAGACCAATTTTCTGCAGAAAGTGCCCCACAAATCCTCAGCAGTCCCCTGAGATACTCATTGTCATCATATTGACTGTGTTTTATTTATTCGCTTTTTGAACGGGCCAGGGGACCCCCAGGATAGACCAATAAAATGGATTGTACATAATTGACAAGGGCTGAGGAAACTGAATAGCTGCAGTCTTGGTGTGCAGCACAAAAGGTGACAACAATGGTGTAGTCTATTTGCGTCTGTTTACAGAGGATAATCTGTTGTTTTGTGCTAAACTTTGACCACCCTATGGCTCTTCACCCTCCTTTCTTACCAGAAAATGACAGCCATAACTTTTTCACCTTGTGAATTATTGCTCTTACAGAATCGTCAGTATTCCGTGATTTTCCTCAGTGATATATTCCCACTGGCACTTTCAGAATGGACTATATTTGCCAGACAGCAATGCCCTATTAAACATTAGATCAGTCCCTGTAGGTAAGTGGCAGTCCTGCATCGGAGGAAACCTATAGAAGCAGCAGATTTAAATGGCTGAATCCATATAAATTGCCATTAGACATTATTTACTAGGCTTGACAGTAATTCAACGAGGTAACAGACTGAAGGAGCCAACATGCTTATCATATATAGATTTGCTCCATACAACCTGATTTCTCTGGGGCGTGCTTTATATTCACGTGCCACAAAAATATAGACAGAGCACTGGTGTCAGGCTAAGATTGACCTTAAGGGGAGAATTATCCTCTCATTGGGGAGGTTATAGGCAGGTGCCAATGACACATTCGTCAGAAGGAGGCTGCTGTCAGAGCCTTTGTGCCTCCATGTGGATGGCCAAGTCAATTTCCCATTGTACCACATACTGTATTTCTTGCAGTCCAAACTGGTCCCATGTTTTCAGGTTCCTGAATATTTCTGCAGGTCTGGTTGCCAGTTGCAGTCATGTACAATAACCTTTTTGGGTTTATTCACAGGATCCTGGCCTAACTCAAGTGGTACTAGGCCACTACACCCTGAATAAGCTCAAAAGAGGTTGTTTCCAAGGGATTGAAAATAATTTCCTTTTAGCATGAATTCCAGATGGTGGCATGCATGTTTTCTCAGCTGGGTTTGGGTGATTTTCTGACTTCAAAAACACATTTCAACACTATTCCTTAATCAAGGAACGGATTGTGTTTCGTGATAGTGTAATTTTCACCCCACTAATTAAATTATGAAAACTGATATTTTCATTTTGAATTCCAAAACCATTTCCCCATGTAATGACTTGCCCTACTTTAAGATATCTAAAGTATAGTATAAGGTTGGAGGCAAATCTTGTAGTTTGTTTAGCCAGGATTATTTTTGTGTAATTCCCCCCTCCCACCTTCCACACCAAAAACATCATGTGAATTTCACTAAATGATTGTGCTTGCAGACTGCTACACTTCAGGGGCAAGTAGGCAGAGCTCACTAATTGGTCCATTTTAAGCTCATGAAACTGACTTGATATTGACAAAGACATCATGGGAAAAGAGGATGCTGCAGTCTTGATTACTGCTGTGGCATCAAACTGTTTTTATGGATTTATTGCAGACAGCAGCTATTACTGTAGTAGTCTTCTCTTTTTACACCTATCATATTTTGTTTACCCGCTATAAATCCTACCACAGCCTGTCACAGTCGCAATCATATAATGACTGATCTGGCTGTGTTTTCGGTCATCTTTCCCCTCCACATCCCCCTCGGCTCCCTCCCTAGCTAGGGTACCCGCCAGCACTGTGAATGTCCTTTGGCATGTGCTTCCAACGTGAAAGGTGCCATATAAATGGCAATTATATTGCCTGGGAGTCATTGTCATTGATACCAGTGGATAATATGTAATGGTTACCTTCAAATACCTTCAAGCGCTGTTTCTTGGTTTGGGGAGGGGTGGGGGAGAGAATTCTTTCAGTGAATGTTTCCTTCAAGACAAACTTTATTATAGTAACCTTGGCGTGTTCAAAATTTTGCCACTTTGCTTTCTGGGCATTTTCTCTTCCATATTTGGAACAGTTTGCGGGAAAATGAAGTCAGCATGAACCTGAACACTAAATCAGAAGTAGTCAATGGTTTGACTGATTTTTAGATTTATTTGTAAATATCATCATTTGGAGCACCGTGAGTTCACATCCACCTGTCTCTGTATAAAAATAAATAGCACCATCCCAGGTGCACAACAAGACAGATGTAAGGTGACATTTGCCATGCTGACTGCTTGTTTGTGAGGAGGTAACCAGCTTCCCTGATTGCTCTGGGAGCCAGGGGTCTCAGTGGGTGCATGTTTCACCTTCTAGCAGTCAGCAGGGTTAGGGAAGGAGGGAGGTGCTGTTTCATAGAAAATAAATTTCCAGTTCAAAAGGAGGCCATTTAGCCCATCCTATCTTTGCCACTGCTGTTTTCCAAAGTCGATCCCTTTGTACCAATATCATTGAGAGGCTGGACAATATGTTTCAGGCCTTCGAAGGCAAAGCTAAAATAAGGCAATAATACTGAAAGCTCATTTTCTGCAGTACCTTCCGTGTTGGGTTTCCAGCATTGCAGTGACAACATCCTTCAAGCTTAATCTCAGGGGAGCACTTCCTTCTATGCCAGTGTCAGCACAACACATTTCTATTTCTCACACTGTCTGTCCTTATGGCTTCTCAGAGATGCATTTCCTAATTAGTGTCAATTACTGCCGAATTCAAGGGCAGAGTTGTGCAGTGGATTCCAGCACTGGGGGCTGGGTTGTGAGTAAGAAATGCCCAAACAGATTTTACTTCAAAATCCTCAGCAACATCAGGACAAGGTGACATTCCATCTGCCTAACCCAGGTCTGAAACCAGTTCCCACGGGTCAGAGGATTGCTTTACAACACACATTGCTCAACTGTACCCACTGAAATGCAAATTGTATGGATTTTATATTGCGCAGGTTAATTTTAAAGAAACCGCACAATGTAAAATCTTGTGCCTTTCTGTTACTGACTCTCGTAGGATTATCTATCTAATATCTTTATATGGGTATCTTGATTTGTTGTTCGAAAGAGTGAAATAAGGATGGTGTTTGCCTACAAGATAAGCAGTAATTACACATCTCAGTAAATACTGTGAAGTGCTTTGAGATGTCCTCCTGATATGAAAGGCGTTATATCAAATACAAGCATTATTAATTTTTTTGAAGGAATGAAGGAAAAAGAACTAATGTAGTATTTATAGTGCCTAATTATTTCAAAATAGCTCAAAGTGTTTCATAGCAGTTACTGTATTGTAATTAATTAATGTAGTGACTGGTTTTGTAGGCAACCATGGCAGCCAGCAAAATCCCACAAAACAGCCACGAGGTGAATGCCCAACCTGCAAATGTAATATAAACAGTAGTCTCCTTATCTATGTAGGATAATGTGTCGGAGCATTTTTCAAAGATAGGGTCAAACCCTGAAGCAGGGGAGAGAGGGTGATCATGGGCGCAGTCGCAAAGTTAGTTTATAAACACATTTGTGGACAAGTTCTGCTTGAGGAATATGCCAACCTCAAACACACAACTTGTAAGCTGCCAGAGCCCGTTAACATTGTACCAGACTATAATAATAATAACAATCATCATTGCATTTGATATAACGCCTTATCACGTCTTTGAAACGTCTCAAAGCGCTTCGCAGAATATACTATAAAGTGAATTTACTGAGTATTTTGTGGGCGGAATATCGACTATGGAAGTGAATCTCCATCAATTGGAAAGTTTACCTAATATAGAGGTAAAAAAAATAACATTTCAAAATATACTTATGTGATCACATTAACAGATATAATTTGATGTTCCTCCTTAGGGATTGTTAACTTGTGCCATGCCACAGTACCATTTTAAAATTTCTAGATTTTTTAATTAAAACCTAGAAAAACATCTCCCAAATTTTAGCTGGGTATTTCTCAAACAATTAGTGCTGTTGTCCTGACAATGTGCCTATTCTAATTTCTGCTACTTGGTTACAGATTCCAGTTAATTTGAAAATACATTTGTCTGTCCATAAACAAAGTAAAATAGAATTATCACACTGAAGGAACAGAAATGGATTGTGGTTCAGAGGAACAGCCCAGCCAGTTGCCCACAGCTTAATTAGCTTCCCTATTGTTTTATTAACACGTGGTATGGACGTTACTGCGAACATTTCAGAAGCGCTCATTAAAATAATGAGCTGCTGAAACAATCATGAGAAAAATTGTCTTTTTTTTGCAATTATGATATTTTGAAATAATAAACTGAAGTATTTTCTTCAGGGATAGATTTTTTTTGTGCTTGTCCTGATCACAAGAAGGATTGTATAGAGTACATTAATAACAGAGGAGACTAGTGAACTGGCAGAGATAAAGATATGATATATAGTTACGTAGCGTTTTTCACTTTGGGAGGACATCTCAAAGCACTTGACACTGCTGGCTGGGCACCTGGTCTGTGCGAGGAAGCCTGAGGGAGTGAGAGACGGAGCAGGTGAGGAGGGGAAAGATGACCGAAAGCTAGGTCAAAGAGATACATTTTAAGATATACCTTCAACAAGGTAAATCAGGGATTGAGTTCCAGACAAAGACATTTGTAAATAATAATACTTGCATTTGTTACAGCAACTTTCTAATGCGGAGGATGTCTCAAAATGGTTCACCTTACTGTAAAGTGCAGTGGCTGTGTATTCTTTTGGCAGCAGCCAATTTTCTCATAGTAATTACCCACAAACCATAAAGTGAATGACAAATAAACTCAACAGTTTGCACATTAAGTTTAGTAACTTACTGACCTGCAAAGAATCACCCCCAGTGTGTTCACATCCTGAAAATCCTCCTTCAGCACTAAGGTTTCCACCAGTCTGTGTAACCTGGAATTTACAGGATTTAAACAACTTAAATCACACTTTATTACTGCAACATCTGAAAAAATCATGTCTAGATTTTGGTGTTGTATCTACTCATAATTTTTCGAGACGTTCAGTTTTAAAATCCACTATCAAGATAATTGTTATATTTTAATTTTAGAGGTCACAGATTACCTTAATTTACGCGAAGTGTGGTGCAGTTCAAATAGTTGAAACGATGTCGAGTTGCTATTTTGACGTTAATTGATTGTAATATATTCAGGCTATGCTGTTCCTGGTAACATGCTGAAATAAATCTGAATAACAATGAAGTTCAAATGTTACAGTACAGTCCAATGCTGCACTTTTCCTGCATTTCTCTGCGCTATAATCTAGGGATCCGAGTAGGCCTGTTAGGCTGGCTCAAATGATAACTCTCTTGATTCTGAGTCAGAAGGTTTCGGGTTCAAGTCCCACGTCGTGTCATGGAACTCATATAGTTTACATTGACACTCCAATGCAGTGGGGGGGAGGGGGATTTGCTGCATTTTTGGAGGTGCTGCCTTTCAGATGAGACATTAAACCATGATGCTGTTTGTCTCTTCAGGTGAACACGAAGGATCTCATGGCACTATTCGATGAGAAGGGAATTTCTCCTAATGTCCTGACTGGAAAAATCCCCTAAATAAAATTGGTCATTCACTTTATAATAATAATAATAATAATAATCCTTGCATTTGATATAGCGCTTTTCACGTCGGGAGGACGTCCCAAAGCGCTTCACAGAACACACTGTAAAGTGAATTGACTGTATATTTGTGGGCGAACGCGGCAGCCAATTGCGCACAGTAATGTCCCACAAACAGCCGTAGATTGAAAATGACCAATTTAATTATTGTTTTTGGTTTTTGGAGGGATTATTATTAGGCGTGTGGAGTAAGGAAACTTGCCCAAGGTTTCGCCCTGACCTGCCTGGAATTGAACTCAGGTCTCTCACTTGCAAAGCGAGTGCTCTAACCACTGAGCTACAGGACTCCACGATGATCCAAACTTATGATTGTGGGAAAATTGGCTACCACGTTAACCAACAAAATACACACACTCCATTTTATCGTATATCCTGTGAAGCACTTTAAGATGCCCTCTCGACATGAAAGGCATTATATCAAATGTGAGGATTAATTAGTATTTTCATTTCCATCCCTATCCTTAGCATAATGATTGAGGTGATGGTATCTCCATTATTTTCTTGCTCCCAGTTATGGTGATCAGTTAGAAATAAGATAACAACTTAATTCAATCAATGAGACTGAAAAGTAAACGCTGGGGAGGAGAAAACAGACTTGTGTTGATTTTAGCAATATCCAAGATGGCGCTGAACTTTGTGGGACATCGATGTTCAGACCAAACCATGTTGCTGAAAGGGAGTGGAGTCAGAGTCAGGGTTCATTCAATCCGTTATCTGTCTTTATAACAGATTCAATGTGATTAATGTTAAGCTTGTTCAATTTCTTTTTCTTTATTGAAATGACTTTGTTAAAATGGGTTTTGAATGACATTAGCGTAATATCCAAATTAGGATGAAGAGCCCTGGGCTTCATGGATTCCACTCGCAGGCACCATTCTCAAGTCTCAACAACAGCATCTTGCATTTATATACCACCCTTCATGCAGGAGAGCACTTTGATCCTCAGGGACCAAGAAAAGCGTTTCCATACTTATTTGGGGGAAACATGAATCTGAGTGACTGAGCACAGAGAAGCCATTTTCCACTCTAACAAATGCCATAGGAGATCTCACTGAAATCTTCGAGCCCAGTCATTTCTAGCTTCCTTATGTCGGGTAGGTCCATGCAGCAGCCACTAGCTGCTCCCTGTATATTAAAACAACAACAACAAATTACATTTGTATCGTGCCTTTCACGTCGGGAGGACGTCCCTTGAACAGTCAGAGATTTGCACCCAAGCAGGGGTTTGGGATCAGGGGGTTTGGAGAGCAGGGAGGCTAGAGGTAGGAGGGTAGCCGATGGTGGGGTTGCAAATAAAGATATTTAAGCAGTTTTTGAAGATCGATAGAGAGGAATGGGATCGAGGGGTTGAAGGAGGAAGTTCCAGAGGGTGGAGACATATTAGGGACTTGAAACTCACATAGTCTAAGGTGACACTCCAACATAGTAGTAGGTATATGTGCTGCATTGTTGGAACTGCCACCCTTCGTATATGATGTTAAAACCAAGCTCTCTTCTTCCTGTCCAATGGACGTTAAAGATCCCATGGCAGAATTCAAAAACAACAGAGTTTTTCTCAGTCTCCTGGCCAACAATCCCCCAAATAAAATTGATCACTCACTTCATTGTTGTTTGTGGGACATTGCTATGTGCAAATTGGCTGATACATTTTGATCAAAAGCACAAAGTCACTGCACTTTATAGTCTATCCTGTGAAATGCTTTGAGATGTCCTCCCAACATGAAAGGCATTATACTAAATGTAAGGATTATAATTATTATTGGAGGAAGGAATCCACAATTACTCAGATTCGTTATTAAGGAATCCTATTAGAAATCATTACTTATTGGATCCTAATGTGATCCCATCATTCCAGGCTTCTGTGATTCCACTGCAGTCTGCTTTACATGTGACAGAAAGAAAGAATATCTGTATGTGTGTGTGTGGGTGGGGGAGGGGTGGGGAGTGTCAGTCACTATCAGAACCCAATGTCATTCAAAAGCTCCAGTGCTCAGTCATGGACTAATGATTGAGTGGTGGTAATTTATTGGTAAATAATTCACGCCACCATTAGGCTCAGAACAAGGTAACCTGAGTGCCTCAGCTAATATACTGAGGATATTTATCACTATTACTTCACACCTTAAAGACCACTTTCATAGATCTATGCCTACGATTTGACTTTACGATTTTGTTTTAATTTCTCTACCATTCCTCAGGCTTGAGCTCACTTCAACAAATCATATTTCAATAGGCCAACCTGGCCATTCTATGTTATTAATCCATACAAATATGGAGTTTTAAAATCAATCCAAATCTAACCTAAAGGAATTGTGCATAGTTGAATCAACTCACATTGAATATTATGTTGTTTCTGTGCATAGAACATTAACAATGTCATTTTGTTTTTCTGAGTATATCAGCCAGTTGTGAATTTGTTTAATATTTCAGTCTTTTGGCCAAATATTAGTATCACAATTTCAAGTCTAAACAGTGTCGGAGAGACAAACCATATTTTGTGGTTTGAATAGACTTTGACCTCAGTATTATTTGAAATAACAAGTCAATTTATTTATTATTAATAATAATCCTCGAATTTGATATAATGCCTTATTGTGTTGTCAAGACATCTCAAAGCACTTCACCCAAGTTAAAGTAAAGTGGAGTGACAGTGTATTTATAAACAAATGTGCAGCCAATTTGCACCCATAAATGTCCCCAAAACAGACGTGAAGTAAATGACCAGCTTTTTATCAGAAGGTTTGTTAACCAGGGCACAGGGAGAAATTCCTGTTTTCGAATAGTGCAAAGGGATCTTTAATATTCATCTGAATAGGCAGGTGTTTGAAGGCATAAATGGCTGGCTTTGGACTGGGGGTATCCAACAGTTGGTTTTATTATGCTAGGTTACCAGATGATAACCTTACAAAAGACTCAGGCCAGTGAGGCCGGTTCATCATCACCTGTGTGGTGCCCTGCTCAAGCAACTGCAGTCGCCAAAGAACCAATAAGTGAGACGTACATTTGAAGGAACATAGGTAAACAGGAACAAGAAAAGGTTAATCAGCCCATTGAGCCTGTTCCACCAGTTTATTGCATTTTAGTAGATCATTTCATCTCACTGGTCCACCTTTTGATCTCATCCCTTTATATCTCTGCTAGTTAAGTATCTTTTAAACAACTCTTTTGATTCTGCTTCAACCACTTTCTGGAGCAGAGCATTCCATATCTTCAAAGCCCTCTGTGTGAAGAAACACCTACTGACCTCAGTTCTAACAGAGCCCAATGGGATGAAATTGATGGCAAATATTCACAAAGATTATTAATTTCAAGCAAGCAACAAATTGGAATTTTGCTTCCTGGATGGCTTGAAGAATAAAGTTAGTCAATAGAGACAAACTTTGGAACCTTTGCTCTGTTAGTGGTATGCTAAATACAACGCGATCCTTAATGATGACTAACACACTGTGGAATCCACTTCAGGAACAGTTCCCTTGATATTTATTTGACTCGATTGCCTTTTGCCCAGTTCTTCCATTAATTGTTCTACGCAGGACACGGCTGATATTTTGTCCTCTCTGACATACATATGCTATTGCAGTTTGGATTCAGTGAATATGAATGTTTAATTTGAATAGCTGTTAGTGAATATTTAAATTTAGTTCAAATAGCTGCAAAAAACAATAACCCTGTTGCATATGTTACAGTGAAGTAGTTGGGTATTGCCGTCTGATAGGACAAACAAGGCCGCCAAAGCAAAGTGCTGCAGATATTTGTCTTACGTGTCCTTGGAGTATTTATATCAGAGAACATTATTTGGCCATAAAATTTAAGATCACACAGAATTATGGAAAATATCTTAAATTTAATCTTATCTAGCAGCTGATGCTGTTAATAACTGGGGGGAAATCTGCTTCCAAATTTTGACTGATTTTAAGACTGTGCTACGCCCATTGTTATGACCTTGCGATGCTGCCCACATGAACGGTGCTATATAAATGCAATTAGTTGTTGTAAAATTCAATATTTGTATTGGTAAAGATAGATGCAATTTTGGACCACTCTGTAAAAATACTGTTAACAAGGACCAGGGTCAGACAGAACTAAATGGGCACATATAAGTATGGTTCTGGAATAGAGGTTTATTCTTACTGGAAAAATGTTCAGTGGAACCCCCCACTCTGCCCCCTCCCCCTCACCCTCACCTCGTGTCTCTGGCATACACAATACTTTCCCACCTCCAGGAGACTCCATAGTCACTGGAATTTGAGTTTGGGACATTCTTCTGAAGCTATATAAATGTAACTTTGTTGTGGTCCTGTGTCCTTTCTTCCACTATGGTTCCATCCAGATTAGCCCAGTCAGTCAATGTGCAGGAACCATGGACATCCTTTGCTCTGTCTACAGGACCATCCCACCCTGCAGTACAGAGCAAAGAGAGCTTTTTGACATCCAAAATATTACAACAAACGCACGGGGATTTTTTTTTCCGTTAAATGCAGTGACTTTATTATGTGTGTTTATAATGAGGAAAGAACATTATAGCAACATCTTCTAAACCACTATTTCAAATTGCCAGAAGAATTTTTTGGCTCAGATTTTATATTACCGATACCAATAGCTTTATTATTTAACCTTCGCTGTCTGCTCTCCACAGATAACACCCACCCCTTGGCCCCAGCAAACAGGAAATATTTTATAGATAGGAGTTTTTGATCATCTAGTTTATCCGTAAATCCTCCATTTCCATTTCCAACCAATATTTATCCAGTTATTTCTGAAGGAGATGATCGATACAACATCAAGTACTTTTTGCTTGGCATATGTACTGTTATAGGCAGGGCTTAGGCAAGCTTCCCTATTCCACATGCCTCTTTTTCCCTATCAGTAAGTAGGAACACGGTTGTTAGTCAATTGATGGATCGCTTTTCGGGGGTAATAATTCCTCCCAAAAAAAAGATTTGGTCACTGTTGTGCACAATTGGCTGCCGCATTTCGCCCACAAAATACAGTCAATTCACTTGACAATATATTCTGTGAAGCACTTTGAAAAGTCTCAATGACGTGATAAGGCTCACTATGAAATGCATGATTATTATACTCTGTGAGAACAAAATGCTACCAATCTTCAGTACAACTTGAAGTTTTTGGTACTTATTGAACTTGTGATTTCTAGTTCTGTGTGTACAGTCTGTCTCAAATATTTCCATCTCAGTATTTTAAATGCCATTTACCACTAATGTTCAGTTTCACTAATTTTTCTTTGTAATTTGGAATCATCCCAGACCCTAATATCATCCTTGCTGTTCTTTGCTGAATCCTTTGCAATAGCTTTATAAAGCTTTATAAAGCTATTGTGCTAAATGAGTGAAATAGATGGAATGATCATTTTTTTCCAACCTCTTTAAATTCTGATGCATATCAATGCCTAAACAGGATCCCTAAAACTAGCTTTAGGACAATAATGTCTTGCAGAGGAACATACATTTACTATATGCACATTGGAAATGTTTTAATTAACAATAATAAGTATATATTCACACACACAAATAATAATATTAATAATAATCCTTGCATTTGATACAGTGCTTTAATGAGACCTCTCAAAACTCTCCACAGGTTTTTACGATGAAGTGTAGTGACTGGATTTTTGAAGGCAAACACAGCAGCCAATTTGTGCATAGCAATGGCCCACAGTCATAAAATTAATGATCAATTTTATCTGGGGGTTTGTTGGCCAGGATACTTAGAGAAACTCCCTTCTTTTTTAGAATAGTACCATAGATATTTAACATCTACATTAACGGGCAGATGGGTCCTCGGTTTGACATCACGTCCGATCGATGGCACTTGACAATCAGTGTTGCTTTGTACCCCAGCCTAGTGTGCATGAGTTCAAAGTGCCAATGTGGGGCTTGAACCCACAACCTTCTGACAGACAGACCAGAGTGCTACCAATTTAGCCAGGCTGACACTTACAATGAAGATATCTTAACAGCAATGCAGTTTGGTATATATTACTGCAGAATGATCAATTCTGCTTTACCTAACGTGGAAAGAAATGCCTACACCTGCAGCTAAATATTTTTGTTAAATATGTGTCACAATGTTCATGGGAGATTACTATGCACAAATTCGCTGCCATGTTCTCCTACAAATACACAGTCACTGTACTTCAAAGTAAATCCTGTGAAGTACTTTGAGATGTTATAACGCACCATAACAATTGCAAGCAATACTATTATTAAATATTGAGGTGAAAATATAATGTTTCAGCACATATTTAATGTGGTTACATTGAGTCTATTATGAAACACTACAATTTTCACCCTAGTGTATTTTGATAAAAGAACTTCTCCAAGATTGAATGTGCTAACATTTCTCTATTACTTTCATTGTGCAAATAACACTCCACAGCTTTGCAAAAATAACCCCAGTGCATACATTACGGTCATGAAGCTGCATAATAACTTTCTGAAGGGCATTCCAGGTTACCCAAGCAAAATGTTACATCTGTGCATCCCATATAACCTTGGAACAACTGTGACATGTGATAAGATATTTATGCAAGTCATGGACTCCACTGTAAACCACACGAGCACTGAATAGTAATGAAGCTGTGAGTGCCACATACTTCTCTTTATTCCTCCTTAAAGCTTGCGATGAATACACTGAACCTGATGTTACAAACGATATGCTCTGTTTTTTAATCATACATTGCATGTTCTTAAATTGCCCCAAAAATCTCATTCATGTCATTTATTATCTTCTGATTTGGGAAATCTGAAATTAATGATACAGATTAATGGTATTTTTTTTCGAAGGAATATTGGTTTAGTGGTTAACCTTTAATCTGCAGTGAGAACTACAGCTAGCTAAATTAGATAAAGCGTACAATAAATCAACACCAATTTTACACTGGTCCACAGCTGTGAAGCAGTGAGAATATTTACTGCAAGCACTTCAATGACAATAATAGTCAGCCTGGCTCATTTGGTAGCACTCTCGTCTCTCAGTCTGAAGATTGTATGTTCAAGTCCCACATTGAGCCTTTGAAGTCACAGTCCAGGTTGGAAGTGCTGTTTTTCAGATGAGATCTTTAAACTGAGGTCCAGTCTGCCTGTTCAGATGCACATTAAAGATCCCATGGCACTATTCAAAAAGAGAAGGAAGTTTTTCCCAATCTCCTGGCCAACAATCTTCCAATAAAACTGATCATTCACTTCATGGCTATTTGTGGTATATTGCCTTGTGGGAACATGACTGCCACATTTGCCTACCAAGTAAACAGTCACTACACTTTTCAGTGTTTCCTATGTCCACCCAACAGGAAGGGTATTATTATTAGCGTATCAGTCTGGCTCTGTTGGTAGCACTCTCACTTCTGAGTCAGAAGGTTGTTGGTTCAAGCCCCACATCAGGACTTTGAGCTAATTATCTAGGCTGACAATTCAGAGTTGGGGTAGTCCTGCATTGTTGAAGGTCCTGTCCTTCTGAATGAGGCGTTTCCCAAGATCCCATCTGCCTGTTCACAAGGACATTAAAGATCCCATGCGACTGTTCAAAAAGAGAATGAAGTTTCTCCCAGTGTTCTGACCAACAATATGCTAAAAACAAAATGGTCATTCACTTCATGACAGTTGCAGAAATTGCTGTGTGTGAAGAGGCTGCTACAAATACACAATCACTACAATGCACAGTAAATCATGTGAAGCTCTTTGAGACATCCTTCAGACTGAATATATCAAATGTAAGGATTATTTATTTTGAATTATTATTATTTTTATTAGAAGTGGGAGTGAAGTGCTGGCTCACAAGTTACCAGTTTAACACTGATTGTTTTTTGTTGAGTTAAGTTGATATCCTGTTACTCAGCACTCAGTGGACCACTTCGGGCACAAAAATTGTGATGGAGGTGGGAGAGGAGGGTCTCACTCATGGATGAGTCTTTAGTTATTAATTGGCTGTGTTTGAACAGCCTGACAATTATTACCAGTCTTAATTAACCGGTTGCAATTTTCACCACGTAACCTGGAAATACACAGAATGTGTACCAGCACCTGAAAGAGGTTAATGTTTTTGCTTGATGCTCCATCAATATACACTTGCATTATCTTGATTGTCTTTATAAAGGAGCAATTCAGAATTTACAGGCTGGATCCTGCTTCAGATTGAGACTGGAGCACACCTCCAGTACTTCATTGGAATGTCAGCCTAGACTCTATGAATACTAAGTCCTGACAACAACAACTTGTATTTATTATAGTGCCCTCCACACCTGGTGGTGTCTCAGAGCGCTTAACAATGGTGGAGCCCGATGCCGAGCCAGGGAGGAAGGTCTTCAGGCGCAACTTAAAAATGGGAAAAGAGGCAGCAAGCCGAAGGGATTGAGGGAGGGAGTTCCATAGCTTTTTGGCATAGTGGCTGAAGGCACGGCCGCCAATGGTGGTGCAGAGGATTCGAGGGTCAAGAAGGAGGCCCGAGCCAGTAGAGTGGAGGCAGTGGGTACTGCTGTGAGGAGAGAGGAGGTTGGAGAGATAGTGGGGTGGAGGGGTTTAAACACTAGAGTGAGGGGTGAAACACTGACATGGGGACTTACCCCACTTGAACCACACAGCCTTCTGACTCGGAGGCAAGAGTGCTACCAACTGAGCTGAACTCTATGGATAATACATAGCTCTTTTGGGTATCCCTCTTTCCAGACAACTGCCTATATTAACATTCACGGCTATGCATGGAGGGAAACTCTTAACTACTTCTGGGAAAGAAGTGCTTGTTAAAATATGCAATAATCTTGAGCAAATTGAGCATGTATTACAAATGCCATCACTATTCATGTTATACAGCAAATTTAAACCTAACTGGTATCTATTAACTATTGTTACTCCAATTCATAGTTTTCTCACATGTTTAGTTACAGAATGCATCACTTTCTAATAATCATTTCATTAGTTCGGGGGATTGAGAAATGCACCGAATAATAACTTGCATTTGTACAGTATCTTTGGGATAAAATAAAATCTCTCGAAGAACTTTACAAAAGAAAACATTGCAAAGGAAAATGACTTGTTTTTCGTATTATAATAATAATAATCATTACATTTGCTGAAGCAATTTTCATGTCGGAAGGACATCTCAAAGCGCTTCACAGGACATACTGTATAAAGTGGAGTTTATGTCTTGTTATAGTTGTAATTGTAGGCAAATGCAGTGGACCAGTAGGAGGTGACACAGATTTGAAAATTAAGTTTAAGTCTTTCCGATGTGGTTGCACTACCCTGCTAAGGTTCATTCTCCAGGAGTGATATGGGCTCTGTGATGAATGTCAGGGCAGGTAACTGTGGAAGACAAGCACTTGCACCATCGATTAGAAGGGTGTGTGGCAGTAGTTCAAGTCGGAATGGTCTCAGGATGCCTCCATTAGACAAGCCAAGAGCCAATTAAAAAACAAAACCTTCATATCCCCAGTGAGCAACTTTGACAAACAATTCGGTGTGTCATGCAGAGCCAAAGGCACAGAGATGTGAAAGGAAGAATCAAGGGCATTGAACTGAGATCTACAAACGTGTAATTAGGGTTGAGCAAAAGCTTTGAATTTGACACCTTAATTTAACCCTTTCCGACCTATTATATGCAGGGTTTTTGCTTTCAGCTGAAATTGTTTACGTATTTTAACCCCTTCCCAGTCTGCTGGTAGTTTAAGATGTCTTTCCTGGCACGTGGAGTGAAATAAATTATTTAACAGTAGTTAAACAAAAATGTTATATACAATAATAATAATAATCCTTGCATTTGATAATTTGATATAGCGCTTTTCACGTCGGGAGGACGTCCCAAAGCGATTCACAGAACACACTGTAAAGTGAATTGACTGTATATCTGTGGCAGCCAATTGCGCACAGCAATGTCCCACAAACAGTCATAGATTGAAAATGACCAATTTATTATTGTATTTGGTTTTGGAGGGATTATTATTAGGCTCTGTGTGGAGTAAGGAAACTTGCCCAAGGTTTCGCCCTCTGCCTGGAATTGAACTCAGGGCTCTCACTTGCAAAGTGAGTGCTCTAACCACTGAGCTGCAGGACTCCACAACATATGATGTGCAAAAAAACTGCTTATTCTAAACAGCTCATCTAGCAAGAAGAGAAACTTTAGTACATACTGCTTTAGCATTCATCTGGATTCACCACAGTAATTTATTAGTACACATATGTTACTCATGGAGAAACTTCGCTAACTTGCAAATTGCTGTTTAGTGGGGAAGCAAATTACAAGTGAATCTGGTTGTTGTTACTTGCCTACAAATGGTAGATATACAGCCTTACATTGCTATCGAGTGGCTTTCTGATAACCTTGATACCAAAAGTGAAGAGCGAAGCGGTCAAACAAGATGGCCCCCACCAGCCTGACCAAACCAGCTCTAAGACTCTCACTAACTCCCTACTGAAACATCTGCTTTTATTGCCAATGCTTTAAACTGTCTGTGAACTACAACGAGAGACAGATTGAAAAAAATGGACTTTTGTGAATGCTGCTTCGACCTTCCCACTGCTATTTTATGGTAATTCATACATGGAAGAGGCACAGAGCAACCCATGCATGTGAGCTGGGGAAGGCGAATGAGGGGAGCAGATGGAACCCATGGGCTGCATAGCCTGCATAGATGGTGAGTAAGTGACTATCGAGCATTCACAAAATTGGTCTGGTTGAAGAAGAACCTTCAGCCCATCTGATCTCGTGCCTCCAGAACACCTACTCTACAATTCCTTCATCACTGTCTCAAGCTGCTTTTTAAATGTTCCAGTGACCAGGCCTCTACCACTTTCCCTGGCAACCTGTTCCAGTTGGTAATTACCCTCTGCATAAAGAAAAGATTCCTAATATCTGCACTGAAATTGCCCTTTATAACTCTAAACCTATATCTTCCAGTTCTACTGTCTTGATATATCCAATTTCAGATAGTTAGCAAACAAGCAAATGGGGAAGTTAGGAGAAATATGATCATGCATCGGAAGTTAGGATAAGGAATGCCCTGCTGGGAATGATGGTGGAGGCAGAATCCATATTAGCTTTCAAAAGGGAACTGCATATTACTTAAAAAGGAGTACACTACAGTAGTATGGGGAAAAAACAGGTGAAAGGGACTGAAAAGATTGCTCTCAAACGAGCCAATGTAGACATGACAGGTCAAATGGCCTTACTCTGTGCTATAAATTTCTATGGTTTGACATCCTTGCCATAGGTTCACTCAGTGAGCTCTGCATTGTGAAAGGTGCTGTCCCTCAGATGAGATGTTAAACCAAGGTCCCATCTGATTTTTCAAGCATCCTGGGCAAAGATTCTTCCAAGAAGTCACACATTAGCTGCCACATTGGTCCACTCTTACACAGTCACTACACAACAGCAATTACCCGTGAAGCTCTATGAACTGACTTGATATTGATAGTGTAAATTAGCTGCCACATTTGTTTACATAAGAACACCAAATCTGAAATTCTATCAGGTTTTCACCTGTAAGACTGTCTTATCTTAAGATGTTTTATCTTAAAATGTAAATGTCAGAAACATTGTAGAAATATTTTATGTTCAGTCTTAATTTAGAAACCAAATTTCTGCAGATCGTCAAATGAACCAGCTTCCAGATTAAGACTGGATTTAAGAATTTTTCATAATTCTGCACTTCTTAAATTTAAAGATCAAGTGACTTTACAAGCTGGAAACAGTTAGAATTTCAGGCCTTTCATTTCTAATTAACCTCATTCCACAGGGCGTTCCAGTTCATTTCTTTTTTGTGAAAGGTGCTAGATAAATGGAAGCTGTTGCTATTGAGACACACACAGAATTTCTGATGCATTCTGTATGTTTGTGAAACTGTGCCCAGCAAGAATTAACACCATCAGGAAAGGAGGAGGGGAAAAAAAGGAACCTGCCTTTCAAATAAAAGTCTTGGAGAGCTTGGTAGAAGGTTGTGTTTTTTAATCTAAGTAGAAGCTCTGTGCAATTCAGAACTACTCAAATGCCACTGGAAATTCTATGCTTTGGATGTCACTGTCAACTTTGAACAGATTAGGATGTGATAAATGTTGGCAATTGTTTGGTGTGAAAGGAAAAATAACTATATTTTGTTCATTTTGAGGACAAAATGGTTTGGAAATGCTGACAGGAGATAAACCAATGGAACTTCTTATGTGATTTAGCTTCTGTCTCAAATACATAGTGATAAAATAAGGATTGGGATGAATGTGACACCACCACATCTGGTCATACTTTCACAGGTTTCTTCAATCACATAATATGATGTTGTCAATCCCCTTCAACAATCCCATTGGTAATGATCATAACTCAAGTGATGCTAGCCTCAAGATGTAATTGTATTCTTTGACCCTGGTGAATCTCAGGTGGGTAACTCTAAGACTAGAAGAAAGTCTGGTCAAATTAAATATTTTTGTGTGTAATTTGACATCATATTTTTCTCTTTATCAGAAAGACATTCTCCTTTATCCTTTAATAAAATCCTCTATCCCTTGATAAAATGCTTTACAAAAATCAGGTATGGAGGGTACGTCCTTCCAAGGGGAACAGTATTCCATTCTAAACATAAGGACATTTTCAAGAGTAGGTGGCATGCATAGGTGAAGCTCTCAGTTTGGTTTGGATACACTTAAGAATGATGATGAGATTCTGCATATGTCAGATACCCAGCTAACCAAAACCAAAAAAGTTATCCAAACAAATTAATCTGAATCTATATATAAATGTATGAAGGTTGAATTTGTTGCCATAGAATCCAGGAAAATAAAAATTCCTGTGACTCTTTGCCAATTCACAAATAACAAAGGTAGAAAGCTTGCACGAGTCATCTGGAAGAAGCAACTGAGCTATGAAAATACGATTTTAATCTGTGGTAAATCTGTGCGCGATACAGTATTATTAAAAATATTTTTGAGGCAGGGATAATCTACTGATTCATTCTGATTAATTTACCTGTAATATAAATGTGTGTGCTACTGCAACCACCTGCAGAATCTAGAAAAACATACAGCCGTAGTAAGAACATTAATTTTCAATTAGTAAAATAATTGACATTTTTTAGTTAATTATTAATTGACGAATTAGTTATTGCTTAAAGCACAGCAGTGTCACCATTGGTTTGGTACACTGTGTTTGGTATCTGAGGGCTTAGTGACACTGACAGTTATAATACTGTGGAATCACCTTCTTCAGAAGAGTATTTCTCTGAAGCCTGAACAGACTGAATGTTGAAACTATCAAATGGAGTTATGATGATAATAATAATAATCCTTGCATTTGATATAGTGCCTTTCACATCAGGAGGATGTCTCAAAATGCTTCACTGAAAAGTGTAGTGACTGTATTTTGTAGGTGAACTCGAAAGACGGTTTGCACACAGCAGAGTCCCATAAGCACCCATTAAGGGAATGACCAATTTTATCTCAGGGATTTTCCGCCAGAACACCAGGAAAACAAAAACGTATCTTTTTGAATAGTGTCATGAATCTTTAAAGTCCATCTGACAGGCAGACAAAACCTTGGTTTACATCTCATCTGGTTCAGATGGTGCTTGTGTACTGCCATTGAATTTGTCACTTGTCATCTGTTACTTTGTATAATGTATATAATGCATGTTTTCAGAAAGCAGAGGGAAAATCATCAAGCATTTATTAAAATAGCTCTCGCGCATTTAATGCTATCCCGTGACACAATGTCAATAAATCATGGTCATCAGACACAAGATACCTTCAATGGATATGATTTATTGATCACATAAACTCCTTTTTTCAGGAAATCTATTCAAAGTATTGTCTAGATATGTCAGTACTTGTTATACATAAAATAAAGATTTTAAGATTACTTTCAGGCTGCCACAGAGTATAAAAAAAGTTTCCATTGGGATATGATTTTTGGAACAAAATCAAGTATAGAATATGGAATAAGGGGTTTAGTGCATTTGCTGGACTCATGTGTGATCTGTTATGAGGGAGTGAAATAGCTACAGGTACAAACAAGGTACTCTGGAACAACAATCATTTTATATTTACATAGCGTCTTTCACATCAAGAGGACATATCAAAGTGATTCACAGAATCACCGGGGAGTCTGAGCTAGAGTGGAACAAACTGAGAAAGTGTTTGTGGGGGGGGGGGGGTCGGGCAGGATTGAGCAAAAGCCTGGAAAGGTGGGGTTTACAGGTTGGGTGGTAGGAGATGAGTCAATGGGACCCCAAGATGGAGTTCCAGAGAGCGGGGCAGAGTGGCCAGAATTGTGGCGGGTTGGGCAGGGAATACAAAGCAGGTCAGTGTTTGCAGCCGAAAAAATTATCTGCTAAAAATGTGAGGATTTCAGTCTGACTCAGTTGATATCCCTCTTGCTTCTGAGACAGAAGGTTGTAGGTTCATGACCCACATTGGGACATAGAACCATAGAAATTTATGGTACAGAAGAAAGCCATTTGACCCAATTTTATATGTGCTGCCTCCTTTAAGAACAATCCTTTCAGTCCCATTTTCCTGACCTTTTCCCATACCCTGTGATTCACTTTTTTTTTAGATATTTATCTAGTTCCGTTTTGAAAGCCAATATTGATTCTGCCTCAACAACCATTCCCAACAGAGCATTCCATATCCTAACTATGCTGTGTGTGAAAATAATTCTCCTAATCTCCCCATTTGATTGTTTACTTACCATTTTAAGTTGCTGCCCACTAGTCACTGAAATCATATAACCTAGCTCGACATTCCAATGCAGTATTGAGGGAATGTTGTATTGCTGGAGATTCCCCCTTCTGATGAGATGTTAAACCAACGTCCCATCTGCTTATTTAGGTGGATTTTAAGATCTCAAGCCACTACTCAAGAAGAGAAGTGAGTTTCTCCCGGTGTCCTGGCCAATAAACCCCAGATAAAATCGACCCATTAGTTTCATCGCTGTCTGTTGGACATTGCTGTGCATAATTGGGCAACTATGTTCGTCGAAAAATTACACAGTCACATAATATAACATGTAGGAGCAGGAGTAGGCTATTCGGCCCTTCGAGCCTGCGCTGCCATTCAATCATGGCTGAACTTCTAATCTAACTCCAGCTAATAACCTAACCCTGCCTTATCCCCATATCCCTTCATCCCTTTTGCAATAAGAAATCTATCTATCTCAGTCTTGAATATGTTCAAGGACTGAGCGTCAACAGCCCTTTGGGGTAGTGAGTTCCATACATTCACCACCCTTTGAGTGAAGAAGTTCTTCCTCAACTCAGCATGAAAGGGCTGGCCTCTGATTTTAAGGTTGTGACCCCTGGTTTTAGTTTCTCCAACCAGGGGAAACAATCTCCCACTATCTACTCTATCATGCCCTTTGATGATCTTATAGGTTTCTATAAGATCCACTCTAATTCTTCTACATTCTAGAGAATATAGGCCCAAATTGGTCAGCCTATCCTCGTAACTCATCCCCTTCATCCCTGGTACTAACCTAGTAAATCTACGCTGCACCCCCTCCAAGGCAAGTACGTCCTTCCTTAAATAAGGAATATACACAGTATTCCAGGTGTGGTCTCACCAGGGTCCTATACAGTTGCAGCAAGACTTCCCTACTCTTATACTCTAATCCTTTCATAATGAATGCTAACATACCGTTCGCCTTCTAATTGCTGCTGCACCTGCAGACTAACTTTCTGTGATTGGTGTACAAGGACACCCAAGTCCCTCTGGACGCTAACACATTCCAATCTCTCCCCTGCTNAAAAATAACCCGCTCTACTGTTTTTGCTACCTAGGTGGATGACTTCGCACTTCCCTACATTATATTTCATCTGCTACCGACCTGCCCAATCATCTAACCTATTTGTGTCTCGCTGCATTTTTTTAATGTCGTCCTCTGTGTTGACATTTCCTCCTAGTTTTGTGTCATCCGCAAATTTAGATATATTAACTTTGATGTCCTTATTTAGATTGTTGAAGTAGATGGTAAATAGCTGAGGCCCAAGGACTGATCCTTGTGGCACTCCACTAGTCACATCCCGCCAATCTGAAAAGGACCCGTTTATTTCTATTCTTTGTTTCCTACCCGTTAACCATTCCCCAATCTACGTTAATATGCTCCCCCCAATTCCATGGGCCCTTATCTTTTGGACTAACCTTTTATGCGGCACCTTATCGAATGCCTTCTCGAAGTTCAAATAGACCACATCCACTGATTCACCCTTATCTAGTTTGCTCAAAATATCCTCAAAAAACTCTGAGATTTGTCAAACATGACTTCCCTTTTGTAAAGCCAAGTTGACTAATTATATTGTGGAGTCCTTTAGCTCAGTGGTTAGAGCACTCGCTTTGCAAGCGAGAGACCTGAGTTCAATTCCAGGCAGAGGGCGAAACCTTTTGAGACATCCTCCCGACGTGAAAAGCGCTATATCAAATGTAAGGATTATTATTATTATTATATTATTATTGTGCTCCCCTAAATACCGCACTACCAGATCCTTAATCAATGATTCTAAATTTTTTCCTATCACTGATATGAGACTAACTGGTCTATAGTTCCCCATCTTATCCTTTCCACCTTTTTTAAATAGTGGTGTGACATTTGCGATCTTCCAATCCATGGAGACTGTTCCAGAATCCAAGGAATTTTGGAAGATCAGACATAAGGCCTCCACTATCTCATAAACTACCTCTTTTAAAACCCTGGGATGCAAGCCATCCGGTCCAGGGGATTTGTCACTTTTTAGTGCTAACAGTTTCCCCAGCACCAATTCTCTACTAATGAAAATTTCCCTAAGTTGCTCCCTGTGCTTATCCCCTTGGTGCATCTCTATTATTGGCAGACTTGTCTGGTGAAGAACGTTAACATGTCCTCCCAATGGGCAAGGTGCAATACTAGGATGCAAGGATTATCATTGACATTATTCAGGATAGTGCTGAACTATTCTGATGAATAATTATCATAATTTTAATTAAAATTGAGAGGAACAAAATCAAAAATTCTGGGCAAGTTAAAGAAGCAAAAAGGAATGTTGCTGTGTGCAAATTAGCTGCTGCGTTTACCTACAAATATACAGTCACTACACTTTATGTATTACTTTATAAACCACTTTTGAGGCATTATAGGCACAGTATCAAATGCAAATTTCAAGTCCACGTCTTTTTTTATTTAAAAATTAACAGTATTTTAAAATGTTTTTGCACACATTTCATAGCTGTGTTAATAATTAACTTTTGTTTTTTTATTTAGACAATTTACCAGGATGTACCCCATATCAGAGATTAACGTAGTTAAAACAGTTCATTTTGGCATGTCAGTCTTGCGTCACTGGTTAGCACACTGTGTACACAGGTGCATAATATGCCCTGATGAGGTTTAAATTGGCTGAGAAATTTGTCTTTATAGTGGTTTTGAAGCAAACATTATAAAACGGTTGCTTTCACATCAAAATGGGAGGGCAATGGAGGGCAGAGGAAAAGTAAAAGGCTTCAACTTTAAAACATTTAGAAAACTATTTAAGTTTCAATTTAACAGGACAAATAAAGAGAATAATGAAGATAAAATGGACAAGAATGAATGCAGGTGACATATATACAATCTTATTTTTATTTTAAATTTTAATATTTATTTCAGTTTTTTGGGGTAATGATGTTACATTAATGTTTGTGCAGCATTACTGCTGTAAGATTTGTTTTCTTTTTCAGTAACACAGAATTAGTCTTCCCAAGAGACTTCTCAATAGTCTATGGGTTAAACCGGTATTTTAGAATTGTTGTGGAGGAAATACAGAAATCATTGTTGTAGGGTTCTTTCTGTCAGTACAAAATCCCCAGTAAACCTCATTTTAAAATCATAATTCCATTCATATCTTTCTACGCTCTTTAAAATTTGGCTTTGCAATATCACCACACCTCAAAACATATTTGACAACCTGAACTGTTTAAGAGGTGATCACTGCCTGTATAGGAGCTTGAGATCCTGAATGGCACTTTGTTTGTGCAAAAAGCACTGACCTTCTCTCCGCACTGACTGCTAGCAACTGCCAGTCACAGAGCTATGGACTGAATGTTTCTTTGAGAGAAACCACATCATATCAAATGAAATTCCTTTATTGTCACTTCACGCCCATTTTCCCTTTCAGCTAGCAAATTAAAAGTGACAATAAAAGGAATCCATTCCTATGGGAAATACACTGAATAACTTGTTGTCAGTGAAGGTATGAGCCAGCCAGGAGAGTGCATTGAATCTCAAATCAGATAACATGAAAGTGGTAATGAATTTTTGTAAGGCTAGCTCTTTCTATTTGATCACCCACTGCAGCATGCTCTCAGCTAAGCATAATGAAGCAATTGGTTTCGGTTCCTGTTAATGGCTTGTTTTGCATGCTGAGAAGGGCAACAGGGGTGGGGGGACCATTAAATCAACAATGGGCAAGGAGATATAAATACTCCCACAAACTCAAACTTGCTTTATTGAGGCCATTTGGAAGCAGTTGGTTTGCTGGTGACCAGCTGCCAGGCAGTCTCTGCCACCTTGCATTATAGAACACTTGAAAAAGGATTGTAGGGTTTGTAAGACAGCACCTGCTCAGAACTAACCCTGGCAATAGATCAAGGTCATTCATTTCAGTTAACCTTGTGATGTATCCACAAAAAACATTGAAAAGCCATATTGTATTGACAATGGGGATGATCTGTATTACTCAGTCCTCAGTCGCAGTAAGACTCCTAGGCACTTTATAATTGGTTACAAGGTCTGTAATGTGTACATTGATTTATTGATTGTGTGATTAAGTTCTCATCCAACAGATGGGTGTGTGGTCATCTGGAGTGCTCGGAATAATAATGAGAAGGAGTCTGGATCCTCTCTGATAAGGTAGGGAAGGTGAATTTGTTAAGATCACCATTAAGATTTATTCACCTTGTGCTGCAACTAAGTTCAAATATCCTTTCCTTTATTCAGAAGCAGATTGTGCCGTTACACTTCATTTTTCTTCTTTGATTTAAAAAAAATCCTGAACTCTTTGTTCAAGCTCAAAAAACCATTATTGCCGTTTTGGATTGTTTCAAAACTAAAACCAGATTCAGAGTTCTTATCGCTAAACTTTTGAAGTGCTGGAAATTGAAAGAGGATCCTGATCACATGATGAAAGAAATAATAATAGTAATAATCTTTAAATTTGATATAGCGCCTTATCACGTCTTCGAGATGTCTTCGAAGGTGCTTCACAGAATACACCGTAAAGTGAATTGTAAAGTATATTTTGTGAGCGAAACGCAGCAGCCAATTGCGCACATCAGTGTCCCACAAACAGTCGTGGATTGAATGATTACATTTCTTTTTAAATATTTTTTTGATCAGATTATTATCCCTGGAAATGCGATCCACCAATCGACTAATAACCGGATTCCTACTTACTGCAAGGTAACAACAACAAGATTACATTTTATAGTGTCTTTCACGTTGGGAGGATATTCCAAGGCACTGCACAGTGTACAGCATTTCAGACCTGAGCTGTGGTCAGGGAAGGGAAGGGGGTTGGCCGATAGCATGGTCAAAGAGGAAGGTTTTGAGGCGGGACTTGAAGGAGGCTAAGGAGGGGGTGAGGCAGAGTGATTGGGGGATGGAATTCCAGAGGTTGGGAGCAGAGTGGCTGAAGGCTCTCCCACCAATGGTGGGGCGGGTGGGTCGGGGGACGTGGAGCAGGCTGGAGCCAGCTGAGCAGAGGGAGTGGGCGGGTTGGTAGGGGGTTAGGAGGTCGCAGAGGTAGGGTGGGGTTAGGCCATGGAGGGCTTTGTATGTGAGGACCAGGATTTTGAACTGGATCCTCTGAAGGATAGGGAGCCAATGGAGTCGGCGAGAATGGGGAGATGGGGTCATGGAGTTTGGTGCGGGAGAGGACACGGGCTGCAGAGTTCTGGAGTTGAGGGTGGAGGCAGAAAGATAGAGTTGGGTGTCATCCGCATACATGTGGAAGTTGACCCCATGTCTGTGGATGATGTCACCAAGGGGGAGCATGTAGATATTAAAGAGGAGAGGGCCAAGGACAGAGCCCTGGGGGACCCCAGACGTGACAGTGTGGGGGCTGGAGAAGAAACTGTTAGAGGCAACTAAGTGGAGACGGTAAGAGAGATAGGAATCGAACCAGGCAAGGGCAGGTCCGCGAAGATTAAATAAGGAGGAGAGGCGGTGTATGAGAATGGCGTGGTTGACAGTGTCGAAGGCGGCAGAGAGGTTGAGGACAAGGAGGCAGAGGGAGCCCTGATCACAGATGTTCAGAATATCATTAGTGACTTTGACCAGAGCTGTTTCCGTGCTGTGGGCAGTGCGGAAGCCGGACAGTAACGAAGCAAGCAGCAATTATATTTGGATTTCACAAGACATAATCAATATGAATAAATGAAATGTTGCTTCCTAGTTAAAATCTTTATGCTTAAAGTTCGCCCACAAATATACAGTCAATTCAATTCATTTTACAGTGTGTTCTGTGAAGCTTTTGGGACGTCCTCCTGACGTGAAAAGCGCTATATCAAATGCAAGGATTATTATTATTATTAAGTGCTTACATGCACCCAGAATGCTCGACAGTGGCAGAGCACAATGCCAAGCTGGGGGGAGGTGACCCTAGGCACAATAGAAAAGGAAGGTCTTCAGGCGTGACCTGAAGATGGGGAAGGAGGGGGCAAGGCAGAGGGAAAGAGGAAGAGTGTTGTAGAGTTTCAGGGCAGAGCGGCTGAAAGCACGGCCACCAATCATGGAACAGAGGGCACGAGGGACATGCAGAAGGCCGGTGCCAGTCAAGCATTAGATGCAATGTCTAATTTATTTTCATTTAACAGAGCATGGTCCCCTCCCATCACACATCCTTTCACACCCAAATCAGCAGAGCCACTTTAGTCTGAAGCTTTGCATTTGCATTTGTGCATTGCTCACCTTGTGTGCTCTCGGAACATGATGAATTTCAGGCTCCGTCTATACCACACCAATAGAAATAAAAGCATTGTCCAGTGTGACAACCATCTGATTAGTTTGCCTCATTAGTTGCAAACATTGCCTAGTTTTCATTTCAATGAAAAATCACTACAGTACTGAGCTCTTCAACAATTTCAGCACTAGGTGACGATGCGTCCAGCACTTTGTGGAGTCTTAAGTCGATTTCCGTGCACAAATTCCTGAGATATTTCTAGTTTAATCATGGCTTGGTGAAACATGTAGCCAGCTAATAAGCATATATCACAGTGGTCATCACCAGCCTCCTATCCCAGTCAATTGCCCAGAATAGCATCCTTTGTGGAGTTGTGAAAAACCTTCCCAGATGCTGCACATATAGAACAATAATCCTTGCATTTGATACAGCACCTATTACATCATCGAAATGTCTGAAAGCACTTCACAGGATTTTATTGTGAAGTGTGTTTGTAGGCGAAGATGGCAGCCAATCTCACACAGTAATGTCCCACAGTCAGCCATGAAGTGAATGACCAGTTTTGTTTATTTGGGGGATTATTGGTCAGGATATTGGGAGAAGCCCTATTCTCTTTCCAAGTAATGCCATGGGATCTTTAATCTTCACCTGAACAGGCAGATAGGACCATGATTTAATGTCTCATCCGAAGGATGTCGCCTCCGACAATGTAGTGCACGCCCAGCACTGCATTGGAGTGTCAGCCTAGAGTCAACAAGTGTTTGCTTAAAATGCTGTTCTAAATTTTTACTCTTTTTTTGGCATAGCAACAGTAGCACCACAAACCAAGCACACTGGTTTTAAAGTTCTCGCTTGCGTAAACAACTGTTCTTCCCAAGCGGGATTAAACACTCTCAATGGGGTGTCCTCTTCATATTTTCTTTTTGACATAATGGGGCTTACTAAGTGACATGTTTTGGGGGAAAAAAATCAAACACTTGCAACGTCAAACAATTAAACTTCAACACACTTGACTCAAAGACTGCAGCTCGCAGACTGGCATTGACTTTATTGGCGTTCGGGGTGAGGGGTTGAGGCAATGACATCACTTCAGTGCGGGATCCAGTAATTCTTACCGTTATTGGAGTTATTCTTAAAATTTGTTGCGTGCCACTACTAAGAGCATTGGCCACCACCAGCCTAGACTGACTGATGTGAGGCTTGAACCCACAACCTTCCGACTCAGCGGTGAGATCGCTACCAACTGAAACCACCTGACACTAAATTGGGATGTTTGAAAGGGAAGTAGTTGGGAAGTTAAGGATGTGCGAAAAAACACAGGCAAATAGGTTTAAATAAAACCTAGATCTAATAAAAAGAGCAGGCCAGATCTAATGGGCAAAATGACCGACTCCATCTTATAGTAAGATACTTTTTAACTAGGATAATGAAATGTTCAACTTTGTATTGCATTCCCAATGAAGAATTCTTCCTCCTCTCCATACGCAAATAGCCAAGTCTTCCCAAATTAGTTTTACATTGGCGAGTGAACCCGGAAACAAAAGGAGGTCTGGGATTCATTACAGCATTTCTGGTAGATTCTACAGAAACTGCACATCATTCCAGCTGGGCAAAATACCAAACTAGTTGGATTACAGGGCAGAAGCAATGATAGCACACTGTGATTTCATCCCAACAGTGACTGGAGGAAAGGACACCTAGTTTAAACATCTAGTTTGTTATAAAAAGGAATGTGCTGAGCGTATGAAGGAGCCAAGTCACTTACTTGTTTACCAAGTAAACAAGCATGTGAAGTAAGGAAACTTGCCCAACGCTTCGCCTTGCCCGGGAATTGAACACGACAACAACAACGTGCACTTATATAGAGCCCTCTATGCAGGGTAGAGTCTCAGAGTGCTTAACAGTGGTAGAGCCTGACTCCGAGCCAGGTGGGGGGGGGAAGGTGGCCGTAGGCACGGTCGAAGAGGAAGGTTTTCAGGCAGGACTTGAAAAAGGGGAGAGAGGGGCAAGGCGGAGGGATTGAGGGAGAGCGTTCCAGAATTTTGAGCTGTAGTGACTGAAAGCCTGACCTCCAATGGTGGGGTGGAGGGTGCGAAGGATGAGCAGGAGGTCGGTGGCAGTCGAGCGTAGTTTTTGGGAATGATTTAGGAATGAAGAGGTCAGAGAGGTAGGGAGGTGCCAGAGAGTGAAGAGATTTGAATACAAGTGTGAGGATCTTGATCCATTCAGTGATGGGGAGCCAGTGGAGCCTGGCCAGAACTGGTGAGATGTGGATACAGAATTTGGTCCGGGTCAGTATGTAGGCAGCTGAATGAGCTGGATCTTTTGAATCGTGGAGCTGGGGAGACCGGTGAGGAGTGCGTTTGAGTAATCCAGGCGGAAGGTGACAAATGCATGCACAAGGATTTTGGCTACATTTGGGTAAGGTACGGTCAGAGGCGGGCAATGTAGTACAGGTGGAAGAAAGCGTTCCTGGTCGGGGCCGGATGTGGGGGACGAAGGACAGCTGGGGGTTGAACTGGATGCCGAGATTGTGCAATGGTTTGTTGAATCTGAGGGAGAGCCCAGGGAGGTTGAGCAGTTTAGATCCACAGGAGTGAAAACATTGATGGGAGCCAAATAGTATGGCTTGCGTGTTGTCCACATTCAGCTGCAGGAAGTTTGCACTCATCCGGGCCCTGATGTCTGACAGACAAGCTGATAGAACATCAGCGGACCTGGACTTGGTACTGGAGGAGACAAAGTAGATTTCTGTGTCTTCTGCATACATGTGGAAGTTTACCCCGTGTTGCGGAAGACATCGCTCAGAGGGAGCATATAGATAAGGGAAAGAAGAGGGCCAAGGATGGAGCCCTGTGGAACCCCTCAGGTGACTGGGCGGGGGTGGGAAGAGAAACCGTTTGCCGAAATGAAATGGAAGAGTTGGTTAAGTAGAACTTGGTGGAGGAGGATGGTGTGGTTGACTGGGTCAAACTCAGCAGAGAAATCCAGGAGGACAAGGAGGTAGAGGGAGCCCTAGTTACAGATAGAGAGTATGTTATCTGTGACTTTGACAAGCGGTGTCTCTGTGCTGTGGGCAGCGTGAAAACTAGAAGGCAGGGGTTCGAGGAGGGAGTGGAGGGAGAGATGTGACCAAAGTTGACCTGCAAAAATGTGTTTCAATAACAACAATTTGCATTTATATAGCGCCCTCCAAGCTGGGCGGTGTCTCAGAGCACTCAACAATAGCGGAACCTGAGGGCGAGCCAGGGGAGGATGAAGGTGACCGTAGGCACGGTTCCAGGACTTTGGCAAGGAAGAGTAGGTTGGAGATGGGGCAGTAGTGTGAGAGATTAGAAGGATTGAGAGTGGGCTTTTTGAGGAGGGGGTGTGATAACAATGGTTTTCAAGTGGAGTGGAACAGAGCTTAAGGGGAAAGACTGGTTGACTGTGTCGGCCAGCAGGGGAGAGAGAAGGGGGAGTTGAGTGACCAGCAGCTGAGTGGAGAGGGGCTCAAGCCAGCAGGTGGTGAACTTCATCTGGGTGATTGTGGTTGAGAGGGAGGAGGGAGAAATGGGGGCAAAGGAGTGTAAGGAGGGAGGATTGGCAGGAGCCATGGTGGAGGGAGAAGGCGGTGTAGATGGTCTGGGTGGGTTGGTAGGTGACATGGATGGGGGGAGGACGATGCAGCTAAGTGGATATTTTCAATCTTTGAGGCGAAGAAGTCTAGGACCTCTTCGCACTTGTTGTTTGATGTGAGGATAGAGGGGACCTCGCACTTGCAAGTCGAGTGCTTTAACCACTAAGCTACAGGACTCTGTTAAAATTCAATAATACTTTTTGGGAAGAGAATGAAGGTTCTCTTGGTATCCCAAGCTAGCAATCCTCTAAATTAATTATTCTTTCACCACAAGGCTGTTTGTAGGACTTTGTGGTATGCAAAATGGCTACTGTATTTGCTTATAAAACAATCCTAAAGTTGATGGAAATTATTGTAAAACACACTGAGGCATTTTAACATTTGACACGCAGATAGAATGCTTCTTTGTTTTCTCTTTGATATAATAAACCTTCTTGGAACAGCCAGAGACAAATGTTCCCGAAGCATCATGTAACCTCATCTTTTGTGCAATAGCTTAAAGTAAAGAAAATGGGAAAAGGCCATATAGTTCTGTAAAACTCATCCCTGTATTGCATTAACTTTCCCATCACAGCATATCACACTGCATACATTTGGAACAAATCTAATATTTTCGGTTTCATTACCTTTCTTAATAGATTATTCCAAACATGTATCACTCTTTGAGCAAAGACTGTATTCTAAACTTCTTACTAATTTCCATGTCCTCTGGTCCTACTTTCTAGCTATCTTTGAAGCAATAGGGCTTAACATATCAATACAATATAAAATTTTAAGCATTTTGATACTTTCCCGACCCAGAAAAATTCACAGTCAAATAATTTTACCTCAGCGTAAAAATCTTTTTAACTTTTTTTTAGGATGTTTCTGGAAGGAATACTTTACACACATGTCTTCTGGTTGTTGCTCCCTTTTAAAGTTTAAAGTATACCAATTGGTTTTAAGATCAACAATAAAAACCATTACTGTTCCTCTATAAATACAGATAGGTTTAGGAAAATGAGATTCACTTTGCATTCTCCTCTGTTGAAGACTGTCCTCTTCTATCATGCCTATTGGCACTTTTGCTTTCTCCCCAGCTCGGAGACAAACTCCGCCATTGTTAAACACTTTGAGATGTGACTGCTGAAGGGCGCTATATAAATTCAAGTTGTGTTTTTGTGTAGTTTCTGTTGCTAACTTTAATACTACGTTCAATTAAACAGGGAGTGCTGGTGTCATATTTAGGATAATGTCTGAGGTGTGACTGAGCTGACAGGATATAGGAAATGAATTGCCAGAAACAGTTACAATAATGTACATTTCTAAAAGCACTTTGGGTCATTGATGGTTAATGATTCCTAAGTTTTCTTCTGCTCTTCCTTGGGAGAATTAGACACAAAGTACCCTCTTATTACCACTGGAGATCTCTCCAATCTAGAGTTAGCTGCAACTACTGAAAGAAAATTAGTATTCTCATTCCTAAAGGAGAATTCACCTCATGAGTGTCCCTTTTACAAATCAAGCAGCTGCCATTTTTATTTCCTGTGAGTTTTTGCTGATCACTTGGGTTTTTATATAATATTTATGGCACAAAATGATTTAGAGTTAGGAGCAAGTGTTACACTTGCCGCTCCTAATTGATTTGACCTGGTGGAGAGCTCTTTGAATGACGAAGAGCACGCACAGAGTTACTTACACTAACAGGTATATCTCGCAACTTGATCTTTAATAACATTCTAACAAGGAATGTGAAAGAAAAGTTTGCATGTTGATAGTGCCGTATAACATTAAAAGGTCTTAAAGTGCTTGAAAATTAATAACCCTCAAGTATTGTGGCTATTTGGAGGCAAATGCAGTAACCATTTGTGCCAGCCAATGATCCCTTATTGGACAATTGAAAATACCACCCAAGAATTTTGAAGGGTCCAAATGTAGTCCAAATGGTTTCAGACCACATATATGGATTGATAATAATAATTAATAATAACCCTTGCATTTAATAGAGTGCTTACAAAATATCTCAGAGTGCTTCATGGCGAAATGCTGCCAAGTGTAGCGACTGTATAATTTATAGCAGCAACCGCACAGCAAAGCTATGAAGTCAATGAACAATTTATCTCGAGGATTGTCAAACAGAACACTAGGGCTTACATTACAATGGTGAGAACCATTACCCTGCTGAGACCCCTGGACTCCAATGCAATTTAATTTCAAATTGCATGGCTCAAAACAAATCTGTTGTTTCTTTAATTAAACATTTTTTTCATCCTAATTTCCATTAAAATAAAAAACTTGCATTTAATAGCACTTTTCAAGTTTTTGAGGACTTCTCAAAATCTTTCACAGGATTTACTGTAAAATGTATTTGTACGCATAAACATGTAGGCAAAAATAATATTGGAAATGGAAAAAAACATAAAGATAAGCATATTTTCATTATTTATTGATGTGCAAATTCAACTTGAGACCCTTAGACCATTTCTTTGTCTGCAATATTTGTTGACTAAACCTTTTGGCTAAATGTGCAGAATGGATTTGAAAGTCATGCCACACCATTCTGGGAGCTATTGGACTGGCTGAGGACTACCTAACACACACATATACACACACAAATACACACACTTTAGTTTATGTGGGAAGCTGCTAAGCAGCATTCTCATAGAAAACTTGATTTATCTTCTTTGTACTCAATCCCTACAAAACTCCAAGCAGAAGTGCTTCAACAGGACTATTGTCAAAGCGTGATAACAGGATTTGTCATTCCGATTTCAATCCAATCTCTGTTAGCGTTGCAAAAATAAAAAGTTTAGTAATTGACAAAGAGAACGAAATTCACCTGCTTTTTTAAATCTCTCACATAAAAGCCTATTAATCCATCCAAACTTCTATTCATCCCTGCCATAGCAATGAGCCAGTAATTACAACACAACTGGGGATCGTGTACTATGCTGTAATGAGTTTCTCTGCAGAACTTTCTCAAGGCCAGCACTGGGCAGATGAAAGACTTTTCGATTCTGATGTTCTGGGACCAGGTCTTTTGGAATCATGAAATCAGACCATTTTTTCTCTGTTATTAAATCATTAATTGAAACATATTCCCACTATCCTTTGATCTTAGCTCGAGACAGGTTTAAAAATACTGTTACCTGTAAATAGTGCATCAACAAAGGAAAATGTTGCCACTTGGGAGATGTGTGAAGGAAGCGGTTCTGTCACCTGAGTGATAATATTATGAACAAAGAGAAGGTTTGCATTAGTAACACAGACACATCAGAGGAGATTTTCTCTACAAAGGACAGGGAACAAAGATGGTACCAAAAGCATATGTTGTTTTCAAAATTTTAAATTAATTACAAATGTTTCTGAACAAGCTGATCTCGATGATATCTTAGTATGTATAATATCCCATTACTTATTACTATAAGAATATTCGTTCATCAACAGTTTTTCATAATCTATAGTTTTACAAAGCGAATTTTTCATCCATTTAAAAAAATTATCCTTGCCTTTGATGTAGACTGTGGCTGAGAAGTAACTTCTTCCCCTGAATTTAGATCCCAGAGAAGAATGCTCGGAGGAAATCTTAGAGGTGTGTGACATTTTAAATGGATTGAAAAAATAAACCCAGAACAATACTTTTAGGATGCATCAAGAAAGTAATAACAAAATAATTATTTTTATTGCATTTAATATAGCGCCACATCATATCTTCGCGATATCTCAAAACGTTTCACAACTTTTTTTTACTGTGAAGTGTAGTGACAGTATATTTGAACCAGAGAACATAGGATCAAAGCAGCTCAGTACATATACCAGTTGTTTTTTTCTTTACTAAGGGGATAATTAATACATGGAATAGATTATATAATAATAATAATCCTTGCATTTGATATAGCGCTTTTCACATCGGGAGGACGTCCCAAAGCGCTTCACAGAATATACTGAAAAGTGAATTGACTCTATATTTGTGGGCGACAGCCAATTGTGCACAGCAATGTCCCACAAACAGTCGTAGATTGAAAATGACCAATTTATTATTGTTTTGTTTTTTGGAGGGATTATTATTAGGTGTGTGGAGTAAGGAAACTTGCCCAAGGTTTCTCCCTGCCTGGAATTGAACTCAGATCTCTCACTTGCAAAGCGAGTGCTCTAACCACTGAGCTACAGGACTCCACTTGCCAGGAAGGGTGGTTGAGGCTGGGCAATAGACACATTTTAAAAAAAAGTTAATGTCGCAATGGTAGGAAATTGACCAAAGGGCCTTCTTCATCCCAACTAATCTAGTTCTCTGTGGGGCGTGAAGCGGAGAAGTGGATGTCATGCAGATAAGAATGTTTTGTTCAAAAACTGCACCACAAAAGACATTGATACTGCGGGTAATGTTTTCTTGTGCTTTTGATGGTGGTCATAACTACTATTATCCACATCATGTATGATGCTAAAGTCATATTCGATTCATATGCACCAGTCTTTTCTCTGAGTCAGCACCGGCACCCAGGCCAGTCATCGGCCCCAGCACCATCATCAGTATCAGCAACATCAAATTACATTTGTATAACGCCTTTCACATCGGGAGGACGTCCCAAAGTGCTGGACAGACACAGTTATGGACCCGAGCTGAGGGTCGGGGTGGGGGAGTGGGGAGATTGAAAGCACGGTCGAAGAGGAGGGTCTTGAGGTGGGTCTTGAAGGTGGCAAGGGAGGGGGCGAGACGAAGGGACTGCGGGACTAGCAGCAAATTGGAGGAGGAGGTAGCAAAGCCCACTAGGGGCTTTCATCCCCGACTGACCCAGGAAGTCTTGGCGGAGGGGGGTGGAGGGAGCAACAGAGGTCACGTGGAAAACATGGAAGCAGATGAGCACTTCCAAATCCTCCTCTGAGATCCTTCTCCTGTCTCCCATTCTCAGGAACATAGACCCAGTGCTCATCAACATCAAGCCCTGCACTGCACCCCATAGAAAAGCAGAGAAAGGTGTGGGTAATGTAACCAAAGAGAGAAATTGTGGTGGAACATAGAGCAATGCAGAAGTGAGGCATTCAGCCGACAAGAAGGGCAGGTCCATGAGGAAGCACTTACAAAGACTTTACAGTTCTCTGAGATGTGAAAAGGATGCATTAGGTGAGGAGTCATGTGACGCTGAGGGGTTCGACGCACTCAATAGGCAGATGATGGACTTCTTGCAGAAAATGAAAGAAAATATAAGAGAAAATATCCAAAGCACACAACACCTAACTGCAATATCAGTGTCCAACATATAGTTTGAAGATGCTGTGCATTGTCCAGAATCTGGCATAGAGAGACTGTAAGACAGAATCGACATGGCCCGAGACGTAGCAAAGGACTATAAATGGTCTGTGAAGACCCTTGCCAAGTTCATCTAAACAGATTTAGCAGAACACATATGTCGCCTTCAGGAGAGAGTCGGATGCTTGCTAGATTGACAGTCCAGATGTTGTTGGGAGATCTACAGATGTCATGGGACTAGCAGACCATTCAAGGGAGTGACAGAGTTCCCCCATATGGACCAGCTGTCACCTCCGCTGCTCGAGCTGTAGCAGGAGAGTAATTCAAACAACTATAAGGTGAGTATGGAATACCATACACCCAATACAATGTTTGATCTCCTGCGTGCTACACTTACTGATCAGTTGTGGGGTTATAACATGTCTCCCATCTGCCTCTAGAGTTGGAGAAGCTGGAAAATTATAATTATAATAATTATGATAATCAATGCATTTAATCCAGTGCCTTTCATGTCAAAGTGCTTCAAAGGATTTACTGTACAGTATAGTACTGTACAGCACTCTAAGACATCGTCCTGCGTGAAGGGTGCTATATAAATGCAAGTTGTTATTGTTCTTGTAGTAATTGGGTATTTTTCTAGGTCAACACGCTAGTCAATTTGTACACAGTAATGTTCCACAAAGAGCCATGAAGTAAATGACCAATTTTATTTAGGGTGTTGTTGGCCAGGACACCAAGAGGAATTGCCTTCATTTTTCTAATAGCGCCATGGGATCTTTAACATCAACATGAACAAGTAAAAGGTACCAGTTTAACCAAAGGCACCTCCAATAATTCAGCACGTCCCCAACAATGCATTGGAGATTCAGCCCAGACTACGTGAATTTAAAGTCCCAATGTTGGTCTTGAACCCATAAGCTTATGGCTCAGAGGCAAGAGTGCTACCAACGGAGCCACGCTGACACACAGATGGTTCTACCCCACAGCCACAAGGTGAGGGGCTGGATGGTTCTACCCCACAGCCACAAGGTGAGGGGCTGTTGGAGGATAGTGCAATAACATTAGCAGATTCATGTGACGTACTGTAGCTGGAATCTGGCCATTTCCATCTTCCATGCATGGTTGGTATCTAGGAAGAGGAAACACATGGTATAGCACACTAGCGGACAGCGGTGACTTGTTCTATGGTTGAAATTTTACCCGAGTGTTACACATACAACAACAACAACAACAAGATTCCATTTATAAAGCGTTATATCACATAGAACCTATGTTGATAACGTTGATATCACATAGAACCTATACAACAAGTAGGTATTTTCATTGCATTAACGTGGACTAGATTTGAACTCAGAGTCCAAAAGTAAACATAGCTCATAAAGCTTCTAAAGCACACAGTCTCACTCTGATTTGAAATATTACAACAATCCCCCAGATAAAATTGATCATTCACTTTATGGCTGTGTGCAATTCGGTAGTTGCATTCACTGCCAAAATACTCTGCGAAATGCTTTGAAACATTTCATTCTTATAGGTGCTATATCAAATGCAAGGAGTATTATTGCTAAATTAGCAGACTCACTCAATTGAACACTAATCAAGGATTATGTGGAAAATTCTCAATAGTACAAAGGTTGATGCTTTTCTGAGATTATGGTTAAACCATATTATTGTTGTGGCAAAGCCTGCCCTATGTTGTGTTTGACCTGGGAATATTTGATACTGGTACTGAGTCCAAAATGTTTCATTTCTCATACTGGCATCTCTCACCTTTTATAAAAAAATCATCAAAAGCTATATTTTTCAAACACTTCCAGGAAGATCAGTACTGTAACACTGCTGCTAACCTTTGTTGCAATGTTCCGCATTGCAATTCGACATAACACTATGACGTTTCACATCAAGGAGCAGAGGTTTGTAAACTTCAAGCCATAAAGGAAAGATTAAGGGGTTAATTACTGGTGAAGTGGTCAAAATGCAAGCCAACAAAAGTAAAACTTTTCCGCACTTAGTCTTTGGAAACTGTATAGTAAAAATTAGCATAACTGCCTCTGGGCACAAAAAAGGAGTTTATAAGGAACACTGTGCTTTCAACTGCAAATGTCAATCTTCTTGTGTGGAAAGACTATAGGGAAGTATTCTGAAGTTGTGGCTTGTAGCAGATGTAGTGGATGTTGAATATTCATTACTGAATGAAAAATTGAAAAGGAATCAAATTTATTAAGAATTAAACTGCTCTGCATTCCTCTGACAGATTCATGAGTTGGTCTGCGACAAAACTTAATGACAGATGTTTTGGTACCAGCACCTAGAGCCCGAGTAATAGAAAAGAAATTGCTTTGAACTTCAACTGAGCTTTAAATGCCTCAAATCAATAGGGTCACAAAACTCTTTAAAAGTATGATGAGGTCTTGCCCCAGCAGATACTCATAGTGGCATGTTGATGGGCTTCCAAAGAGCAGGTCATAAAAATTCAGGCTTTTCCTTGAAAAGGAGCTTTGTGCTTGAGAGGTCCATTTAGACTGACTCTTCAGTGCAGACAAACTCAAAAGATGGACCATGATAGTATTTCTGTCTCCAGACATCTGAATAGGAGTGTGACCCCAGAAGCTTGTGAATTACTTCTGGAAACTTAATCTACAAGTTGGCCTCTTCACATGCACACCACTGAATTCTTGTTTACTCTTAAATGGCTGTCACAAGACCTATTCATCAAAATCAAAAGGGAAGATGTTCGCATAAGGTTGCTTCAAGTATTGCACCATTAAATAATCATTAGACCTTATTGCAGGTTTTGAGACGACTTAAAACTCTGCAAAGCTGCCTTTTACCATTCATCAAGACTGCATTTAAATGGGATTTTGTTGTGATAAAAGAGTGCGTTGTGTGTCCATCTTTATTAATTTCACAGCCTCATTCTTTCCATGTGAGAGGAGTTATTTTTTAAACTCCAATAAAAGGAGAGAAAAGCAGATGGCAGAATCCTTCAATATCTGTTTGCTTTATTTGCACAGCCTAACGCGGTAAAGTGATTCAGAAAGAAGCCACTAGATTAAGCCAAGCAGGGACATTAAACAGTGCTTGGAGGTGGGGGAATGGTACAAAGGAGCTGGATGATTTATGAAACCTTTGTTTAATTCTAATGATTTCTGCCCGAACAAAGGCACACTGAGCAGGCTATACTGAGAAGAATGAAGCATAAGGAACCTTGACCATGGCAGTGAACGTACAGAGTGTTGCATACACCAAACTGATGTATGGTCCATTGTATATGTTTTGGGAAAGCTGGAATGTTGCTTAAATGGAAAAGGATGAAGTACTTTCAGAAGCACTTTGCATTTTTGAAATATCTTTTAAAAAACATAGTACTTTCAGTGTTATTTTAACTTTAACTAAGATCAACAGTAAGACTAAACTATCTGTAAACCCTTCATGCTGTAGCTGGACTTTATAATCTGTCATTGTTTCTTTTTTTAAACGATTGCTATTGCAAACCTTTCACATTGTATTCTCTCTGCATAAACTTGTTCTGCTTCTGTTTTTTATTCCACGTTACTTCACATTACACATTGCTAACAAGTTAACAGAATATCCATGATTTTATTAGATCTCGAAATTCATAATAAATAAAATCTGTAAAGTGAGGTTTCTAAAATTATGTGTATAACCAAATGTTAATGACAGTTTTACACTGCAGTGATATTGATCTATGGTCACAGAAGTGATTAAGAGATTGTAATGAAGTCAAAGGAACTATTGCGTATTCAGGGTCGTTTCTGTAACCTGGAGATCAATGCTTATAGCCTAAAAACGGCAGTTAGTATTTGTTTTACTGCTTCACAACAGCCTCAGATGGGGCAGGCCCCTAACCTCCTTTGATCCAATTTTTCAGGATACCAACTGTACTGTCTTCCCATTACACTAGCTTATTTACTTTGTGAATGACTGCAGTGAGCTGGTCTCAAAACTCTACACTCTGTAACTCATTCCAGCCGTTACTCTGCATAAAGAAATACTTCCTGGTGTCTGTTCTGTGCTTTCCACTCAGTCTTGAACCTTCACCCTCTTAGTCTACAACCTCAGAGTATCTGAAAATATTTTCAGTGCTGAGCTTTTTATAGATTAAGGTTTTCAGCTTTGGATTAAGCATCTTTTGCAATAGTTATTCACGTGATAGTTATTGAACTCTACAAATTTCTTTCCAAGTTCATTATTGAAGGAAACTTAAGACAATCTCTCCCTATGATGTTGCCCGCATTGTTCACTACACTGTTCACCACACTGTTCAGCACAGTGCTCACCATACTGACTCAAACCTGAGATATTGGGTCTTGAATGCTTTTCCCCATAGTTACATGGCGCTCACCATACTGTTCAAGAGCTTGTTTAATCCTTAAATAATAAACTAAAAATATTCCTCGCATTTGAAATTGCGCCTTATAATGTTGTCAAATTGGCTCAAAGTGTTTCACAGGATTTACTATAAAGTGTAGTGACTGTCTATTTGTAGACAAATTATCCTTCCTCTCCTCAGTCCTCACTATTCTCTCTATGAAGCACTTAAAGATATTCATCCAATTGGAAGGCTCTATATAAGTTAATGTTGTTATTGTTGTAGCAGTACCTCAGCTAAACACCAAAGCTGAGTCTTCCCAACCTGATAACTATTAGCCTCCTTTTGATGGTTGTTAATATTGCTTGTAACACCATAATGTTGCTTGTCCTCTATTACATGTATTCTTTGTTGAGGTCCTTTGAATTCTCCAATATGAGAAATCAATGCACAGTTCCATTAGAAAATGCAATTGCAGAGATCAGACAGACAGTAATGATTTTTTAAAGTAAATCATTGATACAATTGTGTTACCTGATAAGTGTCTCTATTTTCCTTTGGATTTCTGCTGTATTAGCAATATCAATTGTAGTAGTTCAGTTAACTGTGCATTTTATGATTCAATACATTTTATGTTTGACTGAACTGTACGGAATTCTAACCAAGGCTTGCAAGTTTCTCAGTGAGAAAAGGCAGGAAAATGGAATCAAAAAGTGAAACATAATGGCAGACCAGGCTTGACAGGTTAAATGGTCTACGCTTGTTCCTATGTTTATAAAGGGTTGATATATTAGGTGTGCTGTGATAACGTGATAGCTATCTCTGGTAATAGTTACCATGTCTTTGATAAATTTGTTAAATTAAAACCTGTCATGAATTATTACCAGTTATAATTATCATACTACACGTCACAATTTTGACACTTGTGTTTCTTTACTCTTAGATACTGTGAAGCGCTTTGAGACGGCTCAACGATCTAATAAGGCGCTATATGAAATGCAAGGATTATAATTATATTATTACAATTTAAATCATTCTGTAGAGGTAATATCTTAATGGTTTTCAGTGATGGGTCAGCTAGACCAATAACACTGTCACTTTTCATATGAATGGATGTTACTTTTCTTAATATATTTGAGCTTCCAAAAATCTTTTTCACGAGGTATTTTGTCAAGCCATTCCTGAATAGTTTTATTAACAGTCCCAGTTGCACCGATAAGACAATCCATAAATGGCTTGCCAAAATGCGTGGTGAAAAAGATATCAATGTCATTCAAAAAGTAGCTATTTCAGCTACCAAAAAAAATGTGCTTTCAGCAAACTGGCCAAGGGGCTTTCAGAGTAGAGTTCCAGAGGACAGGGGCATAGTAGGGGAAGGCTCAGCCACTAATAGTGGGACTAAGGGAGCGAAGAACAAGAAATTAACCAGAATCATAAGAGCCGAAGGTGAAGACCAGCATCCATTTATACAATAAAGGATTGGAAAAGACTGACAAGTCAATGGGGATTAAAGGATTGAGATAATATCTCTGCATAAGGAAGAGTACAGTTTCAACAGTGCCTATACCTTAACCACAGTTTTTTGTTACTGTCAGTGTTTTGTTTCAATCTTCTTCCTGCAAGGCAACACTGTGGCTCAAGGAGTTTTATTCTCTTGCACAGAACACAAACTAAACTCTGAGCACCTGTAGCGTATACTACAGGGAGAGGGCAAAAACACATAGGTGGCCATATGATAAATCATCTACAGGCACTCAAAGAATGATTTATAATATGTTTATGAGTACAGTCGTGAAAGTAACAAATTGATTTAATCTTTAAATGGTTCTGAATCCCTCAGGCCTTCCTTGTTAGAAGATTCATTTGAATTGTGCTTTGGCATAGTCAATCTTTCATACCAGAAAGAGGGCACTCAGCCAATTGGGTCTGATTTATAATCTATTCTGACTCCCTATTATACAACTATTATTTTGCTCACAACCTTGGAAATTTCCAGAGAATTACCAGGATGTGGAAGAGTATCCCCAGGTCCTTGTGCTGTGGAAAACAATGATGTAATTGAATTCGTGTTATAAACATAGCTGGTACATGCAGGTTGGATGATCACGTGATGTAGAGAAGATTATTACAGGAAAAAGCAAAGCAATAAGTTATTCACCAATGTGGACATATTAGAACACTTTTGATTAAACATGCGGTAGAAGAATAAAAATGACAGTATTTAGACAAGGATGTATTTACATTATGGTGGGGACAAGATTTATGGCAAAAAGTTGCCCCAGACATAAAGTTACAGTGTTCAAAATATTTAGAAACACTAAATGAGGGGTTGCACAAGGGAGGCTTGGGTTATCCTGATAGTGTCTGCTGAGGGAAATCTGCACTTCTTTGACTACAATAGCAAGTTGGATTCATATATTCATGTAGGATAATATCTTGGAGCACTTTACAAGTGTATTGACTTCAGTTACTTGCCTAACATCTGCTGCTGATTCCATTTCTGGCTACCCCCAAACATCTTCCCTCATGCCGTGCCACCGCCTCGAGATGAAGAATTCTCAGATAGTAGCCAGATGACAGTCTCCCTCTAGTTCTTCTGACTCTGTGCTTGGAGATGCTACAGACTCCATTCAGCCACTCCTTGTTCCCTCTACCTCAGACTGAAAGGATGATTCAGTCTTCTCTGCTCCATAGCATTAGTTATTACTTAGCAAACAATGCCCTGTGCTATCTCCAATGATTCATGAAAGAGACTAAGAGAAAAATAAATCTTTTTTCACATTATCCAACAAGCCAAAATAAAAATATCCCAAAAGACATTTATAAACATGCCTTATACTGCATAGAAATGTTGAAAGCATAGAAATAATAGAATGTTACAGTGCTAGCGCAAGAAATTCAACCTATCAAGTCTATGCCTGTATTTTTCCCCACATGAGCCGTCTGGTCTAAACCAATTCTCTTGCTCGCTCCCCAATACCCTGTAATATTCTTCTATTTTCAAGCACGGTGAGTGGGAAATGTACCAGGTAGGAGTTTTTGAAGGACAGTTTGAAGCACTTGGATTATAATGCTTTCCAGGCACATGTAACAGCAACTGTTTTCTTGATTATGCTGTTCCTTACAGCATGTTGCACTTACTCACCATGAAGGGCACACCATTCTTATTCGCATATCAAAATCTACTCACTTTCCACAGGCATTTCAATAGAAGTCTTGAATTTTCTGTAACAAAACCATCTCGGAGATCTATGAGAAGAAATTCCACCTGGGTCCCAATTTACTCTATTTATGTAGCATTTCGGAGCATCCAGAATTTGGCAAATTCGTAAATGCAGCTTTAATTTTGAAGCTGTAAATCTATAAGTTCTTTTAAGAGCTACGGAAAGCCAACTTCAAAGTGAAGACTGAATTCCACAAGTTGCCAAATTCTGGATGCTCCAAAATTCTACATAAATAGAACAAATCTAGACCCGGGTAGAACTTCAACTCACTAATGTTCATACATGCAACTTATATGTAAGATTAGTTACAGAAAATTCAATGCTTTGCTGATTTCCATATATATACAGTCACAGAAATAGTTTTCTAAGCAACTGAAATTCTATACTATCTACTTTTCCAAATAGCTTTCTGTCAGGGGCAAAATAAATGAGGTGCAGTTTATCTAAAGAAAAACAATGGCTACAAGAATAACAGGAATTCTTTTCTTTCTCCCTCCTGGTTTATAGCACTGCCCTGCATCTCTTCAACACATCAAAACGAGGAAGAAATTCTGAGAGAATCTGGCCTGCGTTGTGTTAAGATGGTGTATCTCTGTGCAATGTCACACGGGTTCACTTCTGCTTGCCGTTTATCTGCTTACACTCTCAGGTCTCTTGACTGCAGTAATCACATCCCACACACATTCTGACAGCAGCCATGGCTTCAGCCAGCTTCCAGAGACACAACCGAGCCTCGAGAAAGATGTCAGTGTTCCAAGAGAGCAGATGGTGTGTTTTAATTAACCCTTTGAGGGTTAGCAAAGGATTTTTGGGACATATAAATACACACGGTACATGTTTTTGATTGATTACAGATTAAAACCTGATCTAACTTCTTGAGACTTTCCTTTACATTCTTCTGACTAACATTGCATTTTAAATTATTTACACTGTGAGCAGGTATAATTTGTTTGAGCTCGTCAATCAACCATATATTCATATCATTGAAACATCAAAGAAATCAGCTTTTTGTCAGTTTAGCTCATTCGCACTCTTGCCTCTGGGTCAGAAGGTTGTGGGCTCATTCCCTACATCAAGACATAAGATCACAGTCTAAGTTGACTCAGGGAGTCCATTACTCAAGGAGTGTTGCGTGGTTGGAGGTGGTGGAATTCAGATCAGAAGTTTAAAGTAAGGTCCTGTCTGCTTATTTTATCAAAGATCAAGTTATGTCAAAAAGGCCTGTGCCTATTTCACAGGACACTGATTAAATATGCTCACTCACTCTGATCTTTCCTTGTGGTACAAATCAGAGGTGCTCTGGAACTCTTTCCCTAAATGTTTCAATTTGCAGCTTCTTCTCTGTTTTCTAAAATCTGACCTTCTAAAGACTGTGCTTTCAGTCAATTGTCTCCTACCTGTACATAGCACCTTTTAAATCTCCTTGGTTAGTAGAGTAATATAGTGGTGAGTATTCCCACATGTCATACAAGACACTAGAATTTGGTTCCTCAAAGTGAGGTGTTAACCTGGCTCAGTTACCAGTTCTCTTGTCTCAGAGTCAGAAAGATATGAGTTCAAGCTTGATGTTGGGACTTTAATCTCATAGTCTAGACTGACACTTCAATGATTTGCTAAACAGAAATCCCGTCAGCCTGTTCAGCTGATAAAGATCCCACAGCATGTGGAGAAATCTGGTGTCCGGGCAAACAATCCTCCAGATAAACTGGATATTCATTTCACGACTGTTGCGGGCCTTAAAATACAGTATGGAGAGATTTGATTAAAGATAAAGCCAAATAAAATGGCAGCACCTGTTTCCAATACTTAAATGCACGTCTCAATGATGTGATAAGGCGCTATATCAAATGTAATTATTATTACCCTAAACAAGTCCTAAATTCTGCATTACCTGCTGGTGATGTGGGTGTTCTGCATTTATGTGTTTATTGTATCATAGGATTGAAGTATACACTTTGCCTAGCAGTCAAAGAGTTAATATACTCTCAGTATAGTGGATGCTACTTTTAAAATGTTGACATTTATGTTGTTTAATTTCAAACCCTCAGAACAGACCGTGAGACAGACGGGAGACTTCACCAAAGAAGGTCAGGCAATGGGTTTAGTCACACTGCGTTGGATAAAGTAAGCAGCAAACAGATGGACAGAGTGTGGTTTATTTGATCCACTGCTGTTTGCAAGGAAGTAATTGTCTTTTAACCTGCAGAAAACAGAGTACTACCAGAGGACAAACAAATTAAACATTGCTGGCTGGAACACATATGACACTGTTTGTGTAACATAACATGCTCTAAGCCCTACTCTTTGTTCTTAGCAAACTTTACATTGACCATATGTAACAGGCAGTGCAGATGAATGACAGCTCTACTATTAATGGCTCTGAAAATGTCTTAGAGATAACTGATCCGTGGAATGCATCCCTGTTACTTGGAACATTTGTTAAGTGGCTTGCGATTAATAAGGGTGTGGTTTACAGCGTTTTAAAAGGGTCTACAATAACAGTAGATCCGTCTCAGAATAGGTTCTGGCTTTTACAATGTTACCAGTAACAAGTCGTACCTGATAATAATGCATCATAAATGTCATGTGTTGAAGTCAGTCTTAACATTTTAAAATGAGAGCACAATCTTTTCTGTGCCTGATTTCCCACTATTTTTGGTACATTTCACCACAATGTGGTGTTGCGAACAATATATATTTATCTGTATAAAAAGTGTCATCTAATGGACCCAGAGATGAGAACCAGGCTTACAACACTCTTTGGATATGTTTTTTTTGAAACAGAACTGTCTCCAATGCATTTTGAAAGGTCATACTGTTCAACATTAAAGAAAATCAAACATGTTAAGCTATTGCAATATAAAATACTGAGTTCAGCTGAACAGTATTATAGCAAAAGAGGAGAAAAATCAAGGTTTGTTTGGGGGAGTTGAATTTCATTTCAAGAAAACACATTATGAGCTCATTCCATCGAGGTCAATAAATGTATAGACCTGCGGAAAATCACTCCTAATACGCCAATGTGTAACGAAACAAAGTCTTAAATCTCTTCCTGCTAGATCATCCCATGTGGGGCAATGTTACCACACATTTACTGCCAACTCTGATATGTTATTGCTAGCAGTGAAGTACCACTTGGAGTAATTACCAATGCTCCACATTGCCCACTTACTACTAAGCACAGCTCTTGTGGAACACTGTTCATTGACCAACACCAACTAAAGCCAATTGGGGTGGATCCTATTTGAATAAGCGAGCAAGTATTGTTTCATCGCTTTGAATGGTGTGGGGAAGAGCTATTAAAATTGCACTTGGACCACACCCAAGGTGGGGGATAAATACCATTTGTGGTCACACACTCAATCACAAATTTCTCAGTTATTTGATATGTGCATATACAGTATCTGTTCTGTGCCTTAAAGTGGTAGAGAGTCGTTGATTATTGTATGATTGTATGATGAGATCAGAAAAAGAGTGTCAGGATTTTGGAGCAATGCGTGATGGATGAAAACTACTTACTCTGATTATATGGTGTGGTGCTGTTTTAAAGTCAGTACCAGATATGACAAAGTAAATACTGCACTGTTTCTGGAAGATAAAAAAAATCAACGACTGGTTTTCAGATTGTTAGTAAATTTACCAATTTATAAAGCTTGATCTGCTCAAACAATAATAGTTAATTGAGACTAGATCCATTGTGAATATGAAAACAGTGGCGATAATGGGTGATTACACAAAATACAAATTATGAACAAGGTTAACTGAAAACTTCTTGCATCAGGAAATACAGCTTCACTATTAGCTTGTGCCAAACCTTTTCTCTCACTGCTTTTCTCTCTCTCTTAGTCTCTTTCTCAATCTGACTCGCTCTAATTTTCTACCTCTTTGTGCTTCTGACTGTCTTTCTCTCCCACACACATTATTTAACTTGTGTATGTCCCTTTCAGGTAGAAATTCTAGCTGGGTCGAGAGTTACTCCTGATTTTAGCACTTTAGAGCACCAAGAATTGGCAAATTGTTGAATTCAGTCGTAGTTCTTAAAATAATTTGCAGAAAATCAACTTCAAAATTAATATATTTAAGAATTTACCATACACAGCACCTTGGGACATCCTCCCAATGTGAAAGGCGCTATACAAATGTAATTTTGTATTGTATTGAATCTAGGCCCATGTTTAATTTCTATCCCATTATCTGTGAATTTCTCTAATTCTGATTCTCCCCCAGCTCTAATGCTAACATTGTACCTGTAATACATTGTTGAACAAATACGTTTACCTCTCATTGCTGGTTAAAGGTCGCATGCACTAGGAAACAGGTTAACGACATAAGCTCCTCTTTACAAGCACTCTGGGCACTACCCTGCATGAGGGGCACTATCTAAATGCAAATTGTTGTTGTTCTTGTTATATAGCATCATGGATTCTAATTGTTATGATCTCTAATTATTGGTATGTTTATCAGAATCAAGTCTGTTAACTGTGGTGGCCTTAATAATCCGTTCCTGAACCAGACTAGTCTGTAATACTTCCAGGCACTGCTGATGACAGACCCATCAGACAGGTGGCTGGTCAGCAGGATTTATAATCCTTGCATTTGATATAGCACCTTATCACGTCTTCGAGACGTCTCAAAGCATTTCACAGAATATACTGTAAAGTGAATTGACTGCATATTTTGTGTGTGACTTAGAGGGGTAGACAAGTTATTGGAAGCAGGATTCCTCCCACACTGCTCCTGTCCACAGCCATCGTGGGTAGGGTGTCCCTGGAAGGACAGGAAGCAGCTAGCCAATGTTCAAAACTTTGGGGCTCTATCTCACTGTGTGTATAAAATCTCTGAAAAAAATCTGTTTATAATCTTTTTGTGTCTGATCTTATCCTTTACACTGCATTTACTTATCCCAACATGAAACGTGCTATACAAATGTAATTTTGTTGTTGTTTTATTGTTGCAATCATTGTTTGTGTTTATTGTGCTTTTAAAAGTGCTCTCACTTGTTTCAATGATGAATTGTCTTCTGTTATGGTTTTGAAGTTTTAGATAACAGATATTAGCAGAACAATAATAAAGACAACTGTGGGGACAGTGAGTTTGGTTTGCAAATTTTGCTAAAGTATTTGTAACCAGTGCCTCTCAACGCCCCTTCATCAGGAGTCTCCTTGTCCTTCAAAACAAATCAAAACTTTTGAGATCAGCTTTTGAGTGGAGTTCTGAAGAGACCCCCCAGGTTACTTACAGGATTTACTATATCCAATTCCTTTTTGCAAATATCATAAATTATGCCCAATTGTATGAAGAAGCACTCTGTGCACACAGCAGTTATTAATAATAATAATCATTCTTGCATTTGAATTAATAACTTAACATGTGTTTTAAATGTCTCAAGGAGCTCCACCAGATTTGCTGGAAAATGCAGTGACTGTATTTGTGTCCGAACATTTTATCACCTTGGTACATTGAACAAATAGAACATACACTCGATGAAGAGACATTTATCTGTGTTTAGATTTATGTGGCATTTTAGAGAGACACATTTTGGAAAATTCTTCAATATAGCACTAACTTTGGAGCCAGTTTTCTGCAAGTTATTTTAAGTATGACAGAAAAACAACTTTAAAGGTAAGACTGAATTAAACAATTTTCCAAATATGAATGACATGAACTGCTACATAGAGTAATAATAATAATATATGGCAGTATAAAAAAAGTATCTCTTATAATCATCAGTGCAACCGAGACTGTTAATAAGACTATTCAGAAATTTTGACAAAATACTGATGAATAAAATATCAACCTCCTGCAAAAAGTAGCTGTTTTAGGAAGTTCAAACACACTAAGAAAAGTAATATCCATTCTTATGTAAAATGGCAGTGTTATTGATCTGGCTGACCCATCACTGAAAAACACATAGAAACTACCTCTACAGAGTGATTTAAACTGTAATAACATAACAAATAACAATAATTAAAATAATATTAATAAATAATCATTGCATGCGGTGTAGTGCCTTTCAAGTCAGGAGGGCTTCTCAAATCACTTCACAGAATATACTGTAAAGAGCAGTGACTGTGTATTTGTAGGCAAATGTGGCAGCTCATTTGCATTCAGCAATGTCCCAAAACAGGTATGAGATGAATAACCAATTTTATTTGGAGGATTATTTGCCAGGACATGGAGAGGAATTCTCTTTTCTTTTCAAGAAATAAATCAAAACCTGGATGGATTTTCTCCCCAAGTCGGTATTTGTTTAAGGCAATCTGTGGGGGGAGAGTCTCTTTAAAATCCTCTCTTATTGTCACATTGATGTTTTTTTCAGTGAATCAGAAGTACATTTTCATTATTGGGACCCAATTGTACAATGGATAGTCAGAACAGGAAATATAGGAAACAAATAAATGTGAGGTTTACTCTTAATATTAAACATAGAGAAGAAAGAGAATATGAAAGAAGGAATATGGGAAAGCAGCAGTAAAATCTCTATATTTTGTATTAAAAAATTATGAGTAAAATACTATTACAATTTCAAAAATAAAGTTACCCCTGAGCAGCATTGTTGCATAATTGCAGTATGGTTTCAGCTTTATATTGCAGAAGCTGTAACTTAAAAAAGCTGGTTGACACAGGAACCATAGAATTCAGTGGAGCTCTCCACAATCTAAGGGTTAAACATAGTTTACTTCACTACTAATTTATAGCTGCCGATATAACACTATAAACACTTCTAGATTTATAGCTTGATGAATGAGATTGACTGAAAGGAACCTCCACAGGGTTATCATATGAATGAAATGGCATATCAGCCTCAGAGACACTTGAGACTCCCACATATTCCCATCAGACTAGCTGTTGAAGGGCTCTAGTCTAGAGAGCTCTGTTTTAGCAATTCCGCCAACCTGTGTGAGGGAGGTTAGCTGCCTGTAAAATAGTGTAGACATCACACTGACCATACAGCCAACCTGCTTTAGCCATTTGCATGTCTGTTGAAAGGATGACAAGTCCGAAGGTCACCCTCTCTTAACTGCTGTGACAAGGAAATAGGAGAGCTCTTAATCCTGATATCTGAGGTGTCTCTTCATGTGTTTTGTCTTTCTCCTTGATGAGACTAGCCTTTAGCGAGGATCCTGCAGTAATGTGGCATCTCTCTTTGTTCCTTCACTGCAGCAATATGCCCACGGATATAGGATCTCCAAAGCCATCTCCAATTCTATGCCCCTCCTCTTTGATAATTTGGAATTCCTCTTCCTTTTCCTCCTGTAATTTTTTTTCTTTCAAATGGTCAGCCTTGAACCAGGCTGCAGGTGAATTAAGTGTGAAGATGTGAGCAACTCAAATATGAATATCTGACTTTGTATTGCCTTAAACAATCTTATTATGGTGGACAAGACTTTGAACCTTAAATGCTTTATTTTCCAGAATAAGAAGAGCAATGAACATTGTCTATGTGCTATTGTTATGATCACCTCTTTCTGATGATCTAGACTGACTTGCACTAGGCTACTAGTGGTACATCTTTAACAAGGCTCATTCTGGTAAGGATTTGGCCACAGTCTGGATTCAGAACTTTTCTCTTTCACAATAATAATCCTTACATTTGATACATTGCCTTACACATTTGGAGGATATCTCAAAGGGCTTCACATGATATACTGTAAAGTGGAGTGACTGTATGTTTTGCAGGTGATCACCCCAGTGGAATTGCCCATAGCTGTGTCCCGCAAACAGCCAAGGCAGAAGGCAGAATATATTTTGTAGCCTATGTAGCAATGCAGAAATCTGTAGATAAATGGCCGATTGAAGCAATTCTTTATTTTGCAGTTATAGATGGATGTACAACCAACAGAACAAAAACAATGGAATACTTTCCAGCACCTTGGGACATCCTCCCAACGTGAAAGGCACTATGCAAATGTAATTTTGCGGTTGTTCTAACTTTGTATCAAACAGTACTGAGCCTGACTTCTCCAGTCACCTTGTAAATCGATGATAAAGCCACCTATTTTTCAGGCTGGAGTTTGTTGCCACTTTCTCACAGGCCACTTCAGCTCTGACTAAATTGTATTTGACACCAGCTCTCACATTTGGTTAGAGGATGGGACAACAATTCAATGCTAATCAAGAGATTCACACTTATTCTAACCCCCTATCAATACTTTACATTTTAAAGTCTCGGACACAGGAAAGTGACACAGACAGGAACCCAGCAGGCAAAATGCATTTGATGCAACAATCATTGGCTATCAACACATCAAACGGATCAAAGAAAGAATAGAACAAGTTAAATCAGGAGTCATATTGGCTCAATTGGTAGCACTCTTGCCTCTGAGTCAGAAAGTTGTGGGTTCAAGCCCCATTTAGGGATTTCAGCTCATAGTTAAGGCTGACATTTCAATGCAGTCCTTGGTTCCTTCCTTTGAACAAAATGTTAAACCAAGATTCCATCTGCCTATTCAGGTGGATGTTAGCGATCCCATGAAACTATTTAAAAAGAGAAGGAAGTTTCTTCTGGTGTCACATCATTGGTAACAAGGCCAGGTGATCACTTCTGTGAAGCACTATGTGACGTCCTCCCAATGTGAAAGATACTATATAAATATAAATTGTTTATGTTGTTGAAGAAATAACTAAATACTACTCCCAACATCTTCAGAATGGTTGGGCCAAAAGCACGGCCTCCCCATCATCACGCTATAGTTAGCAACATACCGTCTTATACCAACAAAAAGGACTCAGAGTTAACTGAGATTTGCTCTCTGAAACAACTCTGAGATTAACTCTCTGACACTAATTCTGTTCCTTGTTTCAAATATGTTGCAGAGATAAAGTGAACATTTCAAGCTAAAAATCAGTTCTAGTGACTATGTATCAAAAAATATCCGCTCACTATATTAACATCAAATCTGGTGGTAACTCAATTTTGAATGGTTTGGAGGGAGAAACCATTCTCCAAAGATCAAGATTGGGTGCTCAGCCTCAACCTGTTGTTAAGAACAAATTACTTCGCTAGTTTATTTTCTAATCATCACATATTGTATTAAAACACTGTCCTTGTTTTTCATATCACTTAAGCACCACAAATAATTTAAAGGAGTATTATGATATACCTGATTGGATAGATTATTATTATTCTCTTTTCAGCTAGTGCCATGGGATCTTTAACATCCATCTGAACAGTCAGATGGGTCCTCGGTTTAACATCTCATCCGAAGGAAACACCCACAGCACTGCATTGCAGTGTCAATTTAGACTAATACATTTTTAAAAAATTTCGTCATTCAATCCATGACTGCCATGTTTCGCCCACAAAATGCACAATCAATTCAGTTGACAGTATATTCTGTGAAGCACTTTGAGACATCCCAAAGACATGATATGGCGCTGTATCAAATGCAAGGATTATTATTATATTATTATCATAATTCCTGGTGTGGGATTTCAAACAACAACCTTCTGACTTAGAGGCGAGAGTGCTATCTACCACTGCGCTACTCTGACACATCTTCATGAAATAATGTTTGGCGAACAATGTTTCCAGTTTAGATAGAAGCACACAATTTGATGGTGTAAATTGTGTCAAAATGTAGTGCTGCACACAGTGATAACACAATGCTCTTATCCCTGCTTGAATAAAAGATTTTTAATACTGTTTTTTGTAAAGACAGTAATATCCCTTTAAGACTTCTTTCAGCACTCCAATGGCTTGAGAGCTTCATAAAAAACATGTTGATATGAAGATCTCACCCCTGAGACTGTCCAAACAATGTAGAAATCTTGCCACACTTGATTAGTTCTTCATTAATATTACCAATGTGGCTGCTTTGTCAGCACCATCTCAGCCAGAAATTCCTGAAAACACAGGGGCTTTTAATAGCTCCTTATTGGAGCGATCCACTTACAAACATCCAATGTGCATGTGCTAAGTTGGTTAATTTTAAATTTACAAAACAGCTGTCACAAAAGGCTTACAACTTTAGGTAACATGTCTATGTACAGGTGGAACCCGAAGAACATTCAGACATTTCCAAAATGTTACTGTAACTGTTTTGCAGAAGATAAACTTTTGTAAAAGTTCAAAATTGTTACAAGAGTTAAAACGTAAAGCGGCATGAATAAATGTTTTATTTAACATTAATCTCAGTGAAGTCACTCTGCAAAACAGTTTTGCAACTTCCATAAATAGCAGTAAGTGATGCAATGTATGTGGAGACAAAGCATTTAGTAAGCTAATGCTCAGTATCCACAGCAGGAGGCTCACACAGACCTTTTTGATGAGAAATGGATTGCTTGAAGCAAGGTTTTAATGGCAACTAATTTCACAAATTTGAAACTCAGCTCAGCCAACTATCATTTAACTCAACCATGACAAGACGATGAAGATTTTCTCACTAAGTCTTGAGTTCTTTAATCTAGGAAGCAAGCAGAGTGCTTCAGGCAACAATGAACCTATGTTTTTTTTAAAGCTTTGAGCCTCATTGTAAAGTAAGGAAAAAAACAATTTTGGACCGATATTACTTTCATCTGTTAACCCTGTATGTTGACAGGCTTCAAACTGAAAGAATCAGAACTGCTCGTACTGTTGAGAGTTTGTGTAAGGAATTTGTTGTAGGAAAATTAGTTGTAAGTATGGACTAAGCACTAAAGTAAATACCAGACAAAGATTTATCTCTCTGCTGTTCTTTGAAAGAACCACTGCTGCTTTGGGTAGTCAGATGCCTTTATGCATCAGTGTATGGAAGCAAAGATGGGACCACCAAGTGTTTCTAACAGCCCATGAGATAGATAATCCTGATTAACTGTAAAGAGATAGCTGGAAGGCAATTCCTTGCTCTCTTGCTCTCCTCATACACTACATACACACACTCCTTCCACCTGGTCAGGGTCAAGCCTGACGATGCATTAACAGTCTATTAAATCTATGAATCAGAAGCACTCTAGTGTATAAGACATTTTAATCCTGTAGATGCATGGAATCATTGACTAATTGTGAAGCTGCATTTGATGTATCTACAAGTTCATTGATGCCACCAATGCCTTTGGGCATCTTAGTTATGCTTGTTATTCTTGTCATGAAGCCACTCTATCCTGTCATGTAGCCACAAGCTACAATACAATACAAATTTACATTTATATAGTACCTTTCAATATCAGGAAGACATCTCAAGGCCCTGGACAGTCCAGGATTTCAATCTGAGCTTGGAGTGGGAGGGTACCAGAAGGGAAGGGGGAAAAGATGGCCGAAAGTGCCACCAAAAGGAATGTCTGGAGGCAGACCTTGAAGGAGGCGAGGAGTAGGTTTTGGTGTAGAATATGCAAATTCCCTGCTCGTCAGTTTCCCCAACTCCTCCCTCCACAGGCTGCAGATCATCCAGAATTCTGCAGCCTGTTTCCTCTCCTGCAAAAGGCTCCACGACCCTATCACCCCCATCTTCGTCCAATTCCACTGGCTTCTCATCACACAGAGGATACAGTTCCAGATCCTGGTCCTCACTTTCAAAACCCTCCATGTCCTTGAAAGAGTGGAGGTGGCGAGTATACCAGGGGACCTGGCTCCACTGCTCCCTATCTCTGCGACCTCCTAACCCTCTACCAACCTGCCCCACTCCCTTCACTCAGCGGGCTCTGCCTGCTTCACATCCCCCACCTCGCCTGCCCCACCATTGGCGGCAGGCCTTCAGCCACTGTGCCCCCAATCTCTGGAACTCCATCCCGCACTCCCTCCACTTCACCCCCTCCCTTGCCTCCTCCAAGACCTATCCCAAGACCCTCTTCGACCGTGGCTTCAGTCACCCTTCTTCCCCTTCTGCTGTCCACCCTTCCCAATCCCGACCCCCAGCTTGGGTCTGAAACACTGATTGTCCAGCACCTTGGTATGTCCTTCTGACATGAAAGCCGCTATACAAATGTAATTTTGTTGTTGTTTTGCATTCCATGGAAAATACTCAAAGACATCATGTGCTCAATTTTTGATGCAGAGATAAATTAACGGGCAAATGTGTTAGTCAGAATGAATGCAAGGGAACAAATCCAACCACCTACACGTAAGGCAATCAATCTAGCACTTGTTTCTGCTGCATTTAATATTTGCAGAATACTACAGCAGGTAAAAATTAACAAATATGGAAACCACAATGGAGAGACATTTACAACCAAAAATAAATACTTTGAGAATAAAGCACAGATGGGGATCTAATCTGTTTGGTATTGGCTGCATAGTTTCAAAATCTGCGGTTGAAGATATTGGGTGAGAAGAGGGTTGTAAATGGCACGTCAGATGTCCTTCCTCATCTTTAGTGAACTCACTGGGTCTTAACTGCATTGTTGACAAACTGGATTCACAAAGGATCAGAAATATTGGACCTGCCAATAATCAGATTTGTGTTCTGTTTGACAAGTCTTTCTCAAGTACTTGGTGGAAGTGGTTTCATTTTTTGTCATCAAGTTAAAAATTAGGAATATCTGGTAACAGTTTGCAGCAGATGGCAGTGGGTATTTTGCTAGCATTCTCCTCAAACATTTACTGGACGCTCGATTAAAATATGATCTCTTTCTTGCCAACCGGTGCCTAACACTTTTCTAAGCAGGGTGCATAGCCTTTCAGCGCCTTGGGACGTCCTCCCGACGTGAAAGGCGCTCAATAAATGGAATCTTGTTGTTGTTGTTGTTGCATCCCTGTGGGGAGAGTGCATGCACTGCATTTCAGACAAACGAAAAGAGTTGTTTATGTGGAATTCTTGGTATTTTGCTTTGGATACTCCAAAGCCTGGTGATGAGTTTCCATGTGTGTAGGATACCTGGCTCAACAAAAATATGTATACTTTCTGTATTTCTTAGCATTACCGGTAAATTAGAAAATATTGTTTACTGTAGTCCATATAACTTAATAGTATTTGTTTGTCAGCATCCACACTATTCCCCATTGTTAATAAATTGTTGAATCATTGTTGATACAGTTTACTTGCTGTTTTCTGAACTGCATAAATTTGTTTGCATCCTATTTTCCTAAATTATTACAAATAAGCGTAAATCACATTTCATAACAAACCAACACATGTTTGCTATCCATTTGTTATAGCCAATTCGTTTGCATTATTTGTTGTTATAGTCCACTGGATAGCTTACTTCATCAATTGCATTAAATTACTATGAGAGAAATGCAGAAAAAAAGCATTTTTACAAATTTGGTGCTACTGAGATCACAAGATCGATTCAGATGAAGAAGACCCTTTGGCCTATTTGATCTCATCTTTCCACCATCCTTGAATACCCACCCTTACAGTTTATCCATCACAGCTTCAAACTATTTCTTAAATGAATCCAGTGTCCCAGCCTAAACCACTCTTTCTGACAACCCGTTTCAATTGTTAATTCCCCTCTATGTAAAAGCATACTTTCTGTAAGTAAAAATTCCATTAAGCATCACCTTTGCTAAAGGTTGCTTTTAATGGAATTTCTTTTATGGTCCTGAATCACCTGGGTGCTGTGGGTAACCCTGAATGGAAATTTTGCTCAACAGCATTTGAGTAGTTGCTGCACATGCTTCCTGCCAAAAGAGCTTTTACGTTTGCACATGGGAGGATTCGTACGAAAGCTAATAGGAATTTCCTTTTATATGAGATAAAGTTCATCTCAAAAGAAAAGACTTTTTAAATGGGAGCATTGATTCTTGAGTAAGTACCAGTTTCACATCTGCCCTGATCCACATCTCACCCACAAAATACAGTCAATCCACTTTACAGTATATTCTGTGAATCTTTTTGAGAGATCGCAAAGACCTGATTAGGCGCTATATTAAATAGAAGGATTATTATTATTATTACTGTATGCCAGTCCTTCTCTTCAAAGACACCATTTCATGGGCTGATACAAACACACTGTAAAGCAGCAGGTAATTAAACATTTTTTTAAGGCTTTAAAAGATAGGGAAAAGCCAATATAAGAGGGTGAACTCTTTTCACAGTAATTTACATAATATGTACTTATCCATTGATGGACCTTTTAATTTTAAGATCCTTCTGTTTTTCTTTTCCACTTCCCCTCCCCTCGGCTATTTCTGCTGAGATTGTGAATAATTTTGTTCAGACAATGAGGGCTGATGCCTGGGTAGAGTTCCTGAGTCTGACAGTGTGAGGCAGATGAACCAACATGCACAGTTGAAAATAATGAGATTGCTGAATCGCCCTAGGTTGATAGCAGTATCGCTTCCAATGTTAATTCAGTTTCCTTGAACAGTTGGGATCAGTCGCTCCTCCAAGCTAGTTGGCCAATGATCTCATTGATACTGCATTTGAACACAAACATTCAGAAATTAACAGATAATGCAGAAAGATATTAAAGTTAGTAACCATTTTGTAACCATTTGATTTTTAAAAAAACATTTATGTGGGATCTGACCTGATCAGAATCGATCCTTGTAAGCTTTATTTTGTAGCATAAATCTTACTGAAAGGCTTTTGAAATGATGATTTTCAAATCAATGGCAATTCATCTTTTCAAAGCACATGTTTCAACAGCACATGCTTTGCCTTGGCTATGATAAACAGACACAGCACAAATCCTAATATCACAGTCAGCACAAGAACTTTAACTTGTATCATGTCGTAAGAATTTCCGCAAGCACTGCCATTTATTTTTTCTTTAAAATTTAGTATGTCCAATTATTTTTTTTCTGTTTTCTCCTCACTGGCTCATGTATCTCTTTTCCTGATCTGACCTCCTCTTGCTGGGATACAGACCCACATTTATCCCTGCATGAGATCAAGTTGGAGGGAGCAGAGCAGAGGGGAGAAAGTGGCCCAGGCTAGGTGGCGAAGGGTCAGTAACACTTAAGCATCAAGTTTATGAAATTGAATGCATATGCAGTAACCATTCAGAATTCATATCCAGTATTGCATTGGGTATACTCATTGGATAAACACTAAAACCAATAGGCCTTGCCATATTTTTGTATTATGTCTTGGATACAAGTCTCATGTAAGTTGTTCACAAACTGTTTTATTTATTAAATGTGGAATGTGGCAGAAAACCTGAAACCAGGGAGATAACATGCATCAGTGCAATACTGGTTAAGAGTATTCAATTACAGCTGCATGTCTTTAACCCACCGAATACAGGCACACACATTTGTATCTCAGTAACTGCTAGGTTGACACTCCAGTGCAGTACTCGGGAGAGTAAATGGGATCTATGTAATGCATTGTCATAGGTGCTGATCTATGATGACATTTTAAACCGAAGTTCCATCTTCCTGTTCAGGTACAAGTTAAAGATCCTACTAGAGAAGGGAGTTTCTCCCAGTTTTGCAGTCAACCATCCCCTAAATAAAATTGGTCATTCACTTCATGACTATTTGTGGGACATTGCTGTGTGCAAATTGTCTGCTGTGTTCTCCTGCAAATACTGCAGTTTCCAGTAATTCCTGTGAAGTGCTTTGAGAGGTCTCCATAACATGATAAGACAGTATATCAAACGCACACATTATTATATTATATATTTCCTATGGAACATTTGTTTCTCCAATAGTGTTATTACGCTCAACTTTTTTCTCCAGAGTGCCCGCTCTGTACCTGTTGTATGGTGTGCTACTTCTCAGCATTTGTTGATAACCATGTACAAGGGAATAGAGGTCTGGGATAGTTTTAACTGAAATAAATGTGATCCAAACATGCTACAATATCCCTGTATATAAATAGACCTTTTATTTGCAGATTGATTGTAACAGGGGGACACCCCAGAACCTCAGTGTTGATTATACAATATCCTCTGGCATAGCCTGTGTATGAGGTCAAACAACCTTACACCAGTTAGTGAGCCTGCTAACCCTTCCTCAGGAAACATCAGACTGCACTCCCTTCAGAGGACATATACACTCAGAGCAAGAATAAAACTCTTGCCCGGATTATGAATCACCTGAAAATGCCAACCCTGTCATCTTTGGTGCTGTAGGCCTTCAATAACTAACCACAGTGTTGTCAAGATCTCTGCTGATTTGGCCACATTTGCAAGCCTGACAACTGAAGCGTGAATCTGTCAAACTAAATAAGGCGATCGCAGACATTCATTTCAAGGTCAAGGCATTATCAGATCTGTGAATTTGTAAGCAACATAAGTGTGATAGAGTCTGGCACCTTTCAGAGATATAACAAGGTGGTTGCTTATTGACAAAGAGAAAAAAAAAAGCTGTGGACCATGCAATAACCTTCTATAAATTGCTTCAGAGTGATGGAGCCAAGACCACAGCTCCAGAGCTGCTGTTACTTTGTGAAGGATCTGCAGAAATACAATAACTAGTGTCAGCCTGGCTGAGCTGGATGCACTCTTGTTTCTGAGTCAGAAGCTTCTAGGTTCATAGACCCTCTTTGGGTCTTTGAACTCACATAGTCTTAGCGTACGTTAAGTGTGGGGGTGTGCTGCATTGTTGGAGGTGCTGTCTTTTGAATGAGACATTAAACAGACTCTCTGCCTGTTCACGTGAATGTTGAAGATCCCATGGCACTATTCAAAAAGGGAAGAGAGTTTCTCCCGGTATCCTGCCCAACAATCCTCTAGGAAAATATGATCATTCACTTCATGACTGTTTATGGGATTTAACTATGGGTAAATTGGCTACCGCATTCACATTCAAATACACAGTCACTGCACTTCAGAGTAAAATCCTGTAAAGCACTTTTAAACAGCACAACAATATGATAAGCCCTATATCAAATGCAAGGATTATTCATTATTAACTGATGGATTGCTCGTAATGAATAAATAAAACCAATAATATTCTGCATATATATTTGAAATGAGACACAATATTTCAACTAATACACAGGCAGTACTGTAATAAGGATACAAACATAGAACATAAGAAACCACTGAAAGAGATAAGGGTATCATTCGTTCCCATTAATCCTCAAGTTCAAAGTTACTATTGCTTCCCTGATGCCTGCTCGTCCTCCCTCTGGTGATCAACCAAAGTTGTTAATATTCCAATAATCCTTGATACCAGATATTGATCCTTTTTAAAAGCATCACTTGACTGGTGATGTACCACATTTTCAACAACAACTTACATTTATGCAGCGATCTTCACATAGTCAGGGTGATCCAACTTGCCGGTAGATTTAAACCAGCCTCCACCTCGCTCCATTTCATCTGATCCACCTGCTCCCTCCATAACCCGTAAATGCTATGTTTCTGGAAAGGAAACACGAAAGTATTGCGTATGCGGCCCATCGACATTTCTCAAATAGGGCATCCAGCCCTCAGCAGCCAAAATGTTTGACCAACCTGATCGGAGAGCTATTTTCATACCTTATTTGAATCTAATGTGTAACACTGAATGCCAAAGTATGCACGTATTCTCGTGGAAATGTTTTGGGAATGGAAGGAATCAGACCATCTGTTGCTGGTAGACCCTTCAGATGAAGTCACTTTTGTGTCAGATGCTTCATACCCTCTTCTTCCATAGTATGATTTATCTGTGATAATAAACATCATGATGTAATATTACATTTACAATGATAATAAGAATAATAATCATCCTTGCATTTTGATAAAGCGCCTTATCACATCGTTGATACATCTCAAAGCGCTTCACAGGTTATACTGTAAAGTGAATAGATTATGTATTTTGCGAGTGAAACATGGCAGTCAGTTTTATTATCAGAGAGAAATCATGTAATAAATATTGTAAATGTATCTAGAATTGATGTATTTACAATAAAGTGGAATATAATAAAAAGGCTATTTACAGTGAACAGAAAAGGATTTGTTATGAAGTGGCAAGCCTGATGCTGTTTTATAAGTGGTGATCTGTCAAAATCCTGGAGCTCCATACGGCATATCGTCGGGGAGCACCATCACTAGAAGGATTACAGTGGTTTGAAGAGAAGGCCCACAAACACCTTCTGAGGATAACCAGGGTGGGCAATGAATGCTAGTCCAAACAGCATCATCCATATCCCAAGATGAGCACAAACATTGACGGGAGTTTAATCTCATACATTTGTCTTGGAGTTGCAACAACCTGTATTAATTACACTAGTATAAAATGGGATCGGTGTAATATAGAAGCGTATGGTGCCTGTTTGCTCAAGTGGTATTGCTGAAACACATACTCAAGAAAGTTGATATTTAGGAACCAAATCCTTGGTTGGTATTCCAGGCTGTGTTAAAGCTGTTGTATGTGTTTGTGGAGTCCTGTAGCTCAGTGGTTAGAGCACTCGCTTTGCAAGCGAGAGACCTGAGTTCAATTCCAGGCAGAGGGCGAAACCTTGGGCAAGTTTCCTTACTCCACACGCCTAATAATAATCCCTCCAAAACAAAAAACAATAATAAATTGGTCATTTTCAATCTACGACTGTTTGTGGGACATTGCTGTGCGCAATTGGCTGCCGCGTTCGCCCACAAATATACAGTCAATTCACTTTACAGTGTGTTCTGTGAAGCGCTTTGGGACGTCCTCCCGACGTGAAAAGCGCTATATCAAATGCAAGGATTATTATTATTATTATTATTTGTAAAATTGAACTAATGAGTGTTTTTGATAAGGGCATCACAGGAACCCATCAGATCCAACCTTGATCATCAATAGCACAATTCAAAGGGTGAGGAACTACTAGGGTGTCAACCTGCCACAGATGGTAGTTCTCTCGTCTTTTCTAAGTCAGAGGTGGTGAGTCTGAGCCCCATTTTGGGATTTGGAACTCATATAATCTAGTCTGACACTCCGCTACTGGGGGGGCTGCATTGTTGGAAGTGCTATCATTCAGATGAAACATAAACCGAGATCTTGCCTGCTATTTTCTATATTAAAGTTCCCATGGCATTATTCAGAAAGAGAAGGAAGTTTCTCCCAGTATCCTGACCAACAATCTCTCAGATAAAAATGATCATTCACTTCATGATTGTTTGTGGGATATTGCTGTGTGCAAATTGGCTGCATTCTTCGACTAAAAATATAAATAAAAATATTCTACATAAATTCTATAAAGCTCTTTGAGATGTTCTGATGACATGATAAATGCAAACATTATTATTAATTTTTGTAACAGAATTGTACATGGATGTAATGGAGCTGAATGGCCAATGGGTGGTGATCATTTTTGTTGCAACACAGGACTTGGTTTTAGAAGGGCTTCACGAAAATTGCACTGCTTTAGAAACATTATATTGTTTAACAAACTCCTGCCTTGGTCTAGCAAATTATGCAAATAAGCTTGTTGAGTGCTAAAGATGTCGTAAATTTTTTCATTTATTTTTCAAACTGGCATTTGTCATCATTTTGTGAAGCATTTATTGAGTTGCATTTGTTTCATGGACAGTTTGATTGACAACTACTGTACAAGAGTAGAAGAAAACAAAGCAAATGTACATTTGTATTGCTGAAAGGGTGAAAGGATCCGTGAATAATAATTGTGGTGGGTTTACCAGAGTCCCTCTAAATGAACTAGTTTCTATTACCCTTGTTACTTCCATAGTAATGCATGAAAGGGGTTAGAAGTAAACCAATTTAGTTACAGAGGTCGAGACACGGCACATCTGAAACTCACTGCATGATTCTTAAGGTCAAGTGAAATCACAAAAGAAGAATAACAGCAAATGTCCAATTTTAGTGGAGAAAAATGAGCAGAGGAGGAATTTCTTCACTCAGAGGGTGTTGCTTCACCACAGCTGGCTATTGAGACTGGATCAATAGAAGCATTCAAAAGCACCTGAGGAGTAAAAACATGGACTGATATGGGAGTGGGATTAATTTAAACTTGTAGGGTAAAAGAAGCAGGTGATGATTTGCCTAAATATAAGAATGTAAATAAAGAGGTTTGAAAAAAGAAAGATTAAAGGAGGCAAGAGAGAACTGGAAAAGAACATAGAGGCAAATGCAAAATATAATGCCCCAAAATGATTTGAATATTATCAACAACAACTTGCACTTACATAGTGCCCCTCATGCTGGGTACTGCCCCAGAGTGCTCATCACAGTGAAAGGATGGTAAAGGAATGAAATGAGGTTGGAAAAGAGAATGAACAGGAGTGAACATATGAAATAACTACATTCTTAAGGTTTTACTCAGGGAGGAGACTAACTACAACAACAACAACTTGCGATTATATAGCGCCCTCCATACAAGGTAGTGTCTCAGAGCGCTTAACAGTGGCAGAGCCTGACTCCAAGCTGGGGAGGAGGGGGGAGGTGGCCATAAGCACGGTCGAAGAGGAAGGTTTTCAGGTGGGGACTTGGAAAGGAGGAGGGAGAGCCAAGATGGAGAGATTGAGGGAGAGTGTTCCAGAGTTGAAGTACATACCTAACACATGTAGCAATTATTGCTTAAGCTGTAGAACATTGATATAAGTGCAGCTGAGGTTCTAGACAGACTCAAGGGGCTGAAAAGAAAACCTGAAAAAGATCCAGGGGTGTTCATGTCAAACTACTTGTGAGGCAGCAACAGCAGGGCAAACTGGATGTTGGATTATATTGTCAAATCAGTTGAGTTCAGATCCCCCAGAAGTCATACTCTGTGCAGTACACTGTTTAGGCTATACCTGGAGTACTGCATAGACTTCTGGTCACTGCAACATAAAGGGTCACCTAGGCCCTAGAGGCAATTTTAGAGCAATGATATCCGAGCAACAATTAGGTAAGATAAGTCTCTTCAGTATTGAAAGAAGATGTCTTATTTTAAATGGGATTGGGAAAGTAAGCTCAAACAATACTCCAGATGCACCGAGACAGCAGAACAATAAGACATTGAGTTAGGGTTGCAAAGGGGAATTTCAGGACAGGCACAGGGAAATATGTATTTGTCCAGAGGAGAATTAACAGCTGGAGTAGATTACCAAGAAAAGTGATCGAAGCCAAGACATTGCACTCATTTTTTAAAAAAAGCTTGATGTTTTCATGCAAGGACATTAGGGTGGAAGGATGAGATCAAATGGGTCAAAAGGTCTTTTTCATCCAAATGTCTCTTGTGATCTTGTAGAATAAAGGTGATTTAGAAAACCAGACAGCACAGATACGATGAGCCAAATGGCCACTTTCTTTGCAGAAAATGTTTATGTACATAGCTATCCTTTTGAAACAAGAAATTCTTCGAAAAAAAAAGATTTTCCTATTAAACTGATAATGTGTCTGGCAAAAAAATGCGAGGCTGAACTGAAGCTGCCTTTTAATACCTTTACTTTTCAAAAATGATAACATGCATTTATATAATGCCCTTCACATGGGGCAATCCCTTGGAGCACTTAACAGTGGTGCCAAGTCGGGGGTGGTGGGGGGATGGGGGAAGGTGATCATAAGCACGGTCAAAGAGGAAGGTCTCCAGGTTTTATTTGCAAAAGGGCAAGGCAGAGTGATTGAGGGAGAGAGTTTCAAAGTTTTGGGGCATAAAGGCTGAAAGCACGGCCGCCGATAATGGAGCAGAGAGGAAGAGGGACAAGCAGGAGGTCGGAGCCAGCTGAGCAGATGTTGTGGGTGGCAAAGTGGGGAGTAAGCAGGTCAAAGAGGGCATGAAGGGATTTGTAAATGAGTGTGAGGGTCTTGAAGTTGGTCCATTCTGTGATAGGGAGCTAGTGGAGCCTGGCAAGTACTAGTGTGATGGGGGTATGGAGCACTAGTCTGTGCTGATGACTCCCCTTGAGGCATGCCTCAGATAATGGGCTCACTGGGTGGATAGAGCAGAAGCAAACCCAAGTCTTCTTTCACTGAAGCACAGCATGCTGCTCCATCAATGTGATGCTCTGTCCGACCACCTAATGAGTCCCTTTGTAAACAAGTGTACAGTGTTCAAAGGTTACAAATACGGAAGATGTGCCTTTGGTTTAACATCAAGCTCTGAGTGTTTCTCTTGTTTTCAGTTACTTCATCTATATTACTGACCAAACTGATAGCATTACATAATTAAACAATTAATTTGACAACAAGGGAGACAGAGTTGTTTTGATCACACAGGTTATGAGATATCCTGGAGTCAGAATTTTGTTATTGGAACACAAGCTGTCCCATCAGATGATCAGAGAGCTGTTACCTTGGGAATTTCTTATAAAGATAAAAACAGGACATCATGGAATGAACAGTCCAAGATGAATTTTCCACTTGCACCTTTGATTCCTTCCAAATGATCTTTTGTTTGTGGAACTGTCTGATCTTAGACCTTTATGAGTATTTGGTCTTAAAATTTAAGAGTGTGGTGAATTCAGTGTTCACTTTGAAGCTATTTTTTTTCCAAACTTCTTAAATCCATAAATTCACTTCCCTCTGAGTGAAGAAATGTTTCCTCAACTCTGTTCTAAAAGGCTGACCCTTAATTTTAAGACTGTAACCCCTGATTATAGATTCTCCTACCAGGGGAAACAGACCCTCAGTGTCTACTTTATCAGCCCTTTAAGAATCTTATATGGTTCAATAAGATCTCCCCTAATTCTTCTGTACTCTAGAGAATATAGCCCTAGTTTATTCAGCCTATCCTCATAGGTCAGTCCCCTCATCCCAGGAACTAACCGAGTGAATCTACGCTGCACTCCCTCTAGGGCAAGTATGTCCTTTTTTAAATAAGGAGACCAAAACTGCACACAATACTCTAGGCGCGGTCTCACCAACAAGACTTCCCTACTCTTGTACTCTAAACCTTTTGCAATGAACGCTAACATGCCATTCGCCTTCTTAGTTGCTTGCTTTAAAGTTGTTATCGAATCGGCCTTGACCATCCTTTCAGGCAATGTGTTCCAGATTCGAACCACTTGCTGCGTGAAAAAAATTCTTCTCACGTCCCCTCTGCCTTCTTTTAGAAACTATTTTAAAGCTGTGACGTCGAGTCACCACACACCCATCAGTGGAACAGTTTTTCCCTTTCTAACCTATCAAATCCCCTCATGATTTTGAAGACCTCTATTACATCTCCTCGTAACCTTCTCTGCTACAATGAGAATAATCCCAGCCTCTCTAGCCTTTCCCCATAATCAAGGTCCCTCATTCCTGGTACCATCCTTGTAAATATTCTCTGCACCCTTTCCAATGCCTTAACATCCTTCCTATAGTGTGGTGCCCAGAACTGGGCACAGTATTCTAACTGAGGCCTAACCAGTGTTTTATATAGGTTAATCATAACCTCCTGACTCTTGTACTCTATGCCCCTATTTATAAAGCCTAATATCTCATATGCCCTTTTTACAGCTTTATCTACCTGTCCTGCCATCTTCAAGGATTCATTTGCCTGCACCCCCAGGTCTCTCTGTTCCTTCACCCCCACTTAAGATTGTATTACCAGCCTATATTGCCTCCGCTCATTCTTTCTTCCAAAATGCATTACCTCGCATTTCTTCACATTGAAATTCATCTGCCATATGTCTGCCCATTTTACCATTCTGTCTATATCTTCCTGCAGTTGGCTACTATCCTTCTCACTGTTTACTACCCTACCTAACTTTTCTGCTGTCTGCAAACTTAGAAATGGTACTTGCTATACCCAAGTCCAGATCATTTATATATATTAAGAGCAGTGATTCCAATACCGATCCCTGGGGGATGCCACTGTACACTTCCCTCCAGTCAGAAAAACAGCCGTTCACCACAACTCTCTGCTTTCCGTCTCCCAGCCAGTTTTGGATCCATGCTGCCACTGTCCCTTTTATACTATGGGCTTCTATTTTTCTTACAAGTCTTTCATGTGGCACTTTGTCAAATGCCTTTTGAAAGTCCATATAAACTACATCAACTGCACTACCTTCATCCACCCTCTCCGTTCCCTCATCGAAAAATTCTATTAGATTTGTTAGACAAGATATGCCTTTAACAAATCCATGTTGGCTGACCCTAATTAACCCATATTCTTCAAAGTGAAGATTTATTCTGTCCTGGATTATAGTCTCCAGGAGTTTCCCCACTACTGATGTTAGGCTGACTGGCCTGTAGTTCCCAGGTTTGTCCTTCTGTCCCTTTTTGTACAGGGGAGTAACATTAGCCACTCTCCAGTTCTCTGGCACCACCCCTGTGTCCAACGAAGATTGAAAAATTGTAGCCAAAGCCTCCGCTACTTGTACCCTTGCCTCCGATAGTAACCTTGGCTTCATCTCGTCCGGACCAGGCGACTTATCTATCTTGAGCCCAGTCAACCTTTTCAGTACTTTCTCTCTGTTTATACTTATCCTATTCATTTCCTCTACCCTCTCCTCCGATACTGCGGCATTTGGTGCATCCACTTCTTTAGTGAAGACAGATGCAAAGTACTCATTCAGTACATCAGCTATGCCCTCTGCCTCCACAATAAGATTTCCGCCTTGGTCCTTAATTGGCCCCACCCTACCTTTGACTAACCTCTTTTTCTTGATAATTTTAATATAATTTTAATATTACTCGCTGACTTTTTTTTGTATAATCTTTTTGCCCTCATTATTTCCTTTTTCAGTTCTCTTCTGTACTTCCTATCTTCTATTTTACAATTCAAGACAGACTTGTCTTATAAGCTAAGATCAAGTAAAATTTCAGGCCAATAGAATTAAATAAAAGGACTCTCCAGGCAGTGCTTATTTGCACAGAGTTGTTCCTTCAGTATGTCCCATTGCTTTTTAATATTAAAATTTGGAGAAGATAACAGTGCATTGTTTACAACATCAGTGGTTCATTACCCCTGTATTACAAGCACCTACAACTGCTCATTAAAATAATCATAACAAATCAACTGTGGAGTAACAATCATGATTTTGTTCTTGAGGGATATGTTGTTATAACTAGTTATTTGTCATCCTAATATGTGTGCTGTGATGTCTTCCATTTGCTGGGCTGCTTTTGCCTGAGTAGTTTGCTATCCAGTTACTAGTTTTCTCCCCTACCTTACCAATGCACTGGAAGGCGTTTCCATTAGATGAAAGGCAATAAGAATAATCTATTTATTTTCTTTCACTTCAGTACAATGTACTCTAGCAGTATGTTATAAAAAAGAAGCTTTATGTGGTTTAATTAATGGTGCCATTCTAGCAGTGCTTATTATAATTAGAGATTGTGATATACCAGCAAGTGGCATAGTGAGGAGCTGTTCCACTTTCCATAGTTACTGTTTTGAGATGAGCTTTCATCACTTAAGGATTATTTGACAGTGCTCCAGATAGTCTGTTTATATTTTGCCACAATTAATTGAACAGGGTATTGAATAAGAATAAATAAGAGGCACATGTTGAAGATGTCCAGCTTTGGACTCACACACATGGAATAAGTGACAAGCACATGCCTGCAACATTGATTACACAGGAGGCACAGAGATCACTGTGTCCCATAGAGTATTTATTCATCTCAATCTGTAGTTATCCCATAGGGAAAATAGCTGTGGAGGATTTAAGAATAAGTAATACTTCAATCAAATTAGAAGTGCAGAATATAAAATTTGCTGGCAGCTAATGCATTACTTACTCCTGTATCCTTCCAATACAGTTCTGAAATGAATACTCACCCAGTTCTGTTTTGAAGGAGTCACTAAAAGCTGGGCAAGAAGTTGCATTGCACCACTGCCCTCGATGCTGGTTTAAAAAAACAATTCACTATCACATTATGTCACAATTTTCACAGGGTTATTTGTTTAACATGCTAAGCTGGTATTTAGAAAAGGTTAGTTCAGTCTGGTAGTTTTGTGTAGACACCATTCAAAGCTTGAGAGCCTAGGAGTGAAGTGTGCATCTTTTTCATCTTAGGCAAGAAGAGATCTGACTGATCATCTCCCGAGCGAGCATTTAAAATAATAATAATCCTTTCATTTGATATAGTGCCTTTCGAGTTGGAAGGACATCTCAAAGTGCGTTGCAGGATTTACTGTAAAGTGTAGTGATTGTATTTGATGTACAATTGCTAGTCATCCACTGTCCATGGTTGTGCTTTCTCATGAGGTCTTTTACAAAAGGCCAGCACCATTTTTCCATTCAGTGGGAAGCTGAGCCCAAGTAGCACTTCAAAGGAGCAAAGCTAGTAAGTTTAGCCCAATGTACATTTATAATAGGAAATCCTACTGCAGCAAACACCACCAAAGCATGCCAAAATTACATACACACTGAAAATCATTGCATTAGCAAAACTTTTCATGAAGATAATGGTCACATGCTTTTCATAAAATACTGTATGTTCTACAACAACAATTTGCATTTACATAGCACCCTTCATGCAGGACAGTATCTCGAGGAGCAGGATTGGTTGCCGAACATAGGGGAAAGGGGGTTAGAGAGCTGACCAGACGCCATGGTCAAAAAGGAAATCTTAAGATAGGATTTAAGATAGAGGTTGGAGGCAGAGGGATTGAAGCAGAGAGTTCCAGAGGTTCAGGGGGAGTGAGGTTATCTAATCATTCGTTAATATTAATGTCCTTTTATTGTCTGTATAACGATTTATTTTCACTTCATAGTTGTTTGTGGGACATTGCTGTGCAAAAATTGTCTCCCACTTCGGCTTTCACCTGCAAAATACAAAAAGGAGTTCCTGGTACATACCATCCACCTCGCTTATCAGATGTCGAATGACCAAATAGTGACTATCCTTCTTGGGGGGGCAGTAAGCAGGCTCTCCTTGAAGCTGAACTGGCTCCAAGATGACATGCCTGGCAAAGAACGTTGAAATCGAGCCAGTCCTCTGTTGCGATCTCGGTAATCCGGTTCCTGAGCCAAGCGGGTCCGCAGTATTCCAGGGCACTGCTGATGACAGCACAGCCCAGCCTGGCTCATTGGCAGGACCTGGAAGGGCAGACTAGTCACTGGGGGCAGGGAATCATCCCACTCAGCTCCTGTTAACCGTGCAAGCCAAAGCCCTAACGGGTAGGATGGCCCAAGCAAGACAAGCGGTGGGAAAGCTTGCCGAACTGCAATATGAATGGCAAGCTATGCGATTTTAGCTGGTTAGACTCCAACAGTATCCCAACACGCACTCTGGGGTCCCCAAGCCTTGGTTCTTACCAACCTGTGCCTAATACTTTCCAGAATTAGGTAAGCAGGATGCATCCCTCCAGGGAGAGAGTGCGCATTCCATTCCAACAATCTATCTCTGGGATTTCCATGTGTAGTGGGATCCATGGAAATCTCAGTTTGGTTTGGATAATCTTAAGCATGGTGATGGGTTTCTGTATGTGTCAGACACCCAGTTGACCAAAACAAAATCCTGTGAAGCACATTGAAATATTCTCACAAAGTGAAAAGGTGAAATATCAAATGCAAGAATTATTTTAATATAAGTGATTAACATAACACTCCTGCCTGAAAATGGTTGAAAGTTGAGCAAAGGGCAACGTTTAGATTGCTTGCTTTTTGTGACATTGTGTTGCTATTTTAATTAGAATAAATCCTGCATCACAGCCTAAAAGAAGTCAATTTAATTAATATGCACTGATGCAAATTGCACATTGACAGTTTTCATGCAGAGTTTGCTTCTGCCTCCACACAGGCATCAAGCAGGCACCATCGCGGGCAGGTGTAATCATCATGTGAGCAACCCCAGAAGCNTTTTTTCCTCTCTCATTCAGTCTTTTCCCCAAGCAACTAATTTAAAATTCAGACAAACCACAAAAGCCCTCGCAGAACAATGGCTGGGCATTTCTAGAGCAGTCATGGCCTGAAGGTATGGAAAGTCAAGACAGGTGGTCCTTTTTCTCTATGTTCTCTTCCCCCAACCCCCCTTGAATGGGATGCTGAGAACCTGATTTGCCATGGAAGTTCAAAGGGTCACACGTTGGTTTAAAAAAAACACTGTTGAAAAGAAGAAAGCTGATCTGCCTAATGATTGCCACAAATATTAAGGAAGCCGTTTCTTCCAGAAAAATCTACCTGCCGTTGGCCTCTGAGGGCTGTCAGCCAACCAATGCTACTTGTCCCAGTTCTGTTTACTGGCTTCAGGCAGAATCCCGCAACCATTTCGCTGCTACAGTGCAGTAGGTAACTGCTGACGGTGTAATAGGTGAGGCCTGAAGCTGCCCATTGTATAGAGTGAGTCAAATAGTTCAATTAATGGCAGGTGTTTCAAGGACCAATGCTACCGCAATGAGAACAGGTCACAGGGGGTCACAAGGTGTCACACAGTGTCACAAGATGTCACACAAGGTCACCCAGTGTGCTGTAGTCAAGAGTTACACAGAGTGATGTCCCCCAATCATTTACACAGTGTGAGGAGGCTCAGTCAATGTTAAAGGTGAGGAGAGTTGCGGTGATGGTATCAGGATCTCATTGGTAAACAGGAATTTCTGATCCTCAACTCACTCTCCTGGTGACACATGCCCTTTTCAGGCCATTTCCGCTTTACAGTAATTTCCCCTGAACATGGAATAGCAACAACATACTGGCCAAGCCCTCGAGAGAGCAATTTCTGTAATGAGCACTTTTTTGTGGCAAAATCCTTCTTGCTTTGAAAGGGAATTCAACAGTGTGTTGAATCCTTCAACTCAATAATTCGTAGAATCATTCAGTGCGTTTGTGTTTACAGGTAGCAGCAACCTCGCTGCTGTGATGCTGATTACAAGCTGTGCAATCGGCAATAACCACATAGCAAGATTGAGGCGACCGTCATGCACAACTGTAGTCTTCATCTCATGTGCAAATATGAAAGTATCAGAGGAAATTTCCTTACACAGAGGATTGTAAAAATGTGCAATGCACTGGTCCAAATGCCATTAAAGGAAGAATCTATTGGTGATGATGAGATGCAGATAGATAATTATTTAGGAAGGATATTACGGAGAAAAGGCAGGGAATATAATAATAATAATTCTTATATTTCATATGGCGCCCATCACATTGGGGAGAATGTTTTAAAACATTTCACAGGACATGCTAAAGTGTAGTGGCCTTAGTTTTCAGCACAGGGCAGACATCTGCTGACCCATGGGAAACATTGGATGATGATCTGAAAAGAAATACTCAAATTGATATTTTAGAATATTATGTAAGAAAACATGACACCCAGTCTAGACCAGCAGATTAAACATCAGGTGAAATTAAAATTGGGGAAGCAGAAAATAAAAGGAAGAAAGAACAAAAATGAATGAAAATGGTGATAACTAAGATGAGAGACCAACATGTTTGTCGAGGTGGATATTAAATATCTCATGGCACTCTTTGAAAAGTGAAGGGAGCTTTTCCTGGTGTCCTGGCCAACAATCCCCCAGATAAAAATTGGTCATTCATTTTGTGATTATTTCTGGGATATTGCTGTCACAAATTGCCTGCCATACTTCCTGACAAATACAGTCAATAAACTTTACAGTAAATCCCGAGAAGCACTTTGAGATGCTTCAATGTCATGAGATGTGCTACATGAAATGCAAGAATTATTATTAATATTACTATTTAACTGAATAATATATATCTTGATGACAATGTTCCTAGAGTGGGTTTAATCTGAAGATTGCTGATGTTCTGTGCACTTCTCCAGTGATCAATAGATATTCTTCATGGTCAGAAAAAGCTTCTAAGCAAAGAATAATTCTTAAAGGTTCCATATCATACAGGAATCTAAGTATGATTTCACAATGGAGTGGTACACAATTTTAAGAGGTTTGGGAATAAGATGAAAAACAATTAACCCAAGAGGTCCATGGTACTAAATCTCATTTGCCTGCCTTCTCACCATAACCATTAACTCTCCAGAAACACATCTAATTGCCTCCTGAACCCATTTCTATTATTCATTCCATTAGCCTTCTCTGGTAACTCATGCAATAAGTCTATAAGTTCTGCCTGACTTCTTTCTTATTCCGAAATTCCCAAATTTGAATTTCTGTTCCCAATTATTTGAATCCACCACCAAAACAATTTGCCTGCATGAATTTAAGCAGTTACATAGGGTAATTCCTTCAATTAGCATGATTTAGTGTCTTCTCTTTTCCATTGAGAGCATTTTCCTTACGTTTCACTCATAACTTCAGTTCCTGATTCTCCAAATGCTTCAGCTCACCTCAGTAGCCTCTTAAGGGTAATAAAATCTCTCCCTGTACTCAGACTGTAGCAGGAATTCATCAATCAACAGTAAACTTACCGAGCTTGGAGAGTGAGCGCATTTTATCCTCTGCTGGATAGTCAATTTACCAATCTGGTAATGTGGGTTTCTGTGTAGACTGATGTAAACAACAAGAAGTCTGAAAATCTGACCAGTCTTAGCCCTGAAGCCTACTCATTTTAAAAATGTAAATGCACAGAAGGTGCAGAATTGCGAAAAAATTCTCAAATTTGGAATTAAATTGAAAGTTGACCTTTTTGAAGATCGGGGGAAAACTGCCTTCCAAATTAAGGTTGAATTGAAGCATTTTCCACAATTCTGACTGACCTTAAATATTTGTCTAAGGCGAGGTGGTATTTCTTGCCTAGACTGGTAAATTTATGAACCAGTAGAGCATAACACAGTTGCATTTAATGACGTGCACACTCTGTCCTTTCTTCAACAGTTCTTTCTTCATGGAGTCCTGTAGCTCAGTGGTTAGAGCAGTTGCCTTGCAAGCGAGACAGCTGGGTTCAATTCCAGGTAGGACGAAACCTTGGGCAAGGTTCCTTACTCCCCACGCCTGATAATAATCCATCAAAAAACAAAACAATAATAAATAGGTCATTTTTAATCCACGACTGTTTGTGGGAAACTGCTGTGTGCGATTGGCTGCTGTGTTTCGCCCACAAATATATGGTCAATTCACTTTACAGCATATTCTGTGAAACACTTTGAGACATCTAGAAGACATGAAAAGTGCTATATCAAATGCAAGGATTAATATTATTATTATAACAAGGTATGCTTAACAGATACTCACACCTCACCATTATTCAGGAGAAACTGTTCTTTTTGAATCGTGCCATGAAATCTTGAACATCCACCCAAACAGCCAGACAAGACCCTGGTTTAAAGTCTTATCCAAAGGATGGTACCTTCAACAAAGCAAGCTTTCCAGCACTGTATTGGAGTTTCACACTAGACAATGTCAGTTCAAAGTCTATATGGTGCTTCAACCTACAACCTTCTGACTCAAAGACGAGAATGCTGCTAATGGAACGAAGCAGAAACACATAAGTAATTTCATAAGTAAGTGTTGGCTGAAAAGATTACTTCCTCCTAGTTGCAGAGGCTTTTTACGCCTCATATCTAAGAACACATGGTTCTACAATATGTGAAACATTTCAACCACAACATGTTACTGGGTCAGGAAGATAGCGATCTTGTGAATAATTCCAATAGATCATTTAAAATGTGCACCAGTGCTGGAACAATGGCCTGGGCTTTTTCTCAGGGAAGAAACAATTAAAGTCGGTTTAAATTCATGCCGTCCTCTTTATAATTCAGCATTTATTTAATAACAGGTAATCAGCCGACATATTGAAACCCAAATTAATGCCTGTCAAAAATGATGCATTGAAATGAAACAGAAAATATTAAGGTACATTATTTATGCTAATATCCATAATCCCATCTGTCCGGTTTGCAAACTATAAACAGCACACTTCTGGATTTAAAATCTTTAGCCCTCAATTATGTTGCTTTTGAAGGTTATGTAAGTAGCACAGTCATCAGGAAATATTGAGCCATGTATAAAATTATGAAAATTGCCCAATTTTTGAAACCTATACATTAGAGAAACGTGTGCTGAGCAGTTTTATTAATTTAGTCAGCGCTCCCATTAAAATCGGCCCTGAAGCACTAATTACAAATGTGGACTCGAGACACTAAGTCAACGCCATTTTACAATGTTATTCCCTGTTTTACTTCACAACGTACTTCATTTGTGTTGCCTAGCAGGGCAAAACAGGCGAGAGAGAGAGAGAGAGCCTCAGTGCACTGTATCTTACTGTGTACATTTTTGAAAATGTAATTAAAATTGAATATGCCACCTGACTATTATTGATAAAAATAAAAGTGTCTTTCAAGTCTGGATTGTGTGCTGAATTTGTGTGAAATGTTTTTCTAGAGTTTTGATTTTTTTTTCTTTCCGCACTTGTGCGATAAGGAGCATTTTACTGCAGTGACAGTCTTGGCGTGGAGTGCACTCATTCAAGGCATTGTGTTTCATCCCTGCACGTCTCAACATAGGAAATGAAAAACTTCCACAGTAAAAAGCAGAACAGAGACAGTTATGCCTTCTTGTATTTCTGGGTCAGACAATTACATAGCTATGCTTAGGTTATTAGTGTCCTCTCTGAATTCCCTATTTTTTTTTCTTCAGATCTGTAGTGAGATCTCCTTTCAGCCCATGTGTTAGTCACTCAGTTTGTCAAATTGCTGGTGAATGCGCTGTTGTGGTAGCTTCTGCCCTTGTGAATGGACTGGACTGATATGAGACAATGAGCCTGTGCCATGCCCTATAGTGGTGATAGGAGTCCTGTGACCCATCTGCTGCTCCCCTTCTGCCCTTGGTTTAACGCACAGAAACTCAAGGGGCAGCCAGGCAGAAGTGTGTTAAAGCAGACAGAAGTCTGCAGACAAAACCAAGTTAGTGCTAAAACGTATTATTTTAAACATGCTAGGAGAAGCTCTTTGACCCGTTGTCAAAGAGCTGATAAAGAGTAAACTGTGAGAGAAAGCAAACACATGGAGAGGGATAAAAAGCAGCCGCCCAGATTTTTTCCATAGGATTACAGGGGAAATCAGGCAAATGGGAGGTTAACTTTCTAAGCAGCTGTTTTAGGTATTTGCTGAGAAAGGTATAATCTATTTGAGCCATATGTTGCAATGCAGGATATACATTCATTATTGTATAATCATCAAAACAGCACAAGGAAGGAGTGACAGTGAAAAGACAGTTGTGTACGGCATGAACAGCTGCCTCACAACCCAATACACTTTGTCTTCAGCTCCAGCTCAAAGCTCATCTGGAAGTGTTTTTGATCGCTTACGCGATTTTCGTGTGATTGTCTTCCCAGTAAATTTCCTTGTCCAGTTGTTACTGGGATCAACACAAATCATTTCCCTTTAAAATGCTTTATTAGCTATCCACATGCTGCTACATTTCAAAATGTGCGAGGAACAATTTCAAAATGTGCGAAGGATAATAGAACAAAGACTGATCCATCCATGCCTGATTATTTGCTATCTAAGACCATGTCACTCAGTTTCCTGAATATAACAGATGCACTAGTTTGCTGTATAAAACATATCAAAATGGTCAACAACACTTATACAGCACCTTTCCCATAGGTATATGTCTCAAAAACTTAACAAAAATGGAGTGGGAGCCCGAGTTTGGTGGGGAGTAAGGGGTAAGTGGCACAAGGTGCAGGTATAGAGTTAGATTTTTAGATGGGTTTTAAGAACTGAGAGGGAGGGGATCGAGAAGGAGGGATTTCAAAAGGGAGTTCCATAGGTTGAGGCAAAGTGGTCCATAGGTCAATTCACGACTGTTTGTGGGACACTGCTGTGCGCAATTGGCTGCTGTGTTTCGCCCACAAAATATAGTCAATTCACTTTGCAGTATATTTTGTGAAGCGCTTTGAGATGTCTAGAAGACGTAAAAGCACTATATCAAATGCAACAATTATTATATTATTTTTATATATATAAGTGGCTGAAAGCTTACCTGCCAGTGCTGGAGTGGAGAGGCCCTGGGGCACGAACCAGGCCAGCTAGAGTTGGGGGAGCGGAGGGAGTGGTCAAGGGTGTAGAGCCACAGAAGATGCAGACATGATGGGGCAAGGCTGTAGGTGCATTTGAAAGTAATGACTATAATCTAAAGTTGATCTATTGGGGCATAATTAGCCAGCCCATGGAGCCTGACGAGAATCATGAAATTATTGCATATGCTTACAAAGACAGCATCACTACACTTTACAGTATAGCCTCTGAAGAACTTTGAGCCAGGCTCTTGATGTGATAGGTGCAAATTCAAAAGCAAAGATTATCATTATATAATAAAATCAAAAGTCACATTGTAAATAGTGGTTAAAAATATAATCCGATGATACTTATAAGACCTGTTTCAGTAGGTCTCACATCCTGATATTATTCTCCATATAAATGACATCAAGAACCATTTTGCTAAATTGATTATTTTTTACTCTATGGCCCCATAACTATGAGATTAATTTTACAGTACTTCTTAATTAATTTATTTCAGTAACTGGAAAGCTGCCATGCTCATTATTCCAATGTGAGGGACACCATTCCAAAAACAACATGAGGTAAAATGGGGGACAAGTTTGGGGAGGACAAGTTTGCAGGGCTATGGGGAGAGAGCGGGGGAGTGGGATTGAATTGGATAGCTCTTTTCAAAGAGCCAACACAGACACGATGGGCCAAATGGCCTCCTTCTGTGCTGTATAATTCTATGATTCTATGAAAAGAGTGTTCATAGACTTCCAGATTTCTTGTTTCATTATAATTAAGAAAGCTGTAAGGAGAATATCATAAAATTGATCACTATGAAAATTTCCATACATAGATAGCATACATACTCTCAGATATGGAATGGATGCTCTTAAGCAATTGTCAGACACCCAACTGACCAAAAACATTATCAAATTGGATTGCTATCCTCTGGTTTTTATTACAGTGGAGATATTTGATCTACCGCTCTCTTTTTTCTTCTCCCCCCACCCTCCCTCCTGTATGTGCTGTATGTTGATCTGAGTGAGGGATCTCAATACTGTGAAACAACTTATTATCCCACTTTATGTTCAGTATCAAGCACTCCCAGGTTAGGTGTAGCACATGCCAGATGCAGAATATAATAAGGCTCCCTCTACATGACCTGAACAAGACATTTTATCACACATCTCTGAAGTGCCCTCACCATAGCACCAGTGTGATGTTTCCACTTCCAATAGAAGCCCTCTCTGAATCAAATTAATTAGTGTCAAATTAATGACAGTTTTGTTTTACAGGATTATGCTGAAAAAGAGAGAAGAGACTTTCTTAAGGGCTGCATTTGAACCTGGATCCCAAAGGGTGAAAGGAGAGAGCTCGAACCTCCTACACTAACCAATCCGCCAACTGATAACTCACCTCACTTGAAACATGTTGTGCTGGATTATTAATAATCATAAGTATATGCAGCACGACTGCTCTCCAGCACAAATAATTGCCTCTAATGAACATGGACCACTACTTATAGGCCTGAAATTCCACCTAGTCTTATCCGGTGAAACCATCTTGCCTTAAAATTTAAACCTGCACAGAATTGTGGATAAATTCTTAAATTAAGCCTTGATTTGAAAGCTATTTTCTTACAGTTCTAAATAAGAATGGGCCTCAAAATGAAAATTGAAATCAAGAATTTTACACAAATCCATGTGATCCAAATATTTTACTACAGAATGGTCTTACGGGCTAACACTAAGAGGATTTCCAAGAGTCCCATATGAAAACTGATATTGAAACTACATTATAAAATAATGGTGAAAATGGTCTATTGATTCTTGCTTTACTGGTGCTCACCTGCTGTTGTATCTGCAGACTCACTTGAAAAGGGATTTCAAAGATCTGCTTTTCACCCATAATGTATAGTATTTAGCGTATGATCCATTTATGTAATGATATGAAAATTACAACATTTGACAATTCTATTTTCTGCTTTGTCATCACATCACTTATGGTCTACTAGTATAATGAAAAACACTAATACAGAGATCCTAAACCATGGAAATATATATAATAATAACATAGCTTTTTGCATTTGATATCTCACCTATCAAGTCAATATCTCTCAAACTGCTCTCAGGTAACTGTTATTGGTGAAGTGACTGTGTATTTGTTGGCAAACATGGCAACCAATTTACATACAGTAAGGTTCTGCAAATTCAGAAAGTGAATGACAAACTTATCTGGAGGATTATTGGACAAGATACTGGGAGAAACTCCTTTCTCATTTTTAAATAGTGCAAAGGCATCTTTGACACCCACCTAAATAATAATACCTGTTTAATAAAAATTGTCTGCTGAACAAGCTCCCAAGAACCTTAATAAGCAGATGGGTCCTCGATTTACAGCACCATCCAAATGATGGCACCTTTGATAAGGCAGTTCTTCCAGCATTACACTGGAGTGTGATCCGTATCTAGGAGCTTAAATCCCAAAGGAGCATTTGAAGTCACAATTGTCTAACTCAAAGGTGAGAGCCCCATCAGCTAAGGCAAGATTAGGTTCTAACATATGATTGCTAAAAACTGCAATCTTTTCGTTACTTATTTATAACAAGAAATTTCAGCAAATAGTAATATTATCACTATATTTTTTGATTGGTGCATGACACACCTTATTGTATGGTATTAGCTTTCCATTCTATGATGGAAAATACCAGTCATGCCCTCATATCAGTTAATAACAGGTAACACTGATATAATGAGAACTATAAAGATCCCTTTTAAAAGAATAACCATGGTAGTAGACAACAGATAAAATAAAATATTCCTTACATTTGATATAGTGCTTTTCACATCAGGAGGATATCTCAAAGCACTTCACATGATTTATTGAAAAGTATAGTGACTGTATTTGTAAGCACAGCAATTTCCCATAAACAACAATGACCAATTTTATTTGAGGGATTGTTGATCCAAACAGATACGAAAAGCAAGGAAATTTGAAATCAAATTCTCATTCTTAGTCCTCACAAACAACATCTCATGTGGGTGGTTTGGATTTTTGGCATTTTCCATTTACATTTTAAATAACATCTTTATTTTAAAAGTACATTTTAAAAATGTTAAAGTACATGAAACTAATAAATCGACAATAAAAGCTCACCTATCTTCTTCAGAGAGCAATGACATGCCTATATTGGCATGTAATGTACTTACGTTCCACCTCTTCTCTTTTCTCCTTCCAAATCCTGTTATTATTTAGGGTCAGGCTCACTGAGATTATGTGAGCCAGACATCTCTGGATATGTCATGTGTGTTACATTTGGCAGTAGAAATGATCGCCCTGAAAAAGATGTGACTGGAATGTCTCAACATTTTTATTTCAGATGGAAAGTTCCAGATTTTATCATTTATATTATTGCCTTTAATACTATGAGCTGAAGAACCACCAAATAAAACTTGCATGACAAACTGCTTATTTAAGGTGATACAAAGCTTAGAATGAATTTATTTGGCACTATTCATTTTTCTGCTTATAATTCCACTTTATACATTACTGCTAGACTAAAAGTGAGTGAGATAGTGAGAAAGTGAGTGAATGAATAGGCAATGAATAGACATTAGGATAGCGAGTGAATAGACAATTTGTTCCCAGGTTATTTCCATTCTTAAGATGGCTCTTAGTACATCCATTAGAATCAAGTGACTCATTTTGTAATATATTTTTCACCTTTTGCAGGAATGTCTATGACCTCCGATAGAGTGAGACACATTGTGAGGGATGTCACACGTTAAATCCACATCTTACTAGTTCAAGAAACAAGCTGGCAATTCACTGGAATATAAGATTCCACCCTATTAATTCAATCCTCCCAAGTAACCAATGACCAATGTGGTCAATGAAGACACAGTGGCATTGATGCTCAACCAGCACACGGCACAAATCTTAAACCATCCAATAATGGTACCTAAAAGCTAACAGGTTTGAGAAATGAGGGGAGACAACAATGAGCACTGACCAGCTTGTAAGGGTTGTTTCTCCACCATTTGACATATTAGTGGAATCTATTGTGGATGAAGGGGAGCAGTGTTTGTGTTTTCAGGGTTTTCTCCAAAACATATTGGGAAGAGCAATGGAAAAAGGCAAGAGCGTGTCGCACAAACATAGCACAGGCCAAGAGGTCCTGCAAAGGTTATTTCATCCAAAAAAAGGGCAGAGAAATATTGATGCCCACTGGTTAGGAGGCATACGGTACACAAATAGAGATGGAGCAAATACATTGTTATACAGTCAAATTGTGGATGAGGCTAAGCACTTTGAGTAGCAACCTTGGTTTTAAATCCAAAAATCTGACAGTTATATGGGGTTTCAAATGTGAGGTTATACGACAAGCCATGTTACCTGTGTCTCATTAGAGCTTAACATAGTCTCATAGACAAAACTGATGTACAACTGTAGGGAAGCTGGCAGAAACAGATGACCCCTTTGCAACCATCTCCCACCCACACACTTTTCTTGGTGGATGTATGGTGGACTGGTTGGCTGGGAGACAACGCAAAAAACTTGAGAAGAATTAAATGGGTGGCAGAGTGCACATCTGATTTGCCAATCTATGAATGAAATACTGCAAGAATGGCCTTGCAAAATTCCCTGTACATCAAGAACTGGATGAGCGCAAATTTTCTGCAGTTAAACATCAACAAGACGGAAGTCATACTCTTCGGCTCCCGCCGACATCTTCCATCCCATAGTTCTGACCTCAACCTACCCAACTGGTCCTCAAAACTCTACGAACTTAGGCGTCAGATTCGATCCCCAGTTATCCTTCCTCCCCCACATCCGGTCGCTGACCAGCACTGCTTCTTCCACCTCTACCACATTGCCCGTCTCCACCAATACCTTACCCCAAAAGATGCCGAAACCCTTGTCCATGCCTTTGTCATCTCTCAGCTGGACTACTCTGACGTCCTCCTCACCGGTCTCCCCTCCTCCACTATCCACAAAATTCAGCTCATTCAAAACTCCGCCGCCTGCATTCTCACCCGCACCAAACTTTGTGCCCCGATTACTCCAGTCCTTACCAAACTCCACTGGCTCCCTGTCACAGGGCTGATCGACTTCAAGATCCTCACTCTAGTGTTTAAATCCCTCCATTCCTTGGCACACCCCTATCTCTCTAACCTCCTCTTTCCCCACAGCAGTACCAGCTGCCTCCGCTCTACTGGGTCCACCCTCCTCTGTGTCCCCCGAATCCTCCGCTCCACCATCACTATGCCTTCAACCACTATGCCCCTAAACTTTGGAACTCCCTCCCTCAACCCCTTTGTCTAGTCTCCTCCTTCCTCATCTTCAGGTTGTGCCTGAAGACCTTCCTCTTTGACCGCACCTATAGTCACCTTCCCCCTTCCCTGACTCAGCCTTGGGCTCCGCCATTGTTAAGCACTCTGAGATGCCACCTGGCGTGGAGGGCGCTATATAAATGCAAGTTGTTGTTGTTTGTACATGAATATTCCTGTGCTTTACGAAAGTAGATATTAGAGTATAATGTTTTAGGAAGGATTTGTTGGTTACATGGTAATGATAGTAGTATCACCTTAGTTTTTAAAGGATTATGTGTTCTGCAGACACTGATACAGATCCTTGTAATAAACAATAATAGTAAATAATTTGGCATTTAGTAAAGTAGAAAAATAACAGGTCATTCTGGGGATTGGCTTCCTACATGAATAGAATTGCTACCAATTGTCATTCATGGCCTTATAGAAAGCCTTAACAAGCTTAATTGTATTTTTTAAGATATATTTGCATACCTCTTTTAGGACTGTTTCTAGGTATTAATAGACAGGTCATTCCTGACATGAACTGATTGCTGGTAAAAATCTGCAATCCTTACCTGCACCAAACTCCATACATGCATTCCTTGCCAGGCTCCATTAGTTCATTATCTCCCAGCAGATTGATTTCAACATACTCACCCTTACCTATAATTCCATTCACATCCTAGCACTTCCTTATCTCTCTGATCATCTTCTCCCTCACTTCTCTGCTCATTTGTTGTCGGTTGCTGAGCTTTCAAATTCTACGGCCACGAGCCCTAATATTTACTCCCTCAACATTTACTATCTCACCCCTCTCTATCTTTAAGCCTCATCTTAAAACATACCTGAAAAGGCAAAGTACTGCAGATGCTGGAAATCTGGTATTTACACAGAAGTCACTGGGAACATGCACCATGTCAGGCAGATTCCATGGAGAGAAGAAAATAAGTTAACATTTCAGGTCTATGATCTTTCACTTGAACTTTCGTTAAAATTTACCTCTCTGACCGGGCCTATGTTTACTTCCTCTTTCCTCCTCACTCTCAGCGTCTGACCCCTGTCTTTATAAAGCGCTTCAAGATATTATCCTACATTTTGTTTGTGGGACATTGCTGTGCGCAATTGGCTGCCGCGTTCGCCCACAAATATACAGTCAATTCACTTTACAGTGTGTTCTGTGAAGCGCTTTGGGACGTCCTCCTGACGTGAAAAGCGCAATATCAAATGCAAGGATTATTATTATTATTATTATTACATGAAGGGAGCTATATAAATCCTAAGGTCACAAGATTGGTTTGGATGAAAAAAAACCTTCGGCCCATCAGATCTCACTCCTGCAGAATGCCCACCCTACAATCCTCCCATCACAGCTTTAAGCCGCTTTTTTTAAAAATAAGTTCAAAATCCTGGCCTCAATCGCACAAATTGTAATTATTGTACAGTATTCTGTTCACCTGGTTATTCCATTGTAACTGGTCACTAGATTAGGAAAAGCAAAATACCCTAACCACGTGAAAGTTTTATGAAAACTATGTACTCTAAACAATAACAAACCCCAGGGAGTGAGCTCAGAACGGATCTTAATTTAATCTTGTGGTTCACATGACATTTAGAAACTGATCAAGATTCACTTGTTTGCTTTATGAGGTAATCTGAACCCTTTAATTTGATTCTAGCCTTCATCTCACACCCAAGTATCCATTACTGTATATTTACTAATATAATCCAAAGAATAAAATTGCATCTGTATTGACATAAGGGTATATCATATAATTACATTTATGTTCTTTTATTTTATATTCCTGTTGAATACATTTATGTCTCAGTTCTTCAAATCTCCTTCAGGCTGACAGACTTAAAATACACCCTTTGAAAAGCTCAGCAACTAATTTTATTAATTTCATTGACCGAATTTTATTAAAGCTGGAAAATTTCTGTTGCAAGACTGCTGATCTAATTGCCAGAAATATTACTGCAGCTATCCTCCCTGTGTCATAAATTTTAAATGTGACGAATGAAACAGACTCTTCAAGTCTCAAAGCTTTTCCATGGGCCGCTCATTAATAAAATATTCTGGTGCCGCAAGGCAAGTTTTTTTCCCCCCTTAGATCTATAAAAGATATTTTTAGTGCTCACACTCAGTGATACAGCTCAGAAAAAGTATATATTCTTTCATCACAAGCAGATCTGTCAGAAATTAACAGTTTTTAAAATGAACGTTCGCTACAAACGGGTAGCAACAATTGGCTCAGTGAGTTATTTTATTTTCCCAATCCTTCAGTCTCTTTAATTCTTTAAAACAAAGACCAGTTGAATACATAGGGCAGTGCTAAATCCCTGGGGACACCTTTAACAGGCTCTTGCTGAATCCCAAATCTATTGTGCCAAGGAGTGTATGGCTGCTTTGGCGATTAATCTGTTGTCAGTAAATAGTCCTTCATCTTGAAATCGGTTGTTAAAGGCTTCCAACTAGAGGGCACTGGAATGACTACTCAGATTAGATATTGCTGCCTGGTTCACAAAAGTTATTGGGTAGAAATAGTCCGATGCTTGAAATTTTACCAAGTCTTAGCTTGCAAGACCATTTTGTCTTCACATTTAATTCTTAAATGGAGAATTCTTAAATTCAGGCTTAATTTGGAACAACTGCAGAGAAAGAGACTTTCACATTAAAATGCAAGTTTTTCACAATTCTGAATGATCTTAGCATTTTATACAAAAATTAGTCTCAAGGTGAAGACTTAAGGTGGAATTTTGGGCCTCTTGACCCACTCATGAGCAATTTATCAAGAGTATAACAACAACAGCAACAACAACAAAATTGCATTTATAGAGCACCCTTCACGTCGGGAGGATGTCCCAAAGCGCTGAACAGTCAGGTGTCGGGGCCCAAGCATAGGGGAGGGGTGGTGTAGGGGTGAGGGAAGGCAACAACAACAAGATTCCATTTATAGAGCGCCTTTCACGTCGGGAGGACGTCCCAAGGTGCTGGACAGTTGGGTCGGGACCCAAGCAGGGGGGAAATGGTCAGGGTGAGGGGAGGGAAGGGAGGGAGCGAGGAGGGGGTAGAGAGTCGAGAGGGGAGCTGAAGGCATGGTTAAAGGAAAGGTCTTGAGACCGGCTTTGAAGGAGGAAAGGGAGGAAGCAAGGCGAAGGCACTGGGGAATAGAATTCCAGAGCCTAGGGGCTGAGAGGCTGAAAGCCCGGCCACCGATGGTAGGGCAGTAGGGGCGGGGGATGTGGAGCAGAATGAAGCCAGAGGAACGGAGGGTACGAGCAGGTAAGTAGGTGGATAGTAGGTCAGACAGGTAGGAGGGAGCAAGGCCATGAATGGCCTTGTAGGTGAGGATGAGGATCTTGAATTCGAATTCTTGAAGGCAGAGAGGTGGAAGGGAGACCAAAGGCATGGTCGAAGAGAAAGGTCTTGAGACTGACCTTGAAGGAGGCGAGGGAGGAAGCGATGTGAAGGGACCGTGGGATGGAGTTCCAGAGTGTGGGGGCAGAGAGGCTGAAAGCCCGGCCACCGATGGTAGAGCGGGTCGGGCTGGAGACTTGGGGCAGGCCAGAGCCCGATGAACGGAGGAAGCGGGCAGGTTGGTATGGAATCAGCAGGTCAGAGAGGTAGGAGAAGGCAAGGCCGTGGATGGCCTTAAAGGTGAGGATGAGGATCTTGAACTCAATCCTCTGGGGGATGGGGAGCCAGTGGAGTCGGGCGAGGGTGGGAGTGATGAAGTCACGGAGCCTGGTGCGTGAGAGTACACGATCTGCAGAGTTTTGGATGATCTGCAGCTCGTGAAGGAAAGAGTTGGGAAGGCCGATGAGGAGGGAGTTCCCATAATCAAGCCTTGAGGTGACAAATGCATAGGTGAGCATTTCAGCAGCCTGAGGGGTGAGGTAGTGGCGGAGTCTGGCAATGTTGCAGAGGTGGTGGTAGGCAGTGCCGGTCATGGTGCGGATGTGGGGGAGAAAGGACAGCTCAGGATCAAACAAGATACCCAAATTCCTGACTGGCTTAGTGAGGTTGAGTGTGCAGCTGTGCAGGCTGATGCTGCCAGCGCCTGAGTTGTGGAGGCGTTGGTGCGAGCCAATCAGGAGGGCCTCGGTCTTGCTGACGTTGAGCTGGAGAAAGTTGGCCCTCGTCAGTACTTGATGTCGGACAGGCAGTTGGTCAGGACGCCAGTAGTCCTGGAGTTGAGGGTGGAGGCAGAGAGGTGGAGTTGGGTGTCATCTGCATACATGCGGAAATTTACCCCATAACGTTTGAAAATGAGATGTAACTATTGAATTCCAGCATTCCATCAGATTAATTCCTCACTGTGACTGATGTCACTCATCCACCTGGATCATGCAAACACAATCCTCTACAATCTCCAGGTGGATCCCCTGTTGTACCTGAAACATGTTTCGCCCACTTCTGTAAATCCCTCGACCGCTCCACTCAACTAAACTGGGGCCGTGTTTTCAGTCACTATGCCTCTCTGCCTGAATCCATGTGCCCTCACCCTCTTTGCCCATCTTCACATGACACTTGAAGGCTTTCTATTTGATCATAACCTCCCTTTTTTCCCCAAATCAGCATCAAACTACTCCATTGTTAAGCATTCAAAGACACTACTTCATGTGAAGGGCGCTATATAAACACAAGTTCTTAGTGATGATGACTGGTGTTCTGGAGGGATGGCACCTGATGGGCCAAAGGGCTTTCTTCATCCAGACCAACCTTGTGACCTTGTGATTTTAAGGCTTTGTCCCCTTGTAATGGTTTCCTCCACCAGAGGGAAGAGTGGTTCACTGTTTCTTTCCTTTGAGATATTTAAATACCTCAATCAAACCTCAATTAAAATCATAAATGATAGCCAATATGGGTTCATGAATAGAACGTCTTGCCAATCTAATTTACTGGTTGTCTTTGACGGTGAGACAAGAGAGCTTGATAAGGGTAAAGCTGTGGATGTTGCATATCTGGATTTCAGTAAGGCCTTTGATAGAGTTCCTCTTGAGAGGCTGGTACTGAAAGTAACGAAAGTGAGAATCAGTGGAAATATATTACAATGGATACACAACTGGTTGATCGGAATAATAATAATAATAATAATCCTTGCACTTGATATAGCACTTTTCACGTCGGGAGGACGTCCCAAAGCGCTTCACAGAACACACTGTAAAGTGAATTGACTGTATATTTGTGGGCGAACGCGGCAGCCAATTGCGCACAGCAATGTCCCACAAACAGTCATAGATTGAAAATGACCAATTTATTATTGTTTTTGGTTTTGGAGGGAATATTATTAGGCGTGTGGAGTAAGGAAACTTGTCCAAGGTTTCGCCCTGCCTGGAATTGAACTCAGGTCTCTCGCTTGCAAAGCGAGTGCTCTAACCACTGAGCTACAGGACCCCCAGACGGGTGGTACAGGGAATGTCATCAGACTGTGAAAATGTTACCAGTGGAGTTCCACAAGGGTCTGTTTTGCAGCCTGTTTTGTTTAATATTTTTATAAATGATCTGGAACCTAGGAGATGCAAGCACAGTGGCTAACTTTGCAGATGACACCAAGCTAATGAAGGTGGTAGATTGCAAAAGCTAAATAACATAGTTTATGGGAGGATTTTAACATACTTGGGAATTAGGCAGATCAGTGGCAGATGAAATTCAATGTGGAGAAATGTAAAGATCTTCACTTGGGGACAAAATTCCTGGAAGGGAATATTAATTGAATGGAAGGAAACTAATAAGTATGGAAAATGAAAAGGGGGTCCTGGTTGACAATAAATTGAAACTCTCCCAACAATGCTCTGTGGCAGTGAATAAAGCAAACCAGATGTTAGTTGTATCAAAAGATCAATAGCAAGCCAAAATTGTGGGGTGATCCTGCCACTGTATAAATCATTGGTGAGACCATACTTAGAGTACTGTGTACAGTTCTGGTCACCACAGTACAAAAAGGATATTGAAGAAATCAAGAAAATACAGAGGAGGGCAACTAAAATGATTGAGGGAGTGGAGGGACTGGACTATGAGGAGCAACCAAGTAAATTGGGTATGTTCATACTGGAAAAGAGAAAATTGATTGCTGTCTTAATGATTCTAAGGGGCTAGACAATATAGATAATGACAAGCTGTTTCAACTTGTCCAGAATAGTAAAGCCAGAGGACACATTCTGCAATTGAAGGGGGGTAAATTCAGAACAAATCTACTTAAGCAATATTGTAGTGAGTGAATTGTGAACCTGTGAAACAGACCGCTGAGGGAGACGATTGAAGCAGGAAGTGTTGATTCTTTCAAACACAGATTGGACAGTTTTCTTTTAGGAAATAACATTATGGGATACAGTACATAGGCAGTTTGGGACATATGTGCATGTGATTGCCAGGAAGGTGGAAGGCGAACTAGACCTTGGTCTTTTTTCGTCTAGTATTTCTTATGTTCTTATGTTCATATGTAAACCATTATTTGTCATCCTCTACTATAAGGAATATCTACCTAATCCACCCTAATAAACCAGCATGGACTGGTTTGAGATGAGTAGCCTGTTTCCATGATATGCATTCTTCGTAAAGCTTTCTTTGTACCCAGCTTCTCATTCTAACTCATTCTGTGCTGTTGAATTATGACATTGTGATCATTATTGGAGTCCTCAATGGTTCAAGTTTCCAAATTACTATTGCAAGCATCTTTGTCAAAACAGCAATGATATTGAACTTTTTTCTATATCTGTCTCTTTACTTGTGTGGTTGTAACCTGAAACCCACCACCTGCTCCCTTGAACCCATCCCCACTTCACTCCTTATCTCTCAGCTCCACCTCCTTGCCGCACTTATCACAGACATCATCAACCTGTCCCTCTCCTCTGGCATTGTTCCCATTCCCCTAAAAACTGCCATCATCACTCCCACTTTGAAAAAACCCTCCCTTGATGCATCGCAGCTATTAAGCTATCGGCCCATCTCCAACCTCCCCTTCCTGTCCAAGGCCCTTGAAAGAGTTGTCGCCTCCCAGCTGTGCTCTTTCTTCTCCACCCATTCATTATTTGAACACCTTCAGTCGGGTTTCTGTGCTGCCCATAGCTCAGAAACCACCCTGGTCAAGGTCACCAATGACATCTTGACCATCTGCGACCAGGGTTCCCTCTGCCTCCTCGACCTATCGGCAGCATTCGATACGGTTGACCACGCTATCCTCCTCCACCGCTTGTCCTCCCACCTCAACCTTCAAGGCCCTGTCCTTGAGTGGTTTAGGTCGTACCTCTCCCACCGTCTTCATTTTGTTTCCACAAACGGCTTTTCCTCCAGCCCCCGCACTGTCTCGTGTGATGTCCCTCAGGGCTCTGTCCTCGGTCCCCTCCTCTTCACCCTCTATATGCTCCCACTTGGTGATATCATCCACAGACATGGGGTCAACTTCCACATGTATGCGGATGACACCCAACTCTACCTTTCCTCCTCTACCCTCAACTCCACGACCACCGATGTCCTAACAGCCTGCCTGCCTGACATCGAGTCCTGGACGAGAGACAACTTTCTTCAGCTAAACATGCGCAAAACTGAGGCCCTCCTGATTGGCTCGTATCAGCGCCTCCGCACCTCAGGCGCTGACAGCATCAGCATCCAAGGCTGCACTCTCCACCTCTCAAAGCCAGTCAGGAACCTTGGCATTCTGTACAACCCTGAGCTGTCCTTTCTCCCTCATATCCGCGCCACAACTGGCACCGCCTTCCATCACCTCCGAAACATCGCCAGACTACGGCACTACCTCACCCCTCACGCTGCTGAAACCCTGGTCCACGCCTTTATCACCTCAAGGCTGGACTATGGGAACTCTCTCCTCGCCGGCCTTCCCGCCACCTCCCTCCACAAGCTGCAGGTCATTCAGAACACTGCAGCTCGTGTACTGTCCCGCACCAGGCTTCGGACCACATCACTCCCACCCTCGCTCGCCTCCACTGGCTCCCCATCCCCCAGAGGATCGAATTTCAGCGCCTTGGGACGTCCTCCTGACGTGAAAGGCGCTTTATAAATGGAATCTTGTTGTTGTTGTTGAATTCAAGATCCTCATCCTCACCTACAAGGTCATTCACGACCTTGCTCCCTCCTACCTCTCCGACCTACTATCCCCCTACCTACCTGCCCGTACCCTCCGTTCCTCTGGCTCCGGTTTGCTCCACATCCCCCGCCCCAACCGCCCTACTGTCAGTGGCCGGGCCTTCAGCCTCTCAGCCCCTAGGCTCTGGAACTCAATCCCCCAGTGCCTTCGCCTTGCCTCTTCCCCCTTTCCTCCTTCAAGGCCGGTCTCAAGACCTTTCTCTTTGACCGTGCCTTCAGCTCCCCTCTCGACTCTCTACCCCCTCCTCGCTCCCTCCCTTCCCTCCCCTCACCCTGACCATTTCCCCCCTGCTCGGGGCCCAACCCAACTGTCCAGCGCCTTGGGACGTCCTCCCAACGTGAAAGGCGCTATATCAAATGCAAGGATTATTATTATTATTATTATAAATGGAATCTTGTTGTGGTTGTCTCTCTGAGGAAGCGGCACAGCTTCTAGCTCTTCTGAATAAGGCCTTTGTCACCTTTTGCAATAATGTTGCTGTGGATCATTGCCTGAATTCCCTAAAGAAATTAATCGGGTTCCTGTTTCTAAGGAAGATCAAGGCTGCAGCCATTTCACCGCTACAGCAGAATGGTTTTAACCAATTAGTATACCCTCATACCCTACATCAGTGTCTGCTAGGTGAATTCAGATATGAATACTGTATATTGGCTTATAAACCCTCTTTACACCTTTGTAGTTACATAAGGATTCCTTTGTGGCCCTACAGCTCCCTTTTATTGCTACCCTCTTCAGGTAATGCAAATAAAACTACAAATGGAACAAATGCCAATTTGCTAACTACAGACTTCTCAACACAGTCCCACAAAGCCATAAGCCTTCCCAAACAGATCAAAGACGTAATGGCTACTCCAACCACAGTTAAATAACCCCTTGTGCGTTGAGCCTCGGAGGCTGAAGAAAATGATAAATATCCCAGTTAAATTGACTTGCAGCATCAATTAAGTGTCTTAATCGCTTATTTCAACAAGGATTTGCAAATTAAGAAATTTGTAGTAGTAGGATTAAATTTAGTACCTCAATTTCAAACACACAATCTTACCATACCAATTTTCTTACCATACTCAATTTTCCTTAATGGATACATTTTACTAACATGAACCCAGGCCCTTTCGCTTGCGAGATGAGTGATCTCACCACTAAGCTACAGGACTCCACAATATTAATCGAGGAAGGGAAAAGGTTTAATAGTTTACAAACGAGTTAAAATAAAATAATTTATTGTGCACTCCTCTGCAGAATATTCCTATCCAGTTGCAGTTGGGCTATTCTCAATGAAAACTAATCATTTATATTTGCTTCAAGCATTATCCAATATTTTTACTTGTAATTAAATTAAGAGGCACCATAGTAAGAGCAGTTTCACCTACAATTTTGAAGTACGCCAGCAGCAGCATAGGACATTCAGAACACTACTGTAATATAAGGCTGGATTCCTTAAAACAATTTGCAACAGTCTGCATGGTGCTCTGGAGCACTGGTACTCCCAATACACAGTGGTTCAGAATAATTGGATGTGAGCTTTTTCCCCTAGCTACCATTAGCAGCAAGGTATCACAAACACTGCAATGGTTAATGCATTAATGAAAAAAACAGAAATCTACATATCTTTCCTGTTGAGATGTTTGCTCTTCCTTGATGTAAGTTTTCATTGATGCAGTGATCATTGTGTGGTACTACTGCATGACTATCCTCCTCGGAAGTTCAGGAGTAATGTATTTAACAAAACACAGACAAATGATTTAAAATACCACGAAAATATCCGATAGATTAAAACTGCTACTTGACCTTTGATTTTAATGTCAGTGAAAGTACAAAGGCAATGACCATTGGTTTCAAATAAACTCAATAATTTGGGGCATATCCACAGGATTGTCATTGGAAGCGTTAATAACAACATCAACTTGCATTCATATAGTGCCTTTCATGCAGGGCAGCGTCTTGAAACACTTGGAAGGGGAAGGTCACAAGAACATTTTTCCAGAGTACTTTTTCAGAGTATTATTAGACTATGAAGTGCTTTGCCACAAGTGCCTCATGAGGCTGAGATCAAAACAATGCCTATAAAAAGGGGATTGAGAAAGTATTTAAGGAGAAACAATATTAAACGGCATGGTGAAGAGCAAGGAATTGGGATTCTAGAGGCAGGTGTCAGTTGGAAGCACTCTCGCCTCCGACTCAGAAGTTTGTGAGTTCAAGCCCCACATTGGGACTTGGAACTCATAGTCTATGCTGGCAATCCAATCCAGTGTTGGGGGTGTGCTGCATTGTCGGAGGTGCCATCTTTCAGATGAGGTGTTAAATCAAGGTATTGTTTCGCTGTTCAGGTGGAAGTTAAAGATCCCATGACACTATTCACAAAGGGAAAGTGTTGTTCCTGGAGTCCTGGGCAACAATTCCCCAGGATTGAGCTGTCCTTCTGACATCAGAGATACTACATTAAATGTAAGTTGTTTTTTTACTATAATCCTTTGTGTGAAGAAATGTCTCTTGTAGCGCCAAACTCCTTAACCTCTCCAGCCAATCCCTCACATTGCACACCTACACCCTTACCTAACACCTAATGCAGCCAAAACCCTCATTCACACTTTCATTACCTCTCTCCTCTCCCTGTTAAGCAATCTGAGATTCTATCCTCCGTGAAGAGTGCTATATAAATTCAAGTTGATCTCAGTTCTGTCTCACTTAGCTCTAATTTTGATGATATCCTCCTTTGTAATAGATCCTTCTTGAAGTTTCTCTAAGGATCATTCATGTCCTGCTCCTACTCAGACTTTGTGTCTGTAAACTCATATGGATATTGTTAGGAAATCCTACATAATTTGACATGACCATTTTTCACAGGAACACCAATATCAATGCTCGCAAATAAAAGAACGAAGCTTTGTAGACACAAGATGGCAGCAATGGCGATAAAATGGTGGAGTCCTAGAGCTTAGTGGTTAAAGCACTCGCTCTGCAAGTGAGAGAACCTGAGTTAGATTCCTGGCAGGGTGAAATGTTCGGCAAGTTTCCTTACTCCAAATGCCTCTGTTCACCTAGGAATAAGTAGGAACTCGGTTGTTAGTCGATTGGTGCTTTTCCGGGGGAAACAATCCCTTCAATAAAAATAAATTAAAAAATAATAATTTGGTCACTCAATCCACGACTGTTTGTGGGATACTGCTGTGCGTAATTGGCTGCTATGTTTCGCCCACAAAATATACAGTCAATTCACTTTACAGTATATTCTGTAAAGCGCTTTGAGACATCTCGAAGACGTGATAAGACGCTATATTAAAATGGAAGGCTTCTTATTATTAGATTTGACAGACAAGCCCAAGGCAAATTTCCAATAATATTGGCAACCCTGAGAGTTGTGCTTTGTGGAGTACACTGATCTTAACACCCAAGCGATGTCAATTGTTTCATATTTGGAACAGATACAGTAAACACATTCTGAGTAGAAATTCCATCTCCCACATCGTCACCTACACCAAACTCTGAATGTCCATTACATCAATCTTTTCCAGGATCCATTGGCTCCTATAGAACTCCCTTGATCAAGGGAGAACTCAAACTGTCTCGCCTCCTCTCCAACTTTCTTTAAATCCTGCCTAAAATCTTCGACCGTATGTACAGTCACCTTTCCCATCCTGTCCCTATGAAGCACTGGGAGAAATTATTCTAAATGAATGCAAATTATCTGCAAATGCTCGGAAAAATAAAACATTAGAAGACTTTTCCTCTCAGCTACATAAAATCAGTGGACCACTGCAAGGAGTGAAACAGTGAAAAGTCCAAGTTGATGGATAACATTTAAAGGAGTATAGACTACTTAAACAGACATTTAAAAAGGGAAGGAAATGTGCTTGGTAGATAAATAAAAATAAGACTGCATAACTTTTATCTTTTCAAACTTGCAGAAGGGCACTGCAAAGCATCGTAAATAAATTCATTCAAGCAGATGACAGAAAACAATTATCATTATCAGTTTTTATCAACCCTGTAGATTTTAAACAGAACCCCCAAAGACACAGAGTAGACATTTTCAACACAAAACAATAAAACGCTTGCATGGAATGACAGTACAGATAACAACAACAACTTGCACTTATATAGCGCCCTCAACGCAGGGCAGTGTCTCACAGATCTTAAAATGGTGCAACAATATCAAAAGAACAACAATTTCTATTTATATTGCACCCTTTATGCAGGGTAGCATCTCGGAGAAGTGAAAGAAGAACAATCTCATTGAATTGCCACCTTAAAGTGTTATTAAAATCTAAGAAATATAGCATTACGATATAAAGTAGAATTTCTGCAGAGTTAAGTTCATTTAGTCTAGGCTGACATTTTAATTTAGAGCTGGGGGAGCGTAATATTGATAAATGTGCTGTCCTTCGGACACATTGTTAAACCAAGGTCCCGTCTGCTTGTTCAGGTGGATATTAAAGTTCTTATAGCATTACTCGAAAAGAGAAGGGAATTTTTCCCAGTGTCCTGGTCAACAATCCTGCAAATAAAATTGCAGGATTGTTGGCCAGGACACTGGGAGAAATTCCTTTCTGGCCAAAGATTCTGCAAGGAAGTAATTCACTTCATGGCTGTTTGTGGGACATTGTTATGTGCAAATTGGCTGTCGCGTTCATCTGCAAAACATACAGAAGCACTTTGAGACATCCTCTAAGTGTGAAAGGTGCCACATCAAAGGCAAAGATTATTATTTTTATTTAAAAAACGTGCCTACAAAATACACAGTTATTACACTCAACAGTGATTCCTGTGAAGTGCTTTGAGGCATTCACCAGACATGAATGGTGCGAGATCAAATAGAAGGATTATTATTTTATTTTATACTGAACTCTTTTTTGATGATGAAGACAATGCTTTCCTTTACAAAAAAAATCCTGGCCAGCATGATTGACATTTTTTTGTCAGGTATTGCATGCACACATTCCCTCAAATGATTTTGTTCCTTCTTAAATGTACGTGAAAGTTTTTGGAAATGGGTCAAGGAGTGTATGAGACAATGCTGTTTCGTTTCATGTTCTGAGAGCTTTGAAATTCATTCCGTGAGCAGCTCACCACGAGACTGAGTGAAGCTCTTGGCCCTCATGCTTTGAAACCAAAAGCAGGAATAGTTTCTATAGTTTGGAGAAGGGAAAGAGGACTAAAAGATCAAAGGGACTACAAAGGACTGGATCCATGAAGAGAAAAGTCAAATCTGAAAGATTTGCTCATCCTTGTACTGTCATTTTTTTTAAACAAAAGAACTCTAATGATCATGAGGTATTAGGGTATAAGTTTTAGTGAGTGAATAACTGTAATGTTTGCCAGCTTTCATCACAGTGTGAACTTTAGGGAGCTTGGTACCACAGGGTTAAGGAACTGGAAAATAACACATGATTAATCAGATTTATATTGCCATGAATGAGTCTAATGAGCTATTGTGCACTGCATCCATTCTCAATTGCACTGCAAGTTACACAATGAGTTTCTTTATATTGATATTCAGTCTATGTTTGAACATTGGGGATTATCCCATTGTAAGCACACAGACTGATGAAGGTTAATAAATTTACTAACAAAGGAGGAGTAACCCTCTCCCCAATGTTTTATACTATGTTTACTTGGAACTATTGGGATAAGATCTGTGGTGTTTCTTACATGTTCCTTAAATGAGCACCAATGTTAATTAACATTGATGTGAGTTACCATTCCTAGCATCACACTGAAGCTGCTGTAATACACTGACGGCTCACTGGAGGCAAATCCCCCTGTCCCCTCCAAATTCACAGATTTTTAAATTCAATTCATCTACACTGTCGTGGATTTCAATTATTGAGGTTGAAGGCTACTTTTTTTGGTCCTCAGAGAGCGAGCTTACTTTTTTTGTTATATTAGAAAAGAATTACAGTCATACATCGTTTTTCATGTCAGGACAACTTCACAACTGCAGCTGGAGAGGGGAGTTAGAGCTGAGGAGGATGGCAGCTTTGGTGGGGTGGTGGTGGTGGTGACCAAAAGTGCGATGAAAAAGGTATGTCTTAAGAGACTGTTTGTGGGACACTGCTGTGCGCAATTGGCTGCCGTGTTTCGCCCACAAATATACGGTCAATTCACTTTACAGTCTGTTCTGTGAAGCGCTTTGCGACGTCGAGAAAACATGAAAAGTACTATATCAAATGCAAGGACTATTATTATTATTATTATTAGCTTTAAAGGTAGGGAAGTCAGTGGTACTCTGGAATAGAACTCCCCACGCTGTCACCCTTCTCAGTTCCATTCCCCTCCACTCCATTTGATAAGCATAATTATCGAATCTGTTATAAAATGTTAATTTTTTCAGCCCCACATTCTTTTCATAACAAGATGGTAATTGTTACCATTTTTGCTGTGTATTATGTAAATAACATTAAAATCAATTTTGCTTTTTTTAAAACAGAATTTCTTAAGAATTCTGGAAGTCCAGAACGACGATTCTTAGTAAGCCTCCTACACAATCTGTTTCTGGAGTGGAGTTCCCTTGAGACAGTGTGACTAAACGATTCAATTGGCAGAAGGAGTCCCCATTCGGATTTCTAAATTAAGAAATCCCCCATTAAGAAGTACCGCACATTTGACATCTATGAGGTGGAAACATGCTGGACATTTCCTAATAGATTCAGGATTACATTTGATAATTATCAAATCAGTTATAAAATGTTATCTTTTTCACCGCCACATTCTTTTCCTAACAAGATGGTGTGAAATGCTGGACAAACATTCAGCTTGTGCAAATAAGAATTAAAACAAAATAGTACACAAGTCAAACATGTGAGAGATTCGAAATTAGACCGCAGTCCAATTGGCCTGAAACACCATTTTGTCTAAGTTTATAAAGATTTAAGATTACATAGAATTGCAGAAATTTCTTAAATTCAGTTTAAATGCAGAGGTTGCTCCTTTTAAAAACCATGGAAAGCCGAGTTCTAAATTAACTCGAAATTTAAGATTCTTTTACCACAACTATGCACCACCTTAAATTTTAAGACAAGATGTTAGCTTGAGACAAGTTGAAATAGCTAGGTGGGGTCATACAAGACACGTAGTCTGATTATGGTGGAGGATTTGCGGAAGGCTCTTGAAATTCAGTTTGCACAAGTCTTAAGTTGTGCACGACCAAGAAACATGATTACAGTGAACATTGCGTTTGTTTAAAGATTTGTATCAAAATCTCAGTTAGTATATTGCATTAAAACTAAGGTCATGTTACTGATGCCAATCCTGTAGCGTATGTTAGAATATACCAATTTTTGGACGCAGACACTCAGGACAAAACATAACACTGCTACTTTGAAACTCTCATTCTAAGAGACTATAATTTAACCACTACAGTTTCTAACCAGCGGAATAGTCACATTGAATAAATGTTCCACTCGAAAGTGAGAAGGTTCCCAGTGCCTTGCCAACAGAAAAAGAGTCTTACAAAACAAATTGTTTTCTGTAAGCAAAGTCATGTATGCTACGCTGGCTTGTGAGACATTGGTTTTGACCCAAGATCACCTCAGAGCCAAAGTCTCATGAATCAGCATGATGTACAGAGGATTTTCTGCACAAAACATTGTTTACATTGTAAGTATATGTTTCAACAGTGAGAGGCAACACTGTTGGGGTGGTGGAGAGCGTGGTAGAGACAATTGACACTGACGAGTTTCGGTACTATAGATTCTCTGTAATTCTATATAGAATAATCTCGTTGAATAATAAAATTTAATGTCACCAATGGAATAACTAATGGCAGACTCAAGTATTATAAACAGAAGTGCATTACATCTACCCTGACTTCCCACTGTAGCTTAAACTGTTCTTGCGGTTTAGCTGCATCTGCCTGCCTGGAACTGAAAAAATAAACCATGAAAGACAAAAACAAAAAAAATAAAAGAAATAAAAGAGTGAAACAAGACAGATTAAATACACCGAAAGAAAGAAAACTGAATGGGTGAAATAAAAGAAGCAAAAAAAAAGAACAAAAGAAAAAAAGTATAGTACGCTATAACAATAATAATTCATTGATGATTGAATGTCCTTTTTAGCTTAAAATTATAAAAAACATTTCCATCGCATGACGTCCATGGTTTAATCTAAGTTTCTGCTGATGAATATTAAATAAATTGAGTATTGTGTGGAATTTGCATTCACTGAACCCTGGCTGTGGCAGAATAGTATAGAGAGATAGCACTCCCTCTACCAACAGAACAATTAAACTGTCATTAGCTTTGTGTGTTGATGCAGAAATACCACTGTAGTCTTCAAAGGGTAAGTGACAGAGAAGAATTACTTCTGAATCACTGGTCCATATACCCACAAAAATTGCTATGGAGTAGCAACTTTGAAGGCAGATCCTGCAGATTTAAGTGAATACTGTATTGGACCAAGAAAAAATGCAGCAGTGGAAAGTAAACTGAGCAAACACACCCAAGAGGATGCTCATTTTTTTTCCATCGATTCTCAAACTGTTGTCCCAGATAACAGCTGAGGACATGGAAATGCTGGATTAAAGGCAGAAATTTGTTTTGCAAAATTTGAAACAAAATAGTGTTAGTGCATTTTACAAACACAAAGACAGTGTGGAAATATAATCATAGATCCTGACACTGTGTTGAAATTGTCAATATTTAAATCTAACGCTGAAGACAATTTCAACATAGGAATTCAGGGAATACAAAGCTCCCTTGAGGTGTGATTTGTGTTATTGAGTCTGTCTTCCTATGGAGGGCTGTTATGGAATTGGGGTCAGAGTGTACGTGGGGGAGGGTCTGATTCCCACAGCAGCTGCATTTCTACATATTGGCCCAGGTGCAGTTATATTATTGAAGTGTTGGAATTATTCAGTAGTTAAGTGAGGTAGAGAAAGAAAAAAAATGCTTGTGTGTGATAGAAACAGACAGTGAGTAAATATGTGGTGTGTGCACTTGTGTGTGTTTGGGTGGGGGGGGTGGGGTGGTGATAGCAACAGATAATGGGTGTGTGTGTGAGAGAGAGAGAGAGAGAATAAATAAGTGATTCTGTGCGAGCAAGAAAAGAGTGAGTGAATCTTAGATGCAGGGCCCATCCTTCAGCATCGCTGGCCATTTTTTCGTTACATCTTTAAATCCTGAAACTGAAAATCCTGAAAGCTGCAAGAGCTGAAAGAGGGGGGAGCATGATTGTACTCTGTACTCACATCTCACTAGTTCTGGCCGGGCTCCACTGGTTCCCCATCATTGAACGGATCAACTTCAAGATCCTCACACTCGTGTTCAAATCCCGTCACTCTCTGGCACCTCCCTACCTCTCCGACTTCCTCACTCCACAATCCACCACCCAGCACCTCCGCTTTACTGGGACCGGCCTCCTGCTCGCCCCTGGCAGCCTCCTCGCCACCATCGGAGGTTGCGCTTTCAGCCACTGCGCCCCGAAACTTTGGAATACTCCCTCGTCCCTGTTGAAACTGATATTTTCCCACTTTGCTCCCAAACTTACAGTCAATTCACTTTACAGTATATTTTGTGAAACGCTTTGAGATGATTTGAAGACATAATAAGGCCCGATATCAAATGCAAGGTTTATTATTATTATTGTGATGGCTGACAGACTACCGAAGGGAAATGCTTTATTTCTTTTCAACACTATCCTTTGATACAATCAAGAGGATAGGAAACTCACTATAAAAATCTACAACACAGTTGGAGGCCATTTGACTCATTGTGTTGGTGAGACTAACCCCATTCCTGTCTTAATTTTTTTCAAGGATGTACTCTTCAATGTGTAAGTGTTTAAAAAATATATTTTGGCCTATCAGGCCTTACATTATTAAATCCCTATGAGTAACACTCACATTCCCACACAATGTAGTACAGTGACCATAACGATCCTGTTAATAATTCTTTGCGAGCAATTGTGAACATCAGAGATGCCAGGAACAGTCCCTGAAGAACCCTAATGTGAGAAATGACCTTTTATTTCCACCCTTCACTTTCTATTGTGCAACTAATGTTTCTCTCTAATTTGCAATTTAATCTCAAATATAAATCTTTTCTATAAAATGGTTCTGTGTTACGCACAATTTAAAAACCCAAGTAAATAATGTTAATTGCATTGTCCTTAGCTGCTAATGTAGAGACATCTTGAAAGTAATCTTATAAATTATTAAGATGTGACTCGCATTTCCTCCTTATTTATTCCAATTTATGCTCCTCCTATTTATTCCTTTGCATCTTTTGATATTCTCAAATGCATTTTGCCTGCATCTATCTTTTTCCCCAGTGTGTGAATGCCATAGTCTCCTACCAGAAGTGTCCCAGCTTCTCTACTTTCATTGCTTACTCTGTTGTTGCCCTAGATTTAATAATAAATAATAAATAATCCTTGCATATGATATAGTGTTTTTAAAATTGAATCATCTCAAAGTGCTTCACAACATTTCTCTAAAGTATAGTAGCTATATATTTGAAGGCAAATAAGGCAACCAATTTGAACACAGCACTGTCCCACAAACAAGACACCAGGAGAAACTCCCCCTTCTTTTTGAATAGTGCCATGGGATATTTAACAGCCACCTGAACAGATAAAGAGGAATTTGGTTTAATGTATCATCCCATGGATAGCACCTCTGACAATGAGGCACATGCCCAGCACTGCACTGGACCAGTGATGGTCTACCCATGACCGTGAGCTGGAAGTGGCATGTGGGGTCCTCAAGAAGCAGCCCCCTGAACATTTGCACCAGTCTAGGTGTGCCCATGTTCGATTGGTAATGTGTTTCCAGAATTTTCTTGATTGAATATTTCTTGAATTATGGTATAAATATATTTGATTTGCCATATATGACTTTAGGTGTTATCATTACTTATTCAAAACATACCTTTTTGACAGCAGTTTCGATCATCGTTCCCCTCCCCTCTACCCTCTGCTCCCACCCCCTGCTCAGGCGCTAAGCAAGAATTGGGATATCCTCCCGACCTGAAAGGCATTATTTAAATGTAAATATTTATTGCAATTTGTGGTTTAGGTTGCAATATTAATAAAATGAACTGTCAAATATNAAAAAAGGCTGGAGAACAAAATGTCCAATGGTGTTTTCCTATACTACCTGTTGTTACACTTTGCCAACTTTCAGAAATTGCCATTTGCTGTTTTACACAATATCACAAACCACATGAAATCTCCTCCCTTCCCACCTTCAAAACCCACCTGATGGTTTGAATTGTCGACCAGACTCTCCACGTGCTCCAGCTCCCCTTTTATCTAAAAAAAACTTGCATTTATATAACACCCTTCATGTGGGGTAGACTCAGGCATCCAGTCAGCTGTGTGAAGTGCTTTAAGTCAGCACTAAGTGCTTCAAGGAGTCCTGTAGCTCAGTGGTTAGACCACTCGCTTTAATAATAATAATAATAATCCTTGCATTTGATATAGCGCTTTTCACGTCGGGAGGACGTCCCAAAGCACTTCACAGAACACACTGTAAAGTGAATTGACTGTATATTTGTGGGCGAACGCGGCAGCCAATTGCGCACAGCAATGTCCCACAAACAGTCTTAGATTGAAAATGACCAATTTATTATTGTTTTTGGTTTTTGGAGGGATTATTATTAGGCGTGTGGAGTAAGGAAACTTGCCCAAGGTTTCGCCCTGCCTGGAATTGAACTCAGGTATCTCACTTGCAAAGCGAGTGCTCTAACCACTGAGCTACAGGACTCCACTCCTTTGCAAGCGAGAGACCCAAGTTCAATTCCAGGCAGGGCGAAACCTTGGGCAAGTTTCCTTACTCCACACGCCTAATAATAATCCCTCCAAAACCAAAAACAATAATAAATTGGTCATTTTTAATCTACGACTGTTTGTGGGACATTGCTGTGTGCAATTGGCTGCCGCGTTCGCCCACAAATGTACAGTCAATTCACTTTACAGTGTGTTCTGTGAAGCGCTTTGGGACGTCCTCCCGACATGAAAAGCGCTATATCAAATGCAAGGATTATTATTATTATAAGTCATCCTCCCAAGGTGAAAGGTGAAATACAGTGCAAATTGTTGTTGCTGTAAATGGCTTTCAATATTTGAAACCAAAGTCACAATTATCGCAAATTAGACCCTGACGTAACTTATTTGAATTGCAGTGAGTTATTCTAAACACATTTAAATGAGTTTGCAATCTTCCATCAATCTCGCTGATCATAAATGTCACTCCTAACATTCCCCAATGTTGATGGCTCTGCACACACACAGATTGCAGAGTGTTGCTTCTCTTGTACTGTAACACCATATTTTAAAATCTTGATTGAGGCTGGACAAATGTTCTATATCTAATTTCACACTTACTTAACAGACACCAAACGTCCAACAAAACAGATTTCAATGAATCCATCTCAGGAGACAATTGACTGTATGTTCCTTGCTTGTGATTTTCTGACTGACAAATTTTCTCAGCGGCATATTTATCCCACCAGTTACACTTTTTAATGACTTTGTGAGGGAGCCATCGGAAATCTAACCTTTTTTTAAAAATGTATTCCAACCACAAGTTGCACTTATAAAATTCCTTTCAAGTAGGTTAATGGTTTTAAAATATTTCCCCCAAACAGTGAGGAGATTTAAGCAAGGAATGGGAGGGTGGGGGCATTGTGGGGGAGAAGATTTTAAGGGTGTTCGTTAAAAGCATAGTCAAAAAGGTTTTGTTTTTCTAAGAATTAGTGTTAGTTTATGTGAAACTCCTAAACATGTTCACCAATAAATTGTATTTCAGGATGAAATAGTAACCTTTTAAAGAGAAGAAGGGCTGATTCGTAGGTTTTAATTTAGCTGCAATGAAAGGAGGAAAATAAAGTAACATTGTTTTGTTGCCTGTTCCAGCTGGAAAAGTTCATCCCACATCTGGTTTTGATTTCATATCTAATTCACAGCCTGGAACAGTTATGTGTACATCTGCATTCTTGGATTTACTTATTTAACACACATTTTCTCATAAAACAAAAAATGCTACTTCGCACAGAAAGGATTTTCACCTGATTATGTTTCTTATGAAGACCTTAAGTATCGACCCATAACCCATATTGCATGATGTCTGTGCATTCAGGCCTACTATTCGCCATATGTTCTGGTCTGTTTATTCGCTGTGTAACACAGAATGGTCTACAAAGCAGCCAGACTGGGCCAAGTAAACTAGGTCAGCCGCAAATATATTTCAGCTTGTTTCTCTTCAGAAATTTGATTTACTGCTGTTGATATCATGTACTTTCATGTTGGCATTCAATTGACACACACCATATATAAAAGAAAAGATTATATCTAAATATTCAAACAGACTCATTTTCAACTGAATTCACAGTAACAAGAGTTTCATCAACACCACTCTCAAAATGCGTACATAGAAATCCCAATTTGGTCTAGATTTATGCGATTTACTTGGTATTTCAGAGTGTCCAGAATTTGGCAAATTCTTAAATAGAGTCTTAATTTTGAAGCTGGCTTTCCACAAGTTCTTTTAAAAGCTACAGAAAACCGTTTTCAAATTTAAGAGTAAATTCAACAATCTGCCAAATTGTGTACTCTCTGAAATACTACATCAATAGAGTAAATATAGACCCAGGCATGCTTTCCCTCAGATGTTGTCCAATGATACAATTGGGTCAAAACTATGCAATATTTCTTAAGCAAGAAAGCCTGAGTAGAGAATCCTTGCTTCATCGTATAAGTCACACAAACTCAAGCAAACCCAGCTCTGAAATAGATCCAGTTATAACAATGCCAGCAGCTTACATTGATATGGCGCCCCTCACATAGGGCAGCATCTTGAGTGCGGGTCAAAGGATGGATGTGGGGTAGAAAGGACAGTTGAGGGTCAAACAAGATGCCAACATTCTGGACTGGCTCAATGAGGTGGAGTGTGCATCCATGGATGATTTTGAGATGTTCCAATGACGTGATATAGAATTTATCAAATGAAAAGTTTATATTTATTAGTATATTTGGTTTTTTTTTATATAAATTGCTTTGGAATAGAATCCAAAGTGCAGGTGCTTTATATACTGCTTTTTATAATATCCATATTCCTCTGCTCAAAGATTGCCAAATGGCACTGATGAAATCAATACTCGTATTAACACTATTCAAATTCTTGAACCACACAATAAGATCATTCAGTAAAATAAGTTGTTTTTGGTTACACATTTGTCCTTTTGGCTGGCTCCCAAACACTGCTAACTGTATATTTCCAGTAATTTTAGCTGTGGCCATCTGCTAATTCAATATTTGTCTGATTGATATATCATATAATATACATTATATAGCCCCTTAGGCTAAGGAAGCAAAACTAGTACGGAGGACTTTCAACATTGTTAGCACATCACCACTACAATCTGAAAAATACACTATGCAAGTTTCAGAAGTCATACCCTATATTGTACATCTGTATATGCACATATGTATACTATGGAATGAAAAATATCATGTTGCTTAACAGATTTGATATATTGTTGAAAGTGTCACCAAACCATCGTATTTTCCAATCTTTGCTAAAGTCTGTGAAACCTTTCCCTACCCTTGACTTTTACCCATTGGTTGGGCTGGACATTTAGTCCCAGCATTTCAATGCTGCCAATTGTTGTTAATAATAGCTGTGCTCAGCATTTTGTGTTGCTCTAGGGGATGCAGCTTTAACTCAGATTGCAGGATTCGCATGCAGGTCCTGAAACACTGGCTCCAGAGGTTTAAAACAGCTGTTCAATAATCTGGGGAGTAGTTGGCCAGGATGACCTTATTTTTCAAATGGTGTCATGCGATCTTGAACCTCTACCTTCAAAAAGACAGCAGGTCTGGGTTTAACGACTTATCCAAAAGATGCGATCATCACCATTCAAGATGATGTAGTGCTCTCCCAAAACTGCATTGTCAACTTAGACCATGGGCTCATGTTCCAATGTAGGGCTTCAACTTACAATTGTAGAGTCTAGTTTTGTAGATAAACGAAGCAGCCAATTTTGGCCTGACCATGAACAGCCATGAAGTGAGGATCACTTTCATCTAGTGGATTGTTGCGTAGGTCACTGGGAGAAATTCCTCTTTTGAAATAATACAATAGGATCCTTAAAGTCCACCCGAACAAACATTTTGGACCTGAGTTTAAATGGCTCATTCAAACGCCAACGTCTCTAATAATACCATACACCTCCAACAAAGCATTGGAATATCAGTCTAGATTATGTGAGTTCGAGTCCCGACATAGGGCTTAAACCCACAATCATCTGACAGGCGAGAGTGCAAAAACTGAGCCAGGCTGACAGCTTTTGGATCCCAAAGATTTATTAAACTTTTGCTGATATATGTTGATACCAATTTGAAATAAGTGTTCAATAATCCAGCCACATATGTGAGGCAGCCAGAAGTTAAGAATAGCCCATTTCTTGCAGCTCCCTGTGACTTGGAGGGAAATTACAGAGTCATTGCTTTGACAATGAAGGCCTGGCAGGCAGCCCACCTGAAGGAAGGCTAAGGAGCCCATCACGTCTATGTGGCTCCAGAAGAATTTGATTGATAGGCCACAGAGCAACCCTTCAGGTGCAACGCAGCTTGTCTCTCTTTTCCAAGCAGCACAGGTAGTAAAAGAATGTGTAACTGGTAACAGATGTAATGACGAAATGCTGCGAAGAGCATTCCAGCTACTGAAACTGTTACCATATGTGCAATATGGTCTTTAGGTTCAATTTTGCGCCCTTACTTGAATCTGAAGTTAATAGAGGAAATGTGCAATCATTAGAGGGAAAGTAACATATTGATAAAAGCTGTTTAAAATGTATGTTTGTGTTGCTGTGGGAAGGAGTAACGGAAGTGTTTCATCCAATGGGAATCCAGTTCTTATCAATGCTCATTAACAAAACATAACAAGATTAACAGGATTTCATTAGGAATGAATTACATACAATTACATAGTGATACAGCACAGAAACAAGCCATTCAGACCAACCAGTCCATCTCAGTGTTTATTATTCAACACAAGCCTCAACCCTTCCTATTCTCCTCTCCCATGCCCTTGTATTCCCTTCTCCCTCATTATGTATCAGTTTCCTCAAGAACAACAACTTGCATGTATACAGCACCCTTCACACGGGGCTGTGTCATGGTGAGCTTAATAGTGGTGGCACTAGACGCTGAGCTGGAAAACAATGCCTTTCAAGTAGGGAGGACGTCCCAAGATGCTGGACAGTTGAGGGATTGCACCCAAGCTGGGGGTTGGACTCAAGAGGGGTGGTGGCCAAGGGATTGGGGTGGAAAGATGATCCAAGGTGCAATCAAAGAGGAAGGTCTTGAGAGACCTTGAAGGAGGTCAGGAAAGGGGTAAGGCAAATGGACTCTTGGATGGAGTTCCAGAGGCTGGGGCACAAAGGTAGAAGGCCGGGATCACCAATGGTAAAGCAGACAGGCGGGGACGTGAATCAAGCCAGTACCTGCAGAGTGGAGGGAGTGGATAGGTTGGTAGGGTTTTAGAAGCACTTGGCTGGTAATGAACAAATGTGTTTGTGCTGTCCATCCCAGGGCAAGTTAAGACGGATATTTTGAACTCGATCCTCTGGGGGTTGGGGAGCCAGTGTAGCCGTGCGAGGATGGGGATGATGGGCTCACAGAAAAAGGTGCGGGAGAGAACACCAGCTGTAGAGTTTTGAATGACTGCAGCTTATGGAGGGAAAAGTTGGGAAGTCCAGTGAGCGCATCAACAGAATCGTATTTGTGACTTTGACCTGGGCAGTCTCCATACTGTGAGTAGCATGGAATCCAGATTGGAGGGCTTAATGCATGGAGTGCCAGGAGAGGAAAGAGAAAAGATGGGAAGCAACATTTCATTCCAGTACCTTGGAGCAATGATGCTTTTTGCTTCAACCACAACTTCCAGTGGTGAGTCCCACATTCTCTCCACCCTCTGAGTAAAGTTTGTTCTAAACAACGTTTTAGGTCTGCTAGGGGTTAACTTTTTATTTATGCCCCATTGTTTTGGACTCACCAAGAACTGGAAGAAACATTAATATTTATTTTATCATGTGCTTTCATAACCTGAAACATCTCTATCGGGTCCCCTCTCCATCAGTGGGCAGCTACAAATGTTTAGTGCTTAATATGTGGATTTGTTTTGGTCGGTCAGTCAGTCAGTCAGTCAGTCACATGCGCAAACCCATCACCATGTTTAAGAATATCCAAACCAAACAGAGTTCCATGCAAAAAGTAAAAAACTGCAGAATTATTGGAATGGAATACACATTCTCTCCCTGGAGGGATGCATCCTACTTTATCTAATTCTGGAAAGTATTAAGCACAAGTTGGCAAGAGCCAAGGTTTGAGGTCCCCAGCGTGTGCGTTGGGGTACTGCTGGAGTCTAACCAGCTAAAACTGCATAGCTTGCTATTGAGAGCTCTACCTGGCAATCTTTCCCGCTGCTTGTCCAGCTGGAACCATCCAACCCGTTAAGGCTTTATCTTGCAGGGTTAGTGGGAGCTGAATGGGAAGAGTCCCTGCCCCTCGTGACTGATCTGCCCTTTCAAGTTCTGTTAATGAGCCAGGGTGGCTGTGCTGTTATCAGCAGTGTCCTGGAATACTGTGGACCTGCCTGACAATCGAGACTGTCACAGAGGGTTTGCTTGACTCCGACAGCTTGTGCTGCCAAACATGTCACCTTCTACAACAACAAAATTAAATTTATAGAGTGCCTTTCACGTTAGGAGGACGTCCCAAGGCGCTGTCAGTTCAGTTGTAGTCAGTTCAGCTCCAAGAAGACCCCAGTGACACCCCCCACCCCACCACAAAGAACGATAGTCAATATGTAGATTGAAAAAGAGCCGATACATTATTTCGTGTTGCCATTTTAGGGTTGCTATTTTAACCCTTAGGCCTTTCCATTCACCACAATGACCACAGTGAAAAAAGATCCCTTTATATTTGTATGCAGATCGACAACTATTTTGCTAACCTGCTGTGTTATATAATTAGTTGCCCAGCCTTCACCTACAAATAAACCGTCACTACACTTATTGGTAATTACAGTAACTATCTTATATTGAACAGATTTAGTCCTCCTCAATCATGTTCAACATTTTTTGAACCCACATTGAAACACAGTTCTGGTGACGTGGCTACTGTTCCAATTATATAAACTGTAGGAACTATGATCCTTAACAGACACCTCAAAATGCTTTGATTTTTGCTGGCAATGGCAATATGTTAGCCAAACACCACCTGCCATTCTTGGAACCACCTTCCACTTCACCTATTGTGCATCAATATAATGCATATAATTGCAGGCAGTCTGACAGAAGCTATGCAGAATAGCATTTAAGCATTCTATTGTTACAGTATGGTAGAGGTGTGCATTATAAATAGTAACATATAACAAGAAGGAAATTGAAGCCAGTAATTCAATTGAGGAGGCTGGATGATTTTAATAAAATACTCTTCTCTTAATAACACAATTAGAAAGCTAAAGCTGAAGGAATAGAAAAATAAAGTACTGGCATCAGTAAGATTAACATCTCAATTTCTGATACATTGTGCATTTGCTGAAAGTATAAATTATGTGTCTGTTAAGTAAGGCAACAACCTTTACATAGATACAGATATGGATCTCTTCAGTCACAGTAGATTGAATAAAGCATTTGAACAGTGCTTCTGAAAAGTTTTAGTGAACAAGCCACTTATTCTGCCTTGGCATTTTGACAGCAATGACCTTGTGGACACAAACCAGAGACTCGCGCAATGGGTAAGAAGGAAGAGAACTTGCAGGGTTCTCTGTTGTAGATTGTTGCATTAGACTGGAGCCCTTAGGTGAAGAGAAAGGACTGGTCATCATCACCCTATCAGCTCTGTGTGACACAGGGAACCACGGGTCTCAGATGAAGTAAATACTCAAGAATGAATTGACTGGAGGAGCTTTCAACAGACACTCAGAGCACAGTACATGAGAACAGCCTCAGTGCATTATTTTGTGAAGCAGTCAAATAGCAGACCCTTAGTCACAGCTTCCATTCCAGATGCAGTTTCTATTTCAGAAAACAACTTTGATAAAGTACAGAACATGAGCCAGAGTTGGCATTCATTTGGAAAAGATACTGTGTACAAATGATAACGTCTAGACAACGTGAAAAGTGCTATATCAAATGCAAGGATGATTATTATTATAAGGATCAAAGAGTGATATCCTTTGTGACGTCCTCTCATCCCCCTGACGTGAAAGGCCCTCTAAATGTATTGTAATTGTATATTCTGTGTTCAAACCCATAGAAGATGCACAAGAGAATCAAGCTGAAAATGTAAAGAATCTCTGTAAATGTTGCTTTTAAAAAGTTAGGCTGAATAAGGGTGTAAAACTTGTGATATTTCTTAACAGATTTGATAACACATTCTATAATGCATTGAATCTCTTAAGAAACATTAAATTTTTCTCCCATCTGGAATTTTAATGTATTATTGTTTCCAAGAACAGAAATTTCCAGTCTTAGATTATTAAATAATAAGAAATGAATCACCTAGTCAAAGAAGGGAATTTCTCCCAGGTCCTGGCCAACAATTACCCAAATAAAATTGATCATTCACTTCATGGCAGTTTGTGGTTCATTGCTGTTTGCAAAATTAACTGCCACATTCCTCCACACAAAGAAAGTCACTGCACTTTACAATGTGTCTTGTGAAGCACTTTGACTCATCCTCCTGATATGAAAGATGCTATATCAAATATAAAGATTATTATTATTTATCACTATTGTTACTTCTTAGGAAACATTTACATTTTAACAGAAAATCCGACAGTCAAAAAAGCTGGTAAATTTACAAAACTCTGGAGAATAAAATCTACTCATCCACCAAGGTTGATAACATTACAGAGAACCTTGATGTTTTGTATGTTTAAAAGATTAAAAGTTTTATTCCTATTCTCTTAGGTCCTCCTTTAACAACAGTACTTAACAATGATAGACAAGTTATTTCTCCTGGCCTTTGGCAATGTCATTAGGAGTTGCCTGAGAACTGTACTGTCTGATTTACTGTCTGATTTGCCCAGCCTGAGTTTGGAGAGATGTCCGGCCTCTGCTCAGGACTTCCCCTGATGGCTTCGCTGAGATTGAAAACTCGCTGCCTGGAGACTGACAGGCAAGATCCCATTTCATTAGAGTAAGGACTTAAGGCACCTACACGTTGTGCTCTCAAAATGCTCCCATGTTTTCCTTTCACATTTGTGAGATTGAGTGCGCTATCAATTGTTGAATGCAGTTTGCATACTGTGAAGACCAGTTATCACTATTGTCACATTGCAATGCTACATGTATCCTTCAATACCCTGTAAATAACAACAAACAACAAATTACATTTGGATAACGTCTTTCAGGTTGGGAGGATGTCCCAAGGCCCTGGCCAATAAAACAGAAACCACGGCTGTAGTCTGTGCTGAAAAAATATCAGTATCGTGGGGAATCTGGAAGGAAAAGGAAAAAATAAAGCTTGTTTTTTCTATAAGTCCTTTGTAGTCAAAGGATAAGAATGCAACATATGATGTGAACAATCTACTCCTGACCATCAATATCAGCATAATTGGTGGGCTCAAAATGCCCCAAAACCTCCATCATTGTTATTGGATTTGTTGCGGGCTACTGGATCGATTTAAGCCAGTATCCTGTATCATAATTTAAATACTGTGTTCCACAGTCAGCAGCTCCAATGGCAGCCGCTGGAGACTCAGGCCAGCTTTGAGCCTTACCACTGATCTGTAACTGGAGGAAGTTACAATACAATTTATATAATGATGCATGCATTTGATATAGCACCTCTCAGTTAGGAGGATGTCCCAAAGAACTTGACAGGATATACTGCAAAGTGAAGTGACTATGTATTTGTAGGAGAATACGGCAGCCCAATTTGCACACAGCAATATGCCACAAATAGCTATGAAACAAATGCACCTTTCACATTGGGAGGACTTTTTAAAGTGCTTGACAAAGTGCTGGGCATCTGAGCTGGGGGTGGAAGCTGAAGGGAGTGTGCAGGAAAAAGATGACCAAAAGCATGGTCAAATAAACACATCTTCCAACAAGGAGAGGGAGGGAACATTTAAATTGTTTTTAGATGATTGACATATAAAATCTCATTTGTGTGGTTCACGTAGTGTACTTGTAGTGCTTCGTGTCATCAGCCAGCAAACTGTAATGAGTTAAACTGTACAAGCTCCTGAATAAGCCATAAAATCATGGTAATTTTGTTCTTCAACAGAGGAACCATCAAGGAATCAAAAAGCCTGGAGCATATCTTTCTCCAGCACTTCACATTTATCAAAGCCCATTCTTTTTGTACGAGTCGAGCAGTGAAGGAATGTCAGAGTGATACATGTGTTTATATCAGTGTATTAACTAAGGTAAAAGCATGAAGTGAAAATTCAAACCATGACATTGTTTCCTTGCAATTGCTCCCTTTTCAAAAGAAATTACCTAGAAGAGAAAAGCACGTGCTTTCCTCCCATAACTGTTGAGCGGCTAAAATCTATTAGCTATTTTCAGTTCACGAAAAGTAAAGAAGTCTTACCTTACGGATAACTAACCTCAAGAAGTCAGCTTGCTCTCCTCACTCAGCATGCAAGCATGTCCTCTCTACAGTGCAGGAATTATTATATGTAAACCCCATGAATTCAGACTAACGATACTGCCAGATAATGAATTGGAGGTTATATTATGTTGAATGTTTAGACAGCAATCAGGAATGTCTTTATTTTTGCACACTTCACATATGGCCTTTGAAGATCAATTCTGATCAGCAATTGGAAAACTTGGCAACATATGTTCCCGAAATATTGCAAAATAATCCTTACAATTAAGAATCGTGTTCTCCACTTCCCTGATAAAGAAAAAGCAAGAAGATGTCAACTGAATAGAATATCACTCAGGCAGTTAAGGCACCAGCAGAATTTCATTTAGGAGTTTAATCTGTTCAACTCATGTATTAAGAGATCAGTCACTTAATATTTTCCATACCACACTGTGGCCCAAGGGAGCGTCTCTGTACGTTTAATTGCTATTTATAACCAGCCTGAATTGTTCAAATTGCTTTTATTTCGAAAGTGAGAGCATTCATTTAACTGTAGTTGGTTTCTTCAGCCAGTGAAGTGCTTTGGGACATCCTCCCAATGTGTTAGGCCCTATATAAATGTAAAGTTGTTGTTGAGGTGTAATGCAAATGGTATTTGGTCATTTTCAATCTACGACTGTTTGTGGGACATTGCTGTGCGCAATTGGCTGCCGCGTTCGCCCACAAATATACAGTCAATTCACTTTACAGTGTGTTCTGTGAAGCGCTTTGGGACGTCCTCTTGACGTGAAAAGCGCTATATCAAATGCAAGGATTATTATTATTATTATTATTATTATTTCTACTAGAAATGCATAGCAGGTTGATAAGCATACAAAAGATTTTTTTTACCATTTTGCGTGTGAACCTTAAACAAACCTAATGGGGTGAAGTTTGCAGTGTTCCTGAAGGAACGCTTGTGTAAACTATTGCCCACCAGGTGGCACTGCACTCCTCCAAGTAAGTGGTTTCTTCCTTTTCAGCTTTCAGTGGCCGCCATTTTTTTGAATATCAGGTGAGCGATTTTTGTTTTTCTAAATTTTAGGCCCTAGAGGTTTTTTTTGTTGAGTATGTATTTTCCAGCATTGATTAACGAAGCAACCCTGTAGCTTAGTGGTAAGAGCACTCACCTTGCAAGTTTGGTCACTCAATCCACGACTGTTTGTGCACAATTGGCTGCCGCATTTCGCCCACAAAATATACAGTCAATTCACTTTACAGTATATCTGATTTGCTACATGTTGAAGACATGATAAGGCACCATATCAAATGCGAGGATTATTATTATTAAAACCTTGCTCTACTTAGCCAAAAATTAACAGATAACCCATATCTGGGCTCATCCTAATACCTTCTGGGTAAGGGTATCAGGAGTTCTCAACACATGTCTGTTCAGTGCCAGATATCCTGACTTGACTCAATATAGGGGGGTGCTATCCTACACAACCTGTTAACAATAACTAATAAAAATTGCATTTTTTAGCGCCTTTCGTGTTGGGAGAACGTCCCAAGGTGCTGGACAGTGAGCCAGGTGTTGGAATCAAGAGGGGTGGGGAGCAAGTGGAATGGAGGTGGGAAGATGACCAAAAGCACGGTCGAAGAGGAAGGTCTTTAAACGGTCCTTGAAGGAAACATGGGAGGGGTCGAGGAGGAGCAGCTCCAAATTGGAGTTCCAGAGGGTGGAGATAGAAAGGTTGAAGGCCCGACGATGCTGGAGCAGGTAGGACGGGGCCATGGAACAGGCCAGTTCCTGCCAAGCAGACAGGTTAATAAAGTTTCATATAATCTTACCATCTCTCTAACGTTTAATTAATGTACCAAGATATGCCACTAGGCTGCTTTATTGGCAGCACTTCTGAACATTTCCCACTCTCTTAGTTCAATGACCAATTACACAGGGAACTACAAGATTGGAAAAGGCCGTTATGGTTCACCTGACCGCTTCCATTTTCTAAATGCCATTGCTCTATATTACTTGACTTTCTTTCATTGCTACATCCTTATTCCACACAATTAAGTTTGGTTTGGTTGTATCTCAGGGTGTGATCTATTTGGTGTTTTAAAATGGTGCATCTCAGACTGCAGCATAATCACTCATTTTCTAATTCCGTTTAATTAGTAGGGTATGAAATTTTATAGTCTTTTAGGTTCCCCTAATCACAAGCTATCAGCTTTTCTGAGTGCAGCTTTCTGGGTCATGAATCGTACACATGTGCTGAAATGATCTGTTTCACCTCTGCAGGATTAGTTTTGTACTTCATAAGAGGGAGGTGGGGAGGAACATATTTACTAGGAGTATTTGCTCAGAATTTTAAGCAAGATCCTTAAAACGCCTATCTATTAATGAGGAAGGTGTCTCCCACCTCAGCGTTCTTATGTTTCAGTATGAAGGCCATATATGCTTGTGCCAGATTTCGATAAAATTGTTCACACTAAATTACTGTCTTCTGGGAGCACTGTGCATCTGTTTGCAGCTGTTCATTTCATTCCCTTCACAGGAATGTGTGAACAAGATACAATATTTTATAACCCATTTTAGAGAAGTCTTTCTCAGCACATAAGGGAGACAAGCACCTGTATATTACCAAGACTGACATTTTGCATCTTTTCTATGAACCCATACATAGCAGTATAAGATTTGTGTCTCAACTGTGAGGTTTATTTTAACTGGTATCAGTGTTTTGCTGCACTGTGCTTAACTGGACTGATCATGATCAAACATATGTACATGTACATTTATTTAAGATTAATTATCTAAGATTGAGAAAAATCAACACCATCTCTACACTTTTTTTGTCAGTGGAACCTAAATGCACCTTATTTACAACAAACATCACAAGCACTGGCACTCTAAAAAACACTCTAGTGTAAATTTTCATCATTATAAATATTGTATCAGCTTTCTGTAGCCTTGGTGAATAAATGCATTGCTTATTATGCTACTGAGCCATACAGACTAGCATCGCCCACTTCTCCTCGCTGGGCTCTGGTGAATAGGTTAAATGGATGTACCGAAACAGTAAAACAAGAGAATGCAGATTTAGAGATGCTAACGGCCATTCCACAACAGACAGCAGGAAATGTTTCTTTACCCAGAGTGTAATTAAAGATCTGTTTAAAAACCAGCTTGAAACTGTCATGGGAGGACAACAGGGTGGGATTCTGGAAGGATGAGATCAAATGAGCTGATGGGTTTTCTTCATCCAAACCTCTGTTGTGATCTTGTGATCTCAGACAAGGTAGCAATAGAGGTGCTACTTTGGCCTCATTAGCCCAGAGATATGGAGTAGTTCATTGACAGCTAATAACTCCTGCTGGCTGTTGTCTGCTGGGTGCTGATTGAGGACAGATTGTTTATAATGCCGGCTGCACTGACTGTCTATGTTCATACATGAAGAATGACCTCTTAAGTGGAGAGGGCTGCCAGTCCCTATGAAACCTGTACCTCAGTGAAGTCACTGCCTTAAAATAACTTAGAAAATTAGAAAACAAACCTTTTGCATTTTTTTCTACAGGAATACATATAAATACAATTGACAATAAAATCCTGTGAAACACCTCGAGACCTTTCAAAAGGCATTATATCCAAGGACCCTGAAGCAAGGATTATAATAAATGGATGCTTTTAAGATGATCCCATTATAAACATGAAATCAAAAGATCACTACTGTTAGTGATTAGAATGAGAGAGAACCCACTTTTTCACACTTATTTAATCTTTCTTAATAACAGCATTTTATTTTTCGTTCTGTGCTTTATTGTTCTTCCTATTTTTTCTCACAGCCATGGAAAAGGGTTGGGGTTTTGTCCTTAATTACTTAGCATCTTAGTATGTTTTACATCTCAGTAAGGTTTATAATATATTGATAAGAAAATCTCTGAAACGTCAAATTTCTATCTTCCTATTATTTTTAATATTATCTTATTCAATGTCAAAACAGATTGCTTCAGCCATCTACCATTTACAAAAAAAGGATAAAACAACCTTAAAACGTTATTCATCAATATGTTCTCCCCCCACCTTTTCCAGGTTAAAAGTCAATTGATTGTTTTTCTGAATTGATTTTTGGTTAAATATCGAATAATAGACTAGTTTGAAGAGTCACCTCAGGTAGTGCTCTTTCTTTCCTCTTGACACTAAATACAATACTCAGATAATGTTCCAGAATAAACTATCCCCATGGTGAGCTTTAATAGAGCAGTTTAAATCTTCATGACTTTTCTCTCTCTCATCCATGTTCTTCCATGTGGAGTCCTGTAGCTCAGTGGTTAGAGCACTCACTTTGCAAGCGAGAGACCTGAGTTCAATTCCAGGCAGGGCGAAACCTTGGGCAAGTTTCCTTACTCCACACGCCTAATAATAACCCCTCCAAAACCCAAAACAATAATAAATTGGTCATTTTTAATCTACGACTGTTTGTTGGACATTGCTGTGCGCAATTGGCTGCCGCGTTCGCCCACAAATATACAGTCAATTCACTTTACAGTGTGTTCTGTGAAGCGCTTTGGGATGTCCTCCCGACGTGAAAAGCGCTATATCAGAATGCAAGAATTATTATTATTATTATTCCTGGTATTCTGGAAGTAAAAGCTACAGACTGAATGCAGACTGATTGCTGGCTGAAACAAAGAGGAGATGCTATATAGTAATTTAAAGCAGATGCTGTTCTGTAACTGACAACAATGCACAAAAGCCTGTGTTTCTAATCCTTGGCTCTGTTCCTGTGTTCAATTGTTGTACTTGGCAAGTCTTGTCCAACAAGTAAAACCAAGACTGGGAGGATCATCAACCCTGTTTCAAATGTATTTCATCTCTGTAGTTTCTTCACCTCTGCATTGCAGATGTAATATTGCTTTGCAATGTAATATGAAACTGTGATATTAGAAAAATACCTTAATTTATTTGCCAACAGAAGTAAAATGTTTGCCTTATGGTTTCAGAAATGAGCTTGTGATTGTGTTAGGGCTGAACACCTTAAGCTGTGGCCAATATAACTCACTTTTCCATCATTATTATAAATACTGGACCTTGTTGAAGGATTACTAGTGTATCATCATGCTGATAAGAGTACGTTTTTTCATTAGAAAGTTTCAAGTCCAATTTATTCTATGCCTTTCCCAGTGGACTGCAGCAACATCAGGGTGACTTTCTGGACTTAGTGAAAATCCAACATCTGCCTCCAGAGGTATTGCTCTTTCAGCACTCCCTGACTAAGAGTAAAACAAGTTCAGTCAAGAGATTGTGAGGTGCTGCCAAGTCCGGGTTTTCAAACACTTTTGGTTGGGGGTGGTGGTGCAGAGTTAATGAAAATAATAAATGAATCACGATCCTTGCGTTTGATACAATGTTTTATCATGTAATCAATTGTTAAGTGTAGAAACTGTGGGATCTAAATTAGTTGCTGAACATTAACTTATGTAAATTGTGACAGCTTGTATAACGTGTGGAGTAAATGGGAAAAAGAGCATTATTTGTACATCCTAAATTCCCACAAAGTTTTTGTGCTTGTTCGTTGGAAATATGCTTGTCCTGTAAAAAATACTAAAATAATCTTGGTTTTGCATGGATTTAGGGCTGGTTCTCTATACCTCGGAATGTATATTCTTTTCTCAGCAACAACAAGAATATTGTATACTGCTCTTTGCAAGCCTGTAACCTACACGTTGTGTTGCTTGGGAGTTCAAAAAGTCTTGGAGAAATCTATCTTTGCTGGAAATAATAACACTCAGTGACAAAAATAATATATTATTTATTTTGTAGCTCAGTGGAATCTTGTAGCTCAGTGGTTAGAGCACTCACCTCACAAGCAAGAGACCTGGGTTCGATTTCCGTCAGGGCAAAACCTTGGGCAAGTTTCCTTACTCCACGTGCCTGATAATAATCCCTCAAAAAAAAAATATAAATTGGTCACTTCAATCCACGACTGTTTGTGGGACACTGCTGTGCGCAATTGGCTGCTGCATTTTGCCCACAAATATACAGTCAATTCACTTTACAGTATATTCTGTGAAGCGCTTTGAGACGTCTAGAAGACATGAAAAGTGCTATACCAAATGCAATGATTTTTATTATTATTAGGATTGTTATATTATTCAAAAAATTAAAATATTTACATCCCATTTTATGTGCCTGCAACACTAATATGTAGTGTGTTTCTGCTTCTTAGCTTCCAACCTTCCTTCCATCTGCTCCATATGTGCTGACTACCTTGAATCACAGTGGTTCCCGAACATGTGTTGGAGGGAAACAGTGCGCAGCTTCTGGAGATGACTTCCCAGTGTATAGGAGGAGGAAGAAGAGACGCAGGTCACTGGCCCATCCCCACAATCTGCAATAATCCCAGGAATAGGGGAAGGTTGCATATCAGATCACCCCGTTGATATTTTCCCCCTTTGCTCCCTACCTCACAGTAAATTTATTTTACAGCATATTCTGTGAAGCACTTTGAAATGTCTCGAAGATGCGATAAGGCACTATATCAAATGTAAGGATTATCATTATTATTGTTACCTCTTCAGTGCTCATTGTGCCTTGTTCTCCTCTATCTTGCCCTGTTTGGTGACTTGCTCTGAGTATTGCTGTGTAGTCATACTGTTTGCTGCAGAGTGCGACTACTATGTGGGGGTTAGAGCTTTTGGAACAGTAGGATGTCATCGGCTTCATTCCTCTATATCTCTCTCCATCCCCACTACTCGTCATATGTGATCTTGTCACCCATGTCATAGCTCTCTTTCTTCTGGGGACAAGACCACTGTCAGCCTCCTCAAACTTGTCAGACATATTGCTGCGTGGTGCTGTCGAGCCCTCGTGAATAACAGCTAAAGGCTAAGAGATAGAAACGAAAAGCACATTGGTATGTTTCATTAACAATCAATATATAGCTTATTGAAGTAATTTTGCCATCAACAAAACAGATCCATTACCATCCAAATGATAATCGTAATACCATTATCATCAGCTCTTGGTAAGTCACACTTGTGGTGACCTTTGAGGACAACCAGGGGAGCTGTTACCTCATCCGTCACCATCATCTCCTGTACTACCAGAGGCTTTCCACCTCCAGCCCTCTGTTGGCTCTCATTGTGCCAGATCTTCCTCAGTGAAAAAAACATGCACAACCATTTATTTCTCCAGTATGCTGACCCCATAGCTGAGAACACATAGAACATTTGGGAATATTAAAATGGATGTCCTAACTTTCATCAGGTTCTTATTTCTCTTACACTAGCCTTCAGCACTTACATGCCATTCGCATCCTCCAGCATGTGTTCTTGCATCAACAGGCATAATTCCTCAATGCATGACACCCATCCCTCCTTTGTGCCAGGCAAGGTTGCCAGTGTTTTAACCGTTCTATGACTCAGTACACATCAAGCGAGGGCTAGTTCACATCTAGAGTTCAAGCATTCCCTCCTGGGCTCTCTTCCATTTCCTGTTGAAAGTGAAATTTGAATTCACCCTCCACACCTAAACAACTCCATGTTTGCTGAACGTCATACTTTCAACTTGCAACAGGTAAATACTTGAATAGCCCAATTTTCATACATTAACATTTGTCCACAAAACATTTTATAGAACCATCGTCCAGACCCCTTTACTCAAGGACAGTTTAGCTGGAGTATTAATAATGGATTGTGCATTTGCAAGTGAATGCTGCAGCCAATTTGCACGCAGAAACGTCCCATAAACAGCCAGGAGGTAAATCATCAATTTATCTCGAGTACTATTGGCCAGGACAAGTAAATCAAGGTATAATCCAAGAATAGTGAGTTAGCCATTGCACTGCTAGAGGAGGAAACATTGTATGGACTGACAGCAAGAAACTGAAGGGAGTTTATTAAGGTAGAGTGAAACCATTAGTAAACATGGGCAGGGATGGATGATAAATGGGGATGGTCATTGATGTGGAGCAGAAACAAAGGAAGAGAAAGAAATTGGAGCCCTGGGGAAATCATGACTTGATCAAGAAAAGGTCAGAGGACGAACCCATCAATTGTAGGACAGATAGAGTGACCAGGTAGGAACCACGGTTGCTGCGAATATAGTTTAGGTGGGTGATCATAAAATGGTAACTCACTGCAAACTGCATTGTGCCAGATCCTATCAAATACTTTGCAAGTATTCAAGGTGGTGACAAATGCATCATCCAAAGTATCAACAAGTGATATCCAGAGATACCTGTCAAGCAAAAAGATCACAAGAGAGCAACCATGAGGAAAACCATCTGGACAATTATGAATTAGTCTAGGAGTTCCAAGATCATGGATGATTTGTGAGTTAACAACAATATTTTTAATAATGTTCATATACAAGGGCACAGGACAAATCTTTGAAGGGAAGAGGGATCACTTTTCTTTAGAATGGGATCAGATGATTACAAAAGAGGTGTAGGTGTAAAAAAGCTTGTTGACCCATTTAGAAATTTGCGGCACAGAAGACAATTCAACCCATTTAATCTCATCCTTCCAGAATACCCACTCTAACTATCCTCCCATCACAGAACCATTTTTATTCAAATGAGTCTAATATCCTGAGTTTAATGTTCTTGTGCCTGGTCTTGTGCAGTTGATTAGGTTGCTCTGCTTTTTTGGACCATTACTGCCTTTAGGATGGGTGCTTTTTCAACTTTCTCTTGTACAAATATAAAATTTCTACTTAAAGTGGCAAATGTCTAACATTTAACCAAGTTACATAGTTAAGCACTTAATCCCAAAGACCTTCAATTTCAGATCAATCAACTTTATTGATCAACAGTTAATGTCCATGCAAACCTGATAAACAAACATTCCAAAGTTCTTGCAAAACAGTATTACTTTCCCATTTATATGGAGCTGCAGTCATTGCTTATTCACCATCTGGCTTGTAGAAGGAAATGACATTAGTAATATGTCAATTTTGAAAAAGCATAATCCTGATCTTCAGCATGAGAGGTATTAAGTGAAACATCTGTCTTACTGAAATGAATGATGTGACTTGAAGATATCTTGCTGTTGGGATTTCTTAAATATATATATGGCTTGCTGACATCTTACAGTTTTGAGTGGTGGGAAATATCTGACAATAAATGCCTTTAGAAATCCCATTTAGTTAAGTCGGCTCCAAATGCAACTGTCTGCTCTATACAGCTGAAGAAGATGTAGGCGATGGAGCCATATTTAAATACTGAGTGAAAGGTTATTTAGGCAGCACAAACTTTGGAGAATCTGGAAAGCAAGGTGAAACACCTGGAATCAACATGTCTTTTCAAATCTATTTCCAGAAAGATTCATTCCTTCATAGAAAAGAAAATATTTTCCTATGAAAAAAGATAGCATTAAATCCAGTTACTTTGGAAGTTACAGTGAGAAAATCTCTCTATTGGGAAATAATTGGATTAAATGTATCATTAAAGGAATATACCCATCAGCAATGTCTCTTCTAACTAAACCTGATGGTTCAGTTAGTACACTCCCCATTTTTAAAAACATAATTTGGTCACTCAATCCACGACTGTTTGTGGGACACTGCTGTACACAATTGGCTGCTGCATTTCACCCACAAAATACACAATCAATTCACTTTACAATATATTCTGTGAAGCACTTTGAGACATCTCAACGACATGATAAGGTCCTATATCAAATAATAACAATAATAATAATGCAAAGATTATTACTATTATTTGAGTGTGGGTTTACTTAGAGCATGGATCTATTTGGAGCAGTGCTATGTCAGAGCACTGATCAGGCTCCTGGCACTGACGAGCCGGCTTCCCACGCTAAAAGTCGACTTCCAGGTCATCAAGGCAACGCTGATAGTCATTTCCTGTATTGCACACATGCGCTATGATTAGGATGTGATGTGAATGTCCCTTCTTGCTGGCTGTGCATGTGCGTTGTGTCCAGGAAGTGACACTAGGGCTGATCCAACAACCCAGACTTCGGCCATTTTTCCGCACTTTGTTATAACATGAAATCATTGAACCCAGGCAATTACCTTATAACAGCATTGCCTGTACATTGAAGTAGCATAATTTTAGTTAAAATAGGATATTTGCGTATCTATGAAAAGAAAAGTCAAAATGATAAACAAAATTAAAGAACATACCAATAATTAAAGAAACCCAAACATTATGCTCATCTATGGATCCGATATACATTAATTCCTAAAAGCTGCGCATCTTTAGAATTTGGTAAGAGGGAGCATGTAATGGTTCTTATTGAGTGTTTACAAATATTCAGCCCATGTTAACAATAATGGACCAGGTTGAAAATGTTTTTGAAAAAGTCTTGCAAAGTTGTCTTGAAAATGTGGATCCAGCTTATTAAGTGCTTCTTTGGAGGCCTCTTTCATGGATACTTGCACTGAAATCTAAAACAACAACAAAAACAACAACAAGATTACATTTGTTTAGCGCCTTTCACGTCGGGAGGACGTCCCAAGGTGCTGGACGGTGTACAGCATTTCAGACCCGAGCTGGGGTCGGGTGGGGAGAAGGGGACGTCTCCCAACGTGAAAAGCGCTATATCAAATGCAAGGATTATTATTATTAAGGGAGGGGAGGGAAGGGGGGTGACCAATGGCATAGTCGAAGAGGAGGGTTTTGAGGCGGGACATGAAGGAGGCTAAGCGGAAGTCTCAAAGCGCTTCACAGAATAGACTGTAAAGAGAATTGACTGTATATTTTGTGGGCGAAGTGGGCGGAAGACAATGAAGTAAACCAATATTCATTTAGGTGCAGTACAGTTGCATCTGTTATACTTTGCTAAACAATGGAAATGTAGCTCATCGTGGCTTTGCAACACAGCAGTTACTACTCTATCATTGTGTTATGTTCAAGCATATTTTTGTTAATGTGTACTGGCATATTGCTGAGAAGGTAGGCTGACACATTAATACGAATACATCATTTTCAGGCATGAATTACAGGTTGAGAAACACGCCAATGTGAAGAATTCAACACTAACATTAACTTAAATGTGACAGCAACTTGCTGCTGGATTTCTGTTCCAGCCATATTATCACCATACTTGCGGTCACTTTAAATCATAGGAATTGTCCATTGGTGGGTACCTCATTTTGAAAGAGAAGAGACTCTGGCAAGATAGCCACATCAACAGCAATATTTAAAGAAGAAAACATTCAACTCAGGGGTCCATAAACTAATCTGTGTAGTCAGGGAATGCTGGGGGAGAGGTACCTCTGGAGGCTGATGTCGGATTTTCATTAAAAGTCACCCTGATGTTTGCTGCAGTCCAATATGAAAAGCATAGAATAAATTGGACTTGAAACTTTCTCATGAAAACACACAGGGCATTTTTATCAGTTTATCAGAGTCCCTCTTCTTCTTTGTATTTCTCTCAACCTAGCCATGCCTCCACTCCCCCTGATCCCTTCTCTTGTGCTCTTCTGTTCCCTTCTCCCTCATGATTACATCAAGTTTCCTCTTAAATATATTGATACATTTTGCTTCAGCTACAGCTTCCAACAACTTTCACATGGTTATTAATCTCCCCGTAAAGAAGTTCCTCCTAAACTCCCATTTAGATGTGCTACTGGTTTGTTATATTTATGCTCCCTCGTTTTGGACTCAACAACTCACTGCTTGGACTATATATGTAGATGTATCATAGGTATGACTTATATGTAGCATTCACTAATCTTTATAAAGAATTAGACTGTCACATGGTGGTCAAATAATTGTCTCAGATATTCAGTGAGCTCAGATGGTATGCAACATCTAACTATGGGACAAAGGAGCTCTACTGGAATTTTTTTATACAATACAATTTACATTTATATAGCATTTTTCATATTGGGAGGGTGTCTCAAAGCACTTGCTGATGGTAGCTGGGCACCGAAACTTGTGGGGAGTGGGGAGGGGAAAGATGACCAAAAGCATGGTCAAAGAGGTACACTTTTACAATCAAACATGCAAGCACGAGCAAAGAAAGGGCTACTTCTGAGGAAAAGCAACAGAGATCATTTTGATTGTACCTTGATGTCTTCTTCTGCCACAGTTTTGATGGTCATCGGGCAAAATGTTTCCATCTGTCGAAAGTGAGTAAATACTGGAGTTAAAAATGTGACATTCAGAAAGCGGTCAAATAGCACCTTCTGCTTTGCAGCTGAGATTGTGTGAATTTCTACAATATTCACTAATACTATTGGGAAGCAATTGTACTGCTGAAGACCAGCAAATACAGTTTTGAGTCCAGTGTTGCTGTTTTCTGTACTTTTGCCTTTTGAGACATTTCTGAGCTGACAAGTGGGCTGGAGGCAAAACCCTGGTGACGTTTGCATTTTGTGCTGACATTTCTAGTTTGTGAGTATTGAATTTTAAACCAATTGTACCTACTGTACAGTATTAGTTAATGCAACAGCAGCAACGTACATTATCTAGCGCCTTTCACCTAGGATGGCCGTCTTAAAGAACTTCACTGTGATAATGGGGAGTGAGGAGGAAAAGTTGTGGAAAACAAGCACAGTTACAGAGATAGGTTTTTAAGATGGCAAGGAGAGAAGGAGCAAGGAGAAAGGATTTGAGATGAGCATTCTAGAGAGTAGATGCACGATGGCTGTAGGCTCAATCTCCGATGGTGGGATGGTGGGAGTGAGGAATGAGGGAGTGAGGAATGAGCAAGTGAGGAATGAGCAGGAGACCAAAGACTAGAAAATTAAATTAAGTGCAATGATACGGTTAGAGGTTTGCAGGTGCAAGCCTCAAGATCGCCGACTTTGCTGATTAGGGATTCAAATTTTTGCTTTCACACATATATCAAAATAATTATACTCATTATTTAATCTACACTGTTATAAAGCTTTACATATCCTTAAAACCAACATTTGCTTTCTCTGATGTTTTCTTCCATTTCACAATTTGTATTCTATCTCGATATATTTTTCCCGATTTATTTTTCATGTATTTCAGTTACAGTGGTAGCACAATAAGGTATATTTTCTTAAATATGCCAATAATGTATTCCTTTTACAGTATTTTAGAAGCTGAACTACATAATATCATGGGTGTTCTTTCACAATTCTGTGGAGTTTGGCGCAGAGTAAATATTTAGTAAAGGAATAATTTATTTCAGGTTTTCTTAAAGAAGTACTTTTATAGTAACTGTAGGATGTATCTTAAAACTTAGTTGCAAAAGATATACCAAGTGCAAATCAAATAATTAAACCCCAGTTGTAATGATAAAGAGATGCTGAGCCACACAGAGAGCAGTAAAGGGTACAGGTTCTACATAATGATGGACCACATCACAATTGGGACCAATGGCCCATCTTTAGCAAATATCGCAAATTAGACAGCTATCGAAAGTCACAAAAGGAAGGCACAGTTGCCACTAGAAATCCACTTGAAAACATTGCAAATTAGACCAATATTAGTCCAGTGAAGTGCTTTTGAGAATGTGATAAGGTATTATCAAATGCAAGGATTATTATTAGTTTTGAATATAGAAACATTGCCATAATTTTTCTACTCCAGCAAACATTCCTGTAAGGTTCCTGTGACATGCCTGCAGCATGTTGGAATCACATTGGTAACACGCTATCATCTGTAAGTTTCTACTTCACATTTCTTTCAGTGAAAGCTTGAGTACTGTTATTCACAGCACAGCTGCTGCAAAGCATTAGCAGCAAACAAAGAAAAACAGAAACTCCAAATGTACTACTGTACTTAAGACTGTGAACAGCAGCCTCATTCTTATTGATAGGAACGTTCATTCTTCATGTGTGAGCCTAGACAGCAATAAATGTTGGAGAGCTATTCAACCATGGGGACATCACAGCTGGGCCCACCCTCATTCTCATCCAATGTCCACACCTGGATACTTTCCAGCAGTGGGTCTCTGGATAGTAATAAGGAATGGGAGCAATGAGTGATTTTCCCATCCTAGGGCGCTGAAGCCAATTACATCATTCCCACTACTGCCCTGCGTGAAATCAGTCAACTCAGCACAAACTGAAACCAGGAGCTTTTGGAATCATTTTACTCAATGTGACAGTGGACAGTGGTTTTGCCGATTGGTGGATTTTTGTGAGAATTGTGAAGAAATAATAATAAAATAATCCTTGCATTTGATATAACACTTATCACAATGTGGAAATGTCTCAAAGCATGTCACTAGATTTTACAGTGATGTGTAGTGCCTCTGTATTTGCAGGCAAACCCGACAGACAATTTGCACACAGCAATGCCACACAAACAGCGATGAAGTACGTGACACTTAGTGTTAACTGGTGTGTTGAAGTTGTAGTACAGACTGTGGAACAATTGCTTTTCATCTCATTATGACAAACTTTCTGTGAGCATTCAGATATACGAAAAAGTCACATTATCCTTAGCCAATTACGCTGAGGGCAATTTCTGATACAGTGTGTGTGTATGTGGGGAAGCAAGGAAACCTTACCTGGAATCAAACAGATATCACATTTGGCACTAACCATTACTTTCTACAGCAGTGTGAACCCAATCATATTTGAGGTTTTATTCAAAGGATTCATCTATGGTTGGTTCCTGCTTATTACTTCAGTAATTTGGCTTAAATTATGATTCATGTTGGTGCTGTATGAGTTGTCTGTTTGTTTTAACAGTCTCAATAAGTGTCAGCTTCCAAGAAAGAGGAGAGGTGTTGGCAGATTGGTTCTTGACTCTAAAAAGAGGAGGTTATTGCCATTGCATTTAGAAATGGACAAGGAGGGTTATTGGAGTTACCAATTGCATATCAGTTTCTTGATTGAAAAACAAAATTGATATTTACTATTATTCATCATTGGTATTCAGCCACATGGTGACCGTTACACTAAGGGTGTGTGTGTGGGTGGGGGGGTGGGGGTGGTGGTGAATAAGCTACAATTCCAAATAAAAAATGAATCAGAATAGGACCAGTCGGAATCTATCCAGACACTTCCAGCCTTGCTTGGCTTGCATGAATTTGGGCATTGTTCTTCTCTAACTTTCTCTAATTGTTTGATTAAACTTTGGAGCTTAAAATGATTTTAATTCAAGCCAAATTTGGTTTTGTATGTCCTGCCAGACAGTTGGTTTGGATACTTTTAAGCATGGTGATGGGTCTCCACATGTGTCGACACCTGGCTGATCACAAAAAAGTCACCTCACATTTCTCACATGATACTTCACCTCAGCAATAAAAATACATAAAAAATTGTACTCTTATTGATTTTCCTGTGGAATCGTAGCTGCAACCCCGTTCTTTAAAAATGTACCATAAGTTTATTTTCAAAAGTACATCTAATTTTGTTACAAGATTTCAGGTATTGTGCTGCTGAAGCTCAGCTCCTTAAGTATTTATACTGTATTCTATTTCATGTTGTACTGTAATTCCCTGTAGTACGGACCTCATTAATGGTGATGCTTGGCTTCCTAAGATCATCTTACAATCAGGGTGCATTGCATCTTGCTTAGTAACGAATTGAAACTTTGACTAATTTTCTCTTCTTTACTTCTTTACTTAGGGGTGGAGGTTGAGGCCAGTTGAGGCCACTGTAGCAGGTATCAACGCAGTTCAGTTAGTGGTGCTCTCCTCTCTGGGTCTGAAGCTGTTGATTCAAGCTTCATTTCAGGACCTAAACTCACAGAGTAGGCTGAAACTTCTAAAGAGATCCCGAATTGTTGGAGGTGCCATCCTTTGGGTAAAACATCAAATGTGTCTGTCCTAAGCTGAATGTTAGATTCCAGATTGCTTTTTGAAAGCAGAAAGTGTTTTTCCTGATGTTCTAACACATAATCTTCAGATAAATTTGCCCACAATTACATAGTCAATTTACTTTACAGTATATTCTATGAAGCGCTTTGAGACGTCTCGAAGACGTGATAAACCACTATATCAAATGCAAGGATTATTATTATTATTACTTTATGACTGTCTATGGGACCTTGCTGTGTGCACATTTGCTTAGGAATATATATGAAGGGAACTGCATGTTATTACATGTAACTGTTATCTGGGGTTAATATTGAAATTTGGTTAATCCAGTGATTGTAATTTGTGTAAGTGTTTATATATTCTAGTTTGGAACCCTATTTTTTGTCTTGAACTACATGTGAATTGTAACTCTTCAGAATCACAGGGTGCTTTGTAAGCTATCCCCGTACCTATCTATCTCACCAAAAATTTTAGAAGCTATCAAAAAAAAGTTACTTAGCCATTTCAATTTAAATCTGATTCAGAAGAACATAACAAAGTAGCAGAGTGGAGGGAGTCGAGATGCAAAGAAGCTCTTCTAGAGCCAACACAGCAGAAGGTTAAGTTGACACTTCCCAAGATCACACAAAAGGTTTGGATGAAAAAGGTACTTCAGCACATTTGTTGAAACAATGGAACCCATAAATGATACGTAATGTTACAGATGGGTAGGTGGGGATGTAGCACAATGCTGATAGAGGTTAGAGTGGGCGGGTAACTGCAGTAGAAAAGGTCACTAGCCCAAAATGACATCCTCTCAGTAATGTCAAAGACTCTTTGCAGAAAATGAAAGTATATTACAGTTGTTACAATATTGAGCTACGAGCAACAACTTGACAAGTTATGGCTTTTCAGTCTTGAGAAAGGATGAATCAAAGGAGACCTCGTAGATGTGTATAAAACTTAAACGGGATTGAAAAAGTAAACTCAGATCAATAGGTTAAGATGTATAATGGCAGTAGAACAAGAGGACAGAGGTTTAGAGTTGTAAAGGGAAATTTCAGAGAAGATACCAAGAAGTTTTTCTTCATGCAGAGGGTAGTCAATGATTGGATCAGGTTGCCAGGAAAGGTGGCACTGGCCTGGACACTAAACTCATCTAAAAAACAAACTGATGGAGTGATGGGAGGATGAGAGGACAGGTGTTTTGGAGGGATGCTTAAGGGCCTTCTTCATCCAAACCAATCTTGTGATCTTGTGAATGGAAACTGTTTAGATTGTTGCAGTACAGCCTTCGTATAAAATTTCATACACTAAACAAGTTGGCAGTGCGAATAATGTGAACTAATAATAATCAGCACATTGGGACGTCCTCCCAACGTGAAAGGTGCTATACAAATGTAATTTTTGTATTTTTGTAATAATAATCCTTGCATTTGGAATAGCGCCTTATAGTAGTGGTGGCCATTACTGGGTTCAGACGGAGCCACCATTTCACAATCTCCCGCCTAAACTGTTGTGTGACGTCACTTCCAACCGGGTTTAAATCCCTGGAACCAGGTGTAGTATAGTCTATTAGTACCTCCCTTCCCTCATCTGTCTTTTCCCTGCAGGCTGCTCAGGGTTATCTTCCAGGTTGGGCAACCTGATGGATAACACGATTGCTCTCCCCGCTCTGCGCCACCTCTAGGCACCGCAGTCTCCGTGACTGTGGGCTGACTACAAACCACCTGCCGCAAGTCTCAGCGTGTGCATCTTGTCTACCGTCCCCGAACCGAGTTGCTTTTCCCCCAAAATGCTCCCTACTCTGCACCTCTCCCGCTCAGTCCTCCTCTCTCTCTGTCCTCCTCATCTCCTATCCCCACTTGACTGTCCCACAGCCTCCCACCGCTCCAGCCTGGGAATCGTCCATTGGGCTCACTGTGGCACTCGCTGTTGGCTGTCCAGCAGCAGCCACACTGACTGCCCCATTCCCCACCATCACCGCAAGTCCCGCCGGACCCAGGGGCTAACCTCTCCTCCCTCATCCGAATTCCCACCCTCCCTTGTCAATCCTCCCACCACCCCCTCCCATCTCACACATTCCTCTGCCGAATGACCCCTCCGCATCAGCCTACAAAATGTCTGCTCTCTTCTAACAGGGCTCTCGCCATCAACAACATCATCATTGATAGCCTGACTCTCACTGAAACTTGGATTACCCCAGGCAACACTTTCCCCCTCATTGTGGCCACAACACCTGGCTATACCTTCCACCATACCCCATGTTCTAAACATCGTGGCTCTATACCTACTCTTCTGGCTCATTTCCCTTCTTTGAGCACCTTACCCTCCATTATCCCTTCAATCTTGCCCTCAAAATTCTCCTGATTTATCATCCCCCCAAACCCTCCCCCACCTTCATCTCTGACATCTCCACCCTCCTAGCTTCCTACTGCCTCTGTTCTGAATGCCTCCTCATCCTTGGTGACTTCAACCTACACTTCACTCCCTCCTGCTCTATCTCCACCTACTTCACCTCTCTCCTTTCCTCTCACCACTTCTCCCTCCACATCCACTCTGCCACTCACATTCATGGCCACCCACTTGACCTGGTCATTGCCCGGAGCCTCAGTGTCTCAGACCTCACAGTCACCGATGAAGCCACCTCAGATCACCATTTCATCTTCCTTAGTGAAAATGGTCTCAGTCCTTCTTCCCACTGCCAACCAACCCACCTCCATCTCCAAACACTCCTGGAAAAGAATCTCCCTGCACTCCCTTTCCACTGCCCTGGAGACATCTGAATTCCTACCCCTCTGGCCTACCTCCAGCACCAACTTATCCTCCTTGCTCACTCTCCTCCACAACTCCCTTTCCACTATTCTTGATGCCCTTGCCAACCTCACCTCCTGAACCACCTCCTACTCACAAATCTCACCCTAGTACACCAGCCACCTCTGCTCACTCAAGGGTCAGGTACGTGCCTTTACTCTCAGACCTCGTCAACCTCTCCCTATCAACTGGCATCGTTTCTTCCCCACCCCCTAAATTGAACTGTTTTCATCCCTATCCTAAAAAAACCTTCCTTGGACCAATCCTGATCACTAGCCCCATCCTCAACCTCCCTTTCCTTTCCAAAGTCCTTGAAAGAGTTGTTGCTTCCCAGCTTCACTCTTTCCTCTCCTGCCACTCCTTTTACAAATGCCTCCAATTGGGTTACCGCACTATCCACAGGTGTCAAGGTGACAAATGACATTCTGTCCACCTGTGACCAGGGCTCCCTTTGTCTCCTCATCCTCCTCGACCTCTCTGCTGCCTTTGACACTTTGGACCACTCTATCTTCCTCCACAGCCTCTCATCTCACCTTAACCATCAAGGTTCAGATCCTATCTCTCAGACCGGCTCCACTTGGTCTCCACAAGTGGCTTCTCCTCCAGCTCCCGCACTGTCTCATGCAATGTTCTTGACAGTCCTCTCATCTTCATCCAGTACATGCTCCCTCTTGGTGATATCATCCGCAGACATGGGGTCAATTTCCACATGTATGCGGATGACACCCAACTCTATCTCTCTAACTCCACCCTCGACCCCAGGACCACTGACTGATTCCTAACAGAATGTCTGTCAGACATCAAGTCCTGGATGAGAGCTAACTTTCTACAGTTGAATGTCAGCAACACCAAAGCCCTCCTGATTGTCTAGTGACAGCGCCTCCGCACTTCAAGCGCTGGCAGCATCACCATCCACGGATGCACACTCCACCTCATCGAACCTGGGAGTCTTGTTCAACCTTCAACTGTCTTTTCTGCCGTACATCTGTGCCATGACCTGCTCTGCCTTCCCCACCTGTGTAACATTGCCCGGCTCTGCGAATGTCTCAACCCCTCAGGCCACCAAAACTCTCAATTACAATAGTATATTTTTTGCACTGTGGTAGTAGTTTTTAAGTTAGTAGATTAAAGAAAATATTAAGGTTACTGTTCGTTGAGCAGTATTATCAGGTCATCTTCATGGATTTACCACAAAAATCATTGTTCTGAAAATGCTGTGCCTGTTTTGGTGAACTGGGTATCTGAAACATGCAGGAATCCATTACCATGCTCAAGAGTATCCAAAACAAACCATTGAGAGTTCCACATATAGGCAAAACCAAATGACTTGACATTGCAGACAATGTCTGGCAAGCTTCATGTTACTTGTTTAGCTAGGGCCATTCTGATTTTGTTAGTCCTTAGGTTGCTGGATTGGTAGGAGCTGAGTGGAAAGAATTCCAGCCACCAGAGACTGCACTGGATGACAGAGAAGAGATTTTCTAACTTCACAAGCAATTTTAAGTTTTAAGTGTTGCTCATGTTAATACAGCTGCAGATTATGAAATGTCTCAAACTATCTCAGTCTTAAGAATAAAATGAGCTCCTAAATTCAGACTAAATGTAAGAATTTTCCAAAGTTCTGTACAACTGTAAATTATAAGACAATGGCATTATGGTTGAAACCATGACATGTTTCCTGAGGTATCCTGCCCTACTGCAGATCAGCCATCAAATAGTGTGTGTGTGTATGTATGTGTGTGTGTGGGAGGTTACCTACCTGCCCGTACCCTCCGTTCCTCTGGCTCTGGTCTGCTCCACGTCCCCCGCCCCAACCGCCCTACCATCGGTGGTCGGGCCTTCAGCCTCTCAGCCCCCAGGCTCTGGAACTCCATCCCCCAGTGCCTTCGCCTTGCTTCTTCCTTTCCTCCTTCAAGGCCGGTCTCAAAACCTTTCTCTTTGACCGTGCATTCAGCTCCCCTCTCGACTCTCTTCCCCCTCCTCGCTCCCTCCCTTCCCTCCCCTCACCCTGACCATTTCCCCCCTCCTTGCTCCTTCCCTCCCCTCACCCTGACCATTTCCCCCCTGCTCGGGTCATGACCCAACTGTGCAGCGCCTTGGGACGTCCTCCTGACGTGAAAGGCGCTTTATAAATGGAATCTTGTTGTTGTTGTTGTTGTTGTTGTTAGGAATAAGTGTTGCTGTTTTCCTAAGATACAAAGTGTCATTATCTTGAGATACTTCACTCTCTCAACTCTCAACTTTGTAGGCCTTCACCTACAAAATACAAAGTCAGGACACTTTACAACAGGGGTGGGGAAAAGACAGGCCGTGGGCCATACTCGGCCTGCCAAATGATTCTCTCTGGCCCGGCATCGTGTCTAGCAATAGAAAAAATTATAGTTTGTTCAGTCCCAGAAAGTCCCACAAATTTCGCATTGGAATCTGACCGGGAACATCATCAGGCAATCACACTGCTTAGTTGTGTGCATGCTCCCTTAAGTGTTGAATCAGGCTGACGTCAGAAATGTACGGCTCGGCAAATTTTCAAACGCGCGCAACTGCGGCAATACTTTTCCCTGAAGAGGACGTTAATTCAAAATGAGTTTATCAAAAAAGCGGAAAGTGAACGCTGAAGGCCGAATATTCAACAAAGAATGGACTTCTAAGTTTTTTTTTACCAGTGTGGGTGGAAAATAAAACAAATAAAATAAACATAAATTTTAAAAAAATAAAGAAAATAAAAACTGTGCAGTTACAAAATAAAGTAAGCAATTTTGCATGTTTTTCACTAGGACTCGATAAGAGTTGTAATGCCAAAGACACAGCCCAGTTGATAATTTTTATTCAAAGTATCACCAAACATTTTGAGCTCACAGAAGAATTGAAATCAATGCAGTCAATGGAAGATACAACAACTAGAGAAGACTTTTTGGAGGCAGTAAATAAGTGTATCTTAAAATTAGGAGTGGAGTGGAAAAAATTGGTGAATGTGACCACCGATGGAAGCCCAAATCTGACAGGCAAAAATGTTGGGTTACCAAAAAGAATTCAAGATCAAGTCAAAGAAACAAATCCAGAACAGAATATTGTTCTTCTACACTGCATTATCCACCAAGTGGTCCTCTGTAAGAATGTTCTAAAACTGAGCAATGTCATGGACACAGTTATGAAAGTGGTCAACTACATTCAAGCAAGAGGATTAAACCACAGGCAATTTGTAACTCTGATTGAAGAATTGGAATCCGAGCACACGGATATTCTATATCACACGAATGTACGATGTCTTAGTTTAGGAAAGGTCTTGAAAAGAGTGTGGGAACTCAGAACAGAGATTGATTTATTTTTGGACATGAAACAAAAAGATTCGGATTTCCCACAGCTGAATAATGCGAATTGGCTCTCTGATTTTGCATTTGCCATTGATATCATGGGCCACATGAATGAACTGAATTCAAAACTGCAACGGAAAGGGGCCTTTGTATACGATTTGTAGTGCAGTGTCAAGTCATTTATGATGAAATAATTTATTTTATCACATCAGATAGGAAACAGGCTGTTCGCCCACTTTCTAACTTTGCAGCAAATTACTGTTTGCGATCAAAGCCTTAAAAAGTATACTTTGTCACGACTTGACTTACATGCTGAATTTTCTCGCCGATTCCAGGATTTCAATTTGATTAAAAATGACCTGTCTTTGGTTTCTTCACCTTTCTCATTTGATGTTGACAACCTCCAACCTGAACTTATTGACCTGCAATGTGATCCATTGCTTGCAGAGCAATTCAAATCAGTGCCACTTCCCAGTTTTTACGCCTCTCTTAATGAATATACCTTTCCAAAAATAAAGGTTCATGCCCAGAGGATGCTTGTGCTGTTTGGATCAACATACATATGCGAGGAGACATTTTCTATGATGAAATTCAATAAATTAAAACATAGATCTGTGATGACTGATGACCACCTTGCAGCAGTGCTCCGCATTGTAACAACAGAGATGATGCCTGACTTCAATTGTCTGGCTAACGCACGTTAGCGCTTTCATTTTTCCCATTGAGTGAGCTTCTCACATTCTCATCAATATGTGAATAAATTAATAAATATCGAATAAATGAGTTGTTTTTATTTAACCTAATTTTAATGAATGTCAATTACATAGACTTTATTTTATGCGTGTACAAGTATAAGACTTGATTTTGAGCTATTATTAAGCATTTGAATCTATATTAAGTGTGTGGCCTGTGAAGCTTACCAAAACTCGTGAAGTGTCCCGCCAGTCAAAATAATTGCCTACCCCTGCTTTACAGTATATTTTGCGAAGTGCTTTGAGACATCCTCCTGATGTGAAAGATGCTACATCAAATGCAAGGATTATTATTATAACTCAGTTTCAACGGAACTATGGCAACAATTTTAGGTCTTAACCCTACAAGCCGATAATGTGATTGTTGGGCTGAAGCTCTCAACCGAGATGTTCTCATGCAAGAAGTATCAGTGTCCCAGAAATAATTTTATTCCAAGCAATAATTATAAAAACATTTTTCTGCCCACGTGATCCATTTTTAAAGACATTTAATTTGATCCAGCAGGAACACTTTGTTTTCTTATGCTGCTAATCTTTGCTCTTTACTCTTTTCCTGATCTTTGATTGGCAAGATATTGTTCCATGCTACACAAACAAAAACACAGAAGGGGGTTGATTGTGTACAGACATGGCATTAGAGTGTTAGGTATCTGTGATAATGATAATAATGAAACTGCAACTTTTGTTTATTAGCTCTTAAGAACAGCATTTACACTCTGTGGTATTTCTGTGGAAACATGTTTAGGTATTTATAACAATACAATACAAAATTACCAAATTACATTTGTATAACGCCTTTCATGTTGGGAGGACTTACTATCAGTAAACTAGTGCTGCCAGTAAACTGTTTACATTAACAATAAACTTTTAAAGATCCTACGACAGTGTAAGAAAAGAGATGGGTATTTCTCCCGGTGCTGTGACCAACATTCCTTCAGATAAGATCAGTCATTCACTTCATGGCTGTTTGTGGGATATTGCTGTGCACAAATTGGCTGTCGTGTTCACTTACAAAACAGTCATTACATTTTACAGTAAATTTCGTGATGCACTTTGAGACATTTTGATGGCTTGATAAGATGTTATATCAAATGTAAGAATGGAAAGTTCCAAAAAGCTATTTCAGGACAGAAAGCCAAAATTATTTATTTATACAGAGTAATTAACAATTGAAATGTGTTACCAAGAAGGATGATTGAACCTAGGATACTAGACTCCTTTAAAACTTTAATGCTTTTGGATGCACCAAAACAGTAAAACAAGAGGACAAATGTTTGAAGTTCCAAAGGAAAATTTCAGTTCAGACACTAGGAAGTCTTTCTTTACCCAACGGGTAATCACCGACTGGAACAGGTTAACAGGAATGGTCGTGGAGATCAGAACACTGGATTCATTCATAAAGCAACTTAATGCTGTGGTGAGAGGACAGAAGGGTGGGTAATCTATAAGAATGAGATCAGATAGGCCAATGGGCCTTTTTCATCTGAACCTCTCTTGTGTTCTTGACCAATTGCATGTTAACAAGTTGCTGGCAACAGTAGCTTACTGGTTTTAAGTTCTTGTATGTTGAAGTTTATATATGTGTTGAAGTTTCTTTCAATGTACTTGAGCTTCTTGCCTGTGTAAAACAGACAATGGGAAAAGTGACATGGAAGAAAAAAGTTCTGATGCAGCGTTGTTTTCTGAGTCTGCAGTTGAGGTACATTATTGCAATTAATTTACGGATTATGTTAACCATGTGCAGATGCACGTGCACAGAAGGAAATAGAAAATAATTGTTAAAATTACAGCCAATGGGAAGAGTTACTAAAGTCTGTGTAATTACACAAGTAATTACATAATTAAGAGCACCTGAAAGTACATGGTTTACACAACCTTCAAACTGAGCCAAGTTGTCAGCGAAGGAATCTCTGAAGTTTCTATATTGTCTCTCAGTGTATGTGGATAGGGAGTGATCTTATCTTAATGTGTCCAGACACAAAATGAAAATGAAAATTGCTTTTCCTGGCATTCAGTAGATTGGTAATCCTGTTTGTTTTAATTTCCAACTTCCACTTATTGGATCAAACCATGTTTTTCTCTACGAATCAAGCCGTGAAGACCCAAACTTCATGTACATATGATTAACATGTTGCGATATAAATTTTAAACATTTACAGCAGAAATGATAGCAAAACACACAAATGGTTGGTGAATAGTGCTTTGAGAAATCTTCCTGACGTGAAAGGTGTTTATATAGGTGCTAAAAGTATATTGTATTCCATCCCTGCTTTGCTCCCCCTGACCTCGTTCAAGGATTATCTAAAGACCTACTTCTTTGACCGTGTTTTTGTCATCTTTCCTCTCCCCACCCACTTGCTCTCATCCCCAGCTTGAGTGCCGTCAGGATTCGTAAGTACCTTAGGAATCCTCATGACGTGAAAGGTGCTAAATAAATGTAAATTTGTATTGTAAATTTGTATTTTCTATGTATTATATTGAATAACAACAACAACAATATTCCATTTATAAAGCGCCTTTCACGTCAGGAGGACGTCCCAAGGCGCTGCACAGTTGGGTCATGACCCGAGCAGGGGGGAAATGGTCAGGGTGAGGGAAGGGAGGGAGCAAGGAGGGGGGAAATGGTCAGGGTGAGGGGAGGGAAGGGAGGGAGCGAGGAGGGGGAAGAGAGTCGAGAGGGGAGCTGAAGGCACGGTCAAAGAGAAAGGTTTTGAGACCGGCCTTGAAGGAGGAAAGGGAGGAAGCGGCGAAGGCATTGGGGATGGAGTTCCAGAGCCTGGGGCTGAGAGGCTGAAGGCCCGACCACCGATGGTAGGGCGGTTGGGGCGGGGGACGTGGAGCAGACCAGAGCCAGAGGAACGGAGGGTACGGGCAGGTGGGTAGGGGGATAGTAGGTTGGAGAGGTAGGAGGGAGCAAGGCCGTGAATGGCCTTGTAGGTGAGGATGAGGATCTTGAAATCAATCCTCTGGGGAATAAGACTTAAAGTAACATTTTACTACAATAAACTCAGCCTAGTCAGCTCTGCATTTTTCTCAGCCACGATTGTTTCAGTTTTGCAACAAACTGTTACGATCATTGAGTTGATGGTGCTGAGAAATTAAACGTATTCTTGATACTCAGAGAGTAAAACGCCCTCTGTAATATCCCCAAAATACTTTTAGCCTAAGCCTCAGAATGCAAAGTATTGTACAAGTGTGAATTTTCCATTTTGTACACCAGCCATCCTTGTGTCCTCTGTCTGAAACTGGAGTCCTGTAGCTCAGTGGTTAGAGCACTCGCTTTGCAAGAGAGAGACCTGAGTTCAATTCCAGGCAGGGCGAAACCTTGGACAAGTTTCCTTACTCCACACAGAGCCTAATAATAATCCCTCCAAAACAAAACAATAATAAATTGGTCATTTTCAATCCACGACTGTTTAAGGGACATTGCTGTGCGCAATTGGCTACCGAGTTCGCCCACAAATATACAGTCAATTCACTTTACAGTATATTCTGTGAAGCGCTTTGGGACGTCTAGAAGACGTGAAAAGCGCTATAACAAATGCAAGGATTATTATTATTATTAACGTAACCTCAATTAGTGTTGAAATGTGGCCAATTTTATGCTGTGTACATGTTTATAGTAGAAGCAGTGTTTAGACTGCCCAAACTCATTTCTTTCGGGACTTGTGTAGTCAGCCCAGAAACTGAAATTTTTGTCCTCTCAGACTGGTTATGAAGCCAGGTTCCAGAGGTGAAAGGATAGTGCACCACACGATGTCTGTGACCTTCATTTGTAATTGAGACTTGAGGTTAAAAACAGATTTAATCTTTAATTGGAACAAAAACACTGAGAGAAAAATTCCATTGTCTGTCGATAAGACTCCACACTGTGAGGGACGATCAATCTCACAATAGAACAGACGGAAATGCAAGCATAATTTAACAATTACTGCTATCTGCAAAATGACTAGTCAATATTCTGAAGCTGGCAGTGAGGAAAAATGCATAGTGACAACTATCAAATTTAAAATTAGAATAAAAATATTGTTAAAAAAGGATCGAGAAATTCTGCTGCCTATTGTACAACATTGTGCATATGATCAATCACTCTACACCCTGTAATGTTTTAGTACAAACTTCATAGGAAACCATGAAGTAAGTTAATTTAAAAATCAGTTCTAGGCCCATGGTCTTGACAGTCCTGATGTATATTCTAATGACTCTGGCTGGATTTTTCATTCCTATATCTAGAAATACAGTATGCATGTAAGAGTTGTCTTAGCTGCATGCATAAATACAGCTTACATTGGTGTAACTGAAAGCTTGCCAACATAAACGCGCACGCAGATGTATTCAGTGCACATGAACTTTTCCTTGAAACCCCCTGCACCTGTGTAAACAGAAAAGTATTTCCAAGCAGTACCACTGCAGCTGCAATGACAGACCAGCAGAAAGCCGAGGAGAGATCCTTCAAGCCAAGCTATTAGGAATCAGTCTGTTTCTCTACGACTCTATGAAAATAAATCACTAAATATAGCTGCAGCATTCTTCAAGCTTGCTGCTACAAGGGCACGTGGTTTTACAATTAATCAGCCTCTACTAAAGGAGTACATTTGTGAACATTTTATTGACACATTTTCATCTGCGTGTCTCGTCACAGGTGTCAGTGCCATTTAGCTACAGTGCCCTGGAGGTTTCATTGCACAGAATCTTATTAGACTTCAATTAAAGGACACATATCTGCCAAAGAGATAGGAGAGCATTTATTTCTTGATGACTATTAAGTTGTGCCACAGGGCTCTCATCAGCAGAATATTTTTTCTCTCAGTTGGTTTTTAAATTTGTTCAACCAATGTATGGAATAATCAAAACAAAACCCCAATAATTTAGTTTCCCCCTTATTAAATCTTTATCTCCTAACAAGAATATTTCCTAGGAATCGAACCTGCTGAATACAAGTGATATGAACCCATAAAATATGTTAAACTTGCTGCATTATCGATCAACATGCCAACTATCTCCTCAACCGTAATTATAACAGCTTGAAGGTTCAAGGAAATTCCCAAACGATTGCCAACGCATGCACACAATAATAATGAACTATCTGTGGATCTTTGGTGCAAGGCTTGTTCTCAATTTTAATAAAATAATTCATGCCACTGATCCTTCTATCTTCTTCTCCCCTTGGGTCTTCAGATCGTTTGACATTCACTATTGTTGTCATCAGATCACTTGAAAGATGAGCACTCCATTGCAGGACGTGCTGTGGGAGACTGATGCCTTTCAAAGGGAATATCAAAGATTTGAGGTTCAAAACGGCTCCAGTCATTTATGGCAGTAGAAAGGTAGACATGTGTAAATGAGGAGAGAATATCAGGAGTTGAAGCGAACAAATAATGGAGTCTAATTGAAAAAATTAACAAAAGAATTTTTAAATGGCACATCCCAGATGTGTTGCTCTATACCCTCTGCAGACGCGATCAGATGCTGATCTTAGTTTTGACTTCGGCATCAAGTGCAGTTCCAGCTCGGCTGCGACACATTCAAGTCTCCCTATTGATAAATGTTGTTGCAAATCTTGTAAATTAGACCCCAACTAGTCCAATTTAGCACAACTCCCAGTTTGTCCTCCCCAGAATCAAAAGAAAATTGTTTGTGAAATCATTGTGTCTGTCCCAAACCCTATTTATGTGGAATGTTAGAGTCTGCGTGGGAACAGTTTGTAGCTATGTGTTTTGTGGAGCCAGCCAGTCTTCCTTCTGAATTGTGTTCTTTCTTTGATCTTAGCTTGTATTTGTTAAAGCTACTTTGTTCTTCTGTGTTCCCTTTAGGACATTGCTCTCAATTGAAGAGGCTATTTGGATATTTGAATACGCATAATACTATAACTTGTTGTAGTTGGGAGAATGTGATATCTGTACAGGTGTCCATATAATCCAACAAAGGAATATTTTAGGGGTTTGTGAACGCCAAAGGCTAGGAGCAGTACAAAGGGGTCTGAAAAGAGAACAATCAGTGTTCGCCAACAAACAAGACACAGTCAATGCACTTTACAATATATCATGTGAAGACACTATACCAAATGCAAGGATTATTATTGAAACATTTAGTTCCATAATCAGTTCAGGTACAGCTGAGCTGCCTGCAATTCAGCATCTCAGTCCCTACACTCTGGAATTCTATACCGCAATCCCTCCGTCTCATACCCTCGCTTGCCTCCTTCAAGTCCCGTCTAAAGACTTTCCTCTTCGACCATGCCTTTGGCCACCCTCTCACCTCCACCCGCCCTACTCTCCACTCCTCCTGACCCAATTGCCAGCTCGGGTCTCAAGCCTTTGATTGTGCAGCGCCCTGGGACATCTTTCTGACTTGAAGGGCACTATAGAGGTATAATTTGTTGTCGTAATCCAGCCCAAAAAGAGGCATTGTTTATCTAGTGACAAACTAACTGAAAAAATCAGGCTTGGTACTTATTGAAATTACTGGACTCTTTTTGATTTTTGTTCTGTTCTTTGTAGCTGTGTAAGCATCGGAAAAGAAAGATGTACTTTAAACCACTAGTCTGTTAACTTTTCTCATTACTACACTTCAAAGTATTAACAAAAGGTAAGAGAAAGAGACAAGTTCTCAGTCAGGACTATGCTGCTTCTTTGCGGTGAGGGAGATGTAGATGTGCATCTTGTTAATTGCACATAGTAAGTATACTGGGATGGTTTGCAGATTGTTCTAGATTAGTATAAGAGGGGTATATCATAATATGGCTTTCAGGTTAAAGGATGGGAAGGTGGATAACCTGGAATGATGAGATCAAATAGGACTAAGTGCCATCTCTTGTGATCTTGTGTTTGATTTTTACTGAGGAATATGTGGTAAGAGAAGGGAGTTTTTTTTGTGTTCTGGCCAACAACCCCCCAAATAAAATTGGTCACTCACTCCATGGTTGTTTATAGAATTTTTTGTGCATAAATTAGCATTTGCCCAAAAAACACACACAGTAAAACCACTATGCAGTATATCCTATGAAACACTTTCAGACGTCTCGACAACACGATAAGGTGCTATATCAAATGTAAGAATTATTATTAATACTTTTTTAGAAAGTAAACATTTCAGCCCAGATCACATCTGTAAGAAGGATTACAAAGAGAGTGAACAGGAGATGTCAGCTTGGCAAGGACAGGGGTAAATGGTACAGTGGAGATTTTACCTAATATCACGTGTCTAGCAGTAGTTTCCACATATTTACTCCAGATCACTGATGATGTGATCATGAAATGTACAAATTTAAAATGACCTCTTTGGAGGGAATGTTCTGCTCCTTTATTGCTAATGTGGTGAACTTAGAATCTACAGGGTTACTCCTACAAAATAATTTTAAAAATATTCACAAGTGATTCACTAGTGTCCCAATAGTCCAGATAAAGGAAAGTCTTTTGAAATTGTGTTGTAAATAAGAAAATTCATTAGATCATGATCAAATTGAGGTTTCCTTAAGAAATCAACATGCCTTTTGTAACTAAACTACAAACACTGAAATTCTACAGGAGGTCGATCATCACCTGAAAGAAGAAAATAGCTTAGATCAGCCGGGTGTCTGACACATGCAGACACCCATCACTGTGCTTAAGAGCATCCAAATCAGTATGAGAGTTCCACATATGAATATCACTTACACATGGAAATTTCCCTGCATCTGGAATGCAATGCACGTTCTTCCTCTGGAGGGGAAATTAGGTTAGTGGTGTGGCTTGGATCGTTCTGAAAAAGTCTTCATCAGAACATAAATGGTTTAAGGTCTCATTCAAAGGAAAATACCTGCAACAATACCTTCTCCCCCAGCACGGCACTGGAATGTCAATCTAGACTATGGGCTCCAGCTCAAAGCTCTGATGTGGGGCTTGAATCCACAACATTCTGACTTCCGAGGCAACTCACAACATTAGCCACTGAGTTAGGCTGAAATAGCTGCCACTGTTTGGGAGCATGGCTTTTATTTTATAAGCAGAATAAATATACTGTACAGTATTTAAGAAGACTTTTCAGATTTTCTAATATAACTGATGAGCCCAAAAATAAAACACGGGATAGAACAATTTGCAGTTATGTTTATTTTATAATACTGCCCCAAACTCCACTGTTGGAAATAGAGGACAAAAGTAAATATTCTCACATTTGACTGGATTTTACATTCAGACAGTTTCCTGCCCGCACAGATGCACCAGTGAGAAAGGTCCTAATCCTTTGCTGGGAATTGGACGCTCATACTATCAAGGTCAGTAAAGTTACTGAAGATCGGAGAATCAGCACCCCATATTTTTAAGTTGTAATGGGTTTTGTTGCTGCAGCTCTGCCTCACAATGACCTGATGGATATTAAAACTGCTAGCAGGATGTGTCCCTCCAGGGAGAGAGTGCGCATTCAATTCCAACAATCTATCTCTGGAATTTTCATGTGTAGTTGGGATGCATGGATTTCTTAGTTTGGTTTGGATACTCTTAAGTACGGTGAAGGATTTTTTTTCATAGATTCATAGAATGTTACGGTACAGAAGGAGGCCATTCGGCCCATCGAGTCTGTGCCGGCTCTTTGACAGAGCAAGTCACTTTCACTAACCCCAATCACCAGCTTTCTCCCCATAACCCTGCAAACCCGTCTTCCCCAGATACCTATCCAGTTCTCTCTTAAAAGCTGTTATTGAATCAGACTTCACTACCCTTTCAGGCAGATCATTCCAAATTCGAACAACTCGCTGAGTGAAAACATTTCTTCTAACCTCCCCTCTGCTTCTTTTGGTAGATATCTTAAGACTGTGACCACGAGTCACAGACACACCTACCAGCGGAAACAGCTTTTCCCTATCTAGCCTGTCGAAACTTTTCATGATCTTGAAGACCCCTATCAGGTCCCCGCGTAACCTTCTCTGCTCTAATGGGAAAAGTCCTAACTTCTCCAGCCTGTCCTCATAGCTAAGGTTCCTCATTCCTGGTATCATTCTCGTGAATCTCCTCTGCACCCTTTCCAGTGTCTTAATGTCTTCCTGAGGTAAGGTGCCCAGAACTGGACACAGTACTCCAGCTGAGGCCTAACCAGTGTTTTGTATAGATTAACCATAACCTCCCTACTCTTATACTCTATGCCCCTACTAATAAAGCTCAGTACACCAAATGCCTTTTTTACTGCCTTATCTACCTGCCCCGCAATCTTTAATGATTCGCTTACTTGAACACCCAGATCTCTCTGTACGTTCACCCCCCTTAAGATTGAGCTACCAAGTCTATATTGCCTCCTATCATTTTTCCTACCTAAGTGTATCACCTCACACTTATCCACATTGAAATCCATCTGCCACATGTCAGCCCATTCCACCATTCTGTGTATGTCTGCTTGCAGTTGGTTACAGTCCTCCTCACTATTTACTACCCTACCTAACTTTGTATCATCTGCAAACTTGGAAATAGTGCTCTCTATGCCCAAGTCCAGATCATTAATATATATTAGAAAGAGCAGTGGTCCCAATACCGATCCCTGGGGGACACTGCTGCACACCTCCTTCCATTTCGAGAAACACCCATTAACCACCTCCCTCTGCTTTCTGTCACTCAGCCAGTTCTTAATCCAAACTGCCACTGTCTCCTTAATACCCTGGGCCTCTAATTTTTGTATAATCTCTTATGCGGTACTGTGTCAAAAGCCTTTTTGAAATCCATGTAAATAACGTCCACCGCATTTCCCTCATCAACCCTCGCAGTCACCTCTTCAAAAAATTCTATTAGATTTGTTAGGCAAGATTTGCCTTTAACAAATCCATGTTGGCTGTCTCTAATTACCTCATGTTCCTCTAAGTAGAGATTTATTCTGTCCCGGATTATGGTCTCCAGTAGTTTTCCTGTTACCAAAGTTAACTGACTGACTGACTGGCCCGTAATTTCCGGGTTTGTCTTTCTTCCCCTTTTTGTAGAGGGGGGTAACATTAGCCACTCTCCAGTCTCTTGGCACCACTCCTGTGTCCAATGAAGATTGAAATATAATGGCCAAAGCCTCCACTATTTGAACCCGTATCTCCCACAGCAACCTTGGATGAAACCCATCTGGTCCTGGTCACTTATCAATTTTGAGCCCAGTCTTGAAACACATGCAGAAATCCCAATTATGTTCTATCAGAAAATAATTGGGATTTCTGCATGTGTTGTGCTGACCCCTCAAAATAAAACTGCTGTGTGATTAATAGCAAATGAAGAATAAGCTGTCAACAGACCTTAGCCGATTAATGGCTGTTTCACCCAACTTTATTCTGATTTTACTTCTTTATACAGAAAGCACTGTAATACAGCAGGTTTAGTTAAAAATGGAAATGTATCAAAACTAAACACTGAGGATCAGATCTGCACATTAAATGAGTAAGTTGACTTTCTCCAGTGGCTACGGAATTTAGAATTCCAAAGTCTGCCTGTTTCAGGTGTACGTGAACGATCCCATGGTACTGTTTAAAATGAGAATGAGAGTGTCCTGGTCAACACTTATCTGGGTAAAATATTGGTCATCTACTTCAAGACTAGTTACGACTGCAGGTTTAATTTCTTTATGAGTTATTTGTGCCATGAAGTTGAAGGCTTTTACTACCATTGATATAATAATAAGAATCCTGGCATTTGATATAGTGCCTTTCATGTCAACAAAACATCTCAAAGCGTTTCACAGGATTTACTGTGATGTCAATTTGCACACATTATTAAAATGAAAGAAACATTGTCCTCTCCATTTTGGATGCTGATGGTGAGACAATGTAGTGACTAATCACTCAGTACATGGATAATTTTCAGAAGACTCTCCCTGTTCTATCAGAACATAATTGGAAAAAGTTAAGTAATGCCCCTGCAAACAACTGTCTCCTGGAAGTTAAGAACATAAGAAGGAATGAAACAATAAATTGCCTGAATTTTATCCCACCTGCTCTGCCTCTTATAGGAAAATGCAACATAGAGACTCCTAAAGCTCAGGGTTATTTGGTTTATTTGACAGGTCTATGCCGATACTCTGAAAGAAATTATTTCATCTTGCTCCCCTTTCTTTCTCCATAGATTTTCATGCTTTTCCTTTTATAATGTATAATATTGTGTTATAATATTGCACATTAGTAAGAACTGTTAAACATATTACTTACTGATAGTTTAAAAGTCTTGCAAAATAAATTCATTAAGTGATTTGAAAACTGCAATATATTCCTTGACAGCACAATATCTCATACTGAATTAAAAGTGCCTTGAATTAGATAACCGTTTTAAATTTTATCAATTTATTCCAATTGCTTGTTAATATGACCCTAGTGTTTGGGATGCAATTGAAAGTAATTTGATTTCATCTTCCGAATTTGCAGACATTAATGGCCGCCTCATTAATCACAGCATTCTTGTTGAGATCACATAGTCTGCGTAAAGTTCCTTTTTACCAAAATGAAGACTGTCAAGAGAGAAAAGTGGGGCATCTGCTTGCAGCTGGAAATTCCAGCCTTCGTTTGGAGTAAAAAAGCAGAAAATGTTTATAACATTCATAATTGTCCCATAAGCTCAATTGTGTCACAACAGATACAAAGCAACAGAATCTTCTAAAATGAGATATGTGCTTGCGGGCACATGAATGTTTTATTTGCACTGCAATGTGGCTCATATTTTTGGCAATATTAAACATTGGATGGAAACTGGGCAGGGTATACATTTGTGCATTTGCAGAGAAAGCTTGAGGCTGGATCTAGAACTCAGATATTTCTGCATCCTGCACTGAGCAAAGCCAATATTTTCTACAAAGTTTCAAGTGTTACCGGCAAGCTTGGAACTTGAAAAGCTAAACACAGTCGGACAGCTGGATGGCCCAATGGTTACAGTCGCGTGGGCTTATTTGGAACTCTTGCCAACATATGTCTATTACTTTCCGGGATTAGGTGAGCAAAGTGCATTTTCTGGGGGGAGAGAGCACACTCCATACTCCACACAAGCAAAAATTTCCAGACATAAGTGGTCTCCTTAATAAAAAAAATCCCTCTCTGAAGGGCTCTGATGGTGTAAATAGTAGTTGATTATTTTCACATAGGGAAACTAATGAAAGGCCACAAATTTAAGATAATTATAAAATAAACGAAATAGTTAAAGAATAATTCTTTATTCTGAGAGAGGTTGTAATGTTGAATTCTCTACCCCAAACCAGTTTTGAAGCGACAGCCAATAATTATTTTAAAAGGTATTTAAAAAGGAGCAGTAATAAAAGGAGATAGCAAGAAAGTATGTTTCAATAAATGGCTCACACAGATAAGGACACCAGCACAGACTTGATGGGCCGAATGGTCTGTTTCTGTGCTATAATGTTTTCTGATTGTATGGAGTTATTTACAGTATACTTATGTGAAAAACTAACTAAAAAGTTCCACATCTATTTTCCAGCAAGCCAGTGGTGTATTACGTCAATGCATCATAACCAGATTATATCTATTAATTACTGCTGTACAACGTGTATGTTGTGCATTAAAAATAAATCTGCAGAAATCTATGCGAAAATTGAAAATCATTTTAAACTTCAATAAGCTCAAATCAGAAGTTACTTACCCTTTATAATCCATACATTGCCTCAAGGCAATAGTCTAACAGGATTTGATTACGTATACTAAATACTGTTGAATGTTGTATATTTTTTCATTATTTTTAAAATTGTGCAATTACGTAATATTTTATTTAATGTATATGAATAGGTTCTTCAGTAGGATCTTCTAAATTTAAAATTTTAAAAACTTCTGGGATTTAAAATTAAAAGTATTCCAAATTTTAAGAAAAGATTTCTATGAGTTGACACAGCCCACTATTATTTCAATTTTCTTACCTCTAAAAAATCCCGTATATTTTAATTTATCACTAACCTCCTGGCTATACACTTTGTCAGAACCTCTGCATCAGATAAATGTACTTCCACATGAAACCCTTCAACAAAAAGCCTGAGTATTGGGGTTTTGTAAAAGTCTTGCAATGAATAATTCACAGGTAATGGCCTTTATGATCTGTCTCATTGTCAAAAGGTCTGCTTAACAGATAAAGCTGCTAGTGCACTTCAAACCTTCACAATAAACAGATACACACTTTCTACTTTGAAAAATATAATTTTTTTCCTCCATTTGAAGAAGTAATTCACAGTGCCATACACACTCACATCATATAATACAATGGATACAAATACACATTGCACACTTATACGAAAGTGAACAATTGGCTTTGTTATGATATATGTTATGCAAATGTAATGTAGAACTAACTGGAATGGAGCACTTATTCTGATGGCTAAGGGAACAGAGGCCCTGGAAGCAATGCAGAGAACAATTAGGCTGCACCATTGTGTTAGTGGAACGAGTTACGAGAATGAATAGCTGAGCTAGATGACCCTGTGGAAGCATATAAAATGCTTTCAGTTGTCAGTCAGGATCAGTTGGTAGTTTGCTGGCCTCTGTTTCAGAGTTGTACGTTCAAGCACCAGGTTGGGACTTTGAGCTCATAGGTTAGGCTGTCAATCAAATGCAACGCTAGGGGAACACTGCCTAGTTCAGAGGTCCTATCCTTGGAATGAAATGTTCAACCAAGGTGCTGTTTGCCTATTCAGGAGGATGGTAAACATCCCATGGCCCTATTCAAAAAGAGAAAGAATTGGTGAACTGACCAACAATCCCCCAGAAAAAAAATTATCATTCACTTCATGGCTCTTTGTGGGTCATTGCGGTACATAATGCACAATTGCAGTAAGATCTGTAAATTGCTATTAGAAGTTTTAATGATGTAATGAGCTGCTGTATCAAATTTTGGAATAATTATATAAACAGGATGGGAAAAAAACCTGGAACAATACTTTAGATACACCAAAGCAGCAGGACAATATGGATCACATTTGGGGTTGCAATAGGTTGCAAATTTAAGACAGACACCGGAAATGTTTCTTTACAAAAGATAATCAACAGCTGGGAAAGTTTATCAGAAAGTATTGTTGATGCCAGTCAGGATGCTAGACTCACTTAGGAAGTAGTATGTAATCCATTGTAGATAAAATGTAATTTCTCCTGGTGTCCTGGTCAATAAACCTCCAAATGTGGAACATTGTTATAACAAATTACCTGCTGCATTCCCCTACAAATATAACAACCACAACAACGATAACAACTTGCACTTATATAGCTCCCTCCATGCAGGGTAGGGTCTCAGAGCGCTTAACAGTGGCGGAGCCTGACTCTGAGCCGGGGGAGGGGAAGTCACCGTAAGCAGTCGAACAGGAAAATCTTCAGGCGGGTCTTGAAAAGGGGGAGAGAGGGGGCAAGGCGAAGGGAAAGAGGGAGAATGTTCCAGAGTTTTGGCGAGTAGTAGCTGAAAGCACACCTTCGATGGTGGGGTGGAGGGTGCGAGGGAAGACCAGGAGGCCGGTGCCAGTCGAGCGGAGCCGCCGGGTGGTGGATTGGGGAGTGAGGAGGTCAGAGAGGTAGGGAGGTGCCAGTGTGTGAACAGATTTGAACACGAGAGTGAAGATCTTGAAGTCGAACATTGCTATGTATACACTGTAATAAAACATGCTCCAAAGCACAGGTGTGTTAGACAATCCTCTAACCATAACCCACAGACACGCTGCCTTCCGAGTGTCCCTTTTACAGTTCCCGTTGTCAGTCCATTGGTTGTTTCCCAAATTGGCTATTACTCTTAAATTGGCTATTACTCTTCAAGGGATATCCCACACAGTCACTACATTTTACAATAAAATTTTGTGGAGTCCTGTAGCTCAGTGGTTAGAGCATTCGCTTTGCAAGTGAGAGACCTGAGATCAATTCCAGGCAGGGCGAAACCTTGGGCAAGTTTCCTTACTCCACACGCCTAATAATAATCCCTCCAAAAAAACAAAAACAATAATAAATTGGTCATTTTCAATCTACGACTGTTTGTGGGACATTGCTGTGCGCAATTGGCTGCCGCGTTCGCCCACAAATATACAGTTAATTCACTTTACAGTGTGTTCTGTGAAGCGCTTTGGGACGTCCTTCCGATGTGAAAAGCGCTATATCAAATGCAAGGATTATTATTATTATTATAAAATCCTTTCAGATTTCAGACAATGGTGAAGATGAAGATACCTCATCAAATGCAACAATTATTTATTAAAGGTAAGGTTGGCATTCTGGAAGGATGAAATGGAATGAGCTAATGAGACTTCTTCATCCAAACTATTTGATCTTGTGAATTTACCAAATCAAATATATGTATTAAATCAGGGAACTCCTGAAGGTGATTTCCAGTCCGTACAGAAATGTTCAGGATGTACCTTCACGTTTTAATTGTTTTCTGCTAGTTATTTTTGGTGAATGTTTTTGTGCCTATTAAGAAGAGGGATGTCAGTGCTGAGGAATGGAATACTCTTCCACTTGTTGATATCTAGTGTCAGTGCTAAATGCCCCTGGGATAGAAACATTGTGGATCAGAAGCAAGTAAAGCTTTCTCCACTCTGCCTAATCTATCTTAATCCCCAGTGTCAGCACAACTCCAATTACCAAACCGTTTCCCATATCAGTTATCCATTGCTTCTATGAGTAAGATTAATGTTAGTGCTGATTATAGTCATCTCTACTTGAATGTTGTCCCTATTAACAACTGAAGTGAAACTGTCCAAATCTGACTTGCAGCATCAGAGATCAGTCTGGACTGAATGTTAAGGAAGCACTCAGATGAAAACAAAAAGTGTTCCAATCCCATGCACCATCCATTTCCCTGTAGAATTGAATACACAAGATTAGAAGAAAGGTTTAGATGAAGAAGAAAGCTCTCTTTGAACCATTTGATCTTATCCTTTTACAATACCCATCCTCTTGCCTCTGAGTCAGAAGATTGTGGGTTCAAGCCCCACATTGGGATTGGAGGAGAGGATGGGCGATGCGTGAGAGGCTGGTTGGTAGTGGAGAAGAGGAGCCTGGGGTTGTCCTTGGCCTCCAAGATTATCTTGGAATAGAAGGATGATTTAGCGGAGGTGGAGTGGTAAGTTTTAAAATGATCATTGTGGTTCACGTTCTATTCTGAATTCCTGCAACAGACACAGAGCAATAATTTTTTTATTCATACAGTGACATAATTTCAGTTTTATTACATCTTGTCCATGTTAATTCATTGAAATAATTGCCATATCATTAATTGCCTCTGGTAGGTCTGGTGTGAGCAGTAATTTCAAGAAACGCATCTGGTCTAGACAACAATCTATACACTATATCCATAGTCTCATCACTGGAATGAACATTGGTTAATCTATATGTGAATGCCTGGCATCATTTAATTCCTAGATAGATTTAAATAAATAGGAAGGAATGAAAAACCCTAGTGGCCCAACAAGGGAAAATACCTCACTCTAACTTCATGCAATATTCACGTACATATCAGTGGCATTTGCTTTGCAAGTGGGTTCAATATCCAGCAGGGCAAGTTTCCTTACTCCACATGCCTCTGTTTACCTAACAGTAAGTAGGAATCCAGTTGTCAGTCGATTGGCTGATACCTTTTGGGGGTGCAATCGTTCTCTCCTCTAATTTCAATGTCCTTCCCTTTCAATGTATCAGTAGCTTCGCTCTCCAGGACCCAAGTGATCCTTTCTCACCTTTCAGTGACTCACCCAGGTCACAGACTTCGTGTCGCCAAGATTGTCCTTACAGCTTTATATTTTGGTCCTTTTGGAACGCCATCCCACAGTCCCTTCGCCTTGCTCCCTCCCTTGCCTCCTTCAAAGCGTGACTCAAGACCTTCCTTTTCGACTGTACCTTCAGCCGGCCACCTAGCTCTCTGCCCTCCCTCATCCCAACTCTGCACTTGGATCCTGTTCCCAACTGTTTAGCACCTTGAGATGTCCTCCTGATGTGAAAGGTGCTTTAAAAATGTAATTTTGTTGTTGCTGTTGACCTTAAATGCGCTTAAATGTGCTCCAAGTCTTACTTTGCACAAAATCTCAGTAGATACAAAATATCTAGATTAATAACCTTAATAAAAGAGGTAGATTGCTAATTTGAATAGGGTGACCGCAACAGGAGTAATAACTACCCCCCCACCCAAAAACAACTGACTGTTTGTGGAACACTGCTGTGCGAAATTGGGTGCCATATTTCACTCACATAATATACAGTCACTACACTTTACAATATATTCTGTGAAGCGCGTTGATACAACAACAACAACAACAATATTACATTTGTATAGCGCCTTTCAGATCGGGAGGATATCCCAAGGCCTGGACAAAATTACAGACCTGAGCTGGGGGTCAGCGTCAGGTGGATGTAGGACAGGTGGGGAGGCAGGGAGATCGAAAGCACGGTTGAACAGGAGGGTCTTGAGATGGGTCTTGAAGGTGCTAAGGCAGGGGACAAGGTGGAGGGACTGTGGGATGGAGTTCCAGAGGGTAGGGGCAGAGTGGCAAAAAGTCCGCCCGCCAATAGTGGGTGAGCAAGGCGGGGGACGTGAAGCAGAAGCCCGCAGAATGGTAGCGGTTTAGGAGGACGCAGAGATAGGGAGGAGCAAGACCATGGAGGGCTTTGAAGTGAGAACCAGGATCTTGAACTGTATCCTCTGTGTGATGGGAAGCCAGTGGAGTCGGGCGAGGATGGGGGTGATAGGGTCGCGGAGCCTAATGCAGGAGAGTTTGCATAGTTGAGCATAATTTATTGTAAATAATTCTAACTCTATTTGTTTAAATAATAAACATTACACTAGAGTTAAATTTTCTCTTCATTCTTTCCTCAAGCTCTACTTACAAAAGGTCAAAGGGCTTATTGTTGACTTCTTCTAATTTTCGTTTTGCTTTCTCCCATTACCAATCTCCTCATGAAGGTAGTGTTCTGACCTAGAGAACAACCAACTGAGTCAAGCTGACAAGCATTTTGTATTACAGATTCCTGGATAATGATCAGGAATGGCAAAACTGGTGGAATTTATCCCTCCTTGGCCTGGGAACAGTGAAGTTAATTGGAACATATCCTTGCTGCCATTCAAGTGAGATCAGGTAACTCAGCACTAAGTATGAATCAAATCTGAGACCTTCTTGGCCTGTAATCCTCAATAACCACTGAATCATTGTTAGTGAGCCTGAAACATTGTTTTCTAACATTCTTTTTAAAACATATTGAATGTAATAACTTGTGAACACGGATAGTTAATTGCTACCAAAGAATACATTAATTCAGCTTTAAATGTGCCCAAACCACTTCAGCTAAAAAAAATGCATAGCTTGCCATTATTAGCACCCTCTAGCAAGCTTTCCCATTGTTTGTCCAGCTAGGACAACCTACCCAATAGGGCTTTGGTTTGCAAGGTTAACAGGAGCTGAGTGAGAAGATTTCCTACTCCCAGTGGCTCGTCTGCCTTTCCAAGTCCTGCCGATGAGCCAGGCTGGCTGTGCTGTTATTAGCAGTGCCCTGGAATACTGCGGACCCACCTGGCTTAGGAACCGGGCTACCACGGCCGCCACAGAAGGCTGGCTTGATTCTGACATTCCACTGCCAAGCATGTCACTTCTGAGCCAGTTCAGCTCCAAGGAGACTCCGCTTACCTCCGCACCCCAAATAATAATAACAATAATAATCCTTGCATTTGATATAGTGCCTTATCACACCCTCAAGATGTCTCAAAGTGCTTCACAGAATATACTGTAAAGTGAATTGACTGTACAGTTTGTGGGTGAAGCGAAGCAGCAAGTGTCCCACCAACAGTTGTGGATTGAGTGGCCAAAGTATTATTTTTTTAAAAGGATTATTACCCCCGGAAAGTAATCCGCCAATTGACTAACAACCAGGTTCCTATTTACTGCTAGGTAAACAGGCAATTAAGGAAACTTGTCAAACTTTTGCACCTGCCCAGGAACTGAACCCAGGCTTGCTCTAACCAATCTCTTGCTTGCTCTAACCAATATGAGGCTCTAACCAAAGAGGAGCCACTTCAGCCAACATTAAAAATGCATGAAAATGAAGCTTATTCATGCTTTTTTTTAAACTTGTCATATGATGTTAAAATAACTGTGTTAAAGCATCAATGAACTACAAAGTGATGGCACATACGTTCATTTCACATCCCCCACACAGCTAAGTTCCAGATCTTACTTGCAACATTGCAGGAAAGCACGAAGCAGGAACCAGACACTTTCCTGTATTAAAGCAAGTTAACTCCCTTGAGCTTTCCTTTTAGCATTGAGTTCTGAGAAATAGACAATTAAAAAATAGAGTTGTTCTCAAATAATTAAAACAAATGATTCAAAAATCCATTGTTTTTTAAACTTCAATTTTAAACAGTTTAAATCTCCATTTTTGAATGGTGCATGTTTTGTGCAATTGAAAATACACCATTTAAACAGGGTAACAGTGAAGAAAGAAACTCAAGCACAACCAGAGCAACAGTCTGACATTGCATGAGTGCCAAGCCTGCTGAACAGAGCAATTCCAAATGAGCAAAGTGAGAAACGTTTCCACAAGTTTGGAGACCTTCCAATAAAAAAAAACAAATGTAGGTAGGTATGTGAAACATAAACATGAGGTCAACATAAACCAGAGGCTGTCTAATGTCAGAAGTCTGGGCTGTTTTATTCCAATTCTATTGCATCTTCTGATCCTATATGCTTCCTAATCAGTACCAATGTGGCTAGCGTGACATGTGTCTGTGTATTCAATCTTTACTGATTAGCTAATTACATCCTTACAAATGTCATCAGGTCTTTGCAAACACTAAACTTTTGAAAATATCCAACTTTATTGTGTTTCTATTTTGTAACATTAAACAATGTGTTTCTAAATTGTTCCCTTATAAGGCAATTATATTACAGATACCAAGTTGACAGCTGCCCGTAGTGGAGCAATGCAGAGTGCATCACACTGCTCGCTCTGCATCATTCACACCCCAGACTGAGTTCAACTGAACCACAACTCTGCCAAACAATGCCTGAATACTGATAAGGTTTTAACATCCCTTGAGAGCTGATAGTGCTGCTAGAACTTTAATAATGTTAAAACCACCAACTTTTAAAACTTTTACATGTGAAAATTTGCTTTGAGCTGGCTGAGCTTCAACACCAGTCACACAATAGCCCACGAAAAGCCAAAGCAGCATGAAGTAATTTCTTTTAGGTTGCTTCAAACTAATTTGCACAATCAGATATTACAATCCCAAAACTGCAATTATGCTGCAGTCTGTATCGTTTTGACATCAAATGAGTGTAATTGTAGAATAACTGATTCAATGATGCCCAAAGGGACTCTTTTTCTAACTGTAGAGATTTGACTTCCTTGCTACTGAACATCTACAATGGCCCTATCTATTGTGTGGTCTGAACCACACAGGCCAGTAAACTATGAGAGATGTTAGCTGAGCTGTAGTAGCATTTTAAATCACATTTTCCACATGAACATGTTGATGCTTAGCAAAAGGTAACATTTCTAAACACAGACAAAAAGAAGTCGTCTTAATTAAACGATTTACTTATTTGAGATAATTTGAGAGTAGTGTAGGGTGGCTTCTTCATAATCCCCATATAATAATGATTCTTGCAATTGATATAACGCCTTATCAGATCTTCTAGACGTCACAAGTCACTTCACAGAATATACTGTAAAGTGAATTGACTGTTTATTTTGTGTGCGAAAAGATAATAAAGATCCTGTACAGAAAATTTAGCAAATACGTGGCTCCACAGTGAAACTGTGCTATTGCCATGTTTGTAATGGAAAGCATACCCATAAATACGACTGCTGGCACACTCAGGAACAGATTAAAATGTCCAATGGATCTGTACGTACTCAGAGGACAATCCAATTATACACAGGTTTCCTTACGTGAACTGAAGCAGTGAAAATGAACTGTGTGCAATAAATAACTCAAATGACAGATTGTAAAGTAAATATTGAAATATTATTAGAGAGGCAACTTTTCACAAATGCCTGGAAAGCTGCAGTTCTTGACTAATGAATAACAGAGAAACATTGTTCTTCTTCAAATACATTCTCAATTTATTAGAAATATTTCTTTTTTAAAAATTTGGTTTTACAGGCCCTGATCCAAACATCTGCTTCCAGTTAAATAAAAGAAAAACAAAGGTCTGTCTTTCAATAGAAAATCTCTAAAGAGAGCAGCAGAGCGACAGTAATGCAGCAAAAATAGCTTTAGAAAACTCAAATATAGTAAATTAATATTGTAATGAAAGAGAGGGGCTCGAAGAGGGTTGGTGATAAGGTGGAGTAGTGGGATTGAATTGATCTCCTTGCTTTGTGAGCTGCTGTGGACTCGGTGGATCAAATAGCCTATTTCTGCACTGTAGATTTCTATATTTCTGTTTCTATAATAGTACTGCTGTGTTATCTTTTGGGTATTCAATTACATATTGAAGGTTCAGTGATCACCCCAGTTTTCAATGTTTTAGCAAGGGTGGCATCATGTGCGAGGGTGGCATCATGTTAACTCCATGTTGTAATTCTGCTGATCGTCACCATAACTTCTTCCAATTGGGGAAAACATACACAAAATTACAAAATTACATTTGTATAGTGTCTTTCACATCAGGAGGACGGTCTCTCAGTTCTGCTGTTCAAAAAATCCAGCTCATTCAGAACTCTGCTGCCCGCATACTTACCCGAACCAAACTCGTACCCCCATCTCACCAGTTCTGGCTCCCCATCACTGAATGGATTGACTTCAAGATCCTCACACTCATTTTCAAATCCCTTCACACCCTGGCACCTCCCTACCTCTCCAACCTTCTCACTCCCCAATCCGCCACCCGGCGCCTCTGCTCAATTGGCGCCGGCCTCCTGCTTATCCCTTGCGCCCTCCACTCCACCATTGGAGGCGCGCTTTCAGCCACTACGGCCTGAAACTCTGGACCACTCTCCATCAATCCCTCTGCCTTGCCCCCTCTCTCCCCTTTTTCAAGTCCCGCCTGAAAACCTTCCTTTTCCACTGTGCTTTCGTGTCAGATTCTGCCACTGTTAAGCACTCTGATACGCTACCCTGCATGGAGGGCGCTATATAAGCGCAAGTGGTTGTTGTAGGTGTTGAAATTGCTTTCAATTGGATACATTACAAAACAAACTGAAAGCAGGAAGATGATTTTAAACTATAATATTGGCTTGGATTAAGACATTGGTTATAACTTGCCCAATGTCACCACTGATCATTCAATGATGTTTTCCAGTTCCCATATAGCTGCTGTCAACAAACTAAAATCAAATTGCCACTTGAGAACATTTGGCTAAGTTAAAATACATTTTTCCAACCTTATGTAGATTACTAGTGAGCCCACATTTTGAATATTGTGTGGAGTTTGGGAATCCATGTATTTTGTTTATTGAGGTACTGGAGAAGATTTCAAGATGAGCAACAAAGATAATTCTGGGATTTAGACCTATGAGTTATTAGCAGCGGCATAGATGATGCAGATATCATCAGGTTATTGATTCAGAATGTGAGATTAGTATACTGCACCAAGGCAGTAAAATAAGATGAAATAGTTTAGTGTTGCAAAGGGCAATATGAGGACAGATACCAGGAAATAGTTCCTTACCTAGAGGGTAACTAATGACTGAATTAAGTTATGATGAAGAGTGGTTGAAACGAGGGTACTGGACTAGTTTATAAAACTGCTTGTAATGGGAAGATGGTAGGATATGTATTCTGGATGGATGATATAAAAAGGTTAAAGGATATTTTTCATCCAAATCAAACTTGTGATCTTGTGAAAACTAGGGGTTTGAATTAAAAAGCTTTGATTTTAAGACTCCCCTTTGGCCCCTTTTTCAGGATTAGATTTAGCTATGGTAATTCCCCAGTGAAATAGTGTGTTAACACTCAATATTAAGACACATGTATGAATAACAACCAGTTGGGCAAGGTACTGGAAAGCAAGTGGGTACTAGTGCAATGCACCCTAGTAGAGGGAAAAGGAATCAATTGCTTTTAGGTGAGAAAGAAAGGATTTTAAATTTATTAGTGGAAAGAAATAGGACTAAAAAGGAACATTTCTCCAAAGAGAAGTGGATATGTGGAAAACATTCTCAACAAAGGCAATTGTTTCTGCATCAATTAATTACTTCAAAGTAGGATGATTAAGTATCTGCTTAAAACAGTATAGGTGTAAGTGGATATCAGAATGAACAAATACTCCACAGGAAGCTCTAGTTTCTATATTGGTGAGGGGAGTAAATATTACCTGTGGAGGAAAAGTTTAAGTAGGTTGAATACTGTGACATTTTTGCTTGATTGCTGACAGGCACCTGGGAGTATCCTTGCACAGCCTTTATAAGGATTAGCATGGGGTCATTTGATATAGCATCTTACTTTGTTGAAACATTTCGCTTCCCAAAGGTTTCTGTAAAGTGTAGTGACCGTGAATGCAATAACCATACAAACAATGTCCCACAAACAGTCGTGAAGTAAATTACCAATTTTTTGTCTGGGGGATTGTAGGCCAGGACACCAGGAGAAACTCCCTTCTATCTTTCGAATAGTGCCAGGGGATCTTTACAGTCCACCTGTCAGGAAGGCAACAATTAACTGCAATAGAGTGTCATCCTATGAATTCAAATTCCTAATGCGGGGTTAATGCCTACAATCTTCTGACTCAGAGTAAAGTTCACAATAGGCCAATATACTTTGATTGCTTCATGCTTTATGTTCTTAAAATTTCCTATTATGATTTCAAACACCACATGAACCCCCAATGAGATTTTTGGTTTGTACCCACTCACAACTATCCATTCATAGCTATCATTCATATTTCCTGAGATTGCCCAACCATAAACCATAAACATACAGATCCTCAGTTATTTATTATGCAATAACAATATCCAATACAGAATATGTTTTGTATTGTATTCTAGATGATTAGGATACAGTCTACATGAGCGATCAAATAATATATATGATTTATAATTTATTGCCCTGATCAATACTACGGTATAATCAGTCTGTTCTTCTTAGAGGAAGCAGCTGAATCACGGTGGAGGAGGGTGGAGGCAAGTACTCACAGGCTCTTCCAATGTCATTCTCCGGGTTACTGTTGGGAGATACATTATAATGGTCTACTCAATTCTTTCTCAGGTTTCCTTTCCCTTACTCCAAGGAAGAGGTTCTGCATAGGTATTGCCTGAATCCTAAAGGGAACACTTACGTGGAATCTCTTGGTCTTCCTTTGGAGCCTCTTAAATGCAGTAGTTAATGTCAATATGATATTTCCCATAGCAGCTATTCTTATGGATCTATAGAGTAATGCATATTGCAATGATTAGTGCACAATTAAATGTAGTTTATTTGTGTGGACTAATACCCACTAGCAACTAAATTGAGACTGTCCAAACTTTGCACACTTGCATACATTCACTTGTACCCTCTCCCTTAATCTGAGGGAGAGAAACCAGAGAGAAAATTGAGTAGACCATTCTCATTGTATCTCCCAACAGCCACTCAGAGTGACACGGTAGAGGCTCATGAACACTTGCCCTCCCCCGGCTCAGCTGTTTCCTTTAAGAGGATCAGATTGATTTTATTGTATTATTGATCAGGTCAGGTCAATAAAATTTGTGTGTCAGCTTGGTTCAGTTAGTAGCACTCTCGCTTCTGAGATAGAAGATTGTGGATTTAAGACCCATGTCGGGGACTTTGAATTCACAATCTAGGCTAACAGTTCAGTGCAGGGCTTGTATTGTCAGAGGTGTCGTCCTTCAGATGAGACATTAAATTGAGTTCCGTCTGCCTGTTCTGGTGGATGTTAAAGATCCCATGGCACTGTTGGAAAGGAGAAGTGTTTCTCCCAGTGTCCTAGTCAATATACCCTCCGATCAAATTGGTTATTCAATTCATGGCTGTTTGTTGGACATTACTGTGTGCAAATGAGCTGCTGCGTTTCACTTACAAATACAGTTTTCAGTAAACATTTTATAGTAAATTCCGTGAAGCACTTTGAGGTGTCCTCCTGACATGAAAGGCATTGTATCAAGTATAAAGATTATATTATTAGTTAGACTCTGAAAGAGAAGACTTTCAGTTATCAGACTGGGCTGGATACAAGCACGGGTTCTGAAGTAAAAGGACAGTGTTCTGTCTGTGCTACTGTATCACCCAGAGTCCTTTTATTCCCATTCTATATAATTCCACTGCACAATTCAGAATTACCCCTCATTCCAAAGTGATTATGCTTCAACAATTTTGATTTTGGCATCCTTATATTACAGTTCTACTGTGCCACAGTTTGCATTACCCTAGAATGATAGAGAAACATGAAAATAATGACTATAAATCTTAACATAAATATTTAAAATTGGCTTGATTCCCACCCGAGCTGTTAGCTCTTTCTATCTGAAAGCTAGTAAAATACATTAACATATTAATATAATCAGATTTATGAATTAAACAACAAATTGTATTTATTGATGCATTTTAGAAATCCACCTCTTCTTTGCAATTGCAGATGACTTATTCATTACACAATATCAAACTTGTTCCAGTCAATATCGCAGGTTATGCGTGTTTTTATGGAGGTGACAAGTCTGTAGAGAACTCTCCTGATATTCTTTTTGTGACTATTCCCTTGCAGGATACAAGATTATTTCATTGTGTCTCAATTACTCAATATATTTTACATGTTGTTTCTGTTCTTTCTTTTGGATTTGTTCCCTTTAGAAATGTTCTGTTATTCAATAATAACATTTTGTCTGTGTTCAGATGTTATTACATAACTGACCCAAAGAATTGTTATTATTCACAGTAAAAAATAAATGTATTGCTTTTTAAAAGAAATCAGAGCAAAGTGCATAATTTAAAATTTGAGACCAAAATTGCAAAATCCTCCATAAAGGTCATATTTAACAGGGCATGAGAGCAGTGTGAGCGTTCAAGGTCCATGTAGGGATTTTGATTTCATAGTCTTGCACTTGGGGGTGCACCGTGGTGCTTAGGGATTCATCACACTGTGAAACGTGCTGTCCTTCGAATGTGCCTGTTGTGATGGATGTTAAAGATCCCATGGTATTAGTTGAAAAGAGAAGGGATTTTCTCTGTGTCTTTGCTAAGAATCCCCCAGTTAAATTGGTCATTCACTCATTCCTGTTAATGCAAAAGTGGCTGCTGCATTCACCTACAAATACAGTCATTACGCTCTACAGTAATTCCTTTGAAATGGTTTGAGACATGTTCCTGATCTGAAATGTGCTTTATCAAAAGCAATGATGATTATCATCATTATTGATGCATTACTTGTAAGAGTATTAATATGGACAAATGTGTAATTTAGAATAAATTCAATGAAAATATTTACAAAATGGTACAAGTTTGCACCTCCGATTTATCAACAAATTATGATTAATATCCAATGTTCCCCTTAGCGCTCAGTGAGTTGTTGTAGTGGTCACTCAAAACTCACATAACTAAATCTAAGGCAGCAGCATAGGTCAAAACAGCACTCACAATTTTGAAAGTCTCCCTGGCAGTACTTTTGTACAACTGATAAGCTGCAACAACAGCGCATTGCATTTATATAGTTCCTATCACGTTGGAAGGACGTTCCACAGCACAGGACAGTCAAGGGTTTGCACCCAAGTTGGGAGTTGGGTTCAGAAGGGTTTGGAAGCTATGCAACTTTGTTGGTTTCAATTCCAGCAGTACCAAGTGTACTTTGGGGTCCCCAATGTCTGAATTCCTGCCATTGTGCAGCTGTGTTCTCCTGGCATAGGCGAGTCTCCACTGTGGGAGAGGCCGACAAAAGATTCCCCATGTTGGTACTGCCAAACAGAGACTCTGCTTCACATGCACATACATAAATTTCCTCCGTGTTTTTCTAATTTGAAAACATAGACTTTTAACACAGGCAATGGTTTTACAATTTTTTACAATTATATGCGTTTCAGTGAATTCTAGTGCCTGGCGAATAGTAATAATAATTGTTGCATTTGATATAGCGCCTTATCACATCTTCTGGACAGCACTTCACAGAATATACTGTCGAGTGAATTGACTGTATATGTTGTGGCTGCAATGACTGAATGTCTGCACATCGCTCTCCTTCCACCGTGAACACCAGGCCTTCCTCTGTGGGCTCTCTGGCGATAGCCAGGCCTCGCTCGGTTACAATCGCTGGTATGTCAGGCTGTCACTGCACATGTCCCGGGCTGTGTGAGTGAGTGTAGTGTGTGTGTAAGATCCCGGCGGTGGGGGGAGGGGCGGGGGGTGAGCTTTGCTCGTCCTGGTTTAGCCCGTGTGCGGGAGGGCGGAGCCTCAGCCACTGACTGACTGACAGGGCAGAGGGCGGGGCCTCAGCCACTGACTGACTGACTGACAGGGCAGAGGGTGGGGCCTCAGCCACTGACTGACTGACTGACAGGGCAGAGGGCGGGGCCTCAGCCACTGACTGACTGACTGACAGGGCAGAGGGCGGGGCCTCAGCCACTGACTGACTGACTGACTGACAGGGCGGGACCGGGGCGCGAACCGGAAGCGGTAGAGAGAACAGCGCGAGGCGGCCCCGGGATCCGGGCAACGTTCTGACACCCAGAGAGCAAGTGAGTTACAGAGAGAGAGACAGTCACTACATTACACTGTGTGTGTGTCACTGCATTACACTGTGTGTCACTGCATTACACTGTGTGTGTGTCACTGCATTACACTGTGTGTGTGTCACTGCACTACACTGTGTGTGTCACTGCATTACACTGTGTGTGTCACTGCATTACACTGTGTGTGTGTCACTGCATTACACTGTGTGTGTGTCACTGATTACACTGTGTGTGTCACTGCATTACACTGTGTGTGTCACTGCATTACACTGTGTGTGTCACTGCATTACACTGTGTGTGTGTCACTGATTACACTGTGTGTGTGTGTCACTGCATTACACTGTGGGTGTGTCACTGCATTACACTGTGTCACTGCATTACACTGTGTGTCATTGCATTATGCTGTGTGTCACTACATTACACTGTGTCACTGCATTACACTGTGTGTCATTGCATTACACTGTGTCACTGCATTACACTGTGTCACTGCATTACACTGTCACTGCATTACACTGTGTGTCATTGCATTACACTGTGTGTGTCATCGATAGTGTGTGACTGACTGACTGTTCATCAATAGTGTGTGAGTGACTCACTGTACGAGTGAGTGTATGTGACTGACTACACATAAATATAGGGAGTCAGTAGTGTGGGTGTTGACTGCTGCGACTGATTGCAAACAAATACAGCGAACTGGTAGTGTATGTGTCTATGAGTGAGATTGTTACTTATTCACTGAATACAAATACAATTCTGCACACACTCGTGTATAATGTCATTTATAATAAGAATCGTTGCATTTGAATTACCGCCTTATTACGTTTTCGAGACGCCTTAAACCACTTCGCAGAATATACTGTAAAGTGAATTGACTGTATATTTTATTTTTCTTCCCCCTTTTCCTAACTGATATATGAAATGCAATTCCTCTTACCAAAGGTCATGCTTTGGCCATGGATTTATTTCTGTTCATTGGTTGTCAGTTAGGAATTAATATATTGGGGGGAGGGGAAAGGAGAATCAGACTCCTCGCCCAGTCAGTAATCATTGGAGCAGCAAAGCTCTGTCTTTGGCATGTTTGCACATTGTTTGCACATGTTAGTGTTTGATTGGATGTTTCTGGTGTCAGTTTGGGCTTGGCTGACATGGAAGCTACATTGGCAATTTTTTTTCTGTATCTCATTTTATTGAGTCAAATTCCCGACTTGTTCACATTGCTGTTGTGATGTGGCAGTATACATTGCACCACTAAACAGTAGGCATATGTGTGGCAGTATACATAGCACCAGGAAACGTTAGGCATATTGGGTAATGGTGAGGATCATGTAATAAACCTTTGACCAGTTAAATGTGCCTGAACTCCTGTTTACATTGAAGGTTGTGCAACATTTAAAGGGACATTGTTTCCGCTACAGGCAATTTACTTGCTATGAATTGCGAATGTTTAAGAATGGAACACAAAGGCATTATTGCACTTAAAACATGTCCTTCGGTCACTTTGTCATAGTATAAATAATACTTCCTGGTTCTTTCCTGCCCTACAACAATAACAATAGACTGAAAAGAATAAATCATCTGCCTGAGTGTATTATATTGATTTTGAACTAGTGCAACCTCTGTATAAATAGGCAATAAAAATACCCCACATTGCATTACTGCAGAGTAATCTATGCACATTCCTCAGTGCCTTCTAACATACAGGTATTTCAAGTTTGGGTCTTTCATGTTATTGATTTTTTGGAAGGCGTCAGATTCTGAGCTTTGAACTACAGTGATTTGAATTTCTTTGAATCAAAGAAATAATACAGCACAGAAGGACGCCATTCAATCTATTGTGCAAGTACAGGGCTACCTTATTGTTCTATAACCAAATTCAAAGATTATTGGCTGTATAATTTAGAGGTAGAAATAATATTGAAACTTTAGCAATAAAATCACAAACTGCATTGTGGCAGTATTTTATTCCTAAACACCTCTTATCCTAAACTCTAGGGGTACATTGAGTGTATGGTATGTATTTCAGAAATTGGAAAGATTCAAACATGATCATTATTGTAAGGGTTAACAATAATGTGATATTGCAAGACATCTTGTATTGGTTAAATCAGCCTAATGCATTTTAGTTTCTGTTCCTCAGATGAGTAAATTACTTTTTCATTTTTACAATTTTCAAAAGTTTCAACTTTATGAGACGAGTTTTAGCCCAAATTATTCACTTTAAACAGAGCGATTGTGTGAACCAATTTTTCACTTTTATTTAAAGGGGAAAAAGTCCCCTTGTTATTGTCTAAATAATAAGAATAATAACCTTGTATTTGATATTGTGCCTTTTACGTCAGGAGAATGTCTTAAAGTGTTTCACAGAATTTTACTGTTAAGTTTAGTGACTGTAGGTGAACACAGTATCCAATTTTTACACAGCAGTGGCCGACACATAGCCATAAAGTGAATGAATGGTTTTATTTGGGGGTTTCTTGGCCAGAAACTCCCTTTTCTTTCCAAATACTGCTATGCGATCTTTAATGTCCATCTGGACAGGCAGACAGGACATCAGTTTAACGTCTCATTCAAAGGGCAGCACCTCCAACAATGTGCTCCCCTACCACCTCCAGTTCTGACGAAGAGTCGGGGACCCGAAACGTTGACTCACTTTCCTTTCTCCATAGATGCTGCCTGACCTGACCATTCCCAGCAACTTCTGTTTTTGTTACCTGAATTACAGTGTCAGTCTAGACTGTGAGTTCAAAGTTGTGATGTGAGGTTTGAACCCATAACCTGTGACTGGAAGGCAAGTGTCTTACAAACTGAGCTCGGCTAACACCTTGTCTGCTGTATTATCTACTACTTTGACATAAGCATTCCACTTGGGAATTAAATGTTTCTTCTGATGGAAAATACAACAGCTAATTAGATGAAGACATAAATAACCACAGTTATTGATTGCAGTGATGAAAATGAGTCCCTTGACCTTGTAACAGTGCAGTCAGAGATTACAACTACAAATGTTTGTGCAAAATGTCAAAATCTGGGTAGAGAGTCGAGTATACAGACAGGTTGCTGAATCCTTTATCCTCTTTGTTCACCCATAAAACAGTCACTGCACTTTACAGTATATCTTGCAAACATATTTTGCACTGCTAACTTGTAATGGACCTTTTCCAGAAGGAGGGGAGGGTGTATGGCCAAAAAAAACACACAGCATGTAGCCATATGTTCCCATGTTGCTCCTGGTGCTCTCCAGGGTAAATGGAGGAAGATCCCAAGCAGCAGCTTCAGAATTAGGACTATTGAACCAATTGATCAACAACAACAACAAATTACATTTGTATAGCACCTTTCACATTGGAAGGACATCCTAAGGCACGGGATAGTTAAGTGTTTGCACCAAAGCTGGGGGTTGGAATGAAGCAGGTTTGGAGTGGGAGTGTGGTTGAAGCATGGTCAAATAGGATGGTCTTGAATAAAATTCTGCAGTATACTTCAATGTCAACAGGGAATTAGCTGCGGATACCATAGCTGGAAATACTGCATTGTTTGCAGACAATATAGAACTCTTAAACCCAAAGCCAGAATGGATGTATCACGAGGGATCCATTACAAATTAACTACAGTGCCCATAGCTAAGTGAAACCTGTCAGGTTGTTCAATGGCATTAGATCGAGTTGCAAATCGGAGCATAGCTAAGCAGCAAAACTTCAAAATATTGATTAATAGCAGAAGAAAGTTCTACAACTCTCCCTTGCAGTAGCTGCAGTGCAGTTTATCTTCCCTTCAAAACCTATGTGGGGAACTAAAGCCTTTGAGTGATCATTTGAGAAATAAAATCTGTCCAATCTTGACATTTCCCAAACCACAGCAATTTAACCACAACATTTTTAAAAACAAATATATGTGAACATTTAATTTGCCTGAAGTATTCTGAAAATTGAATCATGCTGTACATGCAGATTTGTGCCATCAGACGTACCTGGATGAAGCACAATGAAAATTCCGGCCTTAAGATTTATCTGTGTATGTGCTGATACTTTATTACTACAACAGCGACTCCACTTGACCAGCATTGGGTCCTCACAACCCATCACGCGCAATGCCCCAGGCGCTCTGAGGTTCAAGGCCTGAATCAGCCCCGAACTTTCACACTCAGTGAAGTCTGACGCCCACGAGGCGGCCTCCAGGTGCGGTCTGGTCTTGAGCTGTGGCACGTGTGTGTCTGTACGGCACGCCTGAGAGCCCAGTGTGTCGTTGACGTGTCTGAAGACCACGTGAGGCCTCCACACTACGTCACAGCGCACATCAGGTAAGTCGTTCCGAGCCGACGCGGCGTCACTCGTCACAGGGTTGACGCAGCATCTTCCAAGAATCCAGCGCTGGTGCCGCACGGCCGTCACGTGTCTCTTCAGCAGTGGCCATGACTCTGAGCCATCCACAAGCTCTTGACACCACGCAGGCCCTGTAATGTGCAGCTCTGTAGCCAGGGACAGGCATTGCTGCCTCCAGACCCACTCCAGCTGGTTCATCACCGAGCTCCCCATGTCCATACTCCGCAGTAACCCAAGGAGTTCGACGTCACATCCTTAGGTACTTGAACCTCTGCACCGATTTGACCAGTCTCCCCAGAGAATGTTCTGGAAACAGGCCTGGCCAACAGCGACCTTCTGGAACTTGGTCTTAATCCACGGTGGGCTGAAGCCCCGTGGAGACAGCTGCTTCCTTCACCGCTTCAGGATGGCTGGCCACTTCACCGGGTTTGTCAGTGAGAAGAGCAGCGTCTTCAGGCATTGACCGGGTTTTAAACACCCTGTGGCCATGGAGGTTGCCGAGCTGGTTCGAGGACCTGTTTGTAACCCAGTTGATCGCCCTGCATAGCAGCGATGGTGAGAGAACACAACCTGTCGGACTCCAGACATGATAGGGAGGGACATACCGCTCCCACCCTCACACGGGCCATATTGTCGGTGCAGGTCTCCAATGAAGCGGAACAGAACATTAGGGTCACCGACACCCTCCAAGGTCTTCTCTCATATCTCACGGTTGAGCCACTCAAATACCACCTTGATGTCAATGTATGAGATATTTAACAGGCCTTGGGACTCGTAGTGAAGCCAGGCCACTGAGGGCTTCAGCTACAGCGGTACAGACAGTACAGCAGTGGAGTTATCAGGCGATAGTTGCCACACGCTATGTGTGGGCCCTGCTCCTTATCGAGACACAATGATGACCTTATCTTTCCACTTGACTGGGACGTGGTCGGTCCAGCACACCATTAAAAGAGGAACGTGTAAAACTTTGCATTTCAGACCCTCCGCGCACTTAATAATAATAATAATAATAATAATCCTTGCATTTGATATAGCGCTTTTCACGTCGGGAAGACGTCCCAAAGCGCTTCACAGAATATACTGTAAAGTGAATTGACTGTATACTTGTGGGCGAACGCGGCAGCCAATTGCGCACAGCAATGTCCCACAAACAGTCGTAGATTGAAAATGACCAATTTATTATTGTTTTTTGTTTTGGAGGGATTATTATTAGGCGAGTGGAGTAAGGAAACTTGCCCAAGGTTTCGCCCTGACCTGCCTTCAACAACTCAGGGCGATGCCATCCAGTCCAGCTGCACGCACACCCGTTACATAGACTCCTCGAAGCACGTCTCTCTCTCTCTTCCTCAACAGACAGTGGATCCACACTGATGTCGAGGTTGCCGCTTGCCATGACAGCCTCTAGCTGTGGGCAACGAGCTGCTGGGGGAAACCTGAGTGTGGACTCATAGTTCTCCTCACAGCTGTCGAGGATCTCGTTTCCATCACGGATGGCACGCCGAGCCATCTGCCTTGATGATAGGAACACCTATCCCACGCTGTGTGCAGACATGCCCCGGACAGCTGAGGCTTTAGGTTAACATTATTTGAAAAGTGAGAGTAACAGTGTTCACCTGATGAAAGGTGTATTTGCTATTTGATAGAACATTATTTAAATGCCTTTTTTAAAAAGAATGTCTTGACACACACCACACACACAGTGATAAAACAACATACGAATGCTGATTGTGCCCCCAAAACAGAATTACTGACACTCCTGTTCCAGTGCGAGCTAATATGTCAACGCCTGCTCCAAATAATACAGCACTCAGCAAGATTAACAGTGTCAATCCCTAACTATCTTGTAGGTTTCCCGGGTTTTATATTATTTCAGTGTCAGGTTAATGATTTCATTGTTGGGCTTCAACTAGTGCAACAAGTATTGAAAACTGAACAGTGCAGACTATTCAATTGTGACCACATTATGATCAATTTCTTTTTTGAGATTACCTTGAGGGACATATCAATATTATTAACCACGTTTCATGGCTATAATTCTTAAATATTGTCTCAATGGATACAGAGTTGACTGAGGCTGTTGTAATGCTGACGAGTGGTTACTCTGGTAACCTTGGGGACAATCTTTTAGCATGTGCAATGTATCAAAACCAGAAAGTAGGATGATTTATTCTTAATGCATGTTGCCTTGACTTTTGCAGGCACTTGTCAGTACTTTAGCAAGGTTACTTTCTATTAGTCTAGTGAATGATACTCTTCACTGCTTCAGGAATCCTAGTGTGTACAGAAGGTCCACTTTGACAGCACTGAGAAATCGGTCATTTGTTTTGTTTAGTTGCTCTCGTATATCACGCCTAAACAGTGGAACTAGCAATGTCTCTAAGGTTTAATAAATGTATAGTACATGTCTGCTGGATTATCTTTGCTGTTCTGATTATATCGGCAGAAATATTTTTTCCAGTGTATTACTAATAGTTTGTTTTAGAGCAGTGGTTGGCCAAAAAAAAAATGCTTCTTGATTGAATCATTCTTGATTTACGGCATAAATTTATGCTATTTTATTATTTCTATGATTACTTTGTTGGACAACGAAAAAAGGCTGTTTTAGATTAATATAACTGGTGAGAACAATTATTTGGTCTCAGCCTGATTCAGTTGGTAACACTTTCACCTCTGAGTCAGAGGTTTTCAGTCAAGGCTGAAAGCCTGGTGCAATCCTGGAGGAGCGCAGTATTATTGGAAGTGGTGCCTTTTGGGTGAGAGATTAAACGCACATCTCACCTGTCACATGTTCAGGTGGATGTCAACAATCTTACAGCACTATTCAAAAATTGTAGGGAGTTTCTCCCAGTGTCCTGGTCAACAATCCCACAAATAGAATTGGGCATTCACTTCATGCTCCATGTTGGATATTGCTGTGCAGAATTGGATGTCATGTTCGCTTCCAAAATACAGAGTCACAACACTTCACAGTGAACCTTGTGAAGTACTTTGAGACTTCCTCCCAATATTAAAGATGCATATTAATGTAAGGATTATTGTTAGGTAGGTGGCACCAACCTTATTCTTCCAAAAGTTTTAATAGATTCAATTAGGTTTCTCCCTTCTGAAGCAACCTAATCTTTGCATTACTTTTTTTGCTTTGCAATATATCCTTAAGATATAACCTGGAGCCCACATTCCAGTGTTATTGGACAGCAAGTAAAGAACAGATTTTATTTCGATTAAAAACACCATTTGAAATAAAGGGATTGCAGAGAAATTAACATATTTACAATCTTGGGCTATCTTGAAATAATTTACTTTGACTGTTGGAAAAGGGATACAGTAATATGCATTTATCTATGCACATTAGTAATTAATGTGCATAGATAAATGCACATTACTATATCCATTTGTAATTATTAGTAATTAATAATGTGCATGTTATACAACTGTAAAATGCAGAGTATTTTATTAGTTTAGTTTTAAATTGTATCTATTTTGATTTGTATTATAAGAAATGTATTAATGTATTATAAATCTATATATTAAAATGTATTACAATTAGTTTTTATTGAATTTTATTGCAATTGGTGTCCACAATTGGCTGCTATGTTTTGTCCACAAAACACACAGTCAATCCACTTGACAGTATATTTCTGTGAAGCACTTTGAGACGTCTCAACGATGTGATAACCACTATATCAAATGCAACGATTATTATTATTACTTGAATCAAGAGAAAATGTCAAAATACAGAAGTGGAAAAGAGTTTCTACATTAGTGCAATTAATCTTTTTGTACTCTGCCTTTCAGTTCTTTCAGTACTTTGATAAAAAGATGCTGAGTGTGACATGCTGGTCATTGTACATACTGGTCTGTTGTGAACAAGTGTTCTTAATACAATAAAACGTTTTAGTACGATAGTTTGAATGATTTCCCCGATTGAAAGAGTGCCTTATTCTGTGACCACGGTTCACTTTGGTAAACAAATCCTTGCAGTGATTTGAAACTGCTGTTTAATGCTCTACAACACGTACTTCAGCTTTGAAAAGATATACACAGTTCAGTAGTTCACAAAACAATCTGCAGACTTTGATGCAAGAGGTTTGAATTTAAATCCACCTGTCAGCTGAAATTGAGCATTATGTGGTAATAGAAGTGTTTGTCTTCAGCGGTAGTGGGGGGTAGGTTAGGATGGAGGAGAACTGACGAGCATGACCAGTTCTGCCCTGTAAAACACTTCTCCTGTTCACATAAAGAGAAGGATGGATGGTCTTTGCGGAATTCTGTATATTAGAGCATCCTTCCGTGACAACTAACAGGAAAGTATGTTGTGGGACTCAAAGGAACCAAAAGTGGGTCATTGGGAATGTTCAAATTACAACAATTGCGTGAATCAGCCGCGGTTTGTGGCTGACTAACCCTGTGTCGTCTTACAATAATTTGTTTTTTTTCATGTTTATGTGCACTTAAATTAACAGTGCTTTCCACTTCTCTCAATGAAACTTTAGTTACGAGTATTAATGTACCACACTTTGTGCACATTGGAACTGGACCAAACTTGGCCATATTTTGAGTGATATATAATTTTTTTAGTGAATATCAATATCAATTCATCCAAAAGTTGTATGTTGTGAGCGCTCAGGTGGTTCAGTAGTTCAGGTGCATGAACTCTTACTGATGTGACCTAGGTTTAAATTTTAGCTCATCACATTTGGCAGAAGCTTGAATTGTCAGACTCCTAAAGGGTCATATGTGAAATTACCTTGGCAGATTCCAATCTGAGCCTCATTTTATTGCTGGCAGCCATTTCTCTCTGGCTGGGAACAGTCAATAAATTTCATACACAATAGCGATCGGCATTCCCTCCCTCATGCCACAGGCGGTTCAGCTTTTTGATAAGATTTCTTTTATTGTACTCTTCAAGTATTTCATTGGTTTTATATAAGAAACTTTATTCCAATATGTGCAGAAATATGAATTCATATTTTATAGAGATTTAACCCTATCATGGGTAGAAAACTGTATACATTGGTTTCTTGTGATATCTTTACTTTCTATTGAGCGTTATAATAAAATAATAATCATCCCTGCATTTGATATAGCATCGCAAAGCATTTCACAGGATCTATTTGCGGATGAGTGTGGCAACCAATGTCCTACAACCGTTTATGAAATGAATAACCTATTTTATCTGGGAGAATTGTTGGCCAGGATATCGGGAGAAACTCCCTTCTCTTTTCGAATAGTATCTTTCGAATAGAATCTTCAATGCACGACATGTTATAATTCCAGTTGGACTATTACATGCATAATAATGGAGGTGTCCATCCTAAGTGTGTTCAGTTCTCTCTTAAACTCTGCCTGGCACAGTGACAAACATAATAAGTTCCCTATTGCCTCCATCTGTGTGCCTGATCTAAGGATAGGATATATGGGGAGGCGGAAGAGCTAATTTGAAAATGTAATGGAACAACCACGATTCACTTTTGAATAAATGCAATTTTTAAGAAAAACGTCAAAAAGCGTCAGCAGGCGTAAAATTACCTTAAAATGTACATCTTTTAAAATGTATTTTGTTCCTCTAAGAAAATAAAATTTGAGCAATTTTCTTTTCCAAAATTGTTACTGAATATCTCAAATTGACATGTTTTGTAAATAGAACACACGGTTGATCTGGCACAAAGGCATATGGTTTTGAAAAAGTGGAAACTCTAAAAGTAGTACTGGTACAAACAGTGCGCAGTGCTTCTGTAAAATCTAAATTTATGCACTCCCATTTTGTTTGTGTTTTAGTGGACTCCAGGGCAATGTGAAGGGGACTTGGGTCGCTCTGTGAAGTGTGTTTTGCTGTCTGGCCTCGAGCCAGGTCATCTTCCAAATTGCTGTATCAATGCAGCTGTTTCACATCTTCGGGAGTATGGTTCTTCCCATGCTTTTGCAGGACTTTTAAAGCAGTATTATAATATGGAAACGACTGCAACAACAACAACAACTTGCACTTATATAGCACCCTCCACCCAGGGTAGCATCTCAGAGTGCTTAACAGTGGCGGAGCCTGACTCCGAGCTGGGGGGAGGAGGGAGGTGGCCGGTCGTAAGCACAGTCGAACAGGAAAGTTTTCAGGCGGCTTTTTAAAGAGGGAATAGAGGGTGCAACGTGGAGGGATTGAGGGAGAGTATTCCAGAGTTTTGGGGTGTAGCGGCTGAAAGCACGACCTCCGATGGTGGGGCGGAGGGTGCGAGGGACGGACAGTAGGCTGATGCCAGTCGGACGGAAGCGGCAGGTGGTGGACTGGGGAGTGAGGAGGTCGGAGAGGTAGGGTGGTGCCAGGGAGTGAATGGATGAACACGGGAGAGGATCTTGAAGTCGATCTGTTTGGTGATGGGGAGCCAGTGGAGTCTGGCCAGACTGATGAGATGTGGGTACGGAGTTTGGTCCGGGTCAGTATGTGAGCAGCAGAGTTTTGAATGATCTGGATCTTGTGAATGGTGGAGCTGGGGAGACTGTCGTGAAGTGTGTTTGAGTAATCCAAGCGGGAGGTGACAAAAGCATGCACGAGGGTTTCGGCTGCATTTGGGATAAGGTACAGTTGGATGCGGACAATTGCAGTCGTTTTCAGTTTATATTTGCTTTGGTCTAATGTCCGATAGTTTAAAAATTAACCCGTTAAATTAAGTTGAATTCAGTGTATGTGACTGCTATATTTGTTTTCTTTCTCAGATAGGTGTGTGTTTGTGAGAGAGAAGTAGATACCAATATGCTAATAAGAATCTTTTCCAAAATCACAATTTGATTGCTAACATAACTCTTGCCTCCCTTGGATTAGAATCTTAAAGGAAGGTCGAATGATGAGTGTTATTTTTAAAATCTGATCAGCTGATTTGAACACCAGGATAGGTCACTAACTTTCTGAAAATTAAGGATGGGAATCATAAAGGTACCATGCTTCTAGGAGAGGTAATCAAAAAGATGGGGTTTCAATAACAAGTAACTGTGAGCCTGTGAAAATGTTACCTTTTAATGCACATGTCAGCATGACTTAGTTGGCAGTACTCCTGTTTCTCAGTTAGAAAGTTGTGGATTCAAGCACCGTATCAGGACTTTGAACTAATAGTCAAGGTTAGCACTCCAGTGCAGGCCTGAAGCGCTGCATTACCAGAGGTGCTGTTCTTTCGCTGAGATGGTTAAACTGAGGTCTTGTCTGCCTGTTCAGGTGGACGTTAAAGATCCTGTGGCACTATTCGAAAAATAAAGGGAGTTTCTACTCGTGTCCTGGACAACAATCCCCCAAATAAAATTGGTCATTCACTTCATGGCTGTTTGTAGAATATTGTTATGTGCAGATTGGCTGCCACTTTCGTCTACAATATAGTCGTCCACTTTACAGTAAATCCTGTGAAGCACTTTGAGGTGCTTCAATGATGTGATGAGGTGCTATGTGAAATGCAAGGATTATTATTTTTTATATGAATACCCAGCAGAAAAAAAATAGGTTTTGCCTTTCTAGCGTATGATTGAAGAGAGCATTTGAGCTGCTGTATTTGATAGTCGGACTAAATCAAGATGACGGCAGTGATGAAAACAATTTGAAGTCATGAATTAAGAGTATCACATAGCCACAAGACTAACATTAATGCATGTTGTGTGCCCCAAGCTCACACTCTGCGTTGAGGTAACTTGATTTCAGTTGGGATGTCACTGCGGGCGGCTTGTGGGTTATAGAAGGGAAATCAAACAAGATTCCTGACCATTAACCAGCAAGTCTGTCTGAGGTGTGTGGATGTCTGTCTGGGGCTGGAAGTGGCTCAGCTATGATGCCCAGCCACCCACAAGGCTAATAGCTTGTCAAGGCTCACAGATCAATAATAGCAACTTGAGTGAGGTATTGGAGGACAGCCAATTTTACAAACATCCATGAGTGAATGCCCAATTTATTTGGAGAATTGTTCAGGACACCAGGTTAACCTCTTGTCTTTTTGAATAGTTTCATATGATTTTTAACCTCCTGAGCAACAGGTAGATGGTCGCTTTAGTTTACCTCTCATGTGAAGGATAGTCGGTGCTTTCTGACAATGCAGCCCTCCCCCAGTATGTCAGTGGAATGTGAGCTCACGTCCTGATGTGGGGTTTGAGCCTACCTTCTTCTGATACAAAATCCTGAACCAACAGCAATTGGTGTCACATCACTGGTACACTTATCCTGCACTATTTATGCTGATCTTACACTGAACTTCTGAGGTGCACATTCACTTATGCAATTGTTGTCTCGCCCCATGGAAGCGTAGCTCAACATGACTTTAATTCAAGCAGCATTTTAACATATATTATTCCCAATACAAGGCCTGCTTCCCACCCCCACTTAAGTTGAGTTTCAAAATGATTATTCATCTTATATTTGTGGACCTACCAAAAGAGTAGATTACTTGACCTGGGTTACAAGATACTGGTTTGAAAAGAACTGTTATGTGAGAATTGAGAAATTGTATGCATATGATCTCAGTTGCTAGGGGCACAATTTTCTACTCGGTACATGTCAATCACATGCCTACTAACGTGCAGACAAATGGAGAGAGAGAGAAAGTCATAGAGAGAAATAAAAAGAGATGAGAACGAAAGTCAGAGAGAGAAGAGCAGGTGTAATGTGATGTCATGATGCACAATCTAAATTGCCAGTATTTTAGAATTTATCAATATTTTTAAGGGAAGTTTAATGTACCGTATTATTGTTCTAAAATTATAGAAACAAGTTTTTTTTTGACTTGTATATTTACTATATTGCACTTTATTTTGTTTTAATCAAAACCATGAAAATCGCAGGGTAGTGTCCTTGTATTCAAAACAGCACATTAGTTGTATTAAATTTGAGTTGAAAATAGTTTTGAAATAAAATATGGTGTTACACAACTTCTATATCTGGGCAGAGAGATGGGTGGGGTAACAGAGAAAGAGAAAAACCTTTTCGAAAAACTTTAATGTAGACTGCCTGAACGATGCAACCGATTCCCACAGAGGTTGATGAAATATTTTGTTTGTATTTGAACCTTTTCAGTCAAGGTTAAATTAATGTTCAAATACCTGTTGCCCTCGTAATGTTGCAAAAGTCGATATATTTTGTACATATATATAGTGCTGTGGGTTTCTTCCTAGCATGTTTCAGCAATCTTAAGAATATCAATGTATTTGGTCTTCTGGGGTCTCATGTAGTCTGTGTAGAAGTACAGTGGGTGATGAGCTACGTCCCAAAGGAATATGTTTTTGATAACAACCTTCATTTCAAACATACTAATATAGATCTGTTATTCCCCTTCCACATCTTCAGCAACACATTTTAAATTGCGCTTGATGCTTTATGCAAATGGCTAACTGATTAGACACCACGGCAGCGTCTGCTGATGTCTCCCAGGATTTCTTCAGAGTTTGTTAACTAACCATCAAAGCAGAGTGGGTGAATGGAAATTACTGTGTAGCTTTGAAGGAGGAAAGCAGGCTCACCTCTTTTAATTAGGCTTAATTAGAAATGTACATTAGACCACAGCATACCTTGTTATTTTATAAGTATTGCAAAGTGTAAGGATTTATGATTAATCTTGTAATCTCTATTTACTGTGCCAAAATGTTCATATTTTGCTAACTGGCCTTCAAACTGTTTAGCTAGCTTCTGTCACCTCAAACAGAATTTTAGGATACGTAAGTAAATGCATCAATCATAGGTCCAAGTAGGTGAACCTTACACTGTATCAGCATTGGTCAGACCACACAGGATTGTGATCAGCTTGGTAAATGTACTTGCAAAAATCGGGCCATTGGAATGTATCTTAAGAAGGTAATAGCGAGTCTCTTGGGATTCAGATCTGAAGGGTTGAAGATTTGGTACGATGGGGGAAGAGGTGACAAGTGGGGAGGGAATGGAAAATAATCCCATATTTGTTAAATTGTGAAGAGATTGTGAAGGTGGCGGATGTGGAGAGGTAATTGTGTGGAACCAACAGAAGAGAACGAGGAAATATGATTTTAAATTAAGGCAACCTCCAGTTTAATATAAATCAAGGAAAATTTAGAGTTAACTTGTGGATTCCCACCGAGCACACTGAATGTAAGCTTAGAGCGTTAATAAAAAAAAAGCCATTCCATTACTGATTGAACAGTGAATGAAGAGTAGAGGCTTGTTGCTAAGGCAGGAATTAAAATGGTTGGAGGCAGGTTATCAGAATGTAACAGTGGAGAAGATTATATAATAATAATCCTTGCATTTGATATAACACCTGATCATGTCGTCAAAATGTCTCAAAGCATTTCACAGGATACATTGTAGAATCCAGTGACCCGTGTATTTTGTAGGCGAATAAATTGATAATCTATATGTGTCTGCATTTCAGCTGTAATGCTACATTTCTGATTAATTATAATATTGTGGGCTTTTTTCATGTGGAAGGTGTCATTTTGAACACGTAATATTTGCATTGCACTTGGATGATGGTCATGGGAAATGTCATTGTGGTTCTTGTTGTGGTTTTTCTACTCACTGAATGAAAGCTGACAGCATTTTGGCTGACCCAGATCATCCATTCATGTTAAATATTAAATGTGTGCCTGTTACTGGCAGGCTGACAGACCAACATGTAGGCATGAAAGGAGAATGCCTACTGTGCAGAAAGAAAGAATAATGTAGACTGCTATCCATGAACAATTTAGGCAGTAGCACAGTGGATTAATTCCTCTGTGGAGTCCCTTCATTCTCATTGCCTATTCTCTAGTCACCAATAAATCTATGGTTGTCTGCACCACTTTTAGGGTCTAGAGCAGCCAAAGGGGCTCAGAATTTGAGAAACGAACATTCAGAACTATTCTTGTTTTTAAAATCTTCATGCACCTTTTATATATCAGGACTTTGAACACACTGACTCAGCTGACAGTCCAATACAGTGCTGGAGAACACTGCACCTGAAAAAAGCTTTGCGTTTTAGCATCTTATCACATCCTTAGAACATCTCAAAGTTCTTCACAGCACTTACTGTAAAGTGGAGAGATTCTGTATTTTGTAGGTGAATGTGGCAGCCAATTTGCACACAGCAATGTCCCACAAACAGCTATAAAGTGAGTGATTAATTTTAATTGGGAGATTGTTGACCACGACACAGGGAAAAATTCCCTTCTCTCTTCAAAGAGTCCCATTAGATCTTTAAAGTCCACCTGAACAAGCAGACAGGACCTCAGTTTAATGTCTCATCCTAAGGACAGCACCTTTGGTGTCAAAGGAGTCTTAACATAATCAATATCTTCTAGAAGGGAGAAGGGGAGAAAATTGAGGGGAAGATATATATATTTTTTAAAAAAGCATAGCATGAGCTAACGAAGTAAAACCAAATTATGGAAAATTAGGTCAGAGATCATTGATGCCTTGAAAATGCTGACCAAGCATAAAACAATAAATTGGGCTAAAAAATAAATGTGCACCAAAACGAGTTATTCATTCCTGTGGGCTTGTCAGTATTGGTTTGCCACACGTACATAGCCATTGCCAGTTCTGTGATGTTATTGATTTGATAGTAAGAGACCATCCATAATTGTCATCTTTTGCTGCGCATGAGTTCTCTTTTACTGATTCTTTGTCCCAAAAGAGTACTGTTCACACAATAGTCCCAGATTGTCCAATTTAAAGGTGGTTTCTTATACAAAATTATATTGAGCAAAATGAAAAGCTTCCCTTATGTATAATCCTGGGGATCATGAAATTGTGATTAACTGTGATTAAAAGTTCTGGACATTTATAAGTTCACCTAGCAGTCTTATTGTTTTCAAAAAATCATTAAGTTTAGGTATCTTATCACTGAAAATTTCAGCAAAATTTTATCTCTGTAAAAATTCCACAACTTGTTACTGACTTCCTTTGTAAAATACATTGAAGCATGCATATTGTTTTACTCACGTTACGCTGTTATGCTGCGGCAGTACAATACTCAGATTGCTTTGGGCGCTGTGCTGAAATTGACAAAACTCACCTCTCATTGTCCTTACAGTATCTTCTGTTGTGTCCTTTCACTTTTGCCTGATTTAAAATGTTAATGCCTCTATATTTAAATGGAATCAAATTGGAACTTTTTCCCACCTGGTTCGATTTATTATGGTTACTGTAAAATAAATATTAAGGCAAATGTGTCTTTAAGTATTCTACAATACAATAACGTTTTACCTAATTTCTCTACGAATTGGAATCTCCATTGCGAGCGCTGGTGCTCAGGCTCTTTATTGGTGAACTCTATTTTCATTCTTGTTAAATTGTAACGCAGTAACAATACATTGATGTATTGTGTATTCTCAAGCTCTCATGTTCTATAGAAATTTCACAATATGCTAGAGGGTGTCCAGAGAATACACATAGGTAAGTACCTCTAACTAACCTTATTTATAAGTGATTATAAATCATTAATCCACTCAAGAGAGGGAAACTTTTTCAAGAGTCAGCAAGTTAAATATTTATATTAACTATTGCATTGCTTATATCATTGTTTCTTTTTTAAATGTTCCCTGAAGTGAATTGTTCCTATTGATCATTTATTGCTTAGGTTCTTGGGTACATAATATGCACTCCAACTCTGTGGGAGCCAACAAGCCGCTAATCGCTAAAATAGCAATCTTTCAGCATTAGTTTATAATAGGAAATCTCATAACAAACAACTGAGAGTTCCCTGTTCGGCAATTCATGTGTGATAAAACCCTTTATATCTCTTTGATCATACCTATGGTCATCTCCTTCTCTTCTCCCTCACTTAGTGCTATTATGCAGATACTATTCTGTGTGAACAACAGCAACTTGCATTTATATAGATCCATTTATATAGTGAAGGGAACTCTCTAAATGCAAATTATTTTTTTATAGCCTGTTATATGTATGTCAGCTTTTATAAATTATTTTTTTCGGGAATGCAATGTCATGTCCAGGGTTGTCAGAGAGGAATTAAAATAATTGTTGGAATGTAATGCAACTATATATTTTTTATTTTTAGATGAGCTGTTGATAAAGATTGAAAAAAAATGGGAAGGAAAGATGCTGGTACCTCTAAAGTCCCAATTGATCAGTACCGGAAACAAATAGGTAAATAAAGTACAAATTCTTACAGATTTAAGAGTTACAAGTTTTAGATAACATTGGAGGGCATTAGAGATGTACTTTAAATATATTTTTTATCATATATTGTGAAATAATTGTGCTTCCTTTTGTTCAAGGAGTACTCCAGGTCTCTCTCTTGAGAGTCTTTTACTGAAAATAACACATAGTCAGGTGTCTATTTGCCACACGTGTAAAACATGTTTTTTTTTGGTCAGCTGGGTATCTGACAAGCGGTCTGCATGTTTAAGAGTATCCATTTTAATTTAAATGTTCAATTTTTTCAATCCTATTTATATGGAGGGAAAACGACAGTGTGTGTCATATGCTCACACATGTAGAGAGGAAGTTACAGGTACTTTTTAACAACCAATTAAAAAACATTTATTAATTTTGTAAGTAATAACAAATTATTTTCATTACGCCTTTCATTCCCTTAGTTCACACGATTTGCATACAGAATGTAAAAATTCTACAGCAGGTAAAACAAGTTTGTATAACAAATGCTAACCATGTAGTCACTAGGCGCTTGTTTGGAGTTGCAATCTTCACGTTTGTAATAATAATAATCATCCTTGTTTTTGATATAGTGCTTTATCATGTCGTCGAGATGTCTCTTAAAGAGCCTCATAGGATTTTACTGTAAATTTAGTGATAGTGTAGGCAAACACAGCAGCCAGTGTGCATATAGCAATATCCCACAAACAACCATGAAATAAATGACCAGTTTTACCTAGTTAGCCTTAAAAGTGAAGAATATGTGGGCCCTGATTGAGCATCCCAACCACTGATATTTATCTATCATCAAAGAAGGATTGAAAAATACTCTCATGGAGATAATTAAATGGACACATGAGAGCTTGAATTTGTCGTAATCAAAAATGCTCTGAGATGGTGTATGGGTTTTTGTGGAGGACAAACCTGAAGCCTCAGGATTATCTGCATTGTATAGGATGACCAATAAGTTGTGATTACAATGCCTAATAAGTCTTAAATGTCGTTTTCAAATCACATCATTCCCTCGCACCTTCCTACCTATCCGACCTGCTTACCCTTCACTTCACCACCGGCTGCCTCTGCTCAGCTGGCTCCAGCCTCGTAATTATTCCTCATGCCCTCCACGCCACCATGGTGGCTGTGCCTTCAGCCATTGCACCCCCAAAATTTGGAAATCTCTCCCTCGATCCCTCCCCCTTGCCCCTTCCCTCCCACCTTCAAATCCCGCATAAAGATCTTCCTTTTTGATCGTGCTTACGGTCACCTCTTGCGTCCCTCTCCCCCTAGCTTGTTGTCAGACTCTGCCACTGTGAAGGGCTCTGGGATGCTACCCTGCATGAAGGGCGCTCTATAAATGCAAGTTGTGTTAAAAGAAATTATGATTTATTTTAGATAATAGGTTAGATATAACAACTCTTTGGTCACCCCGTAGGTCTAGAAGTTGGATTCTCTCCCCCAGTATCCGTGACATGTGCTGTCTTGAAGCTCCGTGCTTGTTCCCTGTTGGCTCCTATATTTTCATTTCTAAGCGTGGTTCAGTTTTTACACGCATTCACTCATCTCGATAATTACAGTTCAAAGCGTTCGAAAATAACCATACATTATGTTATAATGTGGTAGATTTAAGGTGGCGGCTAAAACATGAAATAAAGGACTGAATTTGTGGTTCAAGTCCTGCGTGTTGTTCTGGATTCCAGTGCAGGTTTTTGGTTAGTTGGATGGGAATGTGGAATGTCAACAAAGGCAGCAGGTGCATACAGCAGTGCTAGACAGTTGTGTTGCTTTAGCTGCATGGCTGCATTTTTACATCCTCTCCAGATGTTTGTTTGAGAGGTAACTCTTTGCTAGCCAAGCACCGTATTGATATCTTTCAACTACGTGCATACGTCTATCCTTACGGTGATAGTAACAGACATGGAACACAACATATGATGATTGTAGCTATGAGGATATAAGAAATTTGAGGAACAAGAGAAGATGAAAGGATACATCACTGATTGATTGATTGACCTCAATGCCCATCAAGCTGCTTTCTACCCATAGTCCCAGGTCTCTTCTCTCCAGAATCATATCTCGAACCCATTTATACAATTCATTTCAACGATCTTCGCTGGCAACTCATTCCAAGAATCAATTATCCTTTGGAGAATATAACTTCTATCTGAATTCCCTTTTTTTTGCTCCCAACTTACCAATTTTTAACTTGTGCGTTCCCTGGTATTTGAACTCTTTGACATACAGAAAAAGTTCCTCTCAGCAACACTTGTCAATTTTAACTCATCGTAAAGTTTAGCTTCCAATGACATTATGGGTAATGTCCTTAGCAGATCCTGCTAACCTGTGTTCCTAGTGGGCAGAATCTACTGGATTGGGCACTTGTCTCTCTTTAGAGGCAGTGATATCCTCCCATGATTCAGTGACCAAGACTTCACCTGGTTAAATGTACTAGCTAAATGAAACATTTGGATAGAGTATTGGGTGGTCGCTGCTGAGCACAGTGCCTCTTAGTTGCAAACGGAAAAATGAAATGAAGACCTTTCCTAAGCCTCTCTCCCAGTCTTCTGAGCAGCCAGTCTGAAAGCGGCATTGGTGGGCGAGGTGAGAGATCTGACCACTACTCCGAATTGCCCACAGAATACACAATCACTACATTTTACAATAAATAGATTCACAATAAATCCTATGAAGTACTTTGAGATGTCTTTATGATGTGATAAGGCACTATATCAAACCCAAGGATTATTACTACTATAGATACAATTGGTCTTTCCTTTCAATGCTGTTTGTGGGACATTGCTGGTGTAAATTGGTTTCCCCATTTGCCTACAAAATACAAAGGCACTACACTTTACAGTGATTTTTGAGAAGTGCTTTGAGATATTCTTCACCTATGAACTGCAAGAATTATTATTCATAATAACTATGCATACATCATATAGCAAAGCATGGCAACAGATCCCTGATATAAGAAACTTACTGACAAAACAGGAAGTATCATGCACAGAGTTTTTAACAACAGCTGGGTTATATGAAGTGTTGAGCTGTACACTGATCAGCAACACAAACTTAGGGTTCAGAAATCTTAATGAAATGCATCAAAAGTTTATTGCCTCTTACAAAGCACTTGGATTGGCATAGCTTTGTTACAAATTCCAAATTACCTGTTTATTTGTTTGGATTCATAACAGGGATATTGTTAGTCTCTTTTCTTTCTCAGTTTGCAGGAGCCGTGCTTGTTATAACTGGTCCGTTAAATTAACGCCATGCAATGCACTATACACAAAATCGAGGAAATGCAAAATTTGCTTATGTGCAAATGGACCTGCTTTTTTTTTACTTTTACCTTTTTTCTTTGTGACTGTGTAAAGTCTTTCTGTTTGCTCTTCATTTCCCTGGGCTCCTTAAACATTGAATTTCCTTTATCTGAGCAATGGGGGAAGATGACCTGTTTCAAAATCTCTGCAATGCAGAGACTGAGCTGACAACCACTAGTTTGAGAATGGTTTGAAGACGTCACTCCCTTTGATTATGCTCTCCCCAAGCACAGAAGTACCTCACTTGTGCCGGTTGCTTCTCCAGAGCAGCTTGTCTCTGAAGTGCTGTTTGGGATTGAATTTACATTTTACTGTTGTCTCAGTACTCCAGCCCCGTCTCATGATTTTTACTGTTAATTTATGCTTACTGTTAGTTGTACCACTGTCTACCTACGGTTCCATCTGTGCAAAATTGTGTTTGAAAGTCAACGAAAGTTTGTGCAAACATCTGGCACTATTTTGCTCTTGGTATGAGGTGTGAACGACACTATAGTATTAACTTCTGATTTATAATCCTTCTGTTATCCACCTCCTGGAACAAAACGTGATTTTCTGCCACTTCCTTTTTCAGAAGTCTACGTGTAGGACTCGTATAGGTCACATTACATCCTTCAAAATATCAGATGACAAAGAGTATGTTACAAGTCCTTAAGCTACTCAAGGAATAATATGCTATGCTGAACAGTTCAGAAACGCTGTCCAAACTCTTGATACTATGTTACAGCCTCAAAAGAATATTGAATGTAAATAAACTGAAAATCATCTAAATGTTCCTGTTACAGGAAACCAGAGCGAAATTTAAAATAAAATTGACTTGTTCCAAAAAGTTTCAAAGAGTGCTTTAGTTGCAGCACATTTGCAATAAACAGATGTTAGAACCTTCTTGTAGGCATTTAGGTCAGGGTGGGGAACAGAACCGCTGGCAGAAATTTGCAGCTTTGAATAAAAACTTGGCGGTCGCCGAATTGAAGTAAGAGGCCTTAATACGTGGTGGTGTTATGGTGAGAAGAAATATCTTCACAGAATAGAGCATGTGAATAGAGTAGCAGCTGGATTGGAGTTTGTTCAGAACTGTAACCCAATCTGTGAGTTCACATGATGCCATAACCTCAAGAATAAAGCTCTTGTGGGTTTTAGATTTGTCTGAAACCACACATTGTGTTACAGCTGTGTAAGGCTACCCGACTAAACTTTTTTTTGGTAATCTACACAGAGTTATTGTACTTTATCACAACTTTTTCTTTCAGCAAAATCCTCTCCTGGTCAAATGAATATTCTGGCCTTGGTCCTAATAACTTAATTCCTTCTAAAAATCTGAATGGAAAAGCACAGAAGCAGTATAAAATCAAAAAAAATCATTATTCGCAATGGAAAAGTTTGTTATGGTCTTCGAAGCTGAGAGTTTGTGTAATGGCCTGTTTCAAAACCCATTTTACATCCGGGAGAGTTTGTTCAGGAGGAGATGTGATACCAACTGCACAAGTCATTGTAATGTGTTTTTCACAACACTGCTTTTATATCTTAAATAATTCGCTGCAGATGCATTGGATAATTACTCATGTATTTAAACACCTGCTAAAATAATATCCCAATCATTTCACCAGGAATGAAAACACCCCTTTAAATGACCTTAGTTACTGACCTCAGTATGTGTGTGTGTGAGTGAGTTTGAGAGAAAAGCAAGTCTTAAGCCTTATCGAGCAGCAGATGAGCTAACTCGTCTGTGCATGATCATGCTCCAGGGGCTGATACAATTCCACTTGCCTTTTGCCAGGGGTTTCCTAATTTGCAACTCACATTTCTTTAATCTGTGGTCCAGATTTAGCACAGAGAATGTCTTAGCATTAATTTACTCTATATACTTTAACATATTTTAAATACATTTGCCTTGCAACCATAGTCCGATGCACCACTGTTGCTTTCCTCTGTAGCGTTTCAGACACCTCAATGGCCTTTTGAGGTAGAGGAGCTGGAAACTTTTTACAACCTATGTTGTGTCCAATTTCCTGCCGTACCTGTATTACTTTCCCGCTCCATACTCTAGCTTTATTTAATAAAACTACAGTACTCACAGTGTGGAGATGTTCCTATGAACCATCTGTCATCATAAACATTTACTCTTACTGTACTTTACTGATAGATTAGATGTCTTTGCATGGAATCATTACAGTAAGTGAGCAAAAGAACAGTTATAGTAATAATAATCCTTGCATTTGATATAGTGCCTTATCACATCTTCGAGACATCTCAAAGCGCTTCACAGAATATACTGTAAAGTGAATACCGTATATTTTGTACAGTTAAGTACAAATATATACAATTTTATCAGTTCATCAAATTAATTCATCAAAGTACAGATCAGTAGTACAGATCAGTAGTGCCAGTTTTCTGTACAGAAAGATATTGGAGCAACATCAAAAGGAATCCACAGAATATTCTGATGAAAAGATAGAAGTGAAAGAACATGTAAAATCTGCACAAGGAGACAAAATTACTGAACAGAGTATTCTCCTGTGTAGAATTCATAGAAATAGTTTATTTTCCAATAGGCAATGTTTTTATTGCAGACCAAATAGGATTGATCCCTTAATAAAGATATTAATGGTGCAGCAGAACTTTGAAATTCACAATACTCTAAGTTTCTAAATGAAAGAGTCAGCACCAAGGTGCTACAAAGAATGGTGAGTTTTAGTGATGAAGAGAAACTTGGAAATTTTAGGTATTTTTGGTTTACTTATCTAACACGGGACAGATTTAGATGAAGAATGACGTTCAACCTATCTGATCTCATCCATCCAGAAATGCTACCTGACTACCATCCTATTGCAACATCAAGCTGTTTTTATAAAGCAGTCCAGATTCCTGCCCTCAACCACCTTGTCTAGGTGTGACCTGACCAAAACACCATACAGTTTGATTATGACCTTTAGAGATCTAAATTCAACTGAAAGTCTAGATATATTAATTCATATGGCTTCTTTCCCACAATCAATTAAGGATACCACCTCCTCAAAAAAAAGTCTGAGTTGGACAGACAAGACCTTCTAAATCTGTGATATCAGACATTTATTCAGCTAGTCATTCATTTTCCCATTCAGAAGGTTAAGAATGACTTAATAGAAGTCTTCAAAATTATGAAGGATTATGATTGGAGTGGGGGGGGGAAATAGTAATAATTTATTTCTACTGTTGTGGGCAAATCAATGAGATGGGACAAATTTATGATAATCACAAAAAGAATTAGAGAGAATGTTAGACTTCTTCATGCAAATACTGGTTGGAATGTGCACAAACTGTTATGGCAGAATCGATATATTATTTTAAAATGGAATTAAATAAATGCGTAAAGAATAACAAAATTAAACCTTATGTGGCTCGCAAGCAGCAGAGTAGATTTAGATTTGGTGCCTCATGTGGAGAAAAAACAGTACTGGAGATATGACGGGTCTAATGGACATATTCTGTTCTGTAACATTCTATGATTCTATTCAGGAAGTCATTATTTAATAAGCCCGACACCTCTTGTGAAATAGTGCCATGTGAACCTTTAACATTCACCTGAACAAGCAGATGGGACCTTGGTTTAACGCCTCATCTGAATGACAGCACCTCCGACAATGCAGTGCTCCACCAGCACTGCTCGGGAGTGTTGGTTTTCTCTTGTCAAGCTATTGTTCTTAAATTTACAGTTTTCCTTTCAAATAAAACAACAACTTGCATTTTATATTGCGCCTTCCAGGCAGCATGACATCTCAGAGAGCTGTACAATCCTGGGGTTTGGATGCAGAGTAAGGGAGTTAAGGGGAGGTGACCATAGGCAAATGTAATTCAAGTTAGTTTGGAACCGTATCAATTTTTTTTCGAAGGTCATTTAATTATGTCAGTTCCAGTGTCCTCAATACCACAATCTCCTTGAAATGTCCAGAAAATGTTACAAAAACAACTTCCCTTTAGGTTCGCATTTCAATCCAAGCATACACATAATTTAAATAACAACAGAAATCTGCATCTATATAATGCCCTTCACACGGGTAATGTCTCGGAGCACTTACAGAACAAGATGTGCACAGGGAAAAGTCATTCTGTTTCAAGTATTTATTCTCAGTTTTTTTAAAATTAACTCCTGCTTGTGAATTTGAGTTGTTCCAGAACACAGAATGGACTGACCTTTTGCATAAATAGATGTGCTTAGCTGACATTAGGCAACTTCAGATGTCATTAGCAAAGTGTGTGCAACAGAACGAAGGGGGTTTGACTTAACCGCCTCAACTACAGTTCAGCTCCTCCTCCACAGCCTCTTGTTTACTGACCTCTATGAGCCTATCTTTGTTTTATATCCAAATGCACAGAATATTAAAATGAATCCTGAAAACTTAACAGGACAAATTGGTACTCTCTTTTCCCTCTTCTTCCACCCTCCCTCTCAAAAAGCACAATGCTCTTCTCTAAAAGCTGTTGGTTCAGAGGTGGGGTAGGCTTTCACAGACTGCTGGCAACTCACGTTTCAGTAGCTATTTTTCACCTGTAAGCATTAACTCTTGAGTGCCGGCACTCCGTTCAACTCTATGGCATGAGGCAGTGCAGCAAAGCCCAATCATGTCCTAGCCCAGCCACAAACGCAAGGTTTCCAAGACGATGGTGGACAGAAGCTAACAAAAATCAACCCCTTTACTGTTTTTCTCTTTTCATTAGGCTAGGGGAGACTAAGATCAACCAGCACATCCACTGCTGGGTCTAACAGAGTTTTTTTTCATATTTATTGTTTTTAGGTTTTTATCCCCCAGAAGATAGCGTTCAAAATCCTCAACCTCGCCTTCAAAGCCCTCCACAGCCTTGCTCCTTCCTCCCTCTGTGACCTGCTAACTCCATATTAACCTGTCCTCTCCCTCTGATCAGTAGGCTCCAGCCTGCTCCACATCGTCCGCCCCAACATCGGCGATCAGGCCTTCAGCCTCTTTGCCCCCACGATTTGGAACTCCATCCCACATTCCCTTCGCCTCGCTCCCTCCCTTGCCTCCTTCAAGGCACGTCTCACGACCCTCCTCCTCGACTTAAAGTGGTTTAAGCTATTGCCATTTTGATACAGGCTGTATGACTATAGCAGATGTATCACTGTTTCAGAATGCTGGCTCCTACTGTGAACAAGTAGGTTATCTGATTGGCTGCTTCTCACACCATGATTTATATACTTGTTATAGCTTTATTAACTTTAAATAGCAATATTCTGATAGTAAGCCAAAACTCAAGCAATATTGTGTGCAGCTTGGACTGCAACACTGTGGGATAACATCTGGATTATAGAAGAAGTAATTTAGTAGAAAAAAACCCAAGCTAAGTATGAAATTGAGAGGAATTAATTAAATGTCTGTTTCCTGTCAATACAATGCACTTTCTAATTTATGTTTATTTGGACAGGATCAATTAAAAATACCCAACAAGCTAACCACTTCTGTTTGTTCAATTAAGTAAATGTTGCGCTTCTCAAGTTTTTGTTTGCGTTAAATTGACAGAATTCCAACGCAGGTAAATTGCAAAGACTTGAGTTGAAAGAATAATGGCAAAAATAACCCTGAATAATAACATTTAATATTCTGTCAAATATGCAAACATTGTACTCTTTCATGCAAGATTTCATAATTGCTGTGCTTCTGTCCAAAGCAGGATTTTGACCTTGTATTTTTCTCGTTGAGTCTCTGCATTGTACTGAAACAATACTTCTAATCTCTTGAAAAAGATGTACAGTATCTCAGAAATAAATTCACTCCAGAGAGTGTAGCTGAGTGACTTGCATTGTTTTTGTTTGAATGCATAATTTTCAAATAAATTTATGCACAGTAGCGGCATAATAAACCTTGATCAAAGAGAAATTTCATTTTTACGACTGATGGATCAGCTTTGAGTAGCAAACTCTCTTTTCTAAAACAAATCTAAATCATTAACTCTTTCCCTCCTGTTATTTCCCACAGTTATGTTTCTGTGATCCAAAAAGCTAGTTTAGCATTTACTTCCTGACAGCAATATTTGCTTCCAAAACATTTACATTATTAGCAGATTTTTATCTTAGTTGTTTCTATTTGTTGATCTCGAACTCTTGTTCGGATTCCCTCATTTGGCAGATTCAGCTGAATGAAGGTGAAAGAGAAAGGCTATGCATTTGAATTTGTCTTAATACAATGGAAGCCGCCTAAGCTGGACACATCAGTGCTGGATGTCTTGTCAAGCTTAAGCGGATTCAGAAGTTAACCGAAGTTCCCTTACCTCTTCCTGCTTGGGCTTCCACTCCATCTCTGTAAATACTTTGAAACATTCTCCTACAGGAAAGGTTCTGTTGTCCGTCCTCAATTGAGTTACAGCCTTGTAGTTCACTCAGCTACATATTGTTCCATATGATCGCAATATTGTGAGACAAAATGCATAATTTTAGCTTCACATTTATGCATGTTTCTCCCGTATTTTTAATTAATTTGTTGGGTTTTGTCATGAGTAATAAGTGAGTGATAAAGGAGAGACCATCTAATGATGATAAGAACCGAATATTGGTACATTATATAGAGAGAGGTTGGCAGTGAGTAACAAGGCAGCAATTCAATCACCATTTTGAGATTAGGGTTTGTCTCTAAATTTACAAATGTCAAGCGAACTGTGGGATTAAATTACTGTTTTGTACTCATTACTGCACATTTGTTTTTGTTTATATTACATCATCTTACTTCAGGTTACAGTATTGAAGGGTGATCCTTTTTGCGTTGTCTTTCTATTTACCAGGGCATGTACTGCATATAATGGAGTCAGTGTAACATAAGGAAAAGAATGATAAAAGTAATGGTAATGTTGAAACTAACGGCAATAGAAGTACCACTTCTTTGTGTACCAGTCAATAGTGTTTCCCAGGGGTTATACATTATATGGAACCTGGTATGAAGGCCCAATTTCTAACTTTGCTGATGACACAAATTAGGGAATGCAGCTAATAGTAAAGCGGATTATTAAGCAACTACATGGAGAAATAGACTGAATAATAAAAACTGTTCGAAGGTCATATAATAAGGACTATTTATTGATTTTTTTCCATATTTGAAGAACATTTTTACTGGGGTTTTATTTTAGAACCTCTTTAAGTCGCTTCATACCGATTTTCACCCCTTTTTGTTTTAGTGAAAGTCTAGTAGTAAATACAATTCTCCAGGATTTTGATTAAGGGAAAAAATAAATTCTCCAATTTTTTTCAGTTTCCGGGAATGCATGTACATTACATCATACACACAAATTAGCGGTTTCTCAAGAATTGAGCGTGCATCTTGTTAGTAGGATTGGTTCCAAAAATGCATATGCTTGTGCATTAAAGTTGTACATTGCATCGCGCAGTCAGAGTAGCATGTCCAGAGAATTCCATTGTGATCACGGTAAATGCATCATGTGTCCACATTTGCTGCATGGCAGTTGTGGTTCGTTGCTGTATGCACACTGGCTGCTGCATTCTCCTACAAACTACTGTCCCTGCACTTTACAGATTATCCTGTGAAGTGCTTAGAGGCATCCTCCTACGTCATTAGGGGCTACATCAAAAGTAGTAGATTGCTGTTTTTATTATTAAGTTATTGCAAATGAACCAGTGTGTGATATTTAGCCTTTTCATCTTCCCTGACCTTTGTGTATTTAACCAAACACTTGTCCTGAAAGGTTAATGAGGCCAACATAATGTAAAATAAAAGGTAAAATACTGCAGATACTGGAAATCTGAAATAAAAACAAAAGTCACTTGGAACACTCAGCAGGTCAGGCAGCATCTATGGAGAGAGGAAAGTGGGTTAACGTTTCAGGTTGCTGAGTTTTATCAGTAAAATGTAATGTAAAATGTTTAGTTCTTTTCTAGAGTAGCCGTGAAGCGATGAAACTAATTTCACCTATGAAGACTTTCATCTATAAGAATTGGGTTTGCCTGGGAGCTTACGTTGGGTCTGGAATTTCTGGCACGCTGCTGATGTTGTTAGCAGGAGCTGTCAGAGAATTGGTAAACTAGCTTAACGCCCTATTTTACTGTTCAGGGGAACATGGCCCCTTAAGGGCGAGAAATTCCTCTTGCTGTTAAGCGTAATCATTTTGACTGTGCACCTTCTAATGGGATATTTCCCATTCTAAGTGCACATTGTCACAGTCTTGCTACCCTTTGTGGCAAGAGGAAACCTCACCCAGTAATTACAGAAACTTTATTTCCTAGATCAATAGATTGCACCCGTCCAATGATGCTTTTTCCTGGCAGGAGAGTATGATGTACTCCAGAACTTGTTCACAAGATTAAAGCTCTGAATTTTATTTGCCTAATCAAAGGCAATTAAGTATTTGCAGTTGCAAATTGCAATAAAAGTAGAAATAAACACAGGTGTGAGTCCATTCGTGGGGTGAAAGGATGTTCCTTTGATGCTGCACAGCTGTATTTTTGTTGAGTGAACAGTTTGCCGAGCTCCTCTGCAAGCGTCCACTGACAGTATAATGCAGACTTAAGCAGCTTATGTGGTATTCAGAAATAGCAGTGCATTAATTTTTAAAGCACAAAATGCATATGAGGCACAGGACTGCTGGATGATGATAATGAGGCTAGAATTTTAAAGTCTGCAGGGAATAAAGCTCTGAGCCACTGAGATGTAAGTGTTCATAAAATAATTTAGAGACATTCACATGTTAATGAGCCTGGTCATCAGTATCAACAAATGGCAAAAACACAGGCCTCTGTGGCACAGCTGATAAATCATACAAGTGGATACCCTCATTTCTGTTGCAAAACTCTTATGGTGTTAATGCAGATATTCTCTTCACTCTCACTCCCACAATAATCATTTTTCTCTTTTGTTTCATCCTGCCCTTACCCCACCAATCTATTTGGATTGGACAACTAAATTCAAGAATCCGTCCAGCATCATAATTATATTAATAATAATAATAATAATCCTTGCATTTGATATAGCGCTTTATCACTTCATTGAGATGTTTCCAAGCACTTCACAAGATATACTGTAAAGTGAATTGACTGTGTATTTTATAAGTGAAATGCAGCAGCCAGTTTGCGCACAGCAATATCCCACAGCCATGGAGTGAGTGACCAATTTCATTTGGGGAATTTGATGTCCAGGACCCCGGGAAGAAACTTGTTTCTCTTTTCGAATAATACGATGGAATCTTTAACGCCCACCTGAACAGGCAGGGATCTCAATCTAACAGCCCCCCCCAGCACTGCATTGCTTATCTTAGAATATGTGATTCCAAATCCTGACATGGGGCTTGAACCCACAACCTTCTGACTCAGAGACGAGAGTGCTACCAATGCGCGAGCTCACACACATCTTCACAATAGATGAAGAACAAGGAGAAGCAAAATTATCAAAAGTAAACTAAATAAAAGATTAAACATAGCAAAACAAAGAAAATGAAAGCATTCATATAGATAAGCAGTAAACATTAATGTTTAAAATGGGGATGGACCATAAGGTGGGTATGATTGTGTCCCTGCCCATTTTATCCTCCCCCATTTTGTGTCAATGTAAACCATGTACTTGGTTTATAATGACACACACAGCATATATACATACTTAATAAGTACCAACTAAAAAACATCAGCTCCATGTCATTGCATTAAATAAATAGCCTGGCTTTCTATAATCCTCAGCACTACTTTATTTAGATAGACGTACAGTATTGCCACTGCATTGATCTACTCTTTATGGACATATTTTTACAATTTCTGAAATGCCATCATATAAAAGCTAATTTTTTTTCTATCTGTAAAAGCACAGGCTTGAGTTTGGGTGGAGGAAGTTCAGCAGTGGGTTCAGTTTACAGCAGTGGGCAGTATTTATTTTCTGGGCTTACCTGCTGTGGAAATATGGAAAGTTTGTTTACTTCTGTTTACTGGATTTTGCCTACAAAGTGCATGGTCGATATACATACACTTTACAATATATTCTGTGAAGCGTTTTGAGACATCTCAACGACATAATAAGGTGATATATTATATGAAAGGATTATTATAATGTGCAATGATGTTCCTCCATTCTCTGTGTCACTTCTCCGATCTGGAGTTCTTCACTGGCACCCCTCACACACTTACAATTTCGGGAGCGTTCAAAGCTGCAGCTGCACACGGTTACTGTTAATAATAGTAATCTTTGCACTGGAATCGCGCCTTTCACTTTACAGCATTTAATCTGAAGTGTGACTATATTTGTGAATGTGGCATCCAATTTGCATCCAACAGAATACCCCACAAATAACCATAAAGTGAATAAACAATTTTATCTAGGGGAGGGGGAGACGGTTTGTTGGCCAAGACATCAGGATAAACACACTTCTCATTTGGAATAGTGGCATGTGACCTAAACCCTAAAGTCCACCTGTACAGGTAGAAGGACCCTTGGTTTAATGTCTCATCCAGAAGATAGCACCTCCTTCAATGTAATGCACCCGCTGCACTTCATTGGAGTATCAGACTGGACTGTTGAGATCAAAGTCGTGGAGTCCTGTAGCTCAGTGGTTAGAGCACTCGCTTTGCAAGCGAGAGACCTGAGTTCAATTCCAGGCAGAGGGCGAAACCTTGGGCAAGTTCCCTTACTCCACACAGAGCCTAATATTAATCCCTCCAAAACAAAACAATAATAAATTGGTCATTTTCAATCCACGACTGTTTGTGGGACACTGCTGTGCGCAATTGGCTGCCGCGTTCGCCCACAAATATACAGTCAATTCACTTTACAGTATATTCTGTGAAGCGCTTTGGGACGTCCTCCCGACGTGAAAAGCGCGATATCAAATGCAAGGATTATTATTATTATTAAAGTCCCAAAATGGGCTTGAACCCACAACCTTCTTACTCAGATGGTGAGAATGCTACAAAATGAACCAGGCCAACACCTATGCATCACTCTTACAAATTTTTTTTCCAACACTGGTCGCATTAAATCCCCATTACAAGAGGTACTTTAATCTAACAGTCCATCTTAACTCAGAATTCTTTATGCAACATCACCTCTTGTTTTCCTCTTCTGTTTGGATTGTATCTCATTTTAATATTAAAAAAGCATGCAGGATACTAGTCTTTTATAAATAGGGGCATAGAATACAAAAGTCAGGAAGTTATGATGAACCTTTATAAAACACTGGTTAGGCCTCAGCTACAATACTGTGTTCAGTTCTGGGCACCACACTTTAGGAGGCATGGCAAGGCATTGGAGAGGGTACAAAGGAGATTTACCAGGATGGTACCAGGAATGGGGGACTTCAGTTATCAGGAGAAGCAAGAGAAGCTAGGATTATTCTCCTTAGAGCAGAGAAGGTTAAGAGGAGACTTAATAGAAGTCTTAAAAAAAATTCTGAGTGGATTCGATAGGGTGAACAAGGAGAAACTATTTCCACTGGTGGGTGGGTCGGTAACCCAAGGACACCGATTTAAAATAGTTGTTAAAAGAAGCAGAGGGGCGGTGGCGAATTTTTTTCACACAGCGAGTTGTTCGGATCTGGAATGCATGGACTGAAAGGATGGTGGAAGCTGATTCAATAACAACTTTTAAGAGAGAAGTAGATAATTATTTGGGAAGGACATGTTTTGCAGGGCTATGGGGAGAGCGCGGGGGAGTGGGATTGATTTGGATAGCTCTTTTCAAAGAGCCAGCACAGACACGATAGCCTTCTTCTGTGCTGTATAATTCTATGATTCTATGATAACCATTTTCCAGATAGCTTGTCTCAAGCAACCTTACCTCTAAAGGCTGCTTCAAGGATTGACATTGTTTTTAGTTTACGGAGTGGTCTTATCTATTTCCTAACTACATTAGGAAGAACAAAACCATACAAAAACTCTGGCACTTGGAATTCAAATGTTATAGTGATATCGTTATAACTGTTACAAAATGTCAAGCAATGACCTGCGTTTAATTTGACAATATATTCTGTATTGCCATAAGTGTTTAAAAGATGCGAAGAAAGTCTCTTTCATATGGAAATAACGCATATCGCTAACAAATATTTTATTACCCACAGGAAAACAAGATTATAAGAAAACTAAAACAGTTTTAAAAGCAACAAGATTGAAAGCAGAAGCCAAGAAAACAGCGCCAGGAATAAGGGTGTGTGCATTTGTTTGATAACCTTCATTACATTTCAGTGGATGTCAGGCATCTTTTCCCTACAGATAAACAAGCTGAATATTGATTATTTTTCTGAGATATTGTTTGTGACATTTCAGTATCTGCATGAAATGTTAGGGACTAAGTATTTATACTGAACTGCACTTAAATCTACAAATTATCATAACCCTTCAATGGACTGTGGTGAGAGAAACTTGCCTGATCAAGCTTTTTGAGCTCAAAACTCCCAAGATCTGCTAAGATGCTGAAATAAAAAATCATCTGCCAGTGTATACTTCCAACAATCCACATTTATTAATAAACCCATTCACGGAGCTTATCACACAGTATTGCGGGTTATGAATGTGCAGTGCAAATGGCCGTTGAAGTATCTAACAGCATTGGATGAATACTCCCAAGAAAAATATCAAAGAGGTACAGGAAAAGATCAGGGGAATGAGATTAAAGAAGATTGCTGCAGTGAGGAAGGCAGCACTAGCACAGTCATGATGTACCAAATGGCCTCTGGTGCTGTAAAGTTTCTGTGATTTATTGGTCTTTGGTGTTGTGTATTCAGAATTCATAGAAACTAAGCATATTTTTACTAAGAAGAGATCATTGTATTTATGTGTGCTTTTTTCATTTTGTGATGCTTCCTCCTCCCCCCTGTTCAGCATCCAACAGTGCCACAGTGCAGCACTCCAAGATTCTATCCTGTCAGAGGCCCAATATAAATGCAAGTTATTGTTGTTTAATTCAGTAGAGCGACATACTAATCAAAACATAATGCTGAAATCATGAACAACATTGTCTCTAAACAAATATTAGTAAAAATGAAATTAAATGCCACACAGAATGAAAAATAATAATAAATAACAAGAAGTTTTCCCCAAAAAATTGCTTCCTGACATGGAATTATATAACCTGCTCACCCTTTGCTCATGCTTTTCAGTCCGTGAAACAATGAAACTTGTACAAGCCTTATCTATAAATGATATAATTGCCTAAGTTTTACATTCAGCCGAGTCCCATTCAATTTCCTATCAAAACCACTTTGGTTTCTTTGCACTACTTGTATTAATCACTTCCTAACTTGTAAGGCCGCTCCCCTATCCTCCATACACTTACTGACTGCGCTGAAGCGCAGGAAATGACATCCTGACCTGACCACAACTGAGCACATACCAGCCGGCTGCATTGAATCGCAGGAAACATAGTCTTGATCTGGCAACGCATGCGCAGAAGAACTTCATTTCCTGTGATTCAGTGCACTTCCAACACTTGCCAATAAGTGTTCATGCGGCAATGGTCAAGGCACAATGAATCGTGGGACCCGTCATCACATGTGCACTTAGTTATAGTTACCAGCTTCATTGAATTAAACAAGCGCTGTGTAGATTATTGATTAAATTGGATTTTATATGACTTATACAGTTGGTCTGCAACTCAGACTTCGCTTAAGTCATATTAAATGTTAAGGTCCCGACTGATATGACCTTTGTGAGCTTTACTGTACACTTTTTTTATTTTAGTGCTTTCTTACTGTTAAATGTTTCTTTTTAATAAGCAGTCATTGCATATCATTTTCTTTTAAATGGTGTAGTCGTGAGCATTTGTGATTTTTCAAATTAGGAGGTCAATTTTGTACCTCGTTCAGTATTATTTGTCAGTTCTCATCTTGGATTATAATAATAATAAAATAATAATCGTTGCACTTGATATAGAGCCTCTTAAAATCAAAGTCTCAAAGTGTTTAACAGGAAATTACTGTCATTTGTAAGGTCTATGTAGTTGCGGGTGAACGGGGTAGTCAATTTGCACACTGCATGTTCCCACAAACAGCCATGAGGTGAATTAATAATTTTATCTGAATATTGTTGGACAGGACACCAGAAGAAACGCCCTTCTCCTTTGGAATAGTTCCATGGGATCTTTAACTCCCACCTGAATAGATAGACGAGAGCTTGGTTTAATGTCTTAACCGATGGACTGCATCTCCCAACAATGCATTCGCTCCCCCAGCACTGCTTTGGAATGTTCACAGCCAAGTCTGTGAACCCAAACCCTAAATTGCCTCACTATGAACACAATCATTTCTCATTAAGAGGGAAAAGTGGGCATAAAATAGTTCACAGCAGTCCTTGACCCTACACGCCACATTTTGTAGTTGTCCCAAAAGGAGAATGATAATGTATTTGTATTTCAGAGCAAATATGAATATGTTGTCGGCAAGTATGGATTGTGTACCAAGCCGGTTCTGTTAAGCGCCTTGGAACATCTTCCTAATGTAAAAGGTGTTATATAAATGTAAATTTGCATTGTATTGGAAATTTCAAGGAAAGTTTACCACCAGAAGTCAGTAATTATGCTGCATTGTGTTAGATGGTCTGGTCTATATAGGGAACAAATCTATAAGAAATAAGAATATAGCAGTTCCATGATTAAAAGAAAGAGTAATTTTGTAGCACCTTAATATGTCAAAACATCTACAATCTCCCTACTGGGATTCTTCCCACTCAGCTCCTGTTAACCCTTCAAGCCATAGCCCTATTGGGTGGAATGGTCCTAGCTGGATATGTAGCATGGAGTTTGCCACATATTGTATAGGTAGCATATATATGCAGAACATTTAGTGTACTTTGGATATTCTTAAACATGGTGATGGGGTCCACATGTGTCAGACACTTTGCTAACCAATCTCCCCACCCCCCCACCAACACACACACATACATACTTAACAAGAAATCACTATCAATGTGGCATCCTGTAGCTCAGTGGTTAGAGCACTTGCCTCGCAAACAACAACAACAAGATTCCATTTATAAAGCGCCTTTCACGTCAGGAGGACGTCCCAAGGCGCTGCACAGTTGGGTCATGACCCGAGCAGGGGGGAAATGGTCAGGGTGAGGGGAGGGAAGGGAGGGAGCGAGGAGGGGGAAGAGAGTCGAGAGGGGAGCTGAAGGCACGGTCAAACAAGAGACCTGAGTTCGATTCCCGGCAGGGCAAAACGTTGGGCAACTTTCCTTACTCCACAAGCCTCTGTTTACCAGCAGTAAGTAGAAACCTGGCTGTTAGTCAATTGGCGGATCGCTTTTCTGGGGGTAATAAAACAATAATTGGTCACTTAATCCACAACTGTTTGTGGGACACTGCTGTGCGCAATTGCCTGACATGTTTTGCCCACAAAATATACAGTCAATTCACTTTACAGTGTAATCTGTGAAACGCTTTGAGACATCTCTAAAAGACGCGTTAAGGTGCTATATCAAATGCAAGGATTATTATTATTAGCAAGTGAAGTTACTGAATTTTTTAAGACAAACGTGCCAGCAATTTTGCCCAGCAAGTTCCCATAACCAGCCATGAGATGAATGACCAATAAATCTGGCGCATAGCTAGTTGGCCAATACATCGTGAAAAACTCCCTTCTCTTCAGTCCATCTCAGACAACAGATTATGTATATGATCAAACAAGCTTGGCAGTGAAAATAATTGGCAACATTTAACAAAATACAATATCCTGTAATTAACAAAAAGAGAAGATTAAAGATTAAAACATTACCCTTAATGTCTGATGGATCTTTACTGCTCAGTAAATTTTCTATTTTCTATTTGATTTTATATCCGAGTATAAGAGCAAAAAGGAAATGTAATACTACAACTTGTTTCACACTGTTGCAAGATTGCAGGGCATGACATCAACCTTTGAAACTACAATGGAACACATTGACAATATTTTGAAAAAATTAACTACAGATTCCTTCCACAGCAATGAGCATTGTCAGAGAGCACTGTTATTGTAGCTGCTGAATACCTTGCTCTGCTCTGATTATTTTTTTAAAATGAAAATACTTGCCTTTTCCAATGAATGTTGTGTCATATTATTCTATTGTCAAGGCAAAACCATTGGACCTTCCTGTACATTGAAAAGGTTCAGCGTAGTCCAGTTAATTTGCCACACAATAGTTTCCTATTTTGTAATTTTCTTTGTTGACACTCTCTGACAGTCTACGGTGGATTCATAAATGAAGAATTTTTTTCCCCCCATTTCTCCTTATAATACTTTAAAGCAGATACTTCTATATTTCAAGCATGTGTTACCAGCTGTTGCTTTGGATGGTATAATTGGTTCCCTTCCAAAATCTGCTGTTACTGGATGAACGCAGTCATTTTAGGTTTTTGCCCTTGACTGCTGATCTTGGTCAGATTCGTAATCTTGCTGCTCATACATTCACGGCATCACTTTTGTGTAATGACGTTTTTCAGTAAAGGAAAATAAGATGGCTTTGTTGGCTGTATTGTGGTTAAGTTCACGTTATTTCCTTTGCAAATATTATTCCAAAAGACTGTAAGGTTAATTCTATATTCACAGTTTACAGTGGAGCCATTAGCTTTGCATTTTGCTTGAGTGAGCAATCACTATTGGATATACTGTTGTATGCATTACAGCACAAATTTGGTTGTAAGACGTTTGCACTCTGAACCCCATTCTCACCTGCCAGCTGGTTTATGTGCAAAATGTCGGACTTCTGCGTCATTAAATCATTGCTGACATCATTTCCTCCTTTTTCCCACCTGCCCAAAGCAGGAAGTGGCATCATTAGTGTCCTAATGTCCCAGATGTCAGTCATTTTTGCTTTCTGTACTAAGAAAGGGCCGACTTCCAGGTCATCAGGGGCAATGTTCACTTCATGCTTTACACTCGTGTGTAAAGCAGGAAGTGATGCATTGCCATACCCTGGATTGGGATGTCAAGATCCCAAACACTGAATTTACACCTAGGATAGAATATGTAAAATGATGATATGTATATCTCGTTGGGTTCAGCATGGCTCCATGGCTATTGTGTTTAATCATTGTAAGCAGGAGTGCTACTCTTAGGACAGATTAATCCAGAGACCATTCATTCCAGCATTGTGAAATCTTCGATTTCTGTACCCTCCAAATATCAAATGGGAAAGTTAATTGTTATCAATAAGCCAAAATGTAACATCACCCTTGTAAGATATTTTGATGTTGTGAAATTTGGTCATTCCTTGCTACCCTCCCCCACTGTATATCTTCCCATAGTTGATTTGTTTCTCTCTATAGTTACCAGACAAGTCTCTTCCTGGTTGTTCTCACTTGGTAGATATGAATGATATGTTTTTCGTGCGTACTGGTGTTTAGTTTGGCTCAATTCCTTTTTAAAGTTATCATTCATTTAATTTATGGTCGGACAACGTGATGTTCTGTTACAACAAGAAACAAAACAGTAGCAGATTGGTAGGTTCTCAATCAGAACACTCTCCTGATGCACCAGTGTGGTTGGAGCTTGGAGCAGGAAGTTCACATCAGCAGTATTATAATGCCAGTTAGTATCAAAAGATTTTGGAAGGAGATGAAAGAAGAAGTGCATGGCACAGCTAGTTATCACGCTCACCTTTTACTTTCTCAGCTCCTCTCTACTTGTCCCCTCTGCTCGACTAACAAGCTTGCTGTGCATCCCTCGTCCCTTCCTCATCACTATCGGTGGCTGAGCTTGTGGCACTAACCTCTGCCACTGTCTCATCTACTTTCTATCTTACTTTAAATCCCATCTTAAAACCCATCTCTTCACCCTGATTGTTACCTCCTCCTAACCCTCCCCGCAAGTTTGTAAAACACTCCGAAACTTTACCTTATGTGAAGGGTATTTTATAAATACGACTTGTTGTAATTTTACTGATGGGATCTGGGGTCCAATGTAACTCAAGACAGATGGGATTAGAGTCATCTTGTCTGTTGGCTGTAGGCATCCTATGTGAAACTAGAACTAGTTTGCGCAGTCTCCACCATTTCCCAGTGGACATAGACTTATAGCACAAAACAGCTTTTAATTTGGGATAAATTTGGCAGCCTCTCAGACAGGACACAGGATTGCTGGTGTAGGAAAGGAAAAACCGTTACACCAGATTATAGCAAGAGCTGTTTTCCGAGATACATTTCAGGGTAGAACGGAAGGGCTATACGCTGTACCTAACAATACATCTAGCCATGCTGGACCTGACCTGGAAATCCTTAATATTAACACTGCAAATGCAAGTACTGAATTAGAAAAAAATACAGTGAAGGAAAGTCTGGAAGGAATGGATTACTTTCTGCACTTTCTCCATTTGAAAATGAAAATAGTCCCAAGAGGCAGGACATCTTGTCTTTACATAATTTAGGGGTTGGTTCAGTATAAAGGTTCTTTATTGCTCAATGCTTTAAAATTGCATTAGGAATAAAGAAACTTCACTGTTGTAATTCCACCGAAACAAGGAATACAGCGAGTTGCAGAAAATATAAATGCGCCATGTTGAGTACAACACAGCAATGTTCACCCCCATGATTTTGGCCTTAGCTGTAGCGATGGCATATTGTGTGATGCAAATGCAGTTTAGCACTATGAAAAAAAATGTGATTCTCGCTACATTTTAATGACCTGGAAATGAGTAATAACTTTCACATTCTCTTCGTGCAAATGCACAGCTGGATATAACACCCAATAATCATAGAGCTAATGCTGTTGCAGTTTTCTTTCTGGAGTATGAGCAAGTTCAGCAGAGAACAAATTACAGTTAGGACTCGGTACCAGTGATAACACAAAAATATTCATAGTATTTTAGGCAAAATGAGCGGGATGGCATCTCAATTGTTTGTGCTATAGTATATATACATTAACATTCATTTGCATGATTTAATGCCAGGATTGAAGGGCGCTTATTTCCAAGGATGTCAATTCACAAACCTAATCGAAGGTTCACCCCCGATATAAATGCCTCACGTCAGCATTTACAATAGTTGTGCAAATGAAGGCCACGTCCCAGATACTCTCTCCGTCCCCCACTGGGAGGAGGTCAGAAGAGAAATATTGAGAGGGAATGTGAAGATGGAAAAATAAGCATTGTTTTCAGCAGCAAAACCATAGCTTCCTAAATTGTTACTGGCATCACAATGTGTATACATCTTTGCACATCGTATCAGTGCATCTTTAATTTGGGGTGCTCATATGAAAGTTGATATAAGGCAGCTACGGTGAGATTTTTTGTGGCATCATAGAGGCAAAAAGACACTTTTCTTCAAAGGACCACTTTTAGTCATATTAAGGCCGTAATAAAGCAGGATCATATTTTACTACATCGAGGAACACAAGAGACATCTTAGAAAAGCTTTTCAGTGGAGACGATCGGAATGTGGGATTTGTGTGTGTCGGTGTAGCTAGGGATGCCAGTGGTTGTTTCAAATGGTCCTGCTGTCCACTGGCCTCGGCAGATGGAGCTTACAGTTGTGTGTCACTTGTTTATTACATCCTGTTAAGATTAGTAGCTGTGTGGCCAGATGGGTCTGTGAGCACAGCTGTGGATACTGGAAAATAAATGGAACCTCTCTTGCACAGTCTTAGCCTCTTGAGATCTTGGAGTGTTTTGTTCGGAACAAAAAAAAACCTCTTAAAACAGTCTGCAGATGTTTTTGTTATAGATAAACTGCCAGTAAATGGGGTAAACAATTCCTAATAATTAAAAATCGCATGTAGTTGATGTGAATCAATTTGGCTTTAGTATTGGTTTGGTGATATTTGCAAAGGGCGAGGGAAATCACAGTATATTTGTTTTTCTTTTTTTTGTTTCCTACATTTACGTTCCATATCTCAACTCCTACACTTTCACTATAGAGTAGACAGTCTTCTCTACGAGGGTCAGCACCAATATATGATCGGCCAGGATAGGCTGGTCCTTTAAATTCTTATTGATTCTAAGGTCGTATAACCCTTTCCGAGGTTTAGGGTTCCACTGCCATGCTTTTTGTCAGCTGGTCACACAGCATAAACTGGTGAAACTAACCCAAAGAGGGCAGGCTTGTTCCAACGTCAGTGAAATCCACAATTCAAACTCGTTGTCGTCTAACTGGGAATCCAGAGCATTGCCACCACAACTTGGCTGCCAAAATCATAACCTGCCTTCGCTGTGTTATCAAGAAGCTGCAATATCTTTATTGTATAAATTGCATTAACATAGCGCTTTTCACGTCGAGAGGAGCTCTCAACTACAAAGACCAAGAAGGCCATGCGTCAATGAGAGAAAATTCTATTATTTTTAGGAGATAAGAATACAAAAGCCAAGAAAGTAATAATAATAATCCTTGCATTTGATATCGCGCTTTTCACGTCTTCTAGACGTCTCAAAGTGCTTCACAGAATAGACTAAAGCGAACTGACTATATTTGTGGGCGAAACACAGTGGCCAATTGCGTACAGTAGTGTCCCACAAACAGTCGTGGATTGAAGTGACCAATTTATTATTGTTTTTTTTGAAGGATTATTATCAGACGTGTGGAGTAAGGGAACTTGCCCAAGGTTTTGCCCTGCCGGGAATCGAACCCAGGTCTATCACTTGTGAGGCGAGTGCTCTAACCACTGAGCTACAGGACTCCACCCAAGCTTTTGTTGGGTCTAATCAAATGCTCACCAAGTGTTAAAATTATTGAGCTGAAATAGACTAAAAGCATCCAATATCACCAGGATTACATACAGAGTGTAATATAACAGAAATAATCAAAAATAATCATTTTGGAAAAATTATTACTCTGTTTCTTACCATGGAAAAATACGTTTATCTAGGTTATTTTCATCATTTTAATTGAAATAAAATGTTTTTTTTCCCCTGAACATTGCATTCAAGCCATTTCCCATGATGGAGATAAACAATTGCATTTTCATATTCAAAATGTGCTGTTTGATGCACTGGCCAACAATTCTGTAGATACGTTAAAAATAAATCTTCCAGATACGTTGGTCCTTCACTACACTGTGTGCAATTTGGGTGCCGAAGTACATAGTCCCTGCATTTAACAGCGATTACCTATGAAGCATTTGAAAAATGGCAGTTTTATAAATGTATCAAATGCAAGGATGATTTTTGCATTACATTTGACATACGGTCAAAGGATCTGCACTCAATATTTCCGGAGTGTTTAGACCAACACTTTGTGTATATTTTATCCAGAGAAATATAACATCTAAGATGCTCTCTTAACTATTTCTAGCAGGTTGTACATTCCTGCTTATAATAGGATTTCCACATAGAGTGTAAGGTAGAACAAAACAATCATTAGAACTACCAAAGAATGGTTAGCCTCCTGAATTATGTTTTTCTTATCTGGTGAAATTAACATTTTTCCCCCTTTTTTTCCTGTTGTTTCAAAGTAAGGTGCATGATATACAGTACTGTCAAAGGTTAAAAGATAAACTTTTATTTAAAGTAGTTAATAATACATCAGGCATTGTATCACAGTAAAAGATAATGAACCCATGTTGTTCTTGGACAAGTGACAGATTCATTCTTCAGGAAAAAATAAACAACAAATAACTATCAGTGTAAAGGATAGGAAAGTATTTCGTATTTGATTTCACAACTTTTATAGTGTCTTCACCGCCTGAAACAAAATATTACCAGTATAGCTAATTCAAATGAAATTCACTCTTTCTCTCTGACCCCCCACCCCCAAAACACACACACACTACTCAATATTTATGTTTGTTCTTCTGTCAATTTGAACAATTGTATTAATTGTATTAAACCACCAACGGAGCAGAATATTAACAGGTCATCCTTCAACCTATCCAGGTACCTATGGGTGACACATCCAATTGCCGCTAGGTTCGCTAGTGGCAAATCCTTTTGCAACTCTTGCTAATTAGGTCCCATGTTTAATATTATGTGAAGAGCACCAGTACTTATCATAAGCATCACAAACAGTGATAATTTATTGCAGTCAAAGTACACATATCTCATACAAGACTATCCAGGTCTGTTCGTCTTTACTTCTGTGAGAATTAATTAGTTTCACAACAAATATTTTATTTGCTTTTAAGATGTTGTGTTTACATTTAGAGGTATTGGTGCACATTAAGCTTTATGATATGTGAAGCCTGATTGCACACTCATAGACAAAACAAAATTCAATCTGGCCCATTGTACTGCATGGGGCCAGATTGAAGTTTGCTTGTAAACCATGGTCCCCCAATAAACTGAGGTACAGAATACTTCCTACTTGTGAAGCTGACTGCCCGGCTTCCTCCATCTAGCACGCAGGGGTCGGCATGTCCCAAGAGATCACTGGAAATGCCCGAGGGAGGGAGGGAGCACTTGCTGTTGATCAGTCAGGTTTTGGAGTGTGATGCACAGCCGTAGTCAACCCAACAACAGCAGAAGGGATGGTGAATCGCAACACAATGCTCTGTTATTTTGCAGGGTCTCCTTTAATTGGCCCCAAATGCTGCGTTATAACAGGTGTGAGCTGTAAATATGGTACTTCTGTAAAAAAAATTAATTTATATTCCTATTTACTACTGTTAGAAAAATTACCGCAGCACATGTTTAAACAGAGACCACTTTGGCTGTGTTATGTTATTTTTTTGCGACTTGTTTCTTTGGGAAAGTTGTTTGACACAGAAGTACATAGTGAACTAAATAGCGTAAACATTTCAATCCTTAAGATCTGAAAGTACCATATTAATATTTTTCTATTTTTGTAAGAGTATTTGTTTCTACCCAATGTTGATGATATAAAGGCTTGCAAAACAGAATTATATTTTGTGACAATTTTTTTTAAATGTGCTTTTTTAGGGAATATTGACAGTGTGTCTTTCTGCTTTTGCAGGATGTGACACTCATCATTATAGCTGTGCTGATTTTGGTATTGGTTGTCTACGCTTTCTTTTTCCTGAATCTCACCACGGAAGTTGACCTTGACTTAGATCCGGACGAAAACTAATTGATGCCGTGCTTCCGTCATGTTTCATTCCTTCTTCAGGAGCGACCACATTGAAACAATACTCAGCTGGAATTTACCAATGAATATTGCACTATGAGGAGGCCAGATCGACTGTTCAGCGTCCGCACGTTTATATTTTGATTCTGTTTACCACAGGAATATTTTCCAATACATCAATTTTTATATCATCTGGCTCACCTTGTAATGCATCCAGTAAACCTGTAATTTTAAGCGAGATCCTATTTCATTCAAGTTAGTCTTTTAAAATTATTCAAATTTACGTAGTAATTTTCTTTTTTAAAAGCACCTGGGTTTTTATTAGTTATACCAGGTAGCTGTGCTGGAATTAGACAGTACATGTTCAGCAAGGGAATATGAAAGAACCATATCCAATATAAATGCAAACAGTCAATGTAGTAAGCAATTTAGTTTTAATATGGGAAATCAAGTACTGTAGTATTCTGGGAATCTATCCTTTTCAATTTATGCATTTACTGATAAAAATGACTTAACAGAAATGCCATACCTGGTCTAGATAAAGTAATTAATTGTGCATAAAGACACAGATAGGTGCAAGTTGAAGGAGCAGCATTACAGCAGTTTGCGTTGTTACTTATGTGTGCTGTATTCTGTTGTTTTACATGTAAGATGGTATTTTCTGTCTGTTTTAAAATGACATTTAGGGTCCAAACTTTTTTTAAAATAAATGAACGTGCTATATTTTTCCAAGTCTTATCTGATGCTTAATGAACAAAATGTTGTGTATTGTTCATCAGTGTATTTTTTGTACATTTTTTAGATTAAATCAATATCATCCCATACATTCTGTTTTGTGCTGCTTGTGTATGTGTGTGGCCCATTATGAAGATTTGAGAAGTGTCATAAACCTAAATATGTTTTGTCTACCACACTTGTTTACACCATGTAATTAATTTAGTGCATTGCACAATTAAACCAAATATACCAAGTATTTGCTGCACAAAGCATAGCACTGCTATATTAACGTACCACATTCCTGGCAACCTGCAAAGGCTGGAGGCCAAATAGAAAATTACCCATTTCTTTCTTCCTTGTTTTCTATTTGACTTAATTAATTCTGATTCCATAATGATTTTTTTTCAGTCTTGTGTAAACCAAAACAATGTAAGCTGTTATAAACATTGTCTGACCAATGGTGGGTATTGCTATCAATCCTGTGACTTGACAATTTCACTGTCATTCCAGATTCATAGTTTCCACTGAAAATATGAGCTTTTGTGATTTTGAAGGAAATCAAACAGCAACAATAATGAACAAGAGGATTAGATCACAGCCTCTGCAATACAAAAATAAAGACACTCATAAATATGAATAATTTTCAGAGGTGTAATACTGGGTACAATTGTGTTCTAATGATGAAATTTAGCTGAAAGCTCTTCAAAATAAAAGTGGTAAACAAAAAGGATCTATGCAGTGCCTTGGCACATCCTCCCGATGTGAAAGGCGCTATCCAAATATAATTTTGTATATTCAAACATTATTTTTCTTGTTCAGTTATATATATTATCAAAGATTCATGTAATCATCACCATTTACTACAATAATAATAATCCTTGCATTTGGTATAGAACCATATCACGTCTTTGAGACGTCTCAAAGCGCCTCACAGAATATACTGTAAAGTGAATTGATTATATTTCATGGGTGAAACACGACAGCCAATTGTGCACAGCAATATCCCACAAACAGCTGTGGATTTGAGTGACTTAACAACCGGGTTCCTACTTACTGCTAGGTAAACAGAGGTGTGGAGTAAGGAAAGTTGCCTAACATTTTGCCCTGCCTGGGAATCGAATCCAGGTACTCTTGCTTGTGAGGCAAGTGCTCAAACCACTAAGCAACAGGACTATAACAGACCCATGTTATGTAACAGTATAGAAGAAATAAGCAGACTATCTCCTTTGGGCTTCTTGATACTCACATGATCTTTGCCTGCTCTCACAATTTCTTTCTATTAAATGTACTAATGCTAATGAAGAATACAACAAAACAACACTAACTTGCATTGATGTAGCGCTTTATATAATGAGGGTAATGGACTTGCAATGTGTCTGATTTAGCCAAGCAGAGGGTGCAAGCAGAGAAATGAGCTAGGTAAAATTCGGACTGGTCGAGAGCTGCTGGGTTATGAAGGATTTGTAGGTGAAGGTGAGGACTCATCCTTGATTGCTCCACTGGAGGACACTGGAGCTGGCAAGCACTGGCATGGAACATGTGGGGAGTTTCATTTGCGTGAGGATGCAGGTGGTTTGAGATTTTAATAAATTAGAGCTTGTGGATGATGGAACTGGAGAGACCAGTGAGGAGTGAGTTTGAAAGGGTACTGCCCTTTCCCACGGACACGGTTCTAAAAGCACCAAAGGTAATTGTAATCGGAGCCTTCCTTTGACTGGAGCACTTTCCAGTCTATCCTTGTTTAGATGACTGGCTCATATCACCTGCTAAGAACTTCTTTCATTCAGTGTAAACTTAGAGGCTGGCGTTCTGCAATTCATTAAAAGAACTGGCTTCTAATTTAAAGCTGAGTTAAAAAAAATTCTGTCATTTTAAATTCTAACACTACAGTCTTAAGGTTAATACTGTGAAGAATTTTAGGGTTGGATCTCTGTCTAACAGATTATGAATGTTGCAGGGAAGCTGAACTCTCATCAGTCAAGAAAAATACAATTTTGAAAATTGACCAAATCACATTTTGCACAAGTGCACATTTTGAGGAAGATCTGAGGCCAAGCATTCAGGACTGTTAAGATCAAATACTTAATCCTATTAGATTCCAGCAATATGTTTCGTGCCCATGACTAGTAGCAACTACATTTTTTTTGTGTTTCCCAATGCAGGATTCTTACGGAGACTAACTACTTAATCTTCATGCGTAGTGGTCTCTGAAGTACACAGGACTAAGCAATTGCTTTGACCTTGTAGGTCTCAAGAGATGGACATACTGTGTAGGCTACCATTACAAGCTCTGTCACTAGTACTCAGTGTACTGACAGATGCTTCTTTTGCAGCTTTCGATGTCCATCCCTTAGAATCCTGCACCCAGGAGGATTTGACACAATCAAGAGCCCGCCGGCATGTTAAAGAAGGTCAAATTTTAAATGGAATGCATCTGAGGCCAAGCAATGCATCATTGGATGGACAATATAACCACTGTAACAGCAACTGATGGGAGCATTTCAACCAATCCTCAATCTGTAGCAGGGAAAAACACTATTTGATGTTACATTGTTCTTCCAGTATATTTTCTCTTTGAGCCTAATTTTTTCATGCAATCTCAATTGTTTTTTAAAGCAGTGGCTTGATCTTATTATTTTTGCAGCTTCTCAGAGTAGGAAACATTACATCTTGTTTGGAATCATCATCAACAACATCAACTTGCATTTATATATCATCAGTTTCCCCTTGTGGTATTTGGATGGTTGTAGCTTCAGCTTAAGTATTAAAGGATATGACCGAAGACAGGTAGATGGGTCACATCCCCTCCCCTGACTCAGAGTCAGGCTCTGCCACTGTTAAGCGCTCTGAGACATTACCTTGTGTGGAGGGCGCTATATAAGTGCAACTTGTTGTTGCTTTTTAAAGGGCTTAGCATCAACAAACTGTAAGGTATCAGAACATCTGCTATCCTCACCCTTTTTTTTCTGGTGATAAACCTGCAGTGAATGATTGAAATTGGTGCCTATATATTATAATATTAATAATCCTTACATGTGTTATAGCCCCTTTCAGGAGGACGTCCCACAACGCTTGCCAGGAATTAATGTAAAGTATAGTGACAGTGTTTTTTTTGTGGATGAAGTGGCATCAAATTTGCACAAAGCAATGTCCCATAAAGTGAATGACCAATATCATTTTGAGGGGATTGGTGTACAGGACACAGGAAGAAACTTCCTTCTATTTTGAATAGTACCATGGAATATTTAACATCCATCTGAGCAGACAGACTTGGTTTAATGCTACAACCGAAGGATGGCACCTCCAATAACCAGCATATTCCCAGCACTGCTTTGGAGTGTCAGCCTAGACTATTGGAGGTCCAAGTCCCCACAACCTTCTGAATCAGAGGCAAGAATATTACTAATTGAGCCAGCCTGACAAATTTAACTTGACCCAAGTAGAACAATTTAAAATAGCATTTTTTTTTGCCTCTTCTGAAATATAATTCTCATCGTGTTTTTTTTTAAAAAAGACTAAATTTGACCATCTGTTTATTTTACAACAAACGGCAGATGGAAGAATGTTTATTTTCACAAATGCTCACCCTGTTTCACAAAGATTTGATGCTTCATATTTGTTGGCTGGACAGTTTCCTTCACATAATGCTCTGAAATTTGGCCTTGGGAAACCACTCTTGTGTTCTGATAATGTTTTCGGGGAATACATTTATTTTCTTATTTCAATTTAAATAAGTTTCCCAAAATTTTACATCAGTTACAATCAATTGAGATACAGTTGTTTACCATGCCACAGCACTCATCTACACTAGTGTAACTATCCATAATTAATAATAATAATAATCCTTGCATATGATATAGCACCTATATAGCATCAAAATGTCTCAAAGTATTTCACACCGAATTTCTGTAAAGTGTAGTGACGTTGCATTAATATGTGACTGTGCAGGCAGTTTGCTTACAGGAATGTTCTACAAACAGCTATGACTTGAATGATCAACTTACTGGGGAACGGTTAGTCAACACAAAGGCAGAAACTCCCTTTTCATTTTGAATAGTATAAGTGGTCAGCAACAATTTTTGAATACCATCAATGTACTTTACATGCATTGGGACTATGGTAACTTATTCTGTGACTGATAAATTAAGGTGGAATCAGGCACTGTTGGTCAGGGCAACCAAGAAACTCCCTTCTCGTTTCAAACAGTACCCTGAGATCTCTGAATTCCACCTGAGAAGAGGTAAATCGTATCTTGGTTTAAAATCTCATTCAGAAGATGGTACTTCCAACAATGTAGTGTTGTCCAGACCTGCACTGGAGTATCACCTTAGATCATTGCTGGCTAAGCTACGGCCCGTGGGCAGGTTCTGTCAAGAAGCGTCTCCTCTGAACATTCACACCAGTCTTGGTAAGTTTGTGTTCGATCGATAATGGAGTCCTGTGGCTTAGTGATTAGAGCATTCACCTTGCAACTGAGTGGACCTGGATTAGATTCCTGGCAGGGTGAAACATTGGGCAAATTTCCTTACTCCACATGCCTTTGTTTACTTAGCAGTAAGTAGGAACCTGGTTGTTAGTCGATTGGCAGATGGCTTTACTGGGGATAATAATTCCTTCCAAATAAATTTTGAATTCTTTGTTAGATTTTAATGTTATAGGCACTATATCAAATGAAAGGATTGCAACATTATGTGTGAGTCCTGTAGTTCACTGGTTAGAGCACTTGCCTCACAAGCGAGAGACCTGGTTTCGATTCCTGGGAGGGCTAAATGTTGGGCAAATTTCCTTACTCCACATGCTTCTGTTTACCAAGCAGTAAGTTGTTAGTCGATTGGTGCATCGCTTTTCCGAGGGAAAATAATTCCTTCAAAAATTTTTTTTAAATGATTTGGTTACTCAATCCACGACTGTTTGTGGGACACTGCTGCTCACAATTGGCTGCCGTGTTTTGCCCATAAAATATACAGTCAATTCACTTTACAGAATATTCTGTGAAGCACTTTTAGACGTCTCAAAGATGTGATAAGGCGTTATATCAATTGCAAGGATTATCATTATAGAAAATGATGACAATAACATGAAACCAAATAGATTGGCCACCACTGCCTTAGGCGCTGACATTCCACCATGTAATTCCACTATATGGCTTTGAGTCAACATTGCTACCCATTGAGCCAAGCTGACAACTACACACTTAGTGTCAAATGACCATTTCTTTTGATTTAACAAATTTTCTATGTTACTCTTCAATCCTGCTGGTGGAGTAAACTATACTGTAGCCTTGGCACTGTGTGATGCACTTGGCACACTGTGAGACATAGGTCCCACTGCCCTTTTTGGAGTTTTTGATAAGTATTTCTAAAAATTGTAAACCAAGATGCAGAAGTGCTAGTACTAAACAAAGTTGTGTGTGTTTAGAAGGTGGAATGAAATGTTGAATGGGCATTGTGAAAAGATTACTGAGCTCAGATATTTCGAAAAATGTCAAGAATATTCGTTCTCATCTATTTGCATCACATAAACATCTGGGGCTTTTGTCTATGTATAGTTGTGCCTTTCTTTTATATGTTACCACAGCTGTGAACAAGGAAGTATTACAAATGTAAATACATTTACTTACACAGTAAAGGTTAATATTACATGATTGCTGATGTGAATTCTACGAGTGGATAAGACTTTGTAGGGGCACATATAATCTCAAAATGTTCATGTCTCACAGTGTGCAATGTACACCACAAAAAGGTGACATTGTTAGACTATCAAGCAAAATTGGACAGTTGCCTCCTTATACAGTAACTGCTTAGTCACTGCACAGACTGTAGACTGGCAGCAGTTCAGTCAGATTATTTATAAGCAATTGAGTAGACATGTTATAAAAACATGTCTACTCAATTGCTTATGCCAACTATAAAAAGTTTTATTATTTTATTATTTATTATTATTGTTTTGTGGATTGGTATCATATCTGTAGTGGTTAAAAATATATAGGATATTTAACATGATTTGTTTGTACACAAATAGTGGAGTCAAATTTGCAATCCATGTGATCTTTACCATGTAGATAGTGGACACGCCAATGTCTTTCTCACTCCTGAAACAATAGATTCTGGTTTGAGGATTGCTGCCATTAATTGCCAGTTAGGGTAATACTAAGAACAAAATTCTCCTGGGTCTAGACTTAGACTTTATTCTGAGAATATCAGAGTGTACAAATTGTGAACAATTCTTAAATTCAGTCTTACTTTTGAAGCCAGTTTTCTGTAGGTTCTTTCAAGAACTATAAAAACATGGCTTCAAAATTATGACTGAATTTAAAAATTGTCCAAACTCTCCTCATATGAAATGGTGAGGAAAAGGTTCAATTCAAGATCCACTTAGAACTTCATCCTGCTAACTTTTTAGAAAACAAAAAAGATATAAGTCCATTGACTGGCTTCTCTGATTTCATCGAGAACAGCGGGGGGAGTCCATCTCCAGCCCATTTAATTGCCCGGCTGACCAAAGTCTGCAAGACAACAATCCTCCACTTCTTGAACAGTGCAAGAGAAACAGACAGAAAGTAGACAGAAAGTATGTCATAGGGTGTGGGTGTCATTCACGTGTTTATAATTCCAAAGCTCTTTGTGTGTGGTGGGTGGGGGAGAATAAGAGTTCACCTCCTGCACAATGCGCTACACAGTAAGTGACCCATAGGGAGACAGGATAGGGATTGGGGTAGAGCAAAGTTGAGGGAGGGAAAACTCCAAAAACACAGGCAAACAACAGAAAGAGACTTTTTTATAAAGTATACTTACACTCCCGATCAAGAGCTAAGTCAGTAGCGGAATTAATTTCCCTGTGGAATCCCTTCATTCTCATTGCCTATTCTCCATTCAATATTAAATCTATGGTTGTGTGCACCACTTTCAAGGTCTAGAACAACCAGATGGGCTCAGAATTTGAGACACGAATATCCAGAACTATTTTTGTTTTTTAAAATCTTTACACATACAGGAGTCAGGAAAGTATTACTTCAGGACTTTGAAGCCACTGTCTTGGCTGACAATCCAATGTCGTGCTGAGGGAGTGCTACATTGGCAGAGGTGCCATCCTTTAAATAAGATGCCAAATTAAGGCCCCGTCTACCTGTTCAGGTGGATATTAAAGGTCCCATGGCACATTTGAAAAGAAAAAGGAGTTTCTCCCGGTGTCCCTTCCAACAATTCCCCAGATAAACAAAACACAAAATCCTGCAGATGCTGGAAGTCTGAAACAAAAACAGAAGTCGCTGGGAACACTCAGCAGGTCAGGCAGCATCTATGGAGAAAGGAAAGTGAGTCAACCTTTTGGTTCCACAAGCCTTTGTCAGAACTGGGGCATGCTGGAAGAGAGAGGCCTTTAAGGGCTAACAGAGAGTGGGGAGGTAGGGCAAGGACCTGGGATCTGGGACCAAGGTGATGTGGTATTTTTTATGGTCACAGAAGAGGGGGAGGGGGAAAGTGAGCGGTTATGGTCTGAAATCATCATCATTTTACCATATTATCTTGGTCCCAGACACACCGTTTCTCTCTCTGGTCTGCCTATTTTGTTGCAATCTTTCCCCACCCTTTGTTCTGCAGTATTAATACCTCTATTCCCTTGCTTTGTTGCAACCCCCACCCCACTTTGTTTTACATCATTAACACCTCTTTAACCTATCATCCCCTGTCCTCTACCCCATTTTCTCCTTTGTCTTCTTTGCCCTACTTCCCACCTCTCTGTTAGGCCTTAAAAGCCTTCCCTTCCAACATGCCCCAGTTCTGACGAAGGGTCTTGGACCCGAAACACTGACTCACTTTCATTTTTCCTTAGATGCTACCTGACCAGCTGAGTGTTTCCAGCGACTTCTCAATTCCCCAGATAAAACTGCTCTGGGATAAAGCTCTTGCAGTTTTAGCTGGTTAGACTCCAGCAGTATCCAACAAACACTCTGGAGTCCCAAGCCTTGGCTCTTGCCTATCTGCACCTAATACTCTCCTGAATAAGGAAAGTAGAATGAGTCCTTCCAGGGAGAGAGTGCAAATTCTTTTCCAATAAATATCTTGTGCATTTCCATTATAGGTGGGAATGCATGGAACTCTCACTTTGGTTTGGATACCCTTAAGCATAGTGATGGGTTGCTCAGATGTTGCTCAGATATCTGGCTGATTTCCAAAAAAATGATCATGCACTTCATGGCTGATTGAGTGTGTGCAAATTCACTGCCACATTTGGCTAAAAAAATACACAGTCACTACACAATCCATTAAATCCTATAATGTTCTTTGAGACACCTCAGTGATGTGATAAAACACTCAATGAAATGCAAGGATTATTATTTATTATTACAACAACAACTTGCACTTGTATAGTGCCCTCCAAGCAGGGTAGCATCTTAGAGTGCTTAACAGTGGCAGAGTCTGACTCTGAGCCAGGAGTGGGTGGGGTAGGTAGGGGAGCTGGAGGTGACCGTAAGCACAAATGAAAAGGAAGGTTTTCAGGCGGGACTTGAAAAAGGAGAGAGGGGGTGCAAGGCAGAGAGATTGAGGGAGAGTGTTCCAGAGTTTCAGGGAGTAGTGGCTGAATGCGCGACCTCCAATGGTTGAGCAGAGGGTGTGTGGGACAAGCAGGAAGTCGGTGCCAGTCGAGCGGAGGCACAGGGTGGTGGATTGGGGAGTGAGGAGGTCGGAGCGGTAGGGAGGTGCCAGAGAGTGAAGGGATTTGAACACGAGTGTGAGGATCTTGAAGTTGATCCTTTTGGTGATGGGCAGCCAGTGGAGCCTGGCCAGAACTGGTGAGATGGGGTACGGAGTTTGGTCTGGCTGAATGAGCTGGATTTTTTGAATAGTGGAGCTGGGGAGACCGGCGTGGTATTATCTCAGTCGTTGACAACGTTTCGACACACAGGCACACCCTCAAAGCAGGAACACAATCATGGTAACTAGTTTCAGTGCTCTTTTAGCTCTGATATACTGCTTAAGGACAAAAGATCAAAAAGTGCAAATAAAGTCATGGCTGAGTGAGGAGGATATTTTGCCATGATCAGTAATTGACCCCACAGGAGTGTATGACCTACTGCTGAGGTGACCTTGACAAACAATTGTGGGCAGTGTGTATCGGTATCAGTGACTTTTAAGGATAGAAGGACATTGTGTGAGATAGGACATAGGCCAAAAGTAATTGGGGGAATGAAAGGCATGTGGAAAAAACACATTATAATCTGCTCTGCTTCTTTTTCTTATTTAAAGAATTATATTTATTTTGGCATTTGGATGATGTTTATTTCTGTAGGGAATCATAACGATTTCTTTGTCGAGGTTGTGAGAAAGTGCAGGAAGTGAGGGGGCAATTTTTAAAAATAAATTCCAACACTTTATTTTCTTCACCTTTACGCCACCCACAGCACTGTCTTAGCACTCTTTTCATTCAGCTGAGAAGACCCCAACAGCCTGAGCAGTAGACTTCTCCATGGTCCTCATCAACCTTGGGATTTTTCCTATCTCTCCCCCACCCCTCCCCGAAGAGAGAGGGAAACGGAGAAAGGAAAGGAAGTTGCGGTTAATGACCTTTTAAGGTTATCAAAATGAAACATCAACTCACTTTCCTCTCTCTGTAGATGCTGCCAGACGGGCTGAGTGTTCCCAGCGTTTTCTGTTTTTATTTCAGATCTCCAGCATCTGCAGTATTTTGCCTTTTGTATATTGTAAAGTGAATTGACTGTGTATTTTGTGGGTGAAAATAAAATAAGTTAGTTTAAAATAAGTTAGTTTGCTTGGCATATGCTGCAAAAGTACAAAAGTGAATACATTCAGATGTGTGCTTCAGGATATCACCTAATCTAAAGATGATGCCAAGTTCTGTAAGGCAGTATCCAAGCTAGATATTGTATTGAATTTAATCTACAGAAATCGCTATTTTGCTATTTGTCTTTTAACAAGCTACAGTTGCCAAGTTTGGCTCCAGATCCAGGACATCTGTTGTAGCTATTGTGGCATTAGCACCCACAGCAGAACAGCACAGTATAGCTGGGAAAGACAATGCGAGGTCTCTGAGACATACTAACCAAGATACCTCTACCCTGTATCAATTTCATAACAATCTGTGATACTGTACTATGTGGGAAGTTGGCGTCAAAGTGTCAGATAGCAATGTTGGGGTGGTGGAGAAGAAGGGAATTGGTTAGTTTGTGGTTTGTGGAGTTGTGGGTGCATCCTGTGGCAACTGATTTGAAACTATCAAACAGTGCACCTGCAGAAGGCTTGTACCAGAACCGTTGGAAAAGGGTTCAGGCACAGATGTTATCAAGCTACTGTTGTACTATGATTTCCCAGATCAAAAACCTACAGAAACATGTGTTATGCCTCAGAACTCATGAGAATTGGTTGCCCTCTAGCTGAGTATTGATGCTGTTTGCTGTTGTTTTCACGTTGGATGTACCCTCTAGCTATGTTTGTGTTGATATATACTTTTTCAGGGTACTCCACCTGAGTATGTACAGTTTATAGTGGAACTGGTTGGTGGTAAGGTGACACAGCATGTCTGTGTCCAGTGTCAAGAAGTAGTATGACACGTGTTTCATTGACGATTCTCTGATGTATTGCTATCCTTATCTCGTTCCATGTTTCTATTGCAGTGTTGCAGTTAATGTACTGCAATATAAATTGAAGAGCGCTGTTGCCTCTGGAAGAATCCTTCAAAACTAAACCTCTGCAACTGTGATTCCTTTGACTTCAGGCCTCTGCAGCTGTATTCTCTCCTACTTTAGGCTCTTGCAACCATCAGTAGAGGGACCTCTCCTGTTCCTAGTATATATTAATGACCTGGATTTGTAGACCAAGTACAATGTAGTTAAATTTGGGAACTGTGAAATCAGAGGAGGCAGCAGAGATCCTACAAAGAGAGATAGATAAGGTATGCACGTGGGCTGATATCCAACAAATGAGGTTCAATGTAAATAAATGTTTTACACATAGGAAGTAAATAGAAAAGGCTCATGTATTGTATGGATGTTGTAGAAATTGCCAAGGCTGAAGTTAAAAGAGACTTGGAGATGTTAAATCACTTGCTGCTCACTATAGAAAGCACTCTGAAGAAGCTATAAACAAGGCAAACGAGAAGCTGGGCTGTGTTGCCAAATCAACTGAGTTCAGATCCGTAGATATCTTACACAAGTTGTATAGTGTTCTCGTCAGGCCACACCTAAAGGTCTGTGTATATTCTGGCCAGTGCACTGTAAGAGGCCTGCCCAGTCCTGAGAGGCCGTGCAGAGGAGATCAATGAGCATGACCTCCAGTGTAAGAGGAATGAGCTATGAGCAACGATAGACAAGCCAGGGCATATCAATCTGGAAAAAAAGACCTATAGTAGGCTTTATAGAGGTGTATAAAATGAACTCGTCAGTGGCACCCACACACTTCTGGTCCTGTGGGCTGCTTGTTGGGGCAACCTCCCCTCTGATTTGCTGATGGACCTATCAGTCAAAGCAACAGCTTGCCTGTCTTAAAGAGGACCGACCTTTTAACTAAGGTTTACTCAGCATCCCACCCCATCCCCAAGAATATTTTCACTTGTCGCCTATGGATGTGCTTTCTTTTTAGGTCCTTGTAGTTTTTATTCATTGAATACAGCAATGTAGACCAGAGTACTAAGCTGTGCTTGTGTTTTTGCATTATATTTGTGCCTCTTACTCCACACACCTCTGTTTATATAGCAGTAAGCAGGAGCGTGGTTTTTAATGATTGGAGGATGACTTTCTGGGGTAACAATCCCTCCAAATCAATCAATAAATGAATACATTTATTTTATTTATTTATTTTACGTACGTACATACATAAATAAATTTGGTCATTCAATCCATGACTGTGTGTGGGACACTGCTAGGTGCAATTGTCTGCTGTGTTTCACCCACAAAATACAAAGTCAATTAATTTTACAGTATATTCTGTGAAGCGCTTTGAGATGTCTCAATGACTTGACAAGGCACTTTATCAAATGCAAGGATTATTATTATTAGGAGAGCGCTGCACTGTCAGGGATGCGGTCCTATTGATAATACATAAAACAAAGATCCTGCCAACCTGTTCAGATAGCCATTGAAGATCCGATTATATGATTTAAAAAGAGAAGGGAGAATCACTTCATGGTTGTTCATAGGACCTTGCTGGGCACAAACCGATCCCATATTCACTTCCACATACATCAGCAGTGCACTTGACAGCTAATACATATAAACAAACCTCTTTGTTAGATTTTGATGTTCTAGGCACTGTATCAAATGAAAGGATTGCAACATTATGTGTGGAGTCCTATAGCTCAGTGGTAAGAACACTTGCCTCACAAGCGAGAGACCTGGGTTCAATTCTCGAGAGGGCTAAATGTTGGGCAAATTTCCTTACTCCACACGCTTTTGTTTACCAAGCAGTAAGTTGTTAGTCGATTGGTGTATCGCTTATCCGGGGGAAATAATTCCTTCAAAAATTTTTTTTAAACTAAATTGGTCACTTCAATCCATGACTGTTTGTGGGACACTGCTGCGCGCAATTGGCTGTTGAGTTTTGCCCACAAAATATACAGTCAATTCATTTTACAGTATATACTGTGACAAGCTTTGAGACATCTCCAAAACGTGATAAGGTGCTCTAACAAAAATGCAAGGTTTATTATTATTGTATACACCTAATATACACTGAGTACTAGTTCTCTCTTGTGTTCCTCCAGTTATGTATCTATATTGTTTGTATATATAATAGTGTGATCGTCACGGCTGCTCATTCCAGTTTTGAATCTGTATTGCACTTGTTTGATATAAGATGGGGTCTAATTTGTGGCATTTTCTTTTATTGGAAATCCTTAAATCCAAATAACACAAATTGGAACCAGCTGTACATCCCACTGACCCATTAAACTCTGTTCCACCATGATTTATTCCCAGAGCACAGATCACACACTTTGATGAAAATTCTGACAGGATTCGTTATTGAGGAAGAAACATGAAGAAACATCACATATTAGACTCTCTTCTGTCTAATTGCATTGCATCTATCTACAGTGTACCATTTTTTATTTTCTTAAATTGGTATGTTATGTTTGTATTATGTGATGTGATGGTGTGATACAGTCTCCAGTTTGTGTTTATAGTGCATTTGAGTATTCTGCACTTGAGTTTGCATTGCACAAATGTAATAATTCACACGGTTGAGATTGTGAACTCAGCTTTGGTTGCGTGTATTAGACATTTGGATCGTGTGCTGCAAGTGTGACCTCTGCTTGTGTTTGCATAAGAATTTTGCAGTGTTTGCTGGTGTGAGTGTGTTCCCTGTCGTATTCATAAATGTTATATGCTGTATGTTGTGTGTGTGTGTGTGTTTGCAGTCTGGCTGGTTATGTAACTGCATTGAATCTTTGAATACTATGAGTTCCTCTTTCTCTAGTACTCCATTTCCTGTTGGTTGGTGTGGCCACGCTGAGGAGTTGTTGCAGAGCCCGAACTAGCCGCCGCAGCGCCAGAAGCTTGTTCCAAATAAAAAGGCACCTTTCTGCCGGGAGTCAGGTGTGAACACTATCTCAGTATTACAAAAACACTATTTCAGGACCGAATAGTAAACATGTGGAACAGGGTCCCTAGGGAGATGGTTGAAACAGGAAGTGTTCATTCCTTCAAACATAGATTAGGTAGTTTTCTTTTAGGAAATAATATTATAGGATATAGTACATAGGGGGGCAGTTCGGGACATATGTGCATGCGACCGCTAGTTAAGGTGCAAGGCGAACTAGATGGACCTTGGTCTTTTTTTTTGTCCAGCATTTCTTATGATCTCATGTGAAGTCAGTGCCCTGGGGGCTCCTGGTTTGGGTTTCTAAGCTGATAAGACAAACTGAAACAAATGAAACTTCAGAAAGAATGGGACTTTAGCCGTGCAGTGTCCTGGCTTCATGTCTTCCACCAGCATCTCTATTGCTTTGTGCATTCACTCACCTTGTTTAGTTTCTGATGGTAATTGTTGCATACGTTGAGTATTAAATCATCCAGTTCAGGTTACCTCACCATCCTCTTCCCCATATTCCTTGTCCTGTGATACAGGACACGAGAAGCAAAATAGTGGTTTAAATGATTACCATGATTACGTGCCTTATAATAATAATATTCCTTGCATTTGATATAGTGCCTTATCACGTCTTCGAGACGTATCAAAGCGCTTCACAAGATATACCCTAAAGTGAATACAAACTGTATATTTTGTGGACAAAATACGGCAGCTAATTGCACACAGCTGTATCCCACAAACAGTGACTGACCAAACTANTTTTTTTAAAGGAATTATTACCACCGGAAAAGTGATGAATTGACGAACAACCGGGTTCCTACTTACTGCTAGATAAACAGAGGCGTGTGGAGTAAGGAAACTTGCCAACATTTATACATTTTCAAGTCGGCTTTGTCCTTAGTTAGCAAACTTTTGTGATCTCCCCTGAAGTGCAGGGAGTTGTTAAAGTGTTGGGTTTTCCAGCGCTGGTTCTTCACCTGAGAAGGTGAACAGGTTAATGTTCATGCTGAGGGCAGAGCAGGGAGTTCCTTCTCTGTCACATGATAAAGATTTGCTCAGAAGAGGGAGAGGAGTGTGTGTGGGAGAGGCAAGGGGGAGGGCAGCAGTTACACAGCACGGAGCTGCAGAAAGTGCAGGTGTTCAACAGGTGCATCCTGACAATACAGCTCTCAGTTTGCTTCCAACTCCTCCGCTGTTTGTGTTCTTTCATATTTGTTTTATTCAGGAGCAAGCATGCATTACCCACCTGTGATGTCTGCTTCTGGATAAACAAATGATCCCATCGCCTGCCATTGTTACATGACATTAAAAATAGAGTATAGCTTCATTGGTTCACAAAGTTCCTGGCAAATGGAAGACTATAATTAAATGAAATTCAACATATTAATAATGTTCTCTCAACCATTCACAAATTCGGTTCGATATACAGTCTGCAATCTTTAACCCTTTATGATAGCCAATATAGTCAGACGTTAGAATGGGTCATCCAAGAAATATGTTCTCACTAAACTGTGTTTTAATGTTTATGTAAATAAATGTTTTACCATAAATTGTAGTAAACTACAGTTGAAAAAAATCATGTGCCATTATTCAGAGGATTATCTTTTTAGGTACAGAATAGTCTGCAAAGAAACAGCCAAGATAGCCAATACAGTAAATCAAATTGTGTTTAAAGGTTAAACAAAACAGTGTGAAGGCTGATTTATTGTAAAGATGTGCGTATTCCTAATGAAGAATATCGTCTCCAGCTGCACCTTTACTTTAAACATTACTTGTTCAAGGTCAAAATTTTACTATCGATGCAAAGCATATTTTATTTCATGCTTCTTTTTCAAATTACAAGTGAAGGAAGGGTAAGTCATTAACACAAGCTTTTTGGATCATATTGTGTAGAACTGTACTGCTGTGATTGTGACTGTTTATATTCTTGATAAACATGATGATCACCATTACTGTATGGGGTAGGTGAAAGATGCTATATTAATACAAGTTGTTGTTTTATGGGAGGGGGAAGGGAGAGGGGATTAGGAAAGGTGGAGGCTCATATGGAGAAAAATCAATAGCTCAAACTAATTGGGTCGAATGGCTTGTTTTGATGCTGTACAATCCACGTAATCTCTTGAATCATTGGACCACACTTTCGGTCATCTTTCACTTCCCCCCACAGCTCAGGTGCCCAGCCAGCACTGTGCAGCTCCCGAAGTGAAAGGCCTATATAAGTGCAAATTGTATTGTCTCCACACAACACTCATTTTCATGCATTTTAAGATAAGGTACACATTGACTAACTGATGTAAGTTCCCTATGCTCTTTGCAGTCTAAGGACTTTGTCCAACTGGCTTTATGAGAGAGTTGAGAGTTTCCACACAAATGGATTAAAGGTAAATGTCATCTGAATTGTTATTGAAGGTTAAATATTCCATAATATTGACCTCAAAATACATTAGCTATTTGTATTCGAAATTTGAACGCTGCCTGAACAATCAATTTATTTGATTTGTCATTTTCATTGTTAAAAATATGTATATATTTATATATATAGGCCTGAGGCCCAGCATTTCTCATAAATTTAGCCTTCATTTTTAGATTATAGATTATGCATAATTGTAAGAAATGTCTTAAACTCGACCTTAATTTAGAACTGATTTCTAACAATAATTCAGGAATAAGCAATCTTCAAATTTCATATGTAAAAAGTTACAATAGTTTTACAGGACTTGTGCTTGATGTATACTTTGAGTTAAATAAGATCAGTTTTGGTAGTTATGTGTATAACATAAGTAAATAATAGCCATATATATCATACACTGTGGCGGATCGCAAGTGACATTGGAGTTATAGAAACATTAAATACAAAGTGGAAAAATTGCAAATCTGCATTTGGAATCCTGAAAAGAAATAGCTTTATATATACATTTATGTAGTTATTGATCAGGGTTCAGATTCTACATACTATGCAAGACAGAAAATGCTTGGCGCTCTAGATTGAAAATGCTCTTATTTTCCTGAACTCCAATATACCTGTAACCAGTGTTCGTCTTATAATAATGGTTTTTTGAAGCCACTTGCGTAACAATCTACTTAGCTCCAGGCATGAGAAACTGAGTCTATTGAAGAAGGTTTCGTATTTATAACGGGAACAGATTACCAGGAGTAATTAATGGTGTTAAGATATGAGTGGCCTGTTCCCATTTGGGACAGTTCTCACATTGATCATATGGCTTATAGCCTAAAGGGGGCTTTCNTTTTTCTTCTTTTTCTCTCTGTGACTTCCTGCAGGTCTCTTGGCCTTTTGTGTTTTATTGTGCTGGTCAGTAAGGTCTAAATAGGTCAGAGCTGATACCTCCTGGCTGTGCTCTCTGAGGGATTAAACAGTAATTTTAGGAACAAAGCATCTCTGTGTGTGCAGGAACATTTATGAAATCAACATTTTTTATTCACAAATGTAGTGTTCCAACAATTTACTGAGGTGCAATTCATGCTTATGTAGTATATTCTTCTTAATACTATCTAAGTAGGTGCAGCACAGTGGAAAAACCTAATTCAGGAATTACTGCACAAGTACACATTTCAACATTCTACACAAGATGATTCCAGATCAGATTCCAAGATCATGGGAATGAAATTCCTTTTGTAGCTAAGGGTAATGACTTTGATGATATGTGCTCACAAAAAAAATCCTGCTATAAAGAGCTACACTTAGCAGGAACACAATTCTGTCATCTAATGCTGACCTAGTGGAAAAACAGGGTATATATATATATATTATATACAGGTAACTTATTTTATTTTTGCATTGCAAAAACGAGCACACACTGTCTGCATGCTATATAAAGCAATGACCTTGAGATGAGTCGCTCATACAGTATCCAGTCAATGTGTATAGTTTGCATTGCATTGCAAAAATGCAAAAGTATTATTTGAACACAATACATTGGCTCTATTATAAAATCTAGGCTGATACTCCATTGCAGTTTTGGGAGAGTGCTGCATTTTTGGAGGTACTGTCCTTCAAATGAGATGCTAAATTGAGGTCCCATCTGTCTTTTCAGGTGGACGTTAAAGAATCCATTACCCTGTTCAAAAAAAGGGGGAGTTTTGTCATTCACTTCATGGCTGTTTCTGGGACATTGCTGTACACAAATTATCTGCCGTGTTTACCTACAAATACGTAGACACTACACTTAATAGTATTTTCTGTGAAGCGCTTTGAGGTGTCTTAATATATGCTATATCAAATTGAGGAATTATTGTTGTAACAATTCACAATATTGACTACTTATTTACAATTGCAAAGCAACTAATCTCAAGATCATTGCTTTATTTGGTATACAGTCAGTGTGTGCTCAGAATCCTCAGCTGACAAGGTATTTTCTTTAAACAAAAATTATATAATGTTATGAGTGAATTATTTCCTGTAGCTGAAGTGGAACAAATGCTTTTAAAAAAACACGACTGAGAAATTCCTGTCAGAATGCAGACTGTGATTGAGCAAGTAATGACTGTAGCTTGTAGTTCCCAAGATCTTTGAGATAAATTCAACTACAATAGTTTATGCGAGCTGATCAATGGAAGAATAATCAAATATCTGTTATAAGTAGGCATTCATTTAGTCATATAAATGTTCCAATTGCACGTGATATATACAAAAGGAGTGGAGAGGAAGACTCATTTTTGTTGCCTCAAAATAACTCCTAATTTTACAAGATCAAGGCCCTTTGATATTTTAGGAACATAGGAATTACAACAACAACAAAATTATATTTATAGAGTGCCTTTCATGTCGGGAGGACGTCCCAAAGTGCTGAACAGTCAGTGTCGGGGCCCGAGGATGGGGGAGGGGTGGTGTAGGGCTGAGGGAAGGCAGAGAGGTGGGAGGGAGACCAAAGGCACGGTTGAAGAGAAGGGTCTTGAAACTGGCCTTCAAGGAGGCAAGGGAGGAAGCGAGGTGAAGAGAGTTCCAGAGTGTGGGGGCAGAGAGGCTGAAAGCCCGGCCACCGATGGTAGGGCGGGTCGGGCGGGAGACATGGAGCAGGCCAGAGCCTGATGAACGGAGGGAACGGGCAGGTTGGTAGAGAGTCAGCAGGTCGGAGAGGTAGGAGGGGGCAAGGCCACGGATGGCCTTAAAGGTGGGGACAAAGATCTTGAACTCGATCCTCTGGGGAATGGGGAGCCAGTGGAGTCGGGTGAGGGTGGGAGTGATGGGGTCACGGAGCTGGTGTGTGAGAGTACACGATCTGCAGAATTTTGGATGATCTGCAGCTTGTGAAGGGAAGAGTTGGGAAGGCCGATGAGGAGGGAGTTCCCGTAATCAAGCCTTGAGGTGACGAATGCATGGGTGAGGGTTTCGGCAGCCTGAGGGGTGAGGCAGTGGCGGAGTCTGCAATGTTGGTAGGCAGTGCCGGTCATGGCGCGGATGTGGGGGAGAAAGGACAGTTCAGGGTCGAACAAGATACCCAGGTTCCTGACTGGTTTAGTGAGGTTGAGTGTGCAGCCATGGATGCTGATGCTGCCTGTGTCTGAGGGCGGAGGTACCGGTGCGAGCCAATCAGGAGGGCCTCAGTCTTGCTGACGTTGAGTTGGAGAAAGTTGGCCCTCGTCCAGGACTTGATGTCGGGACAGGCAGTCGGTCAGGATGCCAGTAGTCCTGGAGTTGAGGGTGGAGGCAGAGAGGTAGAGTTGGGTGTCATCCGCATACATTTGGAAATTTACCCCATGTCTGCGGATGATGTCACCAAGGGGGAGTATGTAGAGGGTGAAGAGGAGGAACTGAGGACAGAGCCCTGAGGAACACTGCACAAGACAGTGCGGGGGCTGGAGGAGAAGCCGTTTGCCGGGAGGCGGTGCGAAAGTTAGGACCTGAACCAGTCAAGGACAGAACCTGGAAGGTTGAGATGGGAGGAGAGGCAATGGAGGTGGATTGAGTGGTCCATGGTGTCAAAGGCAGCGGAGAGGTCAGGAAAATGAGGAGGCAGAGGGAGCCCTGGTCACACATGGTCAGGATTTTGTTTGTGACCTTAACCAGAGCAGTTTCCATGGAGGGGTTCATGGAGGGAGTGAGAGGAAAGGAAAGAACGAATTAGGAGTAGGCCATTCGGCCCTTCGAGCCTGCCCTGCCATTTAATAAGATCATGGCTGATCTTCTAACCTAACTCCATCTGTCCGTCTTATCCCCATATCCCTTAATCCCTCTATCCTTTAGAAATCTATCAATCTCAGTCTTGAATATGTTCAAGGACTGAGCATCCACAACCTTCTGGGGTAGAGAATTCCATAATTGCGCTACCCTCTGAGTGAAGAAGTATTTCTTCAACTCTGTTTGAAAAGGCTGACCCTTAATCTTAAGACTGTGACCCCGAGTTATAGATTCTCCTACCAAGGGAAACAGTCTCACACTCTCTACTCTGTCAAGCCCCATAAGAATCTTATATGTTTCTATACGATCACCCCTAATTCTTCTATATTCTAGAGAATATAGGCCTAGTTTACTCAACCTATCCTCAACCTGCCCCCTCATCCCAGGAACCAACCTAGTGAATCTATGCTGCATCCTCTCTAAGGCGAATATGTCCTTTCTTAAATAAGGAGACTAAAACTGCACACAATATTCTAGGTGCGGTCTAACCAAGGCCCTATACAGTTGCAGCAAGACTTCCCTACTTTTGTATTCTTAGCTTTTTGCAATAAACGCCAACATGCCATTAGCCTTCCTAGTTGCTTGCTGTACCTGCATGCTAACTTTTTGTGACTAGTGTACAAGGACACCTAAATCCCTCTGAACACTGACACTTTAGTCTCTCCCCCTCTAGAAAATAATCTGCTTTTCTGTTTTTTCTACCTAGGTGAATAACTTCACATTTCCCCACATTATATTCCATCTGCCACCTTCTTTCCCACTCACCTAGCCTATCTATATCCCTTTGCAATCTTTCTGTGTCATCCTCAGAGCTTACTCACCCACCTAGTTTAGTATCATCTGCGAATTTAGATATTTTAAGTTCTATGTCCTCCTCTAGATCATTGATATAGACTGTAAATAATTGAGGCCCAAGCACTGATCCTTGTGGCACTCCACTAGTCACATCTTGCCAATCTGAGAAGGACCCGTTTATCCCTACTCTCTGTTTTCTCCTGTTAGCCACTCTTCGATCCATGCTAATATATTGCCTTTAATTCCATGTGCCCTAATCTTGTGTAGCATCCTTTTATGTGGCACCTTGTCGAATGCCTTCTGAAAATCTAAATGCACCACATCTACTGATTCCCCCCTCTAACCTGATAGTTACATCCTCAAAAAACTCTAAAAGATTTGTTAAGCATGACCTCCGTTTTGTAAAGCCATGTTGACTCTGCCTAATCATGTTAGGTCTTCTAAGTACCCCACTACGACATCCCTAATTAAGGATTCTAGAATTTTTCCTACCACCGATGTCAGACTGACTCATCTATAGTTCCCCATTGACTTCATTGAATTCATGAGCCAAACAGCTGTGAACCGGCTGCAACAATGTGATCAAGGCCCTTCTGCCAATCTGATCTCATCCCTCCAGAATACACACCCTACAGTCCTCATCAACATCAAGCTTTTTTGTAAAATGAGTCTAGTGTCCTGGCCTGTTATTATTTTATTTTGGACTGGTGCAAATCACTACCTTCAAGTGGAGGGATATCCATGGTAGACAGTAGAACACTTTCCACACTGGGCAACCAATGTCAGGGGTAGAATCTGCCATGCTGAGCTTCCAGTCTTCTTCCCCAAACATCCATTTTGCAGAAGTAGGACTTAATTTTGCTTATTTCCCTTGTCAGCAGTCCTTATGCCTTTCTGAGTGAGATTGCCTCATTGGAGACTGGTGAGCTGCTCAGAATTTAATGCCTGATCCACAGGGTAGAACAAAGACAAGTTTTATTCTGTTTGTCTGTGCTGCTCTGAAACAGAAGCAAAGGATCATGTGCAAATCTTCTTTGGTGTAACAAGTTCTGAGTAAGTATCATACATATTGTTACACAGTACTTTTACAAAATAGTATATTGATATTTTCCTATTCTGTACAGTAAGTGAAATGAAATATAATGACTTTGGAAGTACCACAGACGCAGGAATCAAATATAATATTGCTAAAATGGGAAAATCAGAGCCGTGAAGCAAAATTTGGTTCAACTTATATTTTCATTGGCTTCATGAGCCAAACAGCTGTGAACTAAACCGGCTGCAACAATGTGATCCTTAGAGATTCCTAACGATCCTTGTCTTCATTTCAATTTGAGCAACAAATGACCAAGGAAGCATTGTGACTGATCAAGCAGTAATTTGTGTGCAGGGTTGAGGAAATCCCATGGTTACTGGAATAAAAGAGAAACCTTTTTGTGGAAAAATGTAAAGGACCCAAACCTGAAATATGGTTAACTCCAAAGTGCAGTATTTGCATAAACAATATGATCTTGTCACCTCAATGCAGATTTGTTGAGCATGTTCAGTTATTGCTACTCTTTTTCTCCAAAAAGAAACTCTATTTGTGACACAACAGCTTTATGCTTCAGCAGATATAGCATTTATTATAGGGCAAATCTTTTTACTTTTTTATTTTTAAACAACAAGAGTGTTAGCCTGGTTCAGATGACAGCTTTTTTGGCTCTGAGTCACAGAATTATGAGTTCGAGCCCCATATTGGTACTGTAACTCTCATAGGACAACACTCCACTCCAGTGCAATGCTACATTGTTGGAAGTGCCGTTCTTAAAATGAAATGTTAAATCAAGGTCCTGACAGCTTGTTCAGGTGGACTTTAAATATCCCATAGTATTATTTGAAGAGAGAAGGGAGTTTCTCCTGGTGCTCTGACCGATAGTATCCCAGATAAAATTGATCATTTATTTTATGGCTATGAAGTGGGATATTGCTGTGCACAAATTGGCTTCTGCGTTTGCCTACAAAATACAGTCACTACACTGTATAGTAAATCCTGTGAAGTGCTTAGAGATGTCCTCCTGACGTGAAAAGCACTATATCAATTATAATAGTTAATTATAAATATTATATTAGTAGATAGAGCCAATGAAGAGATACCATCCTTATAATGATATCATGTTTATGTATTATTCTGTTTATAAACCATACTTTCCAAAGAACAACAATTGCATTTATATAGCACCCTTTACATGAGGTAGTGCCTTGGAATGCTGAGAACATTTCAGGAACATCTCTTGAATTTTGGTGTGGTTGCTGCTTACCTGGATAGCTCCAACTATAGGGCTGTTTAACTACTAGAGTTTGGGCAATTTTAGTTTCAGTATATATCAAGGGCAGGTGGGATTATATAGAATAATGCATATCATTTCTGACATGAATTTCTAATCTTAATATAAATTTTGTAGCTGAATGCTAGAAATGTAATCAGTTGAGAAACATGTACAGAATGGCATACGCACTTCTGTAGTCCAAACGTACGCTTTGTTGGTGTAAAATACTCCAAGCTGCCAAATGTGATAACTTTCAGTAGCTCTGAACCAGGCTGCTGCTAGAGGCACCCTAATCTAGGGAAAAGTGAGTCAGATTAACCCACATTCGTATTCACTCAGTTATCGTGTGAGTCGTCATTTGAAGTTTCAATCATCCACTGCTTTGGCTGATGTTTCACAGCAGTGCAAATGCTAAACAAGAGTGTGTGGGATAAAACGAATGCAATATAAAAGAAAGAAGCTATGCAATTTTATTTGTAACAGGTCACCGGGTTCGTGATGAAATATTTTTAAGTCAAAAGTTTTGATAAGGTGCAACTGCACATTAGGGCTGGGTTATTTTGTTCCCTGTGGAGCTATTTCTTCCTTCCCTCGTTGTTTGTAGACCAGAGATTTTATGCAGCTAGGATGAGTAGATAAAACCGGGGCAGACAATATGCTATCCTATTGCCCGGTTTTGGATCTGCTGTCTCTTCACCTGGGGGAGGAAGGAATGCACTGAGTTTAAATAGTGGAGGTTAGGACAACAACAACAACAAAATTACATTTGTATTGCGTTTTTCACGTCGGGAGGACGTCCCAAGGCACTGGACAGACAGAGTTACGGACCCAAGATGAGGGTTGGGGTGGGGGAGGGGGGAGGGCAGGGGGGGAAGCAGGGAGATCAAAAGCACGATCGCAGAGGAGGGTCTTGAGGTGGGTCTTGAAGGTGGCGAGGGAGGGGCGAGACGGAGAGAATGCGGGAATGAGTTCCAGAGGGTAGGTGCAGAGTGGCGGAAGGCCCGCCCACCGATAGTGGGGCAAGCAAGGTGGGGGACGTGAAGCAGACTGGAGCCCGCTGAGTGGAGGGAGCGAACAGGGTGGTAGGGGGTTAGGAGGTCGGAGAGGTAGGGGGAGCAAGACCGTGGAGGGTTTTATTCGATTTGGAGGAGGGTGTAAAGGTAGGGTGGGGCAACAGCAGGGAGTTATTTGAAGATCAGGATGAAGATCTTGAAGTTGATTCACTGTTTGACAGGGATAAATGGACCTGCCAAAGATGCAGATAATGGAGCCTAGTGTGGGAGAGGTTATTAGCTGTAGAAGTCTGTACCATAGAAATCATAGAAATAGAGTGATTTTCTAGGATGTTTTGACTGACTTCTGAATGTTGGTTCTCGTTGAACGTTTGCTCTAAGCATTCATATTTTTAAACTACATGAAAGCATCTTGGGTACAATGTCACTTGGAATGGTCAACCCCTGTCTAAGCATTGATATTTGCAGAATAGCAATTCCACTTTGTCAAATATACAGTTCTCAAGAATGCTGCTAGTTGCTATCATGATCTCATGAATAAAGGATGCCTGTAGAATGCCCTGACAAGTGGAGTGGTAGTGGCAGAGCCCATTGTGGATTTCAAGAGGGAAGTAGATTATAGTACTGTATATAAAGGGCAGAGGCTTGACATGATATGGGGATAAGGCAGGGCTCTAGGATTGAATGAACACCTTGCTCTGAGATCTAGTGCAGATATTTATTCTTGACCGCAGTTAAATCCTTCATAGAGCAATGAATTCAGAAGCCTCGAATCTCTGGAAGGACCCCATACTTACCACTCAGTCCTGGATAATAAAAGTCCTTGCATTTGATATAGTGAGGCATTGCAAAGCGCTTCACATGATATACCTCTCTTTAACAATAGTCCCATGTGATCGTTAACATCCACCTGAACAGGCAGACAAGACGTCGGTTTGATGTCTCATCCAAAGGACGACTATACAACACCACCCCCCAGCATTGGTGTATCAGCTTAGACTATGTGATTCTGAGTCCCAATGTGGGGCTTGAACCCTCAACCTTTTGATTCGGAGATAAGAGTGCTACCACTGACACAGGATCACACACAAGCATATTCTCTTTCAAGGAGGAATTTTAAATTCAAAGAATTATTATTTGTTGGATGTGTGAGCAATTTTAATCCTACAGAATTTGATTCAACTGCGATGCCTGTCCCAGTAGAAGATATCTTTGAAGACCCTGCCCATAAAACCAAAGAAAAATATTGATATGTAGCTCAGTTGGTAGCACTCTTGCCTTTGAATAAGAAGGTTTGAGGGTTCAAAACCCATACTGGGACTTTGAGCTCACAGTCCAATCATTATCTAGATTGACATCCCAATGCACTACTTGGGGTGCCCATTAAATGCCCCAGATAAAATTAGTCATACACTTCATGGCCGTTTGTGGGACAAATTCCCATTCCCAAGTAACAATCCTGCAAAGCACTTTGATATGTTTCCAAAACGTGTTAAGGTGCTGTATCAAACGTATATTCTTTTAAAATTTATTACTGTATTTTTAATATAATTTTCCACTTCTATTAACTTGTGTAGATCTGAATCTATATGCACATGTACTGCCAGGTAATGTGAAACACCTTTAAGATGTGGTTAACAAGTCTGGCCAAATGTTTTTCTTTATATGATACTTGGCAAAATAGCTTTCATTATGTAATTGAATTTCACAATGTGTTCTTGCTTGTGTCCTGATAGTATTGTGAAATATGTTGTACCTTCTTGAGATTTTACAAATGAGTCTCATTGGGGTTTGTGGTTCACAAGCACTTTTTTAAAAAAAAAACAATGATGTGCTGCATAGTTTGCCTGTTTTCCCAAAGTCCTCAATTGTTGTGTTATCTGCAAACTTAGAAATTGTGCTCCGTACACCAGAATCCAGATCGTTTATAAAATGGAGAATAACAATGGTCCTAACACTGTACCTGGGATCTCACTCTTAATATCTCTCCATTCCAAATAACGCCCAAGGACTTTCTGTTTCCTATCCTTTAACAAGCGTTCTATCCATATTGCCACTTTTCCATTAATGCCACGTTAAAAAAAATATTTTGTTTAACAAGCCTCCTATGCAGCACTTTTTCAAAAGCCTCTGAAAACACTATATCCACAGCATTGCCGTTATTAAGTATTTTGCTTATTCAATTGAATAATTCTTCTAGAATAGCTTGGCAAGACTTGCCTTTAAAATTCATTGTCTGCTGAATCAACCTTTCTCTTTCTAAATGATTATTAATCGTATCCCAATGCCCACTATGGATGTTAAGCACTCTGGTCTGTGGTTGGCTTATCATGTTGTACTCTGCTTTTTCCCACATTGATGCTATGCTAGCAACCCTCCTGTCTTCTGGCATAACTTTCGTATTCAAGGATATTTGAAAATTTAGAACTTCTACTTCTTTCTCTCTGACTTCCCTCAGCATTCTTAGATACATACCTCCAGCTCTAGGTATTTTGCCCACTTTGAGTTCCATCAGTGATTCTCAGCATCACTTTCTTTTCTATAGTTATCCCTTCCCATATTGTTTAATTTCATTCCAAAATTCTAATTTATTGGGTACTTTGTAGGATGTTGCAGACACAAGTAACTGTTGCAAATGCCTGCATTATGATATTCAGTTCATTTCTATTTAATCTCATTCTGTAAAGTGCTACGAACAGTGGCAGCTGGTGACCTTTTTGACAGGTGAGGCAATCTATAAGTTTGCCTCTCCAAGCTATCTTATCACCATGACAACGGGCCCTTCGCACATGTAGAATTTCTCTCCTGATCCCACTCACTCGTTGACCTTGCTCCCACGTCAGTTCACATTTAATCCATGACTGTTTGTGGGATATTGCTGTGCACAATTGGCTGCCACGTTTCACCTGCAAAACATGCAGTCAATTCACTTTAGAGTATATTCTGTGAAGTGCATTGAAACATCTAGAAGACGCAATATCAAATGCAAGGATTATTACTATTATTATTATATAGTCCCGCTCACCCATTGGCCTTGTTCCCATTCCAGTCTCACCCAATTTTCTCAGCTCCTACTTGTTGTCTCACCAATGCTCTTACAAGACACGGAGATTCTAGATGATTTAACTTTTTAAAGTTGAAAAGCACAATAAAATATATTGTTGTTGTTCTCTTCAGTTCATTGAGTCAAGATCAGCAGAAATACCAAATCCGTAACAGAGACAGGTGACAGCCTCCATTGAAAAATTGTAGCCTACAGGCTGGGCAGGCAGCACAAATACAATCGAGCATTCACCAGAAGATTAGCAGCCTCCAACCTGGAGCTCTGACCTTCCCAATCCATCACGACCAAAATTAAGCATTTCCTAGTAGTGTAAAACATTTCTTGTGCATTCCTTTCCCTTTAACAGTGCGAGTTGCTCTATGTTTGTGAGCTTTCAGCCATTCCGCCATGCACTCTGGAACTCCTTCCAGAGTCCCTCTGCCTTGCCTCTCTCCCTAACCACCTCCAAAACAAGCCTCAAGATCTATTTCTTCAGGTATTGATTTTTGCTCACTTTTCCTTCCCCATCCCCCCAAGCTCCCAGTCAGTGTGTGAAGCTTTGAGACTTCCTCCAGATGTGATGGGTGGGTGGATGGATACTCTGTGTATGTGTTTAGGTGTGTTTGTGTACGTGCAAGTGCATGTTTCTGTGTCTGATGGCTGAAATAATGAGGGAGGGAGTATGTTAGTTGCTATTTTCACTTGTTGTTTTACATGTTGGGATCAATAATGTAATGGCTAGAAGATATTAGAAGCTAAAGAAACAATGTATGGGTTTGGTGAGAGTTTTATGGAAAAGGTGCAAAGGTGGCGATATCTGGGTTGCTCCCTGTATTATCTGAGCGTGTGGAAGGATTGAGCATAGAAGCTTACATCAGTGACTGATTACAAAAATTGTATGTGCAGGAGGAAACAAAGTTTAGATAACTAGGATCTTTTTCAAGGAGATGATGTGTTTATAGGAAAGATGGTCTACACTTGGGGAGTTAAGCTGCTGGCACAAAACATAACAGCAGTAATTTTGTTTCATTTAAACTTACTTTGGAGAGGGCGGAATGTCATCATAGAGAAAGAGCTCAGGCCTGTTGATCATCATATATGCACTCTCACAGACATACACACACTAACACACACATACCCTCTCACACACACTGATGAACACACACACATATTGCACTCTCACACAGATACTTGGGTTAATTCCCGGGCGAGGCGAAATGTTGAGCAAGTTTCCTTATTCCACACACATGCCTCTGTTTACCTAGCAGCAAGCAGGAACCTGCTTGTTAGTCGATTGGCAGATCGCTTTTCCGGGGGTAATAATTCTTTCAAAAAATAATAATAATAAATTGGTCACTTCAATCCACGACTGTTTGTAGAACACTGCTGTGCGTAATTGGCTGCCGCGTTTCACCCACAAAATATGCAGTCAATTCACTTTACAGTATATTCTGTGAAGTGCTTTGAAACGTCTCGAAGACGTGATAAGGCGTTATATCAAATGCAAGGATTATTATTATTATTATCAGTAAGAGATGATCCAGGAAGGATTGCAGTTCAGAATAAAAGGGAAAAGACAATAGACCAGAAAGAGGGAAAATATCTGAGTTAAGAACAGTAGGATCTCAGGAAGCCCTAGGTAACAAGATCAGACAACCAGACAGGAACATTAAAGGGCTAAAGAATAAAATTTGTTCTGTATACATAACTGCTAGAACCATTCAAAATCCTGGAGGCAGTGATGGCAATGAGTTATTATGATGTGGCGAAATCGGAATGATGAAATTGACAGCTTATAAAGGTACAGGTTATTCAGAAAGTTCAATCAAAAGGCAAGGTGGAGGTTTCCATTATATGTAAAGGACACCTGGGAGGTTAAGGTAGTTGGGTCAGGTCACATGATCAATCATGGTATGAAATCCTCTGGTTAGGTGTTCTCAATGAGAAAAAGGCCAGGCTGACATTGGGTTTTGCTGCAGAAGACCAGGCCAAAGGAAGAGGAACAACTTGCCACATTATGATATTAGGAGTGTATGTGATAAAACAAAGGAAGTAATGAAGGGAGACTTTAAATAACCTGGCATCTACAGACCCAGTAACCTCACCTCAATAATTGAAAAACTGGTGGAAGCAATCATGAGATGAAAAATGGAAGATGAAAATAATCAAATTTTCAACACAGATGAAAATAATCGAAATTTCAACACAGTTTCAAAATGGTACATCTTGTCTGAGATATTTGCAAAGTATCACATGAAAGACTCCTTAACAAACCGATGTCACTGGGTATTAAGGGGAAGACAAGGCCATGGATTCAGAATTAGCTGAAGGGAAGAAAGCAGATTGTAGTTGTTAGAGGAGCTAGGTCAAAATGGGGAGGGGTATTAAGTGGAGTGCCTCAGGAGTCTTTTGTGCTCCTTGTATGTATTGAAGAGCTGGACTTGTAAACCCAGTGCAAGATCCAACACAATACAAAATTACATTTGTAAAGCGCCTTGCATGTCGGCAGGACGCCCCAAGGTGCTAAACAGTCAGGACCCAAGCAAGGGGAGGGGTTGGGATCAGGGAGGGTGGAGAATAGAGAGGGTAGGAGGGTGACCAAAGGCATGGTCAAAGAGGAGGGTCTTGAGTCGTGACTTGAAGGAGGCCAGGGAGAGAACGAAGTGAAGGGAATGTGGGATGAAGTTCCAGAGGGTGGGGGCAGAGAGGCTGAAGGCCCGACCACCCATGGTGGGGCATGCCGGTGGGGGACATGGAGCAGGCCGGAGCCTGCTGAGTGGAGGGAGCAGTCAGGTTGATAAGGGGTTAGAAGGTAGGAGAGGTAGGAGGGGACAAGGCCATGGAGGGCCTTGAAGTCAAGGACGAGAATTTTGAACTCAATCTCCTGAGTGATGGGGAGCCAGTGGAGCCAGGCGAGGGTGGGTGTAATGGGGTCACGGAGCCTAGTGCGGGAGAGGGAAGATAGTTACATTGCAGATGACACCAAGTTGTGGAATCAGAAGAGGCAGCAAAATTCATAGAAAGAGAGCTTGATGGGGTGTACACATGGACTGATGATTGGCAAATAAAGTTCAGTACCGAAAGCAAGGCACTGTATATAGGATAGCAAGTGAATATGAAGTAATAATTATTATTAATAATAATCCATGCAACCTGGACTTTGAAGAAACAGCTTGATGCTGTAATGCAGGGTGGTCTAACTGGTGGCCCACGGGCCACATCCAGCACATGGCCTAATTTCATCCGGCTTTCCCCTCCCTCCATTTCATCTGACCCAACCGCTCCCACAGTAACCCATAATGTTATGTTTCTGGAAGGAAAACACAAAAATATTGCTTATACAGCCCACAGAAGTTTCTCAAATAGGGCATCTGGCCCTCAGCAGCCAAAAGATTGGGCCACCTTGCTGTAATGGATGGGAATGGATGGTATAGTGGGTAATCCAGAAGGATGAGATCAAATAGGCCAAAGAGCTTTCTGCATTCGATGCAATTTTGCGGTCTTGCTTTTATCTCTGGTGTTCTGGACTAATGACCTTGTGGAGTACTTGTTGAAAGGCCATTCATTACTTGTGCCCTATAATTGGCGCCACAACTTCAACACCAAGGGTAGGGCAAGGTACCTCAGGGAAAAGTCATGTTTCTTAAAGGTGTTGATTTACTACACGGCTTCCATATGAATGCCCTTCACTCCTGATATATTTCCATGGAGACTGCATCAATATTTGATAAGGTGGCTCATGCAAAAGCCCTCAGTTATTCTTAAATTCATTCTCATGTTTTCGGGATTGCAGGGCTGACAGCATTGGCGAATTTACGTTCAGTAGCAAAAACTGAGCAGATCTCGTCATGAGCAATATAGAGCAGTTTCTTCCAGAGGAGCATAAATTTTCTTCTCTACCTCGTTTCTCAAATCTGAACTCACTAATGAGTTTTACAAAGCAACCTTTCTTCCAGGTGGAGCTAAGTTTGGCTGACTTGATGTCTCAATGTCTTTGGCACTGGCTGTGGAGCCACTGGATTCAATGTTTAACAATAAAGCACAAGATTATTAAAACCATATATTATTTTAATTTAGAAATTGCGTGCCTGTCTCCATTCACTTTGTCATGTCTTTTTTTCTCTCATGGATGGAGAACAGTTTTTATGGATCACATCAGAAATTGTAGTTCATTGTATATTATTGGCAAAGATTATCACAATTGAAGAAAATGTAAATTCAGTTTTTGCTTAAGTATTGCTGCGCTTTTCTTTCATACCTATTTGCAGTTGCTATATCATGAAACGTTACATTTATTTAGTTTGGCATCTGTCTTGAATTATAACAGGAGCCATTTTACCCTTGAGTTTGTTGAGTTAAAATGTTTTCTTCTGATTGCTGAAGTCGTTCCAACTCCAAAGCACAAGACAAAGTGCAGACCTTGTCACGAACTGGTACCAGGATTTAAGTACATTCTTGCAATATGATTCACTGTCTGGCTCCAGCTTGACCATACATCTTCCTACTGCTCATTTTATTGAGTTACAGATGGCTGCAGCTCTTGTTGATTTCTGCAAAATGATTGTCTAAGGAGAAACAAATCTGGGAAACCCTTCCTTTCATCAGCCGTTTTGTTTTCCTTTGGGCATGACAGTTTTGATCAAAGGAACAACCAGATGTATTTGGGAAAGATCAAAAAAGTTAAATGTTAAAGAGCAAGACTGATTTCCAAAATGATTGGGCTGTGAAAGGAGATTTTCACATTTTTGGTTGCATTTTTGAATTTTCTGTTTGTTTATGCTGGGAAATTATTTTCATTAACTGTAATAACCTCAGTCCTGGAGTGAATAAAAAAGAGCAAGGAAAGGGTGGTGGTGGGTGGGGGGGTGGGGAGGAGGTAAGGATTTGATTATTTTCCCAAATGTAATGTAACCAACATATTTTCTTTTAAGAACAACATTCACACTGTTACAACAAATGGTTTGCTTCCTAAATTAGGCAATTTAGGATCAATTAAAAATTAAAAATAGTACATTTGCTTCCAGGATTTAATTTTTTTTGAAAGTTTCATGAAAGGTAGAAAGTTGAAAAGGTAAATTGTTTGTCTATATGTGTTTGAATAGTCACTCACTGCTTCCCTTCTTTGTGAAATTTTCCAGAATATTTATTATCTTTCCCTTTGGGATAGCTTTACTTTTGACCCTTGAAACAGGTATGCTGCAAGAATGGAACTTTTGTCTATTGGTTGTGGGAATTTATATCATACATAAAATTACATATAATTAAATAAACTGTTACAAAACAGAAATTCGCCAACTAGTCCATGCCGGTGTTCATGTTCCACATAAAGCTCCATCTCTTCGATTCCTCTCGCCTATGCCCATCTATTCCCTTCTCCCTCACATATGGATCATGTTTCCTATCAAATACTTGTTTCTTGCTTCAACCACAGCTTTTGGCAGTGAGTTCTACAAGTCTTACATTTCGATGGTCTGGCGCAACGATATTGAGAATGTTTTCTTTATTCCTTAAAATAACACCCAGGAGCAATGCAACTAAATTAATGTAATGCTATGCTGCTCACACACTTTAAGTCTGCAGTACCATTGCTTAACGCTTATTCTCTGCAGCTATGGATAACGATTTTTTTCAGGGAACTTTGGTGAAAGCAAAATAAGAATCCCTCTCCCCTTCGATTTACCCCTCTCCCCTCTTTGTTTGAAAGAGCTTTGACTTTATTTTTCTTTCTGCTGGAACCATACCTACAGTCTTCAGCTACTTTGCCCAGTTGGACACTACTTATGTGTGAGCCTTGAGAGTGTATGTTGCCAATCTATCTGTTCATACAACTTTGAGGCTAAACCAGGTCTTGTCCTTATATGACATCCAGACACACAGAGAGAGAGCTCTACCAGGAGTTGCTAGATAGTGATAGCTGTGGGAGAAATCAGCCAGGGTTTCCTTGGCTGATTTCTCCCTCTGTAATCCAATTTTGAGGTTCCTAATGCTGCCTGACAGATCACTTGACTCAGCACAGTCCTGACTGCGATCAAATCTAGAGCTGTCCTCATCTGTACATAATAATAATGCTAGCATTTGATATAGTGTCTTATTACAAGACTGAAATGTCTCAAAGCACTTCACAGGATTTACTGGAGAGACCGAGTATTTGTAGGGAAACACAACAACTAATTTGCATCCAACAGCCATGAAGTGAATGACCAGCTTTAATTTAGGGATTGTTGACCAGGACACCAAGGAAAACTCCCTTCATTTTGTGGGTAACATCCACCTCAACAGACAGATGGGACCTCGATTTAACATCTTATTCAAAGGGCAGCATACTTCCAGCGCTGTATTGGAGTGTCGTCTTAGGGCTTGAACCCAATGTAGGGCTTGAATCCACAACCTCTGACTCAGAGGTATAAGTGCTCCTAATTGTGCCAGTCTAACACCTTGCTGCCTCTCACAAAATAAACTGATTGAACCATAAGGACATTGCAAATTTGTATTCAACTACAGGGGTATGGGGAAAGACAGGTAACTAGGACCACAAGGATTGCTCTATAAAGAGCCAGCACAGACATGATGGGCTCAATGGCTTTCTTCTGTGTTATAAATTTCTATAGTTCTATTTCTATGGTTCTGAGGCTAAAGTACCCTAGTTTTAACATATGGCTTATTTGTAATTGTAGGTGTGCCTGTCTGTCAAAACCCTCACTTAGATATACTTGCCATTGTTTTGTGAAAATGTTATGTTAAGTAGTGTACATATAAATGAGAAAAGTAATTCAATCAATCCACCTTGCTTCATCATTCAAGTCCTGCTTCAGGAACTACACTTACCATTTATTATCCCCTCTTATCCACCACAATAAATCCAATTTAGGCTTGTGTGCAATGCTTGATTGAACATTACTGTGAATAACAATGCTACATTCAGTCTGTCGCTCAGGCATGTAACCAGACTGACCATCGATGCCCTAAAACCTTGTCATCCTGCTTTCCCTTCTGCTAGCAACTGCAGCTGTCTGCCTGTTGTCACTCTTGCATTCAGATCTTCCTCTACACAGTTTCACTAACTGAGCTGTGACCCTCCCAGTGGTCTTTTCTCAGCTGCGATACAATCCATCACCCTCTGAGGGTGCAAATCTTCATCTATATGGCACTCCTGCCTGCCCACTGCAAACGTCTCACTGTAACACTCTGTGTTACTATTTGCTTCCCATTCCTTCTCATTACTTAAGTGTTGGTCACTATCCTCCCAGCTCTTTTGTTCACAGCACGGTTTTAAAAAAAATTATCTCTTTGCACATTTATCAATAACCAACTATCAGCACCATATAAAAGTTCATACGGGCCTCACAGACTTACATTTGCATGGGGACCTTCATGTAATAGAACATGCTGAAATGCTTCGCAAACAGGAATAATTACAAATTATTATTATGTAGGTAAACATGGTAGGTAATTTGCTCCAATAATGTTCCAGAAATAACAATGGAAATGAGTCAGTATTAATATATTCCTTTAATTTAATATAGTGCTTAGATTGTTGAGAGGCTCTCAAATACATCATAGTTACTTGTTGAAAAGTGTAGTGACATGTAATGGTAAGCGAATGTGGTAGCAAATTTGCACAGAGCAAATTAATCTGATTGTCCTGGATTTGGATGAGAGAGAAATATTAGCCAGGAGCAAGGGGAAACTTGCCCTTCTTTGAAAAAGTAGCACGGAATCTCAAAGCAGACTGTTTAACAGCTCGTTCAAAAAAATGAGGTGGTGATTGAAATAATTAAAAAAACAAGTTGCATTTATTGAGTATAGCAACTTATCACGTTGAAACATCTTAAAGTGCTTAACAAAAGGATCTTAATCTGAATATTAATGAATGTTAGACCACAGAAAGTCTAGAAGATTCATAGCTCTACTTTTGCAAGTAACTGGAGAGTTAGATATTGAATTAACAGGTAGAAGTTCTCACCTTGCAACATCTCACTTGTGAGTTGTGTGCTATAAAGAAAATATCACTCTTAGTGCATTACTGTTTGAAGTGCTTTTCTATTAATCACTAATATTGCTCTGCTGAAAGGTACAATTGCATCCAAGTGTAATTCAATCCTAAAGTGTTAACATAAGCCAGACACATGCACTATATTAGACTGAAAACCTGATGATATCATATTGTCAGGACAAAATGAAATTGTGCTGAGCAATATATGATCTTATCTGTCCTGTTTTCCTTACTGCAACTGCAGGTAAGGATAAGATAGAAACCTTATATAAAAGGCAAAACGTATTTGGGTGGCCTTCAGTTTTGTCCGATTTGCAATGATCTAATATCTTTGAACAGCAACGTAAATGTCTGAACAAAAGAATTCTTTGAAATCACCAAATTTACTTTAAAATGTAACTTTCATGTTTCACTCTCAAAACACATTTTGAATCACATGGTGTCATTATGAAATTGGTAATGACTACAATAAGCTTTCCATTGTTCCTTCATTGTTTATTATGCAATGCTACAGTAATTTACACACTTGTTTTTAACAGATTTCACTTCATGGAATTTGTGTGTGATGGAAAGTGTATCACTGTGTGATGCCATCTGTGTTATCCATTGAACCTCCTTTTCCTTGGTGATTTAAAAGTGTACTGTTGTTCAGACCATTGTGTGCATTTAGTCTTAATGATTTAAACAGAGCCATACTTTAAACTAACCAATTGTTCAGAATGCTGCACATGAAATGTAGAGTTGAAATATTTGAAAGCCAGTCAAAATTTTCATTCCCTTGTGTAACACAGAATAAATGAGTTTTTTTTCCTTTGCCCCTTATGTTTTCTAAATCTGGAAAATCTGTTCAAGCTGCAGAGTTAACTCTTGAAACTCGAGGTGTTGCTTGGTTATGTGCTATGAATTTTCATATTTATAAGAGAGATTCCTTCTAGTTTTCAGCATGAAGCTCCCTGTATGGAGATGGGTCATAGGTGAATCTTAAACAGACGATTGTGGCTTGTACAGTGATTCTAACAGTGGAGTGATATCAACTTGTATTTCTTTTTGCCTGCCCTTGGCTGGGGATAAAAAGGGATCTAATTAATAGTATTTCTTTATGGGAATCTTTAATAAGAAGGCACCTAACAAAACCACTTAACAAAAAGAATTCCTCTGAAGTGTAGTGGATGTTGTTATGTAGCGAAACAAATCAAGTAGAATTAGAAGATCCATAACTCTGCTGGCTATATATGGTTGGAACGTTAATTTTTTCATAGATTAGAACGCCCCAGCCTGTGACATTTTCAAGAAGTAAATTTCAAGAAAATGTCACTGTTGGTAAATTACAGCGGGAAATATTTTTCTATTAATCTTTCGAATTTTCCATCAGAATTCCCATCCTCCCCTCAGGAATTCCACTACGAATGTAGATCCCATTAGAGTGGAGTTCCCGTGGGTTGGAGTGACACACTCACGGTTTCAGACAGAGTTCCCATTTGTACAACTTAAATTGCTTATTGAGAAATACCCAAATTAAACCCCCATGATGTATGTCTGCAGTGGTGATGGGGAAAGGAATGGTTGGCAGAAATGAGTTTTCTTCCCCAACTCCCCACCCTTCTCACAGAAGCATATCTACTGTTGTCTGATGGCTGACTGGCATTAATCAGGATTATGGAGAAGTCTGTGACTTAGTCTAGGTTCTTTGGCTGGAGGAAGAAGAAGTAGGGAAGCAAACAGAGGGAAAGTAGTGCATCAGGATTCATTCTTTTATGATTGTCTCTTAAAATTTCCGTGAACGTTTATTTTTAATATGGATCAAACCGTGTGCATAAACTAAATTATGTGTTATTAGATGATAGACTGAGCTCAATTAAAATGTAATACAGTAATCCACAATATTATTTGGCATCCTCACACACAGTATTAGGTCATTAATAACCGCAATTAGTAAACTGTTTTTGGTAACCTTCTCTCTGAACTGGAAGTCTATTGTTTAAATGCAAACTTGAGTCTAATTGAACTCCATCACTACATAGTCCCTTTGTGTTGTCATTTGGTGCAGTTTACATGCAGCCCGCCATCTGCTATCATTCTGGAACCTGGGTCTGCAGTGTGAATGATGCCAAATGTTGCCTTTAGTATTAAATTATGGCTCAGCTCAAAGATGACCTAATATTATGATTTATTTTTATTTGTGACTAAATTAACTTTTAACTTTTTTTCAAAAAAAACTTACGAGTTTATATTCAATTAAATGATTGTGTTAGGAGTCCCCTTTCTCATACTTTGTATATCTCTTAGATCACCACGCATATGACACCCTGTGTCTATCTTAGTTCTGTCCTGTGTCTCATATTCTATACATCTCCTATTTCAGTCCTGCCTAAATTGATTTGGATGAAGAAGGCCCTTCGGCCCATCTGATTTCATCCATCCAGAGCACCCACCCTAACATCCCCCCATCAAAGCATCAACCTGCCTGTTTCATATGTTGTACCCAGATTCATTCAGTGATTTTAATTTTATTTTCTCAAATCAAATAAACCTTTCATATTAGGATTTGTAACATTTGGGAATAGATAAAGTACTTTTACTGAGATTGTTTTATTTTGATATCACACGAAAAACCTAAATCGCTGAGAATGAAATATTAGGGCATCCATCATTTAATATTTAATTAAACATTCACTGGGCTAAAACAAAACAATTGCCTCAACTCTGAAATTCTTATTGTGCCTTGTGTGTGTGGAGACCTGTCAACAAATCCAATAATCCAACATAATCTTTGCAAGTATCATCCATTTGACCCTATTCTTCCAGAATACCCACCCTACTGCTTTCCTGTCAATCTGTTTCTTAAATGAATCCAGCACCCTGGCCTCATTAAGTAGACCATACAGCCGGGAAACAGGCCATTTAACCCAATTAGTCAGTGCCATTATTTATGCTCTACATTAGGCTTCAGCCCTCCCATAGTGATAGTCTGATAGTGAACAAAGATCACATTTGTAGGACACTGTCCATAAAGACTGAGTGAAGCCACTGAGCTAAATAAAACTATCATTGCACAAGAGAATACTATATGGAATGCACTTTTATGTAAAAGTTGGTTGAAGAAACTGAGGACCCAATTAATGATGGAGAGCGGTTTGGAGGGAAGGGGGCTACTTCACATTGACCTTGTTCATTTCTGCATTTCCTGCATGATCCAGGAAGAGAGTGCTATGAAGGAAATGTTTGGAATAGGAATGTTGTTTCCATAGGAAGTGGCTGTACCTACAATTTATTGCCCATGATTACTATTCCACATTTAGAGCAAAAGTCTAATGCCAATATAGTACGAACCCAATTATTCCATCCCAGTCTGTTCAAAAATATATAGATAACATTTCTGTTGTGAAAAGTAGAAAGAATAACTCATATTTTGGAAAAGCCTTATGCATCGACTATAACAATAATAATCTCTAGATTTTATATACCACCTATATCAAATGAAGGGAATATTATTGACTCAAAGAGCTTCACAGGATTTTCTATAAAGTTTTGTGACTGTATTTTATTCTAACCTGGCCGTTCCCTTCGTTCGCTGACAGCAGCCTATTCTATGTTCCTCCTTCTGTCAGCCTTACCATTGGCAGGCAGACTATCAGCCATTTGCTATCTGCTCTCTGGAACTCCATTTCCGGGTTATTCTGACTTGCTCCCTTCCTCCCCTCTTTTAAAGTACCTGTCAAAACTTACCACTTTGACTGTGTTTCGGTCATTCTCCTCTTCATCCCCTACAGCTTCCACCTTCAGCTCCGGTGCCCAACCAAAACTGGCAAATGCTTAAGGACGTCCTCCTGCGGTGAAAGGCACTACACACGTGTAAATTATATTGTATTTTGTAGGTGAATGCGGCAGCCAATTTGTGAATTATAATGTCTCACAAATGGCCATGAAAATGCTTTGCTCATAGAAAGGGCCCACAAAATACAATTAGGCAAATGACTGATTAATCTGGAGTATAAAGCAGTCAAACAAAAGTCATTATAACCATAAGGGAACTGTTGGCCCACATGCTCTTCCACTGGGCGTGAGTTCTTCCTTTTGTACCTGCCCGGTTTGTGAACCTTTCTAATGAAACAAAGAAAATAACTTCCCAGCTGCTTAGTGGTGGCAATATTCAGTGTACGTCCTGGTGTCATCAAGTGTCATCATACGTCTACGTCCTCATCCAAAACTCTGCCGCCCGCATTGTTACCCGCACCAAACTCCGCTCCCCAATAACCCCAGTCACTATATAATTCCAAGTTGTTGTTGTTAGTAGTTCATCATTGAACAGGAGAACTAGCAAAGTGCACTCTTACACTTGATGACATAAGCTTGAGTTCTGTAGGACAATAAAACCTTGAAAAAATGAATTAGTTTGAAATGTTATTTATTTGTTTGTTTGTTTAGCGCAATCTGTAAATTGTTTCTATGTACCTCACTGGAACTGTGTATACTGTGCCTATGTTTTATAATACCCGGCTCAGTTGGTAGCACTCTTGCCTCTCGATCAGAATGTTGTGGGTTCAACTCCTGTAATACCAACAGCCTTCAAGAGCCTATAACACCGTTAGAGAAGAGAAGGTATTATCGCCACATTGGCCAACAATCTCCCAGATAAAATTGGTCATTCACTTCATGGGTGTCTGTGGGACATTGCTAGGCACAAATTGACAGCTAGGACACCATTATACTTTACGGAAAACTCTGTGAAATGCTTTGACATGTTTAGACATGATAAAGCCCTATATCAGATGCATATTTTATTACATATTATTTGAATGTATTGGTACATGCCCCTTACCTGACCTGCCCAATGATAACAAGGTGAGCTTTCGGCCAATGGCCAGATTTACAATATTTACGTTTTATTATTGGCTTCCGTGCTCTCTATGCGCATCATAAGTGAAAGATAATAAGCTTATGCTTTATAAGGACCGTTTTCCTCCAGTCTACAGAGGGAGAGGAAGAGCTCGAGCTGTAGACAGTTTGGAATTGTCTGTTTAACCTGTTTTAGCAGTGGGAGCTAAGGGAGTTGTGAAGCGGCTTATTCACTCAGCTGCAAACTGACTTGTATACAATAACAAAATGGATTCCCAGGACAGTACAGTGAGTACTGGCTGTGAAACAAAACTGTAACAGAATAGATTAACAGGCCACCCAGCTGCTGGCATTTTAAGGAATCCCGGGATCTCTACAATGTGTTTTCCTCATAATAATCTGATCCTCCAGACCATGACTTGGTGTTTCACAACGACAAATTGATGGGCTGTTAGCAATTTAGCTTGATTTTTGAATGCATTTTGGGTAACTGATAATTTTTGCACATGCATTAGTTAGTTGTAAATTATACATATTCATTGAGTTGTGGGGGATAGGGGTTAATTAGTTGATGAAGTGATAACTAGCAAGGAGGCCAATTTCAAGATGATTAGGTCTGACTTTCGGGGTAGAGGTGTGTGGAGATAGGGTATGGATATCTTTTTCTGGATATTAATACACCATCTAGGAAGGAGTAGAACCCTAATAAATCCTTTAAGATGCTTGTTCTGTCTTTCATATATACAGTAAAGTGGGCAAAGTTGGCTGATTTTCAGAGGTGCAAGTCCCAACCTCCACAGTCATTGTTAAGCTGTTGGAGACAAATTCCAAATTGTTTTAATTGTGGTGTGAGTTCTTGAGAATATCGTGGTTTTTCGGACTACTTCACACAGAGGGTAGTGAGATTGTGGAACTCTCTGCCTGAAGTGGTGGTTGAATCAGATAATATAGATGCATTCAAGAGGAAGCTAGGCTTTCACATGAGGGAAAGGGGAATAGAAGGTAAAGGAATGGTTGGAGACTGGTGTGGAGTATAAATACTGGCACAGATTCGTTGGGCCGGCTGCCTGTTTCCATGCTGTACATTCTTTGTAAATGTTCTTTGTAAATCTTGAAACTTACACAAATATATCAAGTTGTCCATAGACATGTAGTTTCCAAAGGGACCTGAGGCCTTCAGAGGTCAGACTGGCTCATTTAATACAATTCTTACCTCGGGGTGAGAAGGTTGCTGTTGAAGCCTCACATCGAGTCTAGGCTGATACTCCAGTGAAGCTGGGGAAGCGCAGCATTGTTACAGGTGCAGTACTTCGGATGAGACACTAGATCAAGGTCCCGTCTGCTTCTTCAGATGGACTTTAAAGATCCCATTCCACTATTTGAAAAGCAAACAGTTTCTCCTGGCCAACAATCCCCAGATAAAATTGGTCATTCCCTTTTTGTGGAACACAGCTGTGAGCAAATTGGCTGAAATGTTCGCTTACAAATACATAATGACTTCATGTAACAATAAATCCTGTAAAGCTCTTTGAGATGTCCTCCTGACATTAAAGTTGCTATGTCAAATGTATGGGTTATTTTTATTATTTGCTGCAATTCCATGTGAAGTGCTTTGAGAGGTTATAGGTACTATAGCAAAAATGTATTATTTGATATTAAAGCGCACACCCTGCTTTTCAGTCAGATTTGGAGTCTCTGGAACCACGAGGTGAAAGTGGAACAAGGAGGTGAAATTCTGACTGACGATCAGGGTATGTCTCAATCAGTTTTTGCAGATTTATTTTTAACCAGCTCCTTTGTCCTGTGTTTGTATTCTGCTAGCTGTTAATTGGAACTACCATGAAGGTTAACATTAAAAAATCAACCAATGAGCACTGCATTTAGGTCTCCAAAAGAGTTATTCTTACATTTTAACATCCTGAACAAACTGTTAAGCTACAAACATACTGACATTAGTGTTTCAATATCTATTGTGATAAATCATGTAACTTCACATTAGGAAACCTTATAGAGGATCTGTAGATAAATATGTTGAAGACATCTGAAATGACGCATAAATCTTGTCTTTGAAATGTTCTGCCCAGAGTGAACTGAAATCTTTAACCACTTATTGACAGTGGTACATACCACTAAAATATTAACATCGGAATAATTATTTCTGTTTACACCTTAAATTACATAGACTTTACAGCATGGAAACAGACCTTACAGCCAATTTATTCCATGCCGGTATTTATACTTTATATGAGCCGCTATCCCTCCTCTCCCACATCTCTGTTTTCCCTTCTCCCTCAAGTAAACATCATGTTTCCTCTTAAATATGTTGATGTTTTCTGCTTCAACCACAGCTTCCAGTAATTATAACCAGTCTAGGGGCGAATGGCACACTCCCAGCAAGTGTAAGTACTGTATATTCAATGTGATATATACCGAATGTACCCCCATTGTGGGGAATAATCCTGATCTGTAATGAATGATTCAATACATGGCAATACAATCTTGATGTGACATGATTACACTTTGTGCTGCACTCATAGCTCTGATCAGTGCCACACTCCATAGCACTATAGCACATACTTACCAAGCCTTATATGATGCTTTACAGTGTTAGCGATGCATGTCAATAATCAATGCCCTGTTGATCAACTGTGGCGATGCAGGTGCTAATATTTTGATCATATTTGAGAAACATGGTCAGTGAATGAACAATAATTCCTACTCAACCAGGTTCAGATAATAAATTCCCAACGATAATAATAATAATCTTTGCATTTGGTATACCCCTTATCATGTCATTGAGATGTCACAAAGGTCTTTAAGAGATTTTGTGTGAAGACAGTAGTTGTAGGCAAACACAGCAACCAATTTGCACACAGCAGTGTCTTGCACACAGCAATGTCCCACAAATAGCGTGAAGTGAATGAACCAATTTTTCAGGGAATTGTTAGCCAGGATACTTCGAGAAACTCCCTTGTCTTTTCGAAAAGTGACATTGGATTTTAATGTCCACCTGAGCAGGTAGACAGGACCTCGGTTTAATGTCTTATCCAAAGAACGAACACCTATAATAATCCTTACATTTGATATAGCGCCTTATCATGTCTTCGAGACGTATCAAAGCGCTTCACAGAATATACTGTAAAGTGAATTGATTATATATTTTTGCAGAGTGTCAGCTGAGACTGTGAGTTCAAAATACGAATGTAGGATTTCAACCCATCACCTACTGACCTAGAGGTAAGCATCTAGAGCCAGGCTGACAATGCTAATATTCACCTTTTTTAACTTGTTTGTATTGAACAGTAGCAAGAAGGCATGTTAAAGACAACACCCTCCACCGACTCTGTACAAATGTTTGCAGATATAATACCTATTTGTATCTGAATAATGTTTAAAGATGATTACAATTCAGCTTTGGAAAAATAAATGTGCATTCACATCCACTACTAAAATCATCGTGAATAATAAGAATTTTTAACTGATCAGTTTGATTAGTTGAGGCTAATGTAATGAACATAGCATCTCAACTGTCTGGAAAGCATTATCAGTCATTGAATGAACTGGATTGTGTATAACACATTAAAAATTTTAAAAAAATAAATTACCTTGTCAGAAATTGCTACCAATAGACTTCCTCCAGTGTATAAATCCCTAAAAGGAAACACCTGTGTAAATGCATATACTGTTACTCAAGGGGGTTATTTTAATTCTACACCAGTGTACTGTGCTGGCTCTGCCCTGTGCGGCTTTTTGAAACACTAAACGTCTGGGGCCTGAAATGCCACTGATTGGTACAAACAGGCCTAAAGCCAGTTTAATAAACCGTCTGAAATAAAAGTAGCGACATTGCGCAAACCCACATTTTTTGTCAATGGTGAAAAACACAAATTTACCTGTGTCAATAAAAAACATAGAAAGCACTATAATCTTCCTTGATGAGTGTTTAACACTATGCTACACTACACTATCCTACTGAAGCATTTTAACTAATCATTGGTAATTTAGAAATCTGAAAATGCTGTTAATCCGGCTGTAGAGTGGTGAAAATGTCATCATAATAATAATTCTTGTGTTTGATATAGCGGGTGCAATGTCAAAACATTTCAAAGACCTTCACAGGAAATTGTTGTAAAATGTAGTAACTGTGTATTTATAGAAAAACATAGCAGCCAATTTGTTCATAGCAATGTCCTACAAACAGCAATGAAGTGAATCACAATGGCTGTGAGAACTTGCCTCCCATGAGATCTGATGTCAGAGATGAGGTTGAATGGATCTGGGTAGGAGACATGGAGTCCCTTCAGCAGATGCCTTTCATATTTCAGAGTACTTTTTTCAGCTTTTCTAGAGGAATGCTTCTTTTCAACCCAGTCTGAAAGACTCACTTGGCTCCCTTTATATGATATCTGAAGATGATCAATCTGACTCTGTGATAAAATAGCTTACATTTTTTTCTGTTGCCGTAAAAAAAAAGACTTAGAATATTGCATTCCTTGGGAAAGATATGTACAAAAGATTACCTTTTAACCTCCAGCAGGAATCTTTTTAAATTGCATTGACATGGGGAAAAGGGGATTCTTTTTCACCTGAGGTTAAGCAATGTCATTGCTATATAATGTAAGTCAACTGCTCTTTGAAGTATCAATATCAAGTTTCTATCTCCTTTACTCAGTGCAGTTAAAAGTGATGCTTACTTTTATAGATGCCGATAATGGGGCACTCTGTTATCCCTTCTGGCAGTGGAGACGGAACAACCAAACTATTAAAAATAAACATCTGTTTTTATTTAATGCTGTTGTCTTACTATAATCGCAGTTTTCTGATAATCCAGTGAATGGTGTCTGTCACAGTAAAACGTTCTAAAGTAAGTTTGTTTCTACATTTTGTTTGCAAAATGGATTTAATAACCATCATTTTATGTTCATTCATTTTAAAAAGGTGCAACCACCAAACCTTTCAAAGTAAAATTACACCGGCTTCTCTTGGGCTGTTCATCTGTGTCAATCATAAAATGTCAAGTGTCTTTCTTTATATAAAAAAAACTGTAGCCTATTTGGGTCAGAAAGAATTTTGCAGAGGTTTTCAGTTTTTTAATTTTATTATATTATTTAATTTACAGATTAAATCTCTCTCCCCTTCTTCTTGACAAACCCCTCATCAAAAGAATGACATTTAGTGACCTACACTCTGAAATCTCGGAGTGCTAGTGTCAGATTCTCAACCACCAGTTCAGTTTTTGCAAAAGAAACACTTTAACTTTCTTAGCATCAAAATTAAAGCATTATCATCTTGAAGGTAAAATACCACAACGATTGATGAAGCTGTTTGTAGTGCTACTACAGAATACCATCTGGATTTTCAAAGAAAGCGAAACAAGTGAGTTATTCTACATTTACAGAATAACGTCAACAAGACTGAGGCTCTCCTGACTAGCTCCTGTCAATGGCTCCTCACCTCAAGCGTTGACAGCAACACCATCCATGGTTGCTCACTCCACCTTACTAAGCCAGTCCAGAACCTTGGCATCTTGTTTGACCCTCAACTGTCCTTTCTACCCCATATCCGTACCATGACCCACTCTGCCTTCCTCCAACTCCGCAACATCGCCTGGCTCTCCCACTGTCTCATACCGCAGGCCACCGAAACCCTCATACATGCATTCATTACATTGAGGCTTGACTATGCAAACCCCTTGCTTTTTGGCTTCTCTAGCTCCTCCCTCCATAGGCTGCAGATCATCCAGAACTCTGCAGTTCGTGTCCTGTCCCGCACCAGGCTCTCTGACCCTATCACCCCCAACCTCGCCCAACTTCACTGGTTTCCCATCACACAGAGGATACAGTTCAAGATCCTGGTCCTCAGCTTCAAAGCCCTCCATGGTCTTGCTCCCCCCTATCTCTGTGATCTCCTAACACCCTACCATCCTGCCCACTCCATCAGCTCAGCAGGCTTCGGCCTGCTTCAGGTCCCCTGCCTTGCTCGCCCCACTATTGGTGGATGGGCCTTCTGCCACTCTGCCCCCACCCTCTGGAAGTCCATCGCGCAGTCCCTCCACCTCCCCCCCTCCCTTGCCTCCTTCAAGACCCATCTCAAGACCCTCCTCTTCGACCGTGCTTTCGATCACGCTGCTTCCCCCCCTGGCCTCCAACCTCCCCGATCCCAACCCCCAGCTCAAGTTCGAAACTCTGATTGTCCAGAACCTTGGGATGTCCTCCCGACGTAAAAGGCGCTTTACAAATGTAATTTTGTTGTTGTTGTTCATCACACATTTATTACATCTAGGCTTGACTACCCCAACTCTCTGCTTGCTGGGCTTCCCAACTCCTTTCTCCACAAGCTGCAGATCATCTGGAACTCTGCAGTTCGTGTCCTCTCCTGCACCAAGCTCCGTGACCCTATCACCCCCACCTTCCCCCGACTCCATTGCTCCTTCCTATCTCTGTGACTTGCTAACCCCATATCAACCTGTCCGCTCCCTCCAACCAGCTGTGGCCTGCTCCAAGTTCCCCTGCCTGGCCTGCCGCACCATCAGCGGGTGGGCCTTCAGCCTCTCTGTCCCCACCCTTTGGAATTCCATCCCACAGTCCCTTTGCCTCACTCTCTCCCTCGCCTCCTTCAAGGCCTGCCTCCAGTACCTCCTCTTCGACCGTGCCTTCGGTCACCTCCTACTCCTACCCTCTCTGTCCTCGAATCCTCCTGATCCCAACTCCCAGCTTGGGTCCAAATTCTTTACGGTTCAGCTCCTTGGGACATCCTCCCGACATGAAAGGTGCTATACAAATGTAATTTGTTGTTGTTAGATTGGAAATTACACCTCTGGCAATGTATCGCTCCCACTCGTACTGCATCAGAGTGCCAGATGAGTTCAAAGTTCCGATGTGCGGCTTGAACTCACAACCTTCTGACCCTCAGGTAACAGTGCTTCCAAAAGAATGAAACATGCATGAAAAATTAAAACTTTTTGTGCATTTTTTGGACCAAGTTACATTGGTTCTTTTTACAGACTTTTGATTCCTACAGGAAATCCCTTCCTAGGATGTCAAAACCGTACCTAAAATCCCTTTGTTCTTTCTGAATTTCAGCCTGAGTCAGGTTTGTCCCTGATTGAACTCCACTGTACCACCTTTTTTGATTCTTTAACCAGATTTAGTTTGACCTTAGTCGGCACATTGATGGAGTATTTTCTAAACAGGCTTTGAATGTCGACTTGAACAGAATATTCTGTACAGTAGCAACAGCTGAAATAACAGCATCACTGAAATGGGTGTTTTGGAAACCAAAATATTTGCCATGGTGAACGTTTTCTTTTACATCTGAAGATTTTGTGTGGCTGTTGCCCTATTTTTGCAGTTTGCATGAAATGGCACAAGGCAAGTTTTGCACACATTTAGTGGCAGTGTATTCTTTTCAAAGAAAAAACACTATAGACGTGATGTTTGGGGATTGAGTCAGTTAACAGACATTTGGTGATGAAAGGATTGAAAGGGACTTTACTTGTGTTTAACAAATTTGTTTTAAAAAAATTGACCTGATATTTTATCTGAACTAGAGCTGCATTTGTGGGGTCCTGTAGCTCAGTGGTTAGAGCACTCACCTTGCAAGTGGAGGACCTGGGTTCAATTCCCGGGCAGGTTGAAACGTTGAGCAAGTTTCCTTACTCCACACATCTCTGTTCACCTAGCAGTAAGTAGGAACCCAGTTATTAGTCAATTAGCGTTATTAATCTCTTCTCATGTCCTGACTAACAATCGCCAAGATAAAATTAGCTTTTTACCTCTTGGCCTTTTTGTTGAGCATTTCTCTGTGTGCATTTGCTTCCACATTCACCCCTACAAGTACACAGTCACTACACTTTAATTACTGCAAAGTGCTTTGACATTAAAGGTGCTTTAATGCAAGGATTACTGTCGTGATTAAATGAGACAGATACAAACTGTGTAACACACAGTATAAATTTTTTTGTAACAATTCAAATAGATTTCATTGCCTTCCATTGTGGGTGTTGCTTGTACTCCATCCACATCATCTTACAAAATGTCCGCTCCGTCTTCAATAAAACACTCACCATCCAAAACCTCATTGTCGACAAAAACATCAACATTCTCGCCCTCACTGAAACCTGGATCACTCCAGGTCACACCTTCCCGCTGACAGAGGCCACATCACCCGGCTACACCTTCCATTATCCCCCACGACCTAACTGACGTGATGGTGATGTGACTCTCATCTTCCGGTCCCCGCTCAGTCTATCTCCTTACTTTTCTGAGCACCTTACCCTTTATCACCCTTACAACCTTTTTCTCAAAATTCTCCTTATCTATCGCACCCACCCAAGCCCTTCCCCACCTTCTTCCCCAACATCCCATCCTCCTATTTTCCCTCTCCCTCTGCTCTGAATGCCTCCTCATCCTAGGCAACTTCAATCTTCACTTCAGCCCCTCCTATTCTACCTCTGATTACTTCTCCTCCCTTATCTCCTCCCTCAACCTCTCCCTCCACATCCAGTCTGCCACCCACATCCGCGGTCACCCACTCGACCTGGTGATCACTCGGAGTCTCACCATGTCGGACTTCACCATCATTGACAAAGTGATCTTGGACCATCATTTCATCTCCCTTAACTCCTCAATCCCTCTCCTCACCGCCACCAAACCCACCTCCATCTCCGACCAACCCTGGAAAAAAATCTCCCCCCCCCCTCCCTCTCTTCTGCCTAGGAGTCACCTGAACTCCTTCCGCAATGACTTATCCTCCTCGGTCACTCTTCTTCACAACTCACTCTCCTCCACTCTCGATTCCTTTGCTCCCCTCACTTCCTGAACCGTCTCCTAATCACGAAAGTCACCATGGTACACCAGCCACCTCCGCTATCTTAAAGCACAGGTGATGCCGCTGAACACACCTAGTTTAAATTGAACTTAACGGTCCACTGGCAGATCTTGCTGGACCTTATCAAATCTTACAACTCCACCCTTGCCTCCGCTAAATCATCGTTTTACTCCATGACAATCTTGGAGGCCAAGGACAACCCCAGGCTTCTCTGCTCCATCACCAACTGGTTCCTCTGCCCACCCTCTCACGCCTCACTTATCCTCACCTCTACTGCCAACTGCGAGGCGATGCTGGTCTTCCTTGAATCCAAAGTCGGGGGGAATTGCTAGCTGCCTCTGCCCTTCCGTCTACTATCACTCCCCATCTCCCACTCCCACTTTGCCCTCTACCCATCCCTTCCTCCACACCTTCGAACCTGTCTCCCACTCTTCTCTCACCACCACTATAACCCATATGAAACCGACCACCTGCTCCCTCGACCCCATCCCTACTCCTCTCTTTACCTCCCAGCTTCACCTCCTTTCCCTCTACTCACGGACATCATAAATCTCTGCATGTCCACTGGTACCATTCCCACCCCTTTAAAAATGGCTGTCATCACTCCTATCCTTAAAAAACCCTCCCTGGACTCATTCCCGCTCTCAAACTACCAACCCATCTCCAACCTATCTTTTCTCTCCAAGGTCCTGGAACGAGCCATTGCTTCCCAGCTTCGCTCCTTCCTCTCCCACCACTCCCTTCATGAAAACCTCCAATCAGGTTTCCTTGTGGCCCACAGCACAGAAACAGCCCTGGTTAAAGTGACAAATGACATTCTGTTCATCTGCGGCCAGGGCTCCCTCTGCTTCCTCGTCCTCCTTGACCTCTCTGCTGCCTTCAACATCGTTGACCACTTTATCTTCATCCACTGCCTCTCTTCTTACCTCACCCTTCATGGCTCTATCCTTGAATAGTTTAGATTGTACCTCTCACACCGCCTCCACTTCATCTCCCCAAACGGTTTCTCCTCTAGCATCGTCTCGTGCGGTGTTCCTCAGGGCTCTGCCCTTGGTCCTTTACTCTTCAGTATCTATATGCTCCCTCTTGGTGATATCATCTGCAGACAGGGGGTCAACTTCCACATGTATGCGAATGACACCCAACTCTACCTTTCTGCCTCCACCGTTGACTCCAGGACCACTGCTGTCCTGAAAGAATGTCTGTAGGACATCAAGTCCTGGATGAGAGCTAACTTTCTTCAGTTGAATGTCAACATGATCGAGGCTCTCCTGATTGGCTCCTGTCAGAGCCTCCTCATCTCAGGCGCTGACAGCATCACCATCCATAGATGCACACTCCACCTTACTAAGCTAATCTGGAACCTTAGCGTCTGTTTGACCTTCAACTATTCCACATCTGTGTCATGACCTGCTCTGCCTTCCCATCGCAACATTGCCCGGCTCTGCCACTGTCTCACACCGCAGGCTGCCAACCCTCATACACACCTTCATTACATTGAGCCTTGTCTATGCAAACTCCCTGCTTGTTGCCCTCCCCAAACTCTCCCTCCATAGGATGCAGATCATCCAGAACTCTGTAGCCCATGTCCTCTCCTGCACCAGGTTCCGTGACCCTATCACCCCCGTCCTCACCTGACTCCACTGGCTTCACATCACAGAGGATACAGTTCAAGATCCTGGTCCTCACCCTCTAAGCCCTCTGGCCTTGTTACCCCCTATTACCTGTGACATCCTAACCCCCTACCATCCCACCCGCTCCCTCTGCTCAGCAAGCTCCGGCTTGCCTCATGTGCCCCGCCTCGCCTGCCCACCATTGGCGGGGTGGCCTTCTGCCACTCTGCCCCCACCCTCTAGAACACCATCCCACTGCCTCACCCCCTCCCTTGCTTCTTTCAAGACCCATCTCAAGACCTTACTCTTCAACCGTATTTTCAATCACCTTCCTTCCCTCCTTGCCATCCATCCAACCTAATCCCGACTTCCTCCTGACATGAAAGGTGCTATACAATTGTAATTTTGGAGTTGCTGTTGTAGGTAATTTTCATAGGTAAGCGCACCGAAGATGCTATCTGTGTGAAGGGTGCTATATGAATGATAATTGTTTGTTGATGTAATTTTTGTTTAACTTCAAAATGTAGTTGCCCAGAATATTTTCAGAAGAATGTTGTGTGAATATAAGTGTGCCACTTGAGTCTAGGCATTTCCTGGTCTTCAGTTAATGTGGCATTATTATCGCTGATGGTGCAGATCTATAAATGCCACCATATGGGCTATGAAAACTAGTTGCACTGATGATATCCCACACATGTCAGAGATGGTATGTATTGTTGGCACTTTCCCTCAACAGAAACAAGCACAGCTTTGCATGCTTCGGCAGATGGCTCGAGATGTGATGCCAGGGTAGCAGTGAATTAAAGGTTATACCCACCAGGTTTGAAGCTCTGCCAGTTTGGGTTGGTACAGAAGCTTCTGCCCACCTGCTTATCAGCCTCAGGACAGCTGGCATTTTTTTTTAGATTGAGCCGAGTGCTGTGGGGAATAATCATCGTCTGTTAAGCAGTTTCTGTTTTTGAGTCTTATCAAAAAATACATGCCAGAGAATTGCAGACTGTGATAAAATGGGGGGAAAAAATGATTTCCTGCTATTTTTACTTTTAACTACCGAGTATTTTTTCAAGTGAAGAATTTATTTTTATATATAAACTTAAACAGTGAAAAGACTTCAAACAGAATAGTTAGTAAAATATCTAAGAGCTAAAGTTTTAAAAAAGGTTTTTTGAATTTGTTTGTCATAACCAGAGTGTAAAATATATTGCATGGCTACAGTTGTTAGAATCCAGAGACTTTCTCATGTTAATGGCATAGAAAATAGTAAACGTTAGTTAAATAAATGCAATAAACTACAAATCCACATTAATTGTCTGCTTCTACTCACAGCAAACCACTAACACTTGAATGCATATGCAGTTCATGATATGAATTGAAACATTCGTGGCACCAAACTCTTTTCCTAACTGCTCGAAAACTGCAAAAATGAGTTTGAAAGTAAAGTAATTATGGATTACTGTATTCTCACAAAAAATGACCTCCGATTTTGTTGTGCATATAGAAGAGCATTACAATATAATGAGCTGGAATGATGGAAATGGATGCCGTCAGGGCTTGTAGTAGTTTGTAAGTGTCTTTTGACAGAAGAAATATATGCTGTGCCGTGGCCATGATGAAAAGCAGCCCTGTTTATGATTTCAGTCCAGCTGCCTTATTGATAGATAGAATCTCTAACACATGGTCCAGGTGGCTTCTAAAGCTGATTCTCTGCAGAAACTTCTATTTGTACATCTTAAACCATTTATTGGGTTGGAACAGGATTTTCTGACTAAGTGCGGTTACAGAGTTCAGTGCGGTGATTGTGCTGCAAATCCAGGTTTTACGTTTTATTCATAAACAGTTTTCATGCTGTTTTGTTTTCCTCTTGGTGCCAGCCCCCTAGAGTGGTCACAACTATCTACATTTTTATCTGGGATGCAATGCTAGAGCTTTAAATGAGTTGCAAAATGGTTTAAACATTTGATGTTTGATTTAGATACATTGTTCTCGCTCTCACTGAACAGAATTGAGATCTCAGCTGCCAAGTTACTGATGGATGTTTTATGTCTGGTTTCCTTAACCGTGAATTTGACCTTCAGTATTTACTTTGCTTGTTCAATGGAGCGAAAGAAGTTGTCTAATTTTTTTTCCTGCATACCCAGCATACCAACACAGATTCCAGCTATACTTCTCTATGTAATCTTTAAAAGCTTTCTTGCATTGCTAATTCACAGTGAAGTCAGACACAGTAGCTCAGTAAAAGTGGACAGAACTAAAGCAATGATTCACATTGTTTGTGTGTATGTTTTTTCCTATTCTTATTTACTGAGTTAATGTGAATAGATTACTCTAGCTTTACCCTGAAGTACTTGTATCCTTATTTTGCCAAGTTTTTTTTAAAATCTGTTTTTTTCTTCAAACTGAAGTTTAAGATCACCTTCCAGTTAAATAATTATGTGCTGTCTAAAAAGTGTCTGTGGTTCCTTGCAGAGTCCACATGCATTGTATAGACATTGCTTTCAATGTTTTATTCTCAGTCAACTGGGAGCTGTAAAATGTTGCCAGAAAGGGTTGATGTGGAGTGCTAAAGTGCAGTAAAGAACCTGTTAATAATGGGAGACATTGATATGTTTTCACTTAAAGAACTATAGTAAATGTAAATTTTTTACGCTACTATTGCAACCAACACACTTTGATTGAACAATAAGTTGGGAGAACCATTGGCCTATTTTCAGACTTTGCTGGCTTGGTATTTGCAATTTGCCATTTGAGAATCTCATACGAAATCTCACAATCCCATGTTCACTAGCGCAATTAATCCAATAAATTGATTTGAGTGTGTTACATATTTGCCACCAATGACAAATAAATTAAAAACAATTTTCTCCCTTTCCTGGCAGCAGTTGCACTGGTAACACAGAAGGGTCACACTCCCAACCAACGAGAAACATAGATCTAATAGAGTAGATGCACTAAATACAAGAAAGGTTCATGAAATGTGAAATGTGTGATGTCCATGAGAAAGGTATCTGAACTTGTTTAATTTTTTCCTACAGTTTGAGAGTGTTTTTTATTTCTGCCCCTCCAAGTGGGGCTAGTCCACTGATGATTCAGATGGGACCATCTGTGCAGTAATCATTCCAAGAATTCTCAAGCATTGTTAGCAATCCATAGCATCGCTATGAACATTCGCCAGTTTTGGAGGATATGATGATGCTAGAGGAGGAAGCACCTGCTGGCCACCTCCCTTCCGAATTTGAAGAAAATAGAGGCTGGGGAAACAGGACGAGGAAGAGTTGGCACACAACATCTCAGCTATTCAAGGATTCTGGCACATCAAATAGCACTATTCAGCAATGCATTGAAACAATAGTTAATTTTACACTTTAAAATGGTCAATGCACAAGAAACAATGCGAACAGGAATGCAAGTCACAAGGTTTAATCAACTTGCATGTTGTATTGGAATCTAGCTTGGCAGGATTTCAGGCTACTGTGTGGTGTAAGTGACAAAAGTGTGCCATTTCTGTTGACTATGCAGGTGTATTCATCTAACTTGCAATCTGCTCTCACTGTTGGTTTCATGGCCCAGCTTCCGAAATGCAATCTGCATCGAATCTTGATTTTGCTGACATAAGTGCTGGAATACATTCTGCTCTTCATTGTTGACTTGGCTGAGATGAGGGATGCCTTGCAAACTTCACAGCCTGAAGAATTAAGGTACATTCAGGATAATAGTGACGGAATGTATCAGCCAGGGACATGGCTATCTGGTTGTTCTGCAAAGTCCTATACAACTTGATTTGAACCCTTTACAAGAGCTCTGTGGTCAGTACTGAGCCTCTGGTGATCTCAGAGTGAAGCTTGCACATTTTTAAAAATAATAATAGATATTAGTGAGGTAACACATGGACTTGGTATTCCTGAGGCAGAGGTGACTATCAGAGCAGGCGCTATCCCATCTGTTATCTCTGGCGCATGTTTTCTCATTGTGGAGTTGGATATGTCTGCTCTCTTCCCTTGCAGGATTTTCACAGAAGGGTCACAAACCCAGCCAAGACAAAACATAGACCTCATAGGGTAGGTGCATTAAATACCACGAAGGTCCAAATCCCTGACTGTCCAGTGCCTTGGGACGTCCTCCTGACATGAAAGGCGCTATACAAATTTTTGTATTGTATTACACACTAACATTTATGCGAAATAAATACAATTGCTGTAAATATTATTGTTTCATTGAATGTATCTGGATCCACTTCTATCAAATGATCTTTTAAAAAATAACATGTATGCCACACAGTATCAGTAAATAGAGTGAAGAGCTTGCAAAGCCCTTTTGGTGCCAAGTCACCTTGGTTGCATCATACTGAATTTTGGAGCTGGTGAGATGTTATAAGTTATAAATTAATAAACGTTGTATTTGATATTAAGCCTTATCACATCAAAATACCTCAGAACTCTTCCCTGCATTTTCGGAAAGGAGAGTGAGAATATATTTGCAGGCAAATATGGCAGGCAGATTGCACGTGGAAGTGTCTCCAAAAGCCATGAGGTGATTGACCAAATTTATCTAGGGGGATTGTTGGCCAGGACAATAGGAAAAAGTTCCTTGTCTTTTCAAATTGTGCTGTGGGATCTTTAACATCCACCTGAACAGGTCTCCAGGACTTCAGTTTTAACATCTCAACCAAAGGACAGCACCTCTGACAATGCAGTGCTCCCCCAGCACTGCATTGGAGTATCAACCTAAACTGTGATTTCAGAGTCCCAACAAGGGATGTGAAACAACCTTCTAACATACAGGCAAGAGCGCTACTAACAGTCAGACTGTCACTTGTAAGGAATGTTCAGAATTCTGCATTGCTTGCATTTAACAACAATTTGCTTTTATGTAGCGCCCTTCACATGTGTAGCGTTTTGGAGTGATAGATAAATATCAGAGCCTAAACTCTAAACAATTGAGTTTTCACTTCAGTGAATATTGCCTCTGAAATACAAGTGTGATGAAGCATAATTGAACAGCATGAATTGCCAGTGTGTCGTAGCTTTTCCCTTCTGCTGTTGAAAGATGATACAAATTTGTTAGGAATGATGTCTTCAGAATGTAAACCTCATCCTGAAGGGGCTGAGTGGCAACTTGTGCCCCTGATGATTTGATGAAGTAGCTCTCAGTTTCAGAATAATCATTACATCTGGAATACAACCGGACAAGATGATTGTATTCCGGACAAAAAGATCACATAAAGCAAAATAAAATGATCTTGGTGAATCCATTTCACAGTAAATCCTGAGAGGCACCTTTTATGTTTAGATGAAGTTTCTGAGCTCTTCAAAGGATCAATTGCAAAGTGGAGTGACTGTTTATTTGTAGACGAATAGTTATGTCCATCAGATGAGCTAATACCATCATACACTTGATGGGTTGAATGGCCTTTCTGATTGATCCAACATAGCATTGTGGTTTCAGCCTACATTCATTAAATTGTGTCAAAGTTCAGGAAATCGCTTGTAAAGGCATTTTAATAACCAACGTCTAATTAGACATGTGTAGGAAGGTTTGTATTGCAATATTATTGGACTTCCATTTTTCCTGCTGACAAGTGACTTGTCAGCAACTGGTCCAAGTATGTAGTAATCCTGTTTAAGATTTCATTTTAAGACCTGTTATAAAACAGATGACAATTATTTTCCTTCAGCAGCCACACGTTCATAAAAGGGAAAAGAAACACCCAGTGTTACACTATTAGGCAACATTACACAAACTAAGCAATCAACATATCATGCTTGCAAACTTTAACAGTAATGTAGACATGCAGAAACAGGTGGATTGTGGGAAAATATGACAACAGATTAATCCTGTTTCTACACTTCTGAAACCTTAAAAGGTCCCAGGCCATCACCATATACAATTCCATATGCATATCCAGAGCTTCCACCACATTCCAGTCCTTCTATCAGATTCCAGATTTTACCAAGGTTACAGACCTTACACTAGGTCCCATAAGTTATACAAAGTCCTCCCAGTCACTAATGTAGCTTCCGTTCCCATCAAAAATATGCTTTGGTTACTTTTTTACAGTGCTTATAAAGACTTGCAAGGCTCCATCCATAAATATGCCCTTTTTGCTGCTGCTGTTGAGATATTGTCCTCAGGAATTCCACACTACACAGCTGGATTCTAAGACTTGTTTGAATTTTATTGGGGTCAAGTGACTCATTAGCTGCTTGAGAAGCAATGTGATACTCATTCTGCAGGTGTGTTGCCATTGACGCCTATTCTTTCGTTACCTCTAATAATTTTATTTCTCATCATTGACACCCAGGAATGCTGGATGTCCAAGTGCTGTCCTTCGAGCTCTCTTGTTGTCATTGAAAAATATGCTTCTCTCTTATTTTTAGCAAAAAGAGGAATGTTGGCCCCTATTTAACTTACTTGTACAGCTGCTTAGGACTTGTTCTGAGTTTCTTTTTTTCTCATAAATGGTTGCTTCACACATTCCTTAAAATGGTCCTAAAAGGAAAATTCTTCTGTTTACATTGTTGAGCCTGCTTCCCAATTATTTCTCTGTAAGTATGTTTTCATAGCTCCAAAGTAAGCCCTCCTAAAGTCTTCGACGCTGGTGCGCTTATTCTTTGCTTTTATTATGATATAACACCCAGCTTACAATTCTTACCAAGATCACAATCATTGCAGATTATTTATTTATAAATAATAAATGTAAAACTGATTTTTTTGAACCCTGCTTTGAAAGTTATGGAAGGGTCACTGACTATGGAATTGGTTGAACTTTTACCTATTGCTTTAATGCATCCTCAGTCCATCCACTTATATTGGAAACCTCTTAATATTATTTTAGATTATCTACAAAATATGACCAATTGACCATGACTCAAATTACTTCAGAGGTTTTACTGTAAGGTGTAGTGACTGTATTTTGGAGCAAACATAACAGACAATTTGTGCATGGCAATGTCCCCAAACAGCCATGAGATGAATGACTGACTTCATCTAATTGTTGGCCAGGACACTGGGAGAAACTCCCTTCTCTTTTCGAATAGTGCCATGGCATCTTTAACAATCACCGGAACAGGCAGACAGGGCTTCGGATTAACTTTTCATCTAAACGATGGCATCGCCAACAATGTGAAGCGAGAGTGCTACCAATTGAGTCAGGCTGACACCAATGATAATTTCCACTCAGGTTATTTCTTTTGCTCTCTCCCATTTTGTTCAATGTCTACTTTTTATATAGCTGTTCTTTCATTTCCTGATTTAAATGTAAGTGAAACATTTACAGTGCTATGGGATAAGAGCGGGGGAGTGGGACTAGTTGGACAGCTCTTTAAAAGAGCCGGCTCAGGCACAATGGGCCGAATGACCTCCTTCTGTGCTGTAAGATTCTATGATTGTTTTGGTAATCTTTCCCCTCTCCACCCTCTTTGGCTCCCAACCCCAGCTCAGTTGCCCAGCCAGTACTGTGAAGTGCTTTGAGATGTCCTCTGGACATGAAAGGAGCTACATAAATGTAAATTGTATCGTATACTGAGAGCACAGAACTAAGAGTGCAAGTTTACAATTAACAGACCTCAAAAGATATGAGAGGTGACTGCCCTCCCTCGAACAAAGTTATTGATACCTGAACAAAGTCCCCACTGAATACTATGCAGCTCAAATCCTTTTAAAAAGAAAGCTAAATAAACATTTGGTTGGGCATTGGATTGAAGGTTACAAGGGTAAGTCTGGACAGAAATGATTGAATACTCAGTGATCCCTGTGCTGCTGAGATCATGGCAATGCCATCTGTGGGAAGCAAACAGGCATGGTTGAATAATGCAGATTGTAAGGTTAGATTGATATTTTGCTGTTTTTGCTTGATAACGGTTGGGGAGTCAGGAAGACTTTTTGTACAAATTTCCCTCGTCAGATTAAAGGAAAAAATAACAGAATTACTTTATCTGCAATATCTTCTTTCTTGCACTACACTTTCTTGAATAAAAATTATATTTAACGATAAAAAAGAACTTGTTACTGTGTCGTGTCAAAATATTCAAAGTACTTCACAAGTTATATTGTCAAGTGTAGTGAGGGCCCATTTGCTTGTTTAGGTGGACATTGAAAATTCCTTGGCCACTATTTGAAAAAGAGAAAAAAGTTTTCTGCCTAATAAACCCCCAGATAAAATTGATAATTCACTTCACAGCTGTTTATGACAGTGCTATGATAAATTGACTGCCACATTCGAAAAATGCAGTCACTACAATTTTAGATGTCCTCCTGACATGAAAAGTGTTACATAAAATTCAAGTTTTATTGTATTATTATTACTACAGTATATGTAATCATTCAGTTTTAGATGCTGATTCTGCTGTTGTAGATTTCTAACATTCTTCTTTTGCTCCTTTTCTATATCTTCATTTCTACATCTAGAATATAATAGACTGTAAGATTACATTTGGCTTAACATTGCAGAAATCTTGGTTTTTTTTCTACTGTAGCCTTTACCTCTGTAGTTACAACAGTATATAATTAAAAAAATCTTTGTAATTATTTTTAACTTACTGCAGTACAAAGGGCATATTACTCCCAATCCGTGCACCCAAACACAGTATCATAGAAAGCATATTCTGTGAAGCGCTTTGAGACGTCTCGAAGATGTGAAGAGCGCTATATCAAATGCAAGGATTATAATTATTATTATAGTAAGATTTGATCAGGTTGAAGAAAGGAAGCAATTTATTGAAATTGAAATAAAATTTACATACTGGTATTTCAGATTCCGTCTATGAATTTGAAGTAATGTTAGTGAAATCTGGAGATCAATAGAAATCTTCTCTTTCTACATCTACACCAGTATTCTCTGAATATGGTAAATAGGATGTGGCTATGCTCAATGAATTTAAAATACATTATACAACGCCAGTCAAATACTATTGTAGTAAATTGTTGACCTGAGGAGTACTGTGGCATATTATTTAGTGTTTGTAGCAAAATGTAGAGAGCTGAATGTTTTTGTTCATTTTCTTCACCAGAGTGGTGATCAATTCAAGGCCCAAATTGCAACAAATGAAGATTTCAAATGAAAAAAATGCAGAGTATAAGCTTATTGAAGTTTGCTGTCCTTTCTCTCAGCCTGGCTTAGTTGATAGCACTCTCTGGGTCTGAAGGTTGTGGGTTTAAGCCCCACGTTAGGAGCTCAAACCTGGGCTGACATTCCAGTGTCAGGGCAAAACTCAGGGAGGGCTGTGTCATTGGAGATGCTATCTTTCAGATGAGATATTAAACTGAAGATCTGTCTGACCGTTCAGTGGACATTAAATATCATATGACACTATTCAAAAAGAGGAGGGAGTTTCACATTCTAATGTTGCAGCCAACAATCTGCCAGATTAATTGGTCATAGCCTCATGGCTGTTTGTAGGACATTTCTAGTCCAGATGCCTCCTATGTTTGTCTACAAGTACACTTGACAGTAATTATCTGTATAGAGCTTTCAGATGTTTTGACAGAGTGCACAATAACTACCTTGTGACTGTGTGTTTGTAGGCAGACATCATCAGATGGGTTAATTCCCACCATGTGATGTCATCGGACATAATTATCACATTGAATGTTGCATTTTTCAACCCATTGACATTTTGAGGTGAAATGCAGGGAATAATAATAATCCTTGCATTTGATGTAGCGCTTTTCGCGTCGGGAGGACGTCCCAAAGCGCTTCACAGAACACACTGTATAGTGAGTTGACTCTATATTTGTGGGCGAACACGGCAGCCAATTGCGTACAGCAATGTCCCACAAACAGTCGTAGATTGAAAATGACCAATTTATTATTGTTTTGGGTTTTGGAGGGATTATTATTAAGCGTCTGGAGTAAGGAAACTTGCCCAAGGTTTCGCCCTGCCTGGAATTGAACTCAGGTCTCTCACTTGCAAAGCGAGTGCTCTAACCATGGAGCTACAGGACTCTGAGTGAGTCAGCCAGCTCTATATAGACTGTGGTACAGTTGTCAAATGTGTGAGGGATTCTCTGAAGAGTACACAACTTCCCTCATTCGCATAAAGAATGGAGGTTGAGTTGGAGTGGTCCTCCGGGACTAAGGGGAAGATGTTGATGTATTTATTTTTCCACCTCTTCTCAATTGATGGCTGGAGAATATGTTAGCCCGTAGGCACGAGGAGGATTTCCAACTACATGTGGCAGTGAACTATTTTTGGAGTCTTGCCATCTGTGACCTAGGCACAGGTAAAGATTATACTGGAATGTTGTCCCTATTGTTGTCAATACTTTGCCAGTAGGAAGATCTGTCCTTGATGCAGAAAAGGGGCAGCTGAGAGGCTGTAGGCCTTTGGTGGATACTAATTGACTTCTCACATAATATAGAACATATAGTGATGCAGGACCAGAGGAAGGCATTTCAAGCTGTTGATCCTGCACCATCATTACATTTATGACAACACTTTTCAATTCAATTTCCTGCTTTTTGTTCATATTTCTTTCACTTCATTGCAGTTTTGTGAGCCATTGCACAAATTGGTTGCTGCATTTGCCTACAAATCCAGTCATTACATTTCACATCTGATGAAGTGCATTGAAATATCCTCTTAACGTGAAAGCTGCTATACTAAATGAAAGGATTATTATTATAATTAATTATATCGTTGTCCTGGAGGACAAGGTAAGATATGTGGCCCTGAGCTAGACTTGTGTACCTGATATATATTCAGGTCATCTGTCTGAAAGAATGAAGCTGATTGTTGGGCTCAGCTCGATGTCTGATATATGCAGAAACCCATCGCTGTGCTTAAGAGTAACCTAACCAGATTGACAGTTCCATATATGTGTTATACGTTCCACCTAATTTCCATTTGTCTGGAATGGAATGCTCACTCTCTTTCTGGAGAGTCACATCCGGCTTATCTAATTCCAGAGAGTATTATGTATTTGGCAAGAGCTAAGGCTTGGGGACTCCAGAGTGTGAGTTGGTGTACACCAGAGCTAAACCAGCTGACCTGCTGGAATTGCTATTAAAAGTACTCTGTTAAGATTCCTGATATTTGTTCAGCTGGGACCACCCTATCTGTTAACACTGTCTCTGCAGTGAAGATATGTGATCTAGCGGCGTAAGGCTGGGGTTATAGAACAAGAATGGGGAGGAGAAGAGTAGGCAGTTGTCTTGTTTCATCTGTTTAAATGGGTCCCTAAGTGGTATATACTTTCACTTAGGGGACCAATTGGATTACCTACTTTTTGCAAGCATGGAAATGTTATCTAAATTTTTCAGTCAACATAATTGGGATTTTGCCTTGTTGTCTTCTACCAGGTACAGGGGCATATTGCCCTCTTGTGCCTTAGTAGTTGTGCATTTTTAGAGTAAATGCTTCCTGATTTGAAATGGGTCATTTGGCTGCCTAACTCTGTTCCTGTTTCCTCGCTAGCCCTATATTCCCCATTAATTTATTTGTGCCTCCTCGTCCTCCTCGACCTCTCTGCTGCCTTTGATACCATGGACCATTCCATCCTCCTCCACCGCTACTCCTCTTACCTCAACCTTCAAGGTTCTGTCCTTGAATGGTTCAGGTCTTATCTCTCACAATGCCACCAATTTGTCTCTGCCAACGGTTTCTCTTCCAGCCCCTGCATAGTTTCATGTGGTGTTCCTCAGGGCTCTGTCCTCGGTTCCCTCCTTACGCGCAGATATCATCCAACTCTATCTCTCTGCCTCCACCCTCAATTCCAGAACAACTGACGTCCTGACAAACTGTCTGTCTGACATCAAGTCTTGGATGAGAGCCAATTTTCTACAGCTGAATGTCAGCAAGACCTCGGCCCTACTGATTGCCTCACGCCAGAGTCTTAACACCTCAGGCACTGGCAGTATCAGCATCCACAAATGCACACTCCACGTCACCAAGCCAGTTAGGAACCTTGGCATCTTGTTCGACACTCAACTGTCCTTTCTCCCCTATATCCATGCCATGACCCACTCTTCCATCCCCCACCTCCGCAACGTTGCCCAACTCCGCCACTGCCTCAACCCTCAGACCACCAAAATCCTCATACACGCATTCATCACCTCAAGACTCGCCCATGGAAACTCCTCCTTGATAGCCTCCCCATTTCTTCCCTCCACAAGCTGCAGATCATCCAGAACTCTGCAGCTCGTGTCCTCTTCCACTCCAGGCTCCGTGACCCCATCACTCCCACCCACGCCCGGCTCCACTGGCTCCCCATCCATCAGAGGAAAGAATTCAAAATCCTCGTCCTCACTTTCAAGCCATCCACGGCCTTGCCCCCTCCTACATCTCTGACCTGCTGACCCCCTATCAACCTGTCCGCTCCCTCGCTCAACAGGCTCTGGTCTGTTCCAGGTCTCCTGCCCGACCCACCTACCATCGGCGGCCAGGCTTTCAGCCTCTCTGCCCCCACGCGTTGGAACTCCATGCCATAATCCCTTCGCCTTGCTCCCTCTCTTGCCTCCTTCAAGGCACAACTCCTACTCCTTCTGCCCTCCCTCATCCCAACCCTGCCCTCCACACTTGGGTCCTGATCCCTGACTGTTCAGTGCCTTGAGACATCCTCCCGAAATGAAAGGTGCTTTACAAATGTAATTTTGTTGTTGTGACCTAACTCAATGTATATTTATGAGAATTCTTAAAAGAGGCTTATTTGTGAGAATCAGCCAAGATAATGCTGGACTTGAGGTACAGCTCTCACCATTGGGGGCAAGTGAAGCGGGGGACGTGAAGCAGGATCCACCCCACCATTTCTTTTTATGTATAAAAATGTGAAGCATTTTTATATATAATATGGCGTTTTAAACAACTGGTACATCATGCTTGATAAACTTTATTATTTTAAGAATCTTCTTTCCTTCTGTCTCTATGTGACTGTGTAAATTGTTCAATATGCTCTTCTGAATAGACGCCCAGTGAAGATGTCTGGTTTTAGCAATCAAACCAATCTAGCTCAGCAGGGTGCCACTGCTGTCTTCACTTTGGTGCTGACAACAGAACAGTAATTATTGGATACGAGACTGAGAGTGCAGCAAATGTTGTGCTAATTTATAGAATATGCTCCAATGGCTTGAAAGTGCACCATGTGAACTTCTGTTGGATGCAACAAAGTGGATATTTCCTTTTGAAGAAGTGGTTGATATTGTTATGGGATATGTTGAGCGGTTGTTGCCAAGGGGGAAGTTGAACAAGATCTAGGGGTGTTAGTTGACTCATCGCTCACCATGTCAAAACAGTGTGAAGCAGCAATAAATAAGGCAAGCAGGATGCTAAGCTGAATTGCCAAATCAGTTAAGTTCAGATCCCAGAAGTCATGCTCAATCTATATTATACAGTCCCGTTTATGTCGACGTCGCAGGAAATGAGCAGATATTGTCAACATAAGCGGGTTTTGACAAAAACAGATTAACATCGGAGCTCAAAGGGAAGAATTGAAATGTTCTTCCGGCATTGTAATTACACCTGCCTGGCAAGAGCAGCACATGCCACCTCATTCACTCGCTCGCTCGCTAACTCACTCACTCACTCACTCGCTAACTCACTCACTCAATCACTCAGTACCTTTAGCATATTTAAGTCCTTTATCATATCGCTTGTATTATTTCTTTGTAATCATTTGTTGTAAGCTCTCTGCGACGTCGTCCGGCGTGGAGGGCGCTATATAAATCCAAGTTGTTGTAGTTGTTGTTGACTTTCACTCAGTTTCTAACCTTCAATGATGTTATCATTAAGGCTTCAGTGTGGATGCTTGCAAAGTGTCAACAGAATTTTGGTAAAAAGCTCTCGAAAAGCACCTTAACTTTTTTGACCCAATTAACTTTGCCGTCCATCTGACAACTTCCAAAGTCTTTCACCAATTTAAGAAGGACTGACATTTGAGGGTTAGACAAAAATAACAAAATGTCAAAGGCTTGTAATGAAATCTTGTGGAACTAGGTACTGATGCTTATTTCCTCTTTTTTGTTGTAGCTTGAGTTGTAGCTGGTAGAAACACTATAGAGAGAAAAGAGAGAGAGAGAAAAAGCAAAGACAACAAAGGACAACCTCTGAGTGTCATCCCTTACCAGAAAAAAGGCTCAGAACCCAGTTTTCCACCATTATGGGAATTTGTTGTTGCTGTTGTTGTTATGGAGATAGTAGGGTCCTGTCCCAGTTTAATAATCGTTGCATTTGACATTATACCTATATCATCAAAACAAAATATAATGTCAATTCACTTTACATTATATTCTGTGAAGCGCTTTGAGACATCTTAATGACATGATAAGGCGCTATATCAAATGCAAGGATTATTATTATTAAAACACTTTTATGGATAATTACTGTCAAGCATTGGGACTGCTTTCTGTAGAAAAATGAAGCCAGCCTTGAAATGAAAAAAAATTAATCTGAAGGAACCCATAACCCTCTGACCCAAAGGCTATTCAATGAGCCAAACTGATATCTGTGCGCAATTGGTTGCTGCGTTTCACCCATAAAATATACAGTCAATTCACTTTACAGTATATTCTGTGAAGTGCTTTGAGACGTCAAGAAGATGTGATAAGGCGTTACAGCAAATGCAAGGATTATTATTATTATCAGATTAACAAATTGTCTGCAAATTCAGAGTTTCTTAGCTTTCAATAGAACAATAGCACTTTACATCACAGAAGAAGGTCTTTTGGCCCATTGTGTCTCTGCTGGTTCTTTAAAAGAGCAATCCATTCAGTCCCAATTTTCCTGCATTTTCTTGATACCCTTGCAAATTATTCCTTTTTAAATATCCATCTGGTTCCTTCTTAATATTGATCTTGCCTAAAATACCTGTGTTAAAAGTTGCTGTTGTTATTATTGACCCTCTGAAAGTCTCCATGGACGCTTATCTCAGTTCCCACTTCCAGCAAGTTGACCTCTGAATGCAGTTCCAGAGAGTTGGCCGGCTAGGGAATCAACAAGGATTTGCCATTTCCGATCATTAACACCTCTTTAACCCATCATCCTCTGTCCTCTACCCCATTTTTGCCTTTGTCTTCCTTGCAGTGCCTCCCCTCTCTCTGTTAGCCCTTAAAAGCCTCTCCCTCCCAGTTCTGACGAAGGGTTGTGGACCCGAAATGTTGACCTTTCTCCATAGATGCTGCCTGACCTGCTGAGTATTTCCAGTGACTTCTGTTTTTGTTTCAGATTTCCGGCATCTGCAGTACTTTGCATTTTGATATTTCCTAGGCCCTTTGTCAGTATTGTAGGATAGACCAAACTATAACCACTGGGTAAGTTTTTGTGGTTTCTGCTTCTATGAATAATAGTTTGGGTTTGGTGAGTGAGATGAATATAAGTGAGGTAGACTCAGTCTAGATAAAAACATGGCATCATAAGCTCTCAGCTTTTCAAAGAAATGACCAAAATTTGGACAGGGCCCATTTATATTCTTCTCGGACAAGAGACAGGACTAGGGGATTTACTAAACTGGAGAAACAGCATCATGGAGTGTAAGGGAAACAAAAATGGCCACGACAATAAGTACTTAGCCATCAGCTTTGACTTACAGAAGAATTTTTTTGTCAGTGATCGCATTAGTCAAATGGTCTTCACATCACGTTTTCTATGAAAAAAAATTTGTGTGAATTACATAAAGCAAGTTCAGCTGCTGCTCAGTGAAGTCATAGTAATCTAAGAGATATAATTACTTGTCACCACTGTTTTCAGCTGTTGTCGGTGCTCTCAGTTCAGCCTCTGCTGGTGCCATATAGTACGTTCAGTGTATGGGAGAAAATTGGTTCCGTGAGAATCGTTCAAGGTGAGTTATCTTGTGAAAAAGTTAAAAGCCACGGACAGAGTGGATAGGATCTCGCTGGCCCAAAAACAACTGCTTGCAGGAGTTTTGCAAATGTTGTTTCGCAAAACAATCCCTCCAGAAGACAAGGGGTTATCCCCCTGGACTGAAAAAAATAAAAGTTTAATTAAAGTTTAATTACTCAATTAAATTTTTACAGCCAAGTAAACAAGTGGGGAATGCAAATCTGTTCTCCGATGTATTATCTACAATGTACTATGTGTCCACGTGACCTGTGTGACCCCTCTGCCTCTGAAAATGGATTACATATCATGCCCCCCATGGGTAACCTCTTAAAATACATGGTTTGTCTCCAGCTGTACCCTTTGGCTATCTGCATCTGCTTTGTGCCTGTCGCTGATGCCCTCTGACAGGTCTATGACAATCCCAGAGGGCTTGCATATGTTGTGTGTGATGCAGCTAATTCCAAAAAAGCTGGAAAATTTTGTCAGAGTCAGAACTCTATTATGATTGCTCCCATGTCACGATGCCTCCTGAGTCTCATTTCAACTGTATGTTCAATAAACATTCAGTTTGGTCATGCGTTCTCGTTGAACCAATGATACTGGTGAGTGCTGGTCCTTGAATAAAATGGATATATTCATTGTAAAACATCTTCAACATGAGCATTCTCTTGTTTCCTCGCTGGGGATGTAAAATATTTGGACTTCCAATTTTCGATCATGGTGTTTTTTTGCTTTGTATCTTTTGTTGACCTTGGGATCCTTTGGTACTTGAAAGTCCTCAGCTTTTGCTTTTAATCTCAAAATTGTGAATCACGAACAGAAGTTGTATTCACCATGAATGTGTGTTACATTGTGGATTTTGCAGTTTAGACCCAGTATCTATCCCTTCCCCTGACCCCAGATGTTTGAATACCCAAGACATCTGGACAGGGGAGTCGGAGAGAATACTAAAACATGTAACACTTAAATGGTCTTTTTCTAATGAGACACTAGCTTTTAGGATCATCTTTTTTGCTCTTCACTGAACCTTTGCCAATGCTTCAATATCCTTTAAGGATAGAGTGTCCCAAACTGCACTCTGTGCTATAAATATTTACCAGGCTAAAATAATTTATTTTGTTTTGTAGTCAACTGTTCTCAAATGCCCTCAAAATGTAACCAAGTAGCTTTGTTTGCCAAAGTCCTGGAATGCATTATTTTAGGTCAACTTCGGTTACACCTCTCCCTCTACTCCCTCCTCGAACCCCTGTAGTCTGTTTTTCACACTGCCACAGCACAGAGACAGCTTGTCAAAGTCATAAATAATTTGCCCATAGCGTCCCACAAACATCCAGGAAGTGAAAGGCTAATTTTGTTTTGTCCTCATAAAGAAGTGCTTCATTATTAAGCTTGGGGTTTGGTGCCCATCAGTCTCAAATGGGAACAAAACCAGACTGTGAAAAAGTGGTGTGTTTAGTGAGTTGCCTTTAATACTGAAATAAATACATGTTTCAGTACAGTACTTGCAAAATTTTCTCCTCTGCGTATGTATATTCAACATGATTAACAAACTGTTGCTACTCTGCCTGGTCTCAGTGAACCTGTACCATGGGTTGAAGTAATTATTACGATTCCGATTTATTTCTTTTATGATGTATTGTTGCAATAATAATCCTGCTCCAGGAATGCAATAAAATTACTATTACAACATCACCAATAGGGTAAAACCTGGATTGTAATTAACAACTGGATCAGGTTGCCACAAAGAGTGGTTGACATCAGGGCATTTAAAAAAACAGCTTGTTACACAGGGTGGAAAGTAGAGTGGGTATTTTGGAACGATGAGATTGTGTCTGTCTCTCTGCCTGCCTGCCTGTTCATTCTCACTTTTAAATATCCTAATTGATTCTACCTATACTGTCTTCTGGGGGGTGCATTTCACTGTTTATTCTGAGGTTGCTGTGTTCTCCTAACAAAGAGATTAAGATGGTCTCCAGTGAGACGTGTCTTCCCGTACTGCTCTGAGCACTCCTGGGGAACTGGAATTCTAGAGTCGCAATGTTCAGGGTTCTGTGAATTCCTGCATATTTGAATTCCAATGGGAACTGTATAAAGTGGACCAGCTTTAAGATAGCTGGGCATTGTGCCTCCCCACCCCACCACCAAATTGTGGCATAACTTCTGTTTAATAGTTGAGGGCCGCATATTACCAAACCTTAATGATCACATTTGTCAAAAACGTAGTGTATGTTTGCTGCTCGATGCAGCATTGCACAAAACTGCTAAGAGGCTGCAAAATGTCACCAGTTGAAGAGAGGGTACAGCTCGAGATGCTGAAAGTGTGCTGCTGCCTGCTAATTGAAGATTTCACAATTTTAACACTGACAACAAGGCTATGTGGCTATGGTTGTGGTGAGATAACAGCACAAGAGCAGGGGGAAATTAGAGATAAGTTATCTGTGCATGTCTGATACAGAATAGCGCTTTCCCTCTGTGTGTGATTCGGATATTACACAGAAGATGGCCACGGTTGTAGTGTGACAAGGACCAGATTAATTTCTGTATCGCTTCTTACATGATATGAGGATGGCATTCTGTTTCCAGTGCTAGTAAAATGATTTTGATGAGTCAGATGGAAAATCCTGTGGGAGCAATAACTTGCTTAGACAGTTTGGCTGTACAAGCACATCTGTTGCTAGAATAAAAGGCTGGTTGTGGTGAAACAACTGAATCTGAGAGAACGTTTCTTTCATTGTTATGTTCAATGCTGCTATGGGGAAGTTTAGACCATTTTGTTTTTCAAATGGCAAATTTGATACCTTTGAGGAGTTTGTAAAATCAATAACAACAACAATTTGTTTTCATGTAGCACCCTTCACATAGAATAATGCCTCAGCATGCTTTACAAGGACAGGTCAGACACTGAGTAAGGGAGAGGGAGCGAAGTGGAGGGGGGAAAGGGGAGGTGATCATATACACATTTGAAGAGGTAGGTTTTTCAGCTAATCGCATACTCCGTATAATTACCGGTGTCTGTCCTTTGCTGACTCCATGCAATTATACGGAGTGCTCTCCTGTAGTTACATCAGTAAATATACAAAGAGAATAACAAACTTTGACTTTTATGAATTCATATGCGAAGGAGAAAGGAATAGAGGGGCTTGGAAGAGGGGTGGAGTCTCATGTGGAGTGTAAACATGACTCCACACCAAATATCACTCATTGGGCTGAAGGCCTGTTTTGTGCTGTAACGTTCTTTGTAATTCTAGGTAACAAAACAAGTAATATTAGCTAAAAAGATTCTATTAACTAAACAATAGGTATCAATAGGTAGTATTAATGAAAGAGAAACAACAGCTTGTGAATAATATACTACTAATGTTCCAGATGTGGATATTTGTGCACAACAGGAAGTTTCATGCTGAGCAAGAGTAGCACTTAGCAGGTGGCTTGATACTGCTATACTTCAATGTGTAATATGTGAGATGATTTTTAGAATAATTTAAATAGTTGAACTAGATCTTTACAGCAGTATTTAATTGCATATTTCATTTGCCATAGAATGCCATACTTTTAAAGAAACAATGTAAAACTCTCATTCTGCTTGTTTTATGTGTGATTATTGTAAGCATTACAATAACACAGAAGGCTCTCATCTACAACACTATACATCATTGCTGAATTCAAAAATGTTCCCAATTTTCTGTACATGAGGACAGTGAATTTTATTTTGAATGCTCTGTTCAGGCTGCTCCTGAGGAGTACAGTGTGCAGTTCTGATCCGTACAACACACATAGCTATCCAATATACAGAGGCACTGCAAAGGATATGAATGAGGTTGATGTTTACTCAATGTTTGAGTAATGAACTATAGTATTGGGAACAACTAGATAAGTTAACGATTTTAATACTTGGAAAAAAGTGTCTCACAAGCAAACTTATTGGAGTATCTGTATATAAAATACTTAATGGCTGAGCATAGGACAATATGATTAGATATGTCAAGGCAGTAAGACAAAAGTGTTATGAAGAGCAATTTTAAGATACCAAAAAATATTTATTTATTGAGACAGTAATTGACAGTTTGGAACAAGTTGCCAGGAAGAGTGGTTAAGACCAAAACACTGGACTCATTTAAGAAACAGCTTGTTGGAGTGATGAGAAGATGATATTGCCATTATTCTGGAAAAATAAAATTAACGTCTTCTTCATCCAAACCCCTGTATGTTCCTGTGAAATAAATAAACAATAATAATAAGCTTTGCATTTGATATAATGTCTTTCGCATCAAGAGGATGTCTCAAAATGCTTCACAGGATTCACTATAAAATGTAATACGGTGAATTTTGTAGTTGAATGTGGCTGTCAATTTGACCACAGCAATACCCCACAAACAGCCATGAAATGACTGACCAATTATACCTGTGGGATTGTTGGCCAGGACACCGGGAAAAAGTCTCTTCTCTTTTCAAATAGTTCCATGGGATCTTTAATGTCCACCTGAACAGGCAGGTGGGACTTTGGTTTAATGTCTCATCACAAGATTACAAGATTGGTTTGGATGTAGAAGGCCCTTCAGCACATCTGATCTTTTCCCTCCAGAATGCCCACCCAACATCCTCTCACCACAGCATCGAGCTGCTTTTTAAATGAATCCAGTGTATTAGCCTCAACTATCCTTCCTGGCAACCTGTTATAGTTGTTAATTACCCTCTGAGTAAAGAACAAAAAGGATGGCACCTCCAGGAATACAGCTCTCGCCCAGCTCGACATTACAGTGTCATCTTAGACTGTGCATTCATATGCAAAAACAATGCTGCCATGTGGGACAGTTTTCTGACCTGCAAGTGAGGAAACTGGCAAGCTGGCATGGTAGTGATTGCATCGCACCTGATTGTGCAGACTGCTGTTTTGATGAATGTTGCTGCGTGTCTTTGGGACTGAACGTTGATTGAAGAGTGAGCTGAAATGGAGTGCTTTAATCTGCTTGATGAATCTTCCTCTATCATATGACACATTGAAATATTCATACTTATCATCAGCGGAAGGATGTAATGCAGGAATTCTTCTTTTGAATATTTAAAATGTTTTCTTGGTGTGTGCTTCTGAGAAGTTAGATGATATGGGGTAGATTACTGCACACGTTATTCAATTATGAGATTTTACTCTGCACTGATGTGTATCCAACTAGAACAGCATAATTCAATAATCTATAAACTATTTCTGTTTAGTATTTGGCATGTAAAAATATTAGCTCAGTCCCACTATGGAACAGGGACTGGTGCCAGACCCATGTGCCGGAGACTCATCTATTATCAGTATGACAGGCCGACAGCATTCCCAACCAAGTGCTTCTAATTTCCATCCTATTTCTCCTTTTAAGAAGAAAATTAAGAGTTGCTGCTTTGGGATCTTGATAATTTTATTGCTTTTATTGAAAAACTGCCGAGGGGAAAGTAACATTCAGGACAGTAGAAGTTGTTTTTTTCTAAGGTAATGTGTCATGAAAATGATCAAATACTGTATTTTTCACAAAAAATATTTATGTATGATTAAATTAAACACGTATAAGTGTAACTTATCAGGATCAGCAGCAGAATCAGAGGATGTAGTGGTATATTCTTCCTCTCAGAAGATTAAATAGAAGTTTAGTTATCATTGTCTCTGGCTCTGACAGGATATTGGTTTGGTCCCATATCTCTTCTCACCACCTGCAGCATTTTTATAGCAGTTGTTGGTGAGTTTGTATCTTGCCAGATGTTTCACATTTATTCTCTTTCTGCAGTGCTTTAGTTTAATTCGCTTCTCTGAACCTTAAAAAGCATTTAATTGGTTTTGGTAATGATGGATCAAGCCTAGTGACAGCTCTCTTATAGTTGGTGAAGTTTTCAGCCATTCTGTCCTCATTCTCTGAAACCCCTTTCCAGAGAACCAAATTCTCTCCAACTGACCCCTTCCCTCACCACATTTAAAATGTGTCTTAAGACTTAGCTTTTGACCATGATCATCTACCTTCGTCTTCCTTCCCCCACTCCCTCAACACAAATAACTGTTCACTGTAACATGGTCACCATTTTCCACACTGCTATCAGTGCACTAGACATCTCTCATTTGTGGCAATTGTTTCATTTCCTCTTATTATTGGAGTTTAAATTTGATAATTTGAACTAATTTTGTTTGAGTATTATCTGGCATCAGAAAGTGAGACTTGATGGATCTAAACATGGCACATTTTGCTCATGGGAAACTCATGTGATTACCACTTACTAAGCTACATTTAAGAACATTTATGCCCAACAGTCTGAAGGCTGGATTGGTAGATATTGGTTAAAATTGCATTGAACTGATGCTGTGTAGAAATTATATCAAATGGATATTAATTCGATCAGACCAGACAAATTAAATATAGTGGATGTCTATCATGTGCTATGATTGGCAGTCCTTGTGCTAATTGAAAAAAGGAATGTTTTAAGGATCTTATAGAATTTTATTCTATTGTCTGTAAAGCTTGTTTTAGGAGATAGCTTCTATACTATGGTGAATCTGGAATCGTAAGCTAGACGTGGAAATGTAATGGAAAATATTATTATAAGTTAAATACATTTTTTCCGCAAGTGTACTACCAATTTGATTTCTGATGCACAGTCCCAGAATATAATGAAAATGCTTATTAATACATTCTGTAATTAAACATGTTCATCTTATGTAATTAAATGTGACTCAGTCTAGGAATCTTTAAAACATTTGAAACAAAACTGTCTCCTTTTATGTTAGGATTACATCTCAGAGTGCTATACAAGATTTACTGTAAAGTGAGGTTACTGTGCATTTTGTAAGCAAACACAGTAGTCAATTTGTGCACAACAATGTCTCATTGAAAAGAATGACCAATTTTTGACCATAAAACTGGGAGAAATTCCCTTCACTTTTTGAATAGTGCCATGGAATCTTAATGTCCACCTGAGCAGAAAGATGGGGCTTCGACTTCATGTTGCATCCAAAGGACGACATCTCCAACAATGCAGGGCTGCCCTAGCACTGAATTGGAGTGTCAGCCTGGTATGTGAGATGAGATGACATGAGATCAATCATCCTGAACTAGTAAGACACAGGTGTCAGCTGCTTGATGTAATTTTGTCATTTGTTTATGTTGAAATGTGAAATGATCAAATAAGGTATTCTTTAGGATTTGGACAAACACAAGGTGGGGGTGGGTGAGGGGAGTTCTACTTGCTGTCAGAGTTACAGGCATTCATGAGGTATTTTACAAGATGTGTATTGCTTGGTATTGGTGATGGCCTTAATTTAATGCATGATATTTAGCACTGTTATTTCAAACAGCTGTTACATCTAATGGTGAGGTGATGAAACAATTCACTTAAATGCAAAATTGCCTGAAAACTACACTAGTTGATTTTTCTGGTTAAAATAACATAGGTGATAAACTTAGTTACAGGTGTGCAAGAGAAAATTGCGAAGCAGAAATACAACGATCAGTGTTTTGTTGAAGAACCGAACTACTTGTAAATTTGAACAACTTTTGTTGTTATCCAACTTCATTCCAACGGGACTCTGAGTTCATCGTCCAGGCTGATGCTCCAGTGTATTACTAGTGGACGAGCTGCAATGGAGTAGGTGCCATTCTTCGGATGAGATGTTAAACAAGGTCTTTTTTCCAGTTTTGGTAAACCATTAACGATCCCATGGCACTATTTGAAAAGAGAAAGGAGCGCTTCTCGATGTTCTGGCCAACTTCCAATCTTCCAGATAAAATTGGTCCCTTGATTTCATGGCTGTTTGTAGGAAATTGCTATGTGCAAATTGACTGCCATATTCGCCTACAAATACACAGTCCCTGCACTTTACAGTATATACTGTGGAGCACTTTGAGATGTTAAATAGATGTTATAAGGCACCATATCAAATGCAAAGATTATTATCAGTAGTAGTTTTATCACCTTTGCTAATTAAGGACTTACCTGCAATCACCTCACTGCTCCCATCCTTTGTTAGCCCACAGATGCTTCTTCTCAGCTAGCTGCTTGTCGGTTACAAAAAAGCAGGAAACTCTGTTCCGACGTCTGTTTTCTGGTATAGATGTGATAAAGAGATTATGCATCCATATTTGGAGTTTAAACTCTAGATGAGTCAAAACTCCTTCTACAGATTTACAGCAACGTTCCAGTTTAATCTGCATTAACTTTCAATATTTTCCAGGAATCAGAGATGGAACCCACTGTCCCACCTAATCGTCCAAATAAGTAATTACATTGTTTCAAAAATAGGTCTGGTGCCAAAGATAAAACATTTATTCTGGGTGCGCCACTAATTAACCCTTAGACTAGTGGCAGGTCCAGAGAAATTGTTGTATTCCTGAGCTGAACATTTCTTGAAAATTAAACTAATGTTGCAGTAATGAAAGTGTTCAAACATCAGGAACAGTAGTATTATTTTAATAGTACCCATAAACTACACAAAGACACTAGAAGTATAATTTTATTTAAGAAGAAAAGAAGCATGTTGATTCTCTTCTGTTTGATGTCCCTTTCTTTTCTGTCTTTATATTTTTATCTTTTTTTTCAGGTTTCGCATAAAACCAGGGTTTTTTCTCCCTAAAAAAAATAAAATGCTACAGAATCAATTTAACCTAGTTTTAATTATGTTCTCTTCCAATTTCCGAAAAGTGTTTGATTCCTTTCCACCTCTTTTCTGTTCCTAATGAGGTACCATTCCTGCAGAGGCCAGGAGATAGCAATCAGAGAGTGATCACAAGCAGTAACGTAGGGGTACTAAGGATAAAAGTAACACCCTTGTGGCTGCCACAGCGGAGATCAGCTAACTCAGCACAGAAGACCAGGATTTGACTTTCTGGTCTAGATGGGGCTTATTAAGAGTTAATATGTGTCAGACTGTCTCAGTTGGTAGCATGTTCACCCTGAGTCAGAAAGTTGTGGGTTCAAGCCTTATATGGGGGATGTTTAAGATCCTATGGCACTATTTGAAAAGAGAAGAGAGTTTATCCTTGAGTCCTGGCCAACAATCTCCTGAATAAAACTGGTCATTCATGGCTGCTTGTGGGACATTGTTGTGCACAAATTGACTGTCTTGTTCACCCACAATATACACAGTCACACAACTTTACAACTGCTTGCATTTATATAGCGCCCTTCACACAAAGTTATATTGTAACTTTACAATATATTCTGTGAAGCGCTTTGAGACTTCTCAATGATGTATTAAGGTGGCATATGAAGTACAAGGATTATTATATTAATATAATAACTAAGTGCTCATATAATATACAGTCAATTCACTTTACAGTGTGTTCTGTGAAGCGCTTTGGGACGTCCTCCCGACGTGAAAAGCGCTATATCAAATGCAAGGATTATTATAATAACTTACTGCAGTAACTTCAGAAAAGACTAATGAAAACATTGCAAGCCTTTTCAAGCTAATGGTTTGTTCTTCTCATTTGCGTTGTTAATAGGGTTTTAGTCATCATTTGTAGAGAAAAAGGTTCCAAAGATTAACGGCCATTTATTGATTCACACTTTATTAAAAGCATCAAATTACCGTGTTGTTTTCTTCTCCTGAAGTGAGTGACTCATGGTGGGGTAGGGCTCCACAGGCTTCGAAAGCTTAATTTAAGAGCTCATTCTTCATGTATCAGCCTTGATGGTAAGTACCTGAAGGCTGTTTAACCACTACAGCTACATTGGTTTTTTATTGCCTTGGACACCTCCAAAACCTTTCAAAGGATCGTCACTGTCCAATTCCAAAAAAGTTACCATCTCTGAGAAAGTAAACTCAGAACAATACCTTTGGATGCACTGAGACAGCAGAACGATAGGAAACAGGTTAAAGTTACAAAAGCAATTTCAGAGCAGATAACAGAGGGTAATGGCTGGATAGGTTGCCAGGAAAGGCGGTTGAGGCCAGGCTGCTGGACTCACTTTAAAAAAAAGCTTGATGCTGCAATGCTAGGATGCTGATACGATGGGTATTCGAAAAGAATGAGATCATTTGGGCCTTTGTCATCTAACCTCTCTTAGAGTCCCAGAATCCTAGAAATTTACACCATAGAAGGAGTCCATTTGGCTCATTCAGTCTGCACAGATTCTCAGAGTAAGTTGTACTTTCAATTCTACTTTCCTCGCCCTATATCCATTCTCCTTCATGCCTTGAATTTTCAAATACCCATCTCCTTCCCCTCTGCTCCTTTGGACGAAACTTTAAACTGAGGTTTTGTCTGCCCGTTCAGGTGGATATTAAAGATCCCATGACACTATTCAAAAAGAAAACAGAGTTTCTCCTGGTGCCCTGGCCAACTATACCCCAGATAAAATTTGTCCTTCAATTTTCTTTCTGGGTCACTGTTCTGCACAGATTGATTGTCATATTCACCCACAAAACACAGCCACTGCACTTTACGGTATATTTTGTAAACGTCTTCTCAATGTGAAAAGCACAATACCAAATGTAAGGATTATTATTATTTGAAACCCACAAGGATTTGTGATCTTCTTATCGCCTATCAAAGAAGACTTGGCTATCTAATTCCTCTCAAATCGCTCTATCACCCACAAAATATACAGTCATTCCACTTTTCAGTATAAGGTGCTTGAGATGTTTCGAGAATGTGATAAAGTGATATATCAAATGCAGCAACAACAACACAACAAAATTACATTTGTTTAGTGCATTTCACCAGGCAGGGGATGTGGAGCAGGCTGGAGCCGGCTGAGCAGAGTGAGTGGGTAGGTTGATAGGGTTTTGGAGGTTGCAGAGGTAATGGGGAGCAAGGCCATGAAAGGCTTTGAAGGTGAGGACCAGGATCTTGAACTGTATCCTCTGTGTGATGGGAAGCCAATGGAATCGGGCGAGAATGGGAGTGATAGGGTCGTGGAGCCTGGTGCGGGAGAGGATATGGGCTGCAGAGTTCTAGATGATCTGCAGCCTATGGAGGGAAGAGTTGGGAAGGCCAACAAGCAGGGAGGTTGCGTAGTTGAGTCTGGATATTATGAAAGCGTGTACGAGGGTCTCGGCAGCCTGCGGTGTGAGACAGTGGCAATATTGCGGTGGTGGTGGAAGGCAGAGGGGCTCATGGCACGGATGTGAGGTAGAAAGGATAGTTGAGGGTCAAACAAGACACCAAGGTACTGGACTGGCTTAGTAAAGTGATGTGTGCATCCTTGGATGGTGATGCTGTCAGTGCCCGAGGTGTGGAGGTGCTGACGGGAGCCAATCAGGAAAGCCTCGGTCTTGTTGATGTTCAACTGTAGAAAGTTAGCTTTCATCCAGGGCTTGATGTCTGACAGACATTCTATCAGGACAGCAGTGATCCTGGAGTCAAGGGTGGAGGCAAAGAGATTGGTGTCATCTGCATACATGTGGAAATGCAAGAATTATTATATTACTATTACCTGTGCCTCTGTCGATTTTTCCATCAATTCCTGATCTCCTTAAAGATCTGTTCACCTTGTTCACTCAACTTGACGCACTCTTTTGCTGAGATTCCATTTTACAGTCATCGATCTCTTTCAGCTGCATACCCTCAGTGTACACAAACTTCACTCTGTCTAATGCAATGGCTGAGTTATTAATCCTGAATCTCCTTTATCCTCTTTGATGGGACGTTGATCATTTCATTCTCTTCCTGAAATACAGTCTCTCTGTGTTCGTTTCTAGTTTATCAAGTAATCGCCCCATGCTGTTGATGGCTGCACATGTGATTCTTCTTTATGTATTGACATTCTATCTCTGATCAGAAATAGAATTCTCATATTTCTTCCATTGCTTCACAGTGATCTACAAGAAGTAGATTGTTCTCTATTATCAGGACATAAAGACTAAGATGACACTCCAATGCAGTCCTGGAGGATTGCAATGGTGTCACAGAAACTGCCAGAAAAATTGTTGGAGATTTTTTTTCTGGATCAAGTGATCCCTTTAATAATAATCCTTGCATTTGCTATAGCATCTTACCAAATCCTCAAGACACCTCAAAAATCTCTTCACGGAATATTCTATGAAGTGAATTGACTGTATATTTTGTGGGCGAAACGCGGCAGCTAATTAATTGCGCGCAAATAGTCGTGGATTGAATGACCAACATTTTTTTTTAGAATCTTTGGGATTTGATAACCTTAATACTGCATGTATGGATTGCTAAAGTCCTTAAAGATACCTTTTGGAGATATGGTCCCCAATCGTTTCGTGAATAACATCTGGATTGTTTCAATTCTGGTGACAAAAGATTGCATTGGCCAGCTGTTTGCCAACATAAAGTACCAAGCTATTCGTTCTGAACCAATACCAGTGTAAGTGAGAGCAAGATGTTGTTCCAATGCTGATTGAGACCCACATGGAGACCTGCCAATAATAACTGGCATCAGAGCAACATGCAAATCCCAGATGCATTCCTTCTGTTCACTCACTCCCTTACCATTACTCCCTCTCCCATACCAATAGCTGATATTAAAAATATCTCTGCATGTTCACAGACATATTGGTTACATGTACAACGTCTGTTTTATGCATTTATAAATTGTGCGTCCATAGACGAAATAAATAATAGCGGCAGATTTTAAGATGCTCATCATCGTAAACTGCTTGGATTAATAGCTCTGGATTGCTGCATAAATTAGACATTATATTAAAATAGTGTCTTAAACATTAGCCGTGAGGCAACACCAGCAGAACGAAAACTTATATTTTTTTCTGGAATAGGCAAATAAATCCACTGGATACCTTCAGCCTTTAATGTTTTCTTCCAGATTTGAGACATTGACTGATGGCGGATCTTTTTACGTTAAGTAGTTACAGAACTGATTATAGTGCAAACAGCAGAATAATATGCAAACTGTTGGTGCCAACATGGGTATGAATTAGTTGGCAGCTGGCAACGAAAATAAGGCTACAGGCTTCGGATATTTAATATCACTTTGGCCCTGGGCTCCCAGAGATTTTTTTAAAGCAATTTTCTTTCATTTGCCTATCTTGAGTGAAAAAAAATCTGATTTATTCAATAATCAAATTACTTGAAACTTTTTTTGATGTTTTGCTTACATTTTGTGAACACATTTCTGAAGGTGCCAACTCATCTCTTCGGACTTCAAAATATATTCAGAACAGAAGTATTAAAGCTTAGTTTAAAATGTTGACATAGTTTGGGAACTTTTGCTTGTGATGGCTTTTAAGTGCTATGGCTTGGCACTGTGATGTGGAAAAATAATCATCTGTATTTTAAACTGTTTGATATTTAAGACGTTTTTGGGAGGGGGCGTTCAGCTGGGTAGGAGTCATGTAGCAGACTGGTTAGAGCTCTCACCTCCAAGCAAGAGGACCAGGTTCAATTTCCAGGCAGGGCGAAACCTTAGGCAAGTTTCCTTACTCCACATGTCTCTGTTTTCCTAGTAGTATGTAGGAACCCAGTTGTTAGTCGATTGGCGGATCCCTTTCGGGGGTAATATCCTTCCAAATTCAATCCAAGTCTGTTTGTGGGACACTGCTGTGCACAATTGGCTGCCACGTTTCACCCACAAAATATACAGTCAATTCAATTTGCAGTATATTCTGTGAAGAGCTTTAAGACGTCTCAACCATGTGAAGATGCACTATATAAAATGCAAGAATTATTATTATTATCTGACACAGAATATGTACTCTCTCTCCAGAAGAATATGTACTCTCTCCAGTTACAGAAAGTGCTTATGGCAGAAACTTCCTTTTCCTCAGTGACATCATCACAAAGTATATACTTTTGCCCACAAAATATACAGTCAATTCGCTTTGTAGTATATTCTGTGAAACACTTTGAGACGTCTCAAAGACCTGAAAAGGTGCTCTATCAAATGCAAGGATTATTATTATTATCACTGCCACCAAAGATATGAAAAAGTGACTGTCTAATTTAAAGGTCAAAGCAGTAATATTGAGGGTGAGGTTCTCCTTTAAGTCTTGTATGCAGATATTTCAGGAATTCATAGCTGTATTTTGTCAGACTGCTCAAAGTTTCTGACTCGGAATTTTTACTGCCCTGTTGCATGTGTGGGCTGATGATTTTCCCCTGGGGCTCCACTCTCTGTGCAGTTGTGTGCAGTGGGCTTGAGTGACAAGAAGCTATGGAGCCAGCCACTGGGACACGAACACAGATCATGGAATGAGATTGGGAAGCACTCTGTAGATTCCCACTACCCCTCCAAATCGCATGTGAGTGTGTGGGGGGGTGGATGTTGAAGAGCGGTTGGTACACCCCTCTCTGGGAACCATAGGGCCAGTTTTCTGCTTGCCAGTAAATTGCCTGTCAGTTTCTAATGGGCCTATAATAGGAAAATGGCTCCTCTCAATTAAAATGATTGGAAATAAGATGTCTACTCTACCATTAGACTGCTGCAGATTAATTTCCCCACTGGCAGGATTCAAATATGTGCAAGTAACTCAGCACTGCGCAATTTGGTTTAGATTTCATATTTAGCAGTAATAATATTAAATGTTTGAATATTCCTAATAATGTGCATTTTCTTCATTTGCAAATAGACATCTTTTCAGAGATATTTTTCAGATCCAAATCACCTTCTTTTGTTTAGAAATTGATGTTAATAAAAAATTCTGTACGACGGGAAACAAATTGATCACCGCATGAATTGCTGCACATGCTAAGAAGTTATTTCCTAAAAAAAAGCACCTAAACGTATTAACTGCAGAGAAGATGATCTCCTTCTTGTATTTGATTGTTGTTGTCAGATTGCAGAAATCATTTCTTCATGCAGGGCACTGCATTGTCGAAATGTGTTCACCCAAAAAACCTATGTTTACTCTACTGTATATCCTGTGAAGTGCTTTGAAATGTCCTCCCGATGTGAAAGGCGCGATATCAAATAGAAAGATTCTTCTTATTATAAAATGTTTTGAGTTTGGTGACTCATAGTAACCCCCAATTTGGCCACGAGGAGCACACTTTAATATGGTGGCTCAACAATTGACAACGTTCTTTACAACTGGATGAGCATGTCTAGTAAAGTAACCTTAGAATGTGTGTGGCACTATAAAATGTTGTCTTTCAGGGTAGATTAGGGAAGATAATTATATGATACATGTGTCTGCTGAATTACATTGTTTGAATTCCCAACGGTTACCCCTGATTCTCTTAAAGGGGCACTGTCTGTTAAAAAGCATTTGGCAAACCTGTTTCTGTTTTGTGAGCCCTCTGCGGTGTGAATCATTTGATGTCACAACATCATCTCGGCAGAGATGATCCACATCTGTTCCAGCTGTTCTCTCTCCCCAACAACAGAGACAGTGCCTCTTGAGCTGCCAGACAATGTAACTCTTCCAACTACTTTGTAAGGCGTCAAGAGTCTTAAACAAGTTTTTGATTTGTGACAAACTTGTAAAAACAGAACAGAATAGAACTGTGAGGAAGTGCTTCAGGGGATTGGGCAAAAATGTAGCATTTCATTCCGTATGGATGATTTAAAACTTTCCCAGATATGGAAATGAAAATGTTGTGATCACAACACCTCCCGAATCATCATTGCCTGTGCTTTTCTGTGAGTTCCCAAGAAAACTTTAAATCCTAAATTTTGAAATGTATTTTGAAGTGGTATTTTTGTGTGTGTCTTGAGTTTTTGTGCCCATCAAAGGGAGGAACTTTAGGACTGGAAAATGGAATTTCCTATGTCAGACATCCAGTGTCAGCATTGAACATTCCCAGGATATAGCGCAGTTGAATGTATACACGAGAAAGAAGATAATAGAATGATATGGGAGAGGGGATTAGGAATTTTGGAGACTCGTGGAGTTTAAACACCAGCAAGAACTAGTTGGGCTGTTTCTGTGCTGTAGCGTTTATGAACTTCAAAAGGTGGTGGGTTGAAGACCCACACCGGGATTTGGAATCACACAGTCTAAACTGACACTCCAATGCATTGCTGGGATTATGTTGTATTGTCGGAGGTGCTGTACTTTGGATGAGGCGTTAAACCGAGGTTCCATTTGCCTGTTCAGGTGGACATTCAAGATAATAATAATAATAATAATAATCCTTGCATTTGATATAGCGCTTTTCATGTCTTCAAGACGTCTCAAAGCGCTTCACAGAATATATAATGTAAAGTGAATTAACTGTATATTTATAGGCGAAATGCGACAGCCAATTGTGTACAGCAGTGTCCCATAAACAGTCAGGGATTGAAGTGACTAATTTATTATTATTTTTTTCTTGAGGAATTATTATCAGGCATGTGGAGTAAAGAAACTTGCCCAAGGTTTCACCCTGCTGAGAATTGACCCCAGGTCTCTCGCTAGCGAGGCGAGTGTTCTAACCACTGTGCTATAGGACTCCTAAGATCCCATGGCACTATTTGAAAAGAGAAGGGAGTTTCTTCTGGTGTCCTGGCCAGCCAATCCCCCAAATAAATCTGGTCACTCCCTCCATGGCTGTTTGTGGGACATTGCTGTGCGCAAACTGGTTGCTGTGTTTGGCCTACAAAAGTCAATCCACTTTATAGTATATCCTGTGAAGAATTTGAGACCTCTCAATGACATGATAAGGTGCTATGTCAAATGTTAGAATTAATATATAATTATTATTGTAAATGTATATTAAGATTCTTTTTACTCTGCAACTAATTCTGAAGAGCACCAGCATGACATTACATTCCAACCAGCCATTCGGTGGCCAAACCACTCGCATGTAAGATGCAACCCTTAAAGCCAACACATTTTAATCCAATCAGTGAGGGCTACATTCAAACTCAGGTACCAGATGTAAAAAGGCAAGGAAACAACCCAGCCTTCCAACATTACTATACATTATGCACCATGTGTAAACCATGTGTAAATGCATGTGTTCAGTGAGAATTACAGATACTTGTTTAATTCATGTTTACACATGGTGAATAATAGACCTCAATTTGTCATATATTACAATAATTTGATATAATGCTTTGTCATGTCATTGAAACTTCTCAAAGTGCCTCAGAGGTAATTGCTATAGTGAGTTGTGGCTGTGTATTTGTAGCTAAACTCCTTGGCCAACTTGAGCACAACAAAGTCCAACAACAAACAGCAAATGACACATTATGTGTGGGGAATTGCTGGCCAGGGCACTGGGAGAAACTCCGTTGGGGTCTGTGAGAAGCAGGGCTCAATGCTTTACAAAAAAAATCACTGCTCAACATGTGAATTCTAAATCATATTGTCCTTTCAGTGTTTTAATTCTCCGAAACATTTTTAAAAGTTTAAACTGTTTTCAAAGGTCGTGAGGAGTGTCAAGAGGCAGAGCTAATTGTTCAGTGGTTTAATGTGGTTGTTTTGCTATTAAATAAGAGGCAGTCCTCCATGGCACTGCATTGTGATTGGCCAGAGGTAGGCATGATTTATAATCTACCCTTAACGCAGAACCGATGAAGCGATTCCCGTCGTAAATCTTACTTGTGTTTTAAGGGGTTAAATCCATGTCTGATTAACAGTGCCTGGCCCCCAATGCTGGTTTACATTTACTATATTGCTCTGGAGAGTGTGATGTGTTCTTTTTTGACATTCCTGTAGCGAGACTGCATGTATGTTATGACCTGATTTGATTTACTGTTAGAAATGAAAGTGCTATAATTTGTGTAAGACATTTGTTGTGAATGCCAAAAAAATACTTTGTGGCTTCGTTGGTATCCATCTGGTTTTATTTTTATTGTGTTCGAGTCGCATGAAATGTTGCTCGGCTGTCTTCATTTTTATTAGTCAGCATTGATTTATGACTTTCAAAGTAAAAATAATTGGTCTGCATATGACTTACTTTACAGCTCTAGTACACAGGAATGTGAGTGGCTGGAAAATGAGTTTAAACAGCAGGAATGTATTACATACTATGTGAAAAAGAGCAGTCCTCTATTTTTGCTTCATTGTGTATTTTTTTAACAGGCGCCTATTTGATCGTTTGTGATATGGCAGATCTGTGTTGCCAAGTACTATGTATTCCATGCTAGGCTGGTCATGTAATGTCTAAAGTAAGCACAGATCTTTGCTCTAATTTCTCTAATATAAAGGGACTTCAGACTAAAAGGTTCTTAAATGCAATGTTTATGCTTTGTTTTTTAAAAAAGGGAAGTTTATTGATGACATTTGAAACAGTGTAGGTCTTATGTATTGATGGGATGGGTAGCAAAGGAAGCTTGTTGATTGCCCTGTGTTGTATCCATTGACAGTACTTATCACTCCCAGTCTGAGTAGATTGTGACAACCTTAACTCCAGAAGATTTCCTGCTTTGTACGTCCACTTATCCACATAAATCTCTTGAAATGTAGCTAAGGAGCTGTATTGTGCTGTAATTTATGTTCCTGGGACTAGCTCTGGACAGTGTGGGTGACTTTCATCACTCAGCTTTGGCCTGGATCTGGACTTTCATCTCCCAAGGCAAAAAGGTGATGAAAGAAGTCAGCATTGTGTCTGGCAGGGTTTAATTCCCTACCTATTTCCAAATGCCATATCTGCGCTTACAATACCCAGTTTATTCCTAGCTCTGCAAAATGTTAGTCAGGATTTCCACACTCTGGGGCACCTCTCTCAATGAATTTGATTCAAAGACTGGATTTCGTTTTTTTATTTCAGCGATAAAACTGAAGGACACTTCGGCTACTTGGACACTTTGGTAAGTTGTGGTGTTAGATAGCTGGCAGGTCTTTTTCTTAATGGCAGCTATTGCTGCCCTTGTATTGGAAGTACCTCAGTTTGCAGCTGAATAAAAACACTACTCAGGCCTGTTTTATGTGCCCCATTGGTGGGTGAGCTTTTAGTCACTTTGCCCCGCTCTCTGGAACTGTCTCCCTAAAACCCCCACTTTGCACCCTCCCTCTCTGCTCTTATTTGTGCTCTTTGACTGTTCCATCAGCCAGCTCCAGCTTATCCTGCCATTTCCCACCCTGCTCCATCTCTGTAAAGTTCCGTGGATTTTAAGTCACAAAAATAAAGGGAAACAATATTTAATAAAAATGCAAACGATGACTCTATTAAAAAGCAACATGTAGGTTAATGCATCGAAAACTGGATTTTCAGAAGCCAAACTCATAAATCATGTGACATTTTAATGTGATAAGTACAATATCAAATTTGAATATAAGTTTAAAATTCTCTATTTAAGCTCCTCTGACGGCCTCATGGGTAGCACCGAGCCATACAGGCTGGTTCGTTGGGACATCCTCCTGACGTGAAAGGCGCTACACAAATATAATCTTGTTGTTGTTGGTTCAGAACAAAGCTGGTTTGAATTCTGGTCTGCACTGAGTTAGTTGAGTTCTTCACTCAGAACGACTGGAACAGGATGTCAGGAAAGGTGGTCGGGGCCACTGGACACTGGACTCATTTAAAAAGCAGCTTGATACTGTGATGGGAGGAGGATAGGGTGTGTGTTCTGGAAGGATGAGATCGGATGGGCTGAAGAGCCTTCTTTATCCAAATCAATCTTGTAATCTTGTGAACAGCTTGCTCTGCCTCATTATTTAGATTCACACATAAAGATTGTCCACTTGAGCAAAGGGTGGAATACCACTTTGCGCTGATGGGAATGTGCCCACAGTAAAGAGAAAGCATCTTCAGAAGAGAACTCCTTATTTTATTCTACTTCAAAACCAGACCTATTTGTAGCATACTTTTAATGTGGTTTTGAATATCCGGATCCTTTTATTTCATGGAAGAATTCAATATCTGCTTAAGAAAAGGATTTGAAGTTGTACCAATAATTATAGACAGATGATCAAATACTTAATCAACCATTATGGTGCCAATGCTGCACATTAAATGTTAATATGGTAAGCCTAGGTACCAGTGGGTAACTGGTGTGGATATATTTGTGGAGAGGGGGAACAGGGAGATGTCTAGAAGAAGATTCCCACAGAAGATTAAATAAGTGAGATAGGACCATTAACATTGTGCTATTGACGAAAACAGTAACATTGGTGTTAGCTCACTGATGGAAAAAAAGTGCCCGCCAAGGTAACCTGTTTCCATCAAGGAATCTCCAGTTTATCATGTGGAATTGCGACATTTCCGAGAATCGACCCGGAACCAACCAGTTAACTTTAGGAGATGCGCATCATCAGCATTCCAGCTGCTATCCTTCCACGGAAAGATCCTACATGCTATCTAGAAGAAATAGAGTTGAGAGGTTGAATGTCCTTCTATGGTGCACCCTTCTCTATCTTTATACTTTGACAACTAGTCAAATATGAAGATGTTTCTCGGACATGTACCGTGCTCAATGTAACAGGCGACAAAATCACATTATCTGTAGCAAGGCATGGAAAACTGCTATTAATACATCAAGAATTTAATGATAATAATAATCCTTGCATTTGATATAGCGCCTTATCATGCCTTCGAGATGTCTCAGAGTGCTTCACAGAATGTTCTGTAAAGTGAATTGACTGTATATTTTGTGGGCAAAATATTCAGAGTTGGAAATTGACACTGAAGAAAGGCTTTTGAATGTGGACTATGATGTGACAGGGAATGGTAACTCTATGGAATTTGAAAAGAGGCTTTAATATCTACGAGTACACCCCATAATTTGAAAATTGATGCACCACAAGCTCGTTTTTGCAGTCAGAAATGTTCGGAGGAAAATGCACAAAAGCAGCATTTTCTTATTGTACTGTATGATGGACTGCTTCAAGTTTCTAGAGAAAAAAACATGTGCACATATTGTTCAGGTTCCATGTTTCTAATGATATTTGGTCCACAGCACAAAATGTAGCTGGAGTGGAGCCTAAATTTCCCTATCACAGATGTTTGAACAGAAGGTTTTTCATGCCATTCCACAATGCAGTGCCATACGGGACTCAGTGTGACCATCACAATAACCAATAACTAATACAAGCAGTCTGAGGATCACTGTGTCAAATCTTTCTTCCGTGTTTGCAAGGTTTGAATCCTGTGGATTGAGACACACCTCAATGAAAAGATATTGTCACTGACTGATATTATTTATGGATTATTGCAGCATAATGAAGAAATACCAGATGAGCACTGAAGTGTGGAAAATAAAAGGCATTCACTTGAGGATCTGAATGGCATATGATGTGTTACGCAGAAATCTCAAAATTATGGTTATGTGTAAGTGAAGTGTTTGTAAGGGTTACTTACATTCACGAGGAATACTGTGGTAATATGTCTGAAGAATTACAGGTGCTTGTTGATGCTGAGGTGCTATCTTGTAAGGAATTTTATTTTCAGAGTTATTTTGCTCCATTCGCTAACTGTGGTGAAACCTTCAACACTATATCCCATTATAAGTGAAGAGCAAAGGATTGGCTTCATGAAGTGAACAAATCATATTTTCTTAACTAACTAATCATAAACCTTGTATTCGATATAATCCATCTCCCTAATTATGGACTTTAAAGATCCGATGACACAATTCGAAAAGAGAAGTGAGTTTCTCCTGGTGTCCTGGCCATCAATCCCCAGATACATTTGGTTTGTTTGTGGGCCATTGCTGTGGGCAATTGGCTTCTACACTTACCTACAAAATACACAGTCACTACAGTTTACAGTTAATCCTTCCAATGTGACATCCTCCCAATGAGAAAGGTCAAATGCAATAATAATTATTATTATTATGTTTCAAAACATGTTAGGTGAACACAAAAGTTAGTTTTCACTCAGCAATGTTCCACAAGAGCCACGAAGTTTCTCAGGTCACTGGGAGAAACTCCCTTCTCATTTTTAATAATGCTGTGGGATCTTTAACATCTATCTGAACAAGCGGATTCTGGTTTAGATTCTTATCCAAACGATGGCACCTCCAATAATGCAGCACTCCATGAACAGTAGTAGCACAGTAGAATAGTAGTATCAAAGACCAGAAAATCTTTTCGTTTGGGTAGAAGAGGCACATTTTGCCCAGTGAAGAGGATCTATGGGATTAGTTTCTGTGTCATATTAGAGAGAATTTGCAATATAATTCAGTTTACAATATAATAATTGTAGTGAGTTTGGTCCAGCTGCTGTTTGAAAATGTAACAGAGTATGGATTCCGACTTAAGTTTAATTAACAGTTATTGTAAAAGTAAAAAGCACGGGAGAGAAAGACTGAAGGTTCACAATATTTTGAGGAAGGTTAGTTACTTGTCAAGGTGAGAAAGATTGCCTTCTGGGGAATGGACAGCTTTACACCTTTGCACTTAATTGCATCATTAAGTTCTCTCAGGTCAAGTAGGGCATGAGCTGCATGAAGAGGATTCACTTCTACACCTTGATCCTCCCAACCTCAGAAGAACCACATGCAGCAGTGTGACATCTTCATTAGCCCTGCCAACCTTTTTCATCATGTCTTTGAATGAGACTGAAAGGTGACTCACATTGACTTAACATCATTGTTAAACACTGTGAAAGATGCTATATAAATGTATATTTGTATTGTAAAAACTAGTCTCAATTTATATTAAATTGTGAGCAATTTTGTGCTGTGGTCTTGAGTTCACAAAGAACTGGAATGAGACCACTCAACCTCACTTCATGGTAGGTTTCTTGAAGCTGATAGGGAAAAGGCGACTTTCATCTCATCAGTCCTGATGGCATTCAGTAGTGAAGAGATGAAGAAAGAGAAATTACAGCCCATTGTACCACACCACCCTTCTTCATACACCCCACACCCACATAAACGCACAAAAAAAAGGTTGCTATCCTGCGTGACGGGTGCTATATAGATGCAAGTTGTTGTTTTAACTCTCTTTCAACATCATCATCATCAACAACAACTTGCCCTCCACGTCAGGCGGCGTTCCAGGGCCCTTGACAATCATAGATCCCGATGCCAAGAGGCACGGTTGAAGAGGAAGGTCTTCAGGTGCAACTTGAAAATGGGGAAAGAGGGGGCAAGGCAAAGGGATTGAAGAAGGGAGTTCCATAGCTTTGGGGAGTTGTGGCTGAATGCATGGCTGCCAAGGGTGAGTGGAGGATTCGAGGGACAAGGAGGAGGCCGGAGCCAGTGGAGCGGAGGCAGTGGGTACTGCTGTGAGGAGAGAGGAGGTTGGAGAGATGGGGGGTGCGAAGGCATGAAGGGATTTAAACACTAGAGTGAGGATCTTGAAGTTGATCTGCTCTGTGACAGGGAGCCAGTGGATTTTGGTAAGGGTAATTGGGTAAACGGGGTGCAGAGTTTAGTGCGGGTGAGAACAAGCAAACAATGAAAAGGGATCACTTGACCCAGAAAAAACAATCTTCAACAATTATTTTGGCAACTCTTGGGACAATGCTGCAATTCTCCAGCTCTGCATTGGAGTGTCATCTTAGACTATGTCCCGACATAAGGCTTGAACCTACAATCTTCTGACTCAAGGACAACAGCTGACAAATTAGACACATATACCAAGCTGGTCTGTGCATTGCACTACAGTTTTCTAATAATAAAATAATAAAAATCATTGCATTTGATATAGCGCCTTATCACGTCTTCTAGACGTCTTAAAGCGCTTCACAGAATATGCCATAAAGTGAATCGACTGCGTATTTTGTGGGGGAAATGCAACAGTCAACTGCACACGGTTTTCTGCTTCTGTTACCCATATGTGTCTGTCCATGTAAGATAGAGCCCAATTGTACATTTCCAATACAGTAATCCAATTCTTGGTAAGTGATTTAACTAATTTAGTGATTTAACCATGACACTTCATTCACCTTCTGGGAGTTTACAGGTAGTAATCATTTTAATCAATTTCTTGCATATTTCAATGATAATGGAATAGTTGATGAAATGTTGAATGCTTTCCAATATTACTTTATTTTGTCTTGTCAAACTGATGATTTCACCAGAGGATTGCCTGTAATCTGGCATGTACGTGCGGTGAAGTTTGCAAAATATCCCAATTGGTGATAACTCAGCAAACATATGAAGTATCTCAGCTGTAGAAACTGCATTTTCACTCAGTCCATTTTGGTCTTAAATTGGAGTTGCTGTGAGCATTCATAAATAAATAATAATCCTTGCATTTGATATAGCGCTTTTCACATCTTCTAGATGCCTCTTCTAGATGCCTTATCATGCCTTCGAGATGTCTCAGAGTGCTTCACAGAATATACTGTAAATTGAATTAATTGTATATTTGTGGGCAAAATGTGGCAGCCAATTGCGCACAGCAGTGTCCCACAAACAGTGGTGGATTGAAGGGACCAATTTTATTATTGTTTTTTTCTTGAGGGTTTATTATCCGGCGTGTGGAATAAGGAAACTTGCCCAAGGCTTTATGTCTTCTGTAAGACGTGTGCCTCCTCCCACATTGCATGGAGGCCATTATTACACAGAACTTCCCGTTTTATCACAAGCCTGTTCCTTAAATAAATTGAAATACATGGGACAGTTACAATATGTACACAGGTCATTTGGTCCAACATGTCTGCGTTGGGGTTCATTTTACTGAAAGTCAAACATGTATCAATTATTCATGGACCTTATCTTCTATTTCAATGCAGAATATGTGCAAAGAAATAGTTAATTTATATATGAAATGGATACTACGCAAATTAAATGTCAAGTCCCAGCCGTACTTTTTTTTGTTTGGTGCTGGTGGTCCTGAAGGATATCCAGATGTTTGCTGCTGTGTTTTGTCACGTTAATGTTAGCAGTGACATTGAGAAGAAGCAGAGAGAGCAGTGGAGTCACTGGGAATCATAGCATTTAAAGCTGTAGTCTATGCAGACGGCTTGTAAGTCAGCCTATTCAGCGGTCTGTACAGTTATAGCGCAATTTGTCCTTTTTGTTGCCGTGGGAGAACTGTCAAAAGTTATTATCTGTTGGCAAATAAAATAGCCACTGTGGCTGTTGTTGTGGATTTCTTATGTTGTTGTTGCTACATTTTCCTTTTAAATATTGGCATTTGCAAATATTAATAATATAACAATACATATTTACAATCATATAGGAAAGATGTCTGTCCATTTGAGTAAAGATTTCATAGATATAGCCATAACCAAATATGCTGTTTGAATGTTTCTTTTACATTTCAAATGAGCTGTAATATTCTTAAAGGATACTTACTCTAAAGTTGTGTTAACAATAGAAAAATGGTATGCATTTTTGAAGTCGTATGGTTTGTGCCAGTTAAAAATTGTGTGTATGTTTTGGGGAATGTGTAAAGTAATTGGAAAATGGATGCATTGCAATCCCACTCTTCTCGCTGACTAACCACAGACGCTGGCTGCTCACCATGTTCTTCTTGTGTGAGCCCAGCCGGTGAGTGTTAGCAAGGCTTGCTGTTGGGACTGTGCAGGCTTTCATAGCTGATGCCAATCCCCGTGTTCACTTGTGATATCCACATCGTGAAGGCTTTCCATCAGGATGATTGACAAGCAATCAAAAATCTTGGCTGATTCATAATTCTAATAATATTTGCATCTGATATAGCCCCTTACCACATTGCAAGACGTCTTAAAACGCTTGACGGGATTTCACTGTAAAGTGCAGTGAGAGTATTTTCCAGGTGAACACGGCAGCCAATACTGAGTGTTCAGCAATATCCCACAAACAGTCATAAAGTGAATGGGCTAATTCTATCTGGGCCATTGTTGGCCAGGACATTGAGCCCAGAAGACAATTGTAGCACCCCATCCTACAGGCCTGGCCCTGGCCCAAATCAGTTAACCCAGTACAGGCTGGGGATTGAATGCACTGCTGTGTTCAGTACAAATATTTTTGGGTTGTGTCTCAGCAAAACAGCTTTTAATGAATTCCCCACTCACTGCTTTTGTGATGTCACTTGCAGTCTAATTCCACTCTGCACAGCTGCAATAATTGTGCCATCTGGTGCCTTCCCAGGACTTCAGATTGCAGCGGAGATGCTGCCAAATAGTGGTATTAGTAGTGAATGAGGTGAGAAATAAATTGGTTTACCTTTGTTAAGCTACTTGGGTTCAAAGCTTGATAAATGCACAATTAAACAAGTGGCGTGGTAGTCACTTATCTCACACTAATGTGGCCGCTGATTAGAATCCCCAACATACAGCTTATACTTTAACCTGTCTGTGGTTAACCTCTCTGTGCTGTTTTGAATGGACACTAGGGTCCAATTTGCTGTGTATCTTAAAATTTGATCTAAGTCACACTGTTGCGGACTCAGTTCTGAAAGCAGGAAGTACCTCACCTGTAGAAACTCCACTCTGGGTTACTTCCAGAGTGCAGTATGGAATCCTGTTAAGATATACCGGTTGCACTGAGACCCATTTTTGAGTAGCTCCACGATTCATTCCTATCAGCTCCTTCTCATCAACGTTTCAGATATCACAGGTTTAGGCAATGGGCCAGCAAGTCAACTTTTGCTCTACCATCTGAATAATCATCCGTCAATGATCAGAAGGTACCTTGGCAAGGGCACTGCAGAGATTCACTGAAATGATTCCAGGCATGAGATTGCAGTTATGGGGATTGACTTGAAAAATTGGAAGCATTTTTGGTGGGATGGAGAACCTAATAGAGGTTTTAAAAATGATGAATGATTTTGATAGGGTAAAGTAGAGATGGGCTATTTTCCACTGATTGGTAAGTCAGTCAGGAGACAGAATAAATTGAGGATTGTCACCAGCAGAATGAGGAAAGGTTGGAAAAATATTTTTTAACCGCAGATTATTAGAAAAAAGAATGTCTTACCACAAATGGCTGTTCAAGCTGAGTACAGAGCAACATAAATGATGGGAAATATAATAAAGAGGAAGCAAGATATACACTTGAGGAAAAAAGGAATAGACAGGTATGGAAGAAAGGAAGGGTGAGTGGAAACTCATGTGGATTATAAACACCAGCAAGGACCTATATAGTAGGGAAATGGGATTAGAGTGGACTTTTTGAGCATGGTACCCACAGACATGATGGGTCAAATTGTCTCCTCCTGTGTGGTAAGCTTTTTAAGATCAGAAGAGGGACATGTAAACACAGTTTCAATCAAAGGTAACCTTGGATGGGATACCAGTTGTGAAACATAATAATAATAAACCTTGTGGTTGATATAGTGCCTTATCACATTGTTGAACATCTCAAAGCACTTTACAGGGTTTACTGACCATGTATTTTGTAGGTGAACATCTACACATGTGTCTAAATTGATTTGCGATGGGATCAATATAAGAAGTGCAAGATGTAGATCAGGTGCTTTGTCAGCATTAGGAAGTGAAACAATGGTTCTCCTGTGTTTTGGTTGAAGTTCAAGTAACTGTTATTGACTGGCATTCTTGGGGTCTTAGGAATGCACACAGTTCACCACTTGCTTCCTCAGAGTGGATGCAGGGTGCATAACCCAAGAGGATATGAAGGGATTTTTTTTAATAAAATGTATTTGTTAAAATTGTAACTTAACTTAATATCTTAATTAATTCACCTCAAAGATTCCTTACTTCCCACATTAGGTTGCCAGAAACCAGATGCCTCTCAATAAACCACAAGATGACAGTTAAGTTAACCACAGAACTTACTACTGTGTTCAGTTTCCTATCAGCGAAGTGCTGCTACTCTTGAGGTGCATTGCAACAACAATTCAATATGTATTGTGTAATTAAAATATTTGTATTGTATTTATTTCAATTGACCAAACATAGGATAATTTTTCAGGTAATTTATCATTGCAAGGACAAATTTCCAAAGATTACTTTAATAATAACCTTATTTCACCCAGGACATGCATGGTCAGTCCACTTTGCAGTCTATCCTGCAAAGTACTTTGAGACATTCTTCCTATGTTTAAAGATACTATATCAAATATAAGGATTATCTTTATTATTTCTATTGTAAATAGTGAAGGAAGCAAGTGTCAAATTGTTCAGTGCAAGACCCACAACTGTCAATATTGTTTGTGGGAATGTGTTACATGTTACTGTAATAAAAACTGACGGCAGCTGAAGTACTGTTACTGTAAGAGGAAACTGAATAGTGAGCTTTGTGGTTAAGATAACTGAAGAATGTGATGGCTTGGTATAATATGTTGACAGTGTCAGCTTAGCTCAGTTGGTAGCATGCTTGCCTCAGGGTCAGAAGATTATGAGTTCAAACCACAGAATCAAGACTTTGAACTCACAATTTTGGCTGACACTCTCTAGTGTAGTACTAGAGGAATGTCACATCGTTGGAGGTGCTGTCCTTCAGATGAGGCTGTTTAATTGAGATTCTTCCTCCCTAATCAGGTGGACGTTAAGGATTCGATGATACTATTCAAAAAGAGAAGGGACTTTCTTCTGATCAACAATCGTCCAGATAAGTTGGTCCTAAACCTCATGGTTGTTTGAGAAACCCTGCAGACACAAATGGTTGCTGTATTTGCTTGCACAAACAGTCACTACAGTTTCTATGTATTAGTAATGGAGTGCATTGGGATGTTTCAATTGCATACTTTTGTTATATTGTCTGATCTTTAAACCAATGGCATCTTTATTTGAAAAAGACTGAAAACCATTAAACCATGATCAGGTCCACCATCACTATCTGTTAATGATTGTTTGATAATACATATATGGGCATGGAATTGCAATTGATACTTGTAACATTTGGTGAAAGCTCCAATGCTTCCAACCATTTCTGGTATGGTTTCATCTTGGAGCAATGCCAAATGGTGCCAAAATCTAAAAATAATTTGGACTTGATCACAGAACCATTTCATGCAGAGTATTTTCATTAAAGAGGGACAAATAATTGGAGATTTACAAACCTACAAACTCTCAAGTGAGATGCCAGGTAATACATACTTTTTTATTTGCTATAATGTGTTTGTGTTATTTATCAGAGCACTACCAGGCATTAAAGCATTTTAGATACAATATCCGGTCCGACCCATTAGCCTTGGAAATGTTCTGTCCTGTGAGGTCTGATTCTGTGTACTTTATCATACACCACAATAAAGACATAATATTTTCTTAGCCACATTCCTTCTGCCTCTGCTCCGAACTGCATGTAATGCACTATCCTTTCCCCCCACACCCCCACCACCAGAAAAATAGCAAGACCTTCATCAGTAATGCTGTTTTGTGCCTTAGCTTACAGGAGGAGGTGTGCTTCAATAGAGCAAGACAGGTGAAGTGTTCCCTGGAGGGGGTACCAGATGTACTGATAGCTAAGAACTGATTAAGTTCATTACATGTACTGGTGGACAGATTTAAGCACTAGGCTCCACTGGGAAGTGAACACTCAGCCAATGAGTGGAACAAGGATTTATTTTTGTAGAGCTAATATATTTCTGAACTTTAGCGTAACATAACACTGGTATCTGGTATACAGAGCTAGCAATTCCATTTTGTTGACTAGCCTGAGGGTTTGTTACTTTTCTGCTTTGCAGGCTTCAACATGATCCACATCTACAGGGTGACCAAAAAGTTGTGATAGATATCCTATTACCTAAAAATATACAGTATATATATATCATCATTTCTTTAAGACTTATTAGACAATGTAATGGTATCATGACTTTTTGGTCACCTTGTACCTGCCAGTTTGCATGTGATACCGATGCATTTATTCCTCTGCTTTCAACCACTCATGCGCTGCTTCCTTCCTTACCGTCTGTTACGTAAACCTGTAATTTGTTCTTTCCCCACTTACTCCATTCCTCTTCAATTTCATGTTCAATTTCGATTTATTTTTAGAAATTGTTACTTTTGGTTTAAGTTGAGGTAAGCGTTTTTGACAAACTATCACAATACATGGCAATCTTGCCATCTGCTTTTGTCCCTGTTGTTATAGTTGTAAAGCATGATAGCCTTAATTGAAGTGATATATTAGCAGAAATTAGGTTAGAAAGACAATAACCAAGCTGTTTTTGCTTGGGAAGAAGGAAAACTGGATTTGTGATAACAGTACAACTTTGAAACAAATGATTCCACCATCAGCAAATCACACTCTGATATCTAATATTAACATACCATAAAGACAGTCTGCTCTTAATGGATTTTCTGTCTGAAGGACCATTCGGTTCTCTGTGTAAGGTTATGTGTTACACAATACATGCATGCTGTAACGGTATTCTATATATTGTCTATTTATAATAATCCTTGCATTTGATAAAGCACCTTTAACATCGGTAGGGTGCCTCAAAGCGTTTTACAGGATTTGACTGTGCAGTTACTTGCATTTTCTAGATAAACAAGGCAGCCAATTTGTACACAGTAATTTCCCATACAAAACCATGAAGTGAATGGCCAATTTCTATCTGCGGGGTTGTTGGCCAGGACACTGGGGAAACTCCTATTTTTTTTTGAATAGCGTCATGGGATCTTTAATGTTCACCTGAACAGGCACAGACGGGACCTCAGATTAATGACTCATTCGAAGGCCCGCTCCGCTGACAATTTAAATAAGATTTAAATAATAATGTTTAAATAATATTACATGAATTGTGCAAGTAACTAACCAGGGAATAAACCATGTTTAGAGTTCTATAACTACAGTATCTTCAATGTTTCAGAGTTACAAAAAGTTGAGGATTATCTCCTGAAGCAAAAAGGGGATGTCAGAAGACAGTATTTTTACACAGAAAGTTGTTGGAATGCTGGAATGCTTTAAAGGCAATAGCTGTTGAAGCCTAGTTATAAAAGCACGACCATCAAAACAAAGGATGAAATGGTGTACTTTTATATTGTAAACTTTCAAAGACTCTCTGAACACTATACAATTTACAATTCAGTTTGCGTTTATAGAGTACTGTTATTGTGAGGAGGACATCCCAATGCAGTTGACAATTCTTTCTGGGCACTGGAGCTGAACTAGATCCTCTGGGGGATGGGGAGTGAATGGAGCTGGGTGAGAATGGGGGTGATAGCCTAGTACAGAAGAGGGTATGAGCTGCAAAGCTCTGGATAATCCTGTGCAGTGAAGTGGGAGTCCAGTGAGCAGAGCGTTGACATAATTGAGCCTAGATATAATAAAGGTGTGGATGAGCGATCTTTAACATCCTGAACAAGCAAGCAGATGGGTCCTCGATTTAATATCTTATCTGAAAAATGGTCCATTACAATACAAAAGTACATTTGTAAAGCGCGTGTAATGTCGGGAGGACGCCCCAAAGTGCTGGACAGTCAGTGATTTGGACCTGAGCATGGGGGTTGGGATCAGAGAGGGTGGAGGGCAGGGAGGGTAGGAGGGTGGCCGAATATGCAGTCAAAGAGAAGAGTCTTGAGACATGCTTGAAGGAGGCAAGGGAGGGAGTGAGGCAAGGGGAATGTGGAATGGAGTTCCAAAAGATGGGAGCTGAGACGCTGAAGGCCTGACTGGCGATGGTGGAGCGGGCTGGGCCAGAGACATAGAGCAAACTGGAGCCTGCTGAGCGGAGGGAGTGGACAGATTAATGTGGAGTAGCAGGTCACAGAGGTAGCAAGGAAAAAGGCCGTGGAGGACCTTGAAGCAAGGACGAGGATTTTGAACTCTAACCTCTGAGGGATGGGGTGGCAGTGGAGCTGAACGAGGGTGAGTATGATAGTCATGGAGCCTAGTGCAGAAGTGTTGGGAAGAGTTGGGAAGGCTGACAAACAAGGAGTTGGCATAGTCGATCCTAGATGTAATGAACATTGGTGTGTCAGCCTATACTATGACTTCCAAGTCCATATGTGGAACTTGAACCCACAACCTTCTGACTCAGCAATAAGAGTGCTACAAACTGAGCTAGGATGATACTTTGCCTTCATCAACCTTTTCTTGGCTGACAAACAACTTGAAATTAACAAGCTGGTCTTGATCAATAACTAGAATTTTGCTATGAGTACAGCGATGTTTGTTTTCTGAAGAGCACACTTTTAACCTCATTGGAAAGTGTTTCTGCTACACAAGCAACAACATTCTCTGTGACTTGTTTGGAAGGAAAAAAAGAGAATTGAATTATCTGGAATTGGGCTAAATATGTAAACAATATTTTGCAGGTTTGGTTAGGGAGGTCTACAGAATAATTATATTTACAATACAGGCTTTAAAAAAATGTTAAGTGACTTTATTGTATTGGCTTGTCAGCGTCCAGTGACAAGCTTAAGAACATCCAGCAACTCTGCTTGTCTGCTATTGTACCAGGCTAAACACATGTCAGGCTGATTATATTACTCTATGAAGTTGGAGGATTGGATTTTACAGTAACCAGCATGCAGTTATAAGTACAAACACATAAGTTTTATATAAACAGTTGTACTCAAGGAGCCATTCAATGTTTATATAAACTGGTAGAATTCAGGACTACAATTAGTTAGAAATAAACACCAACTTGTTTTCTAGATACAGTGCAGTGAGACTTGTCTGAAACAAAAATCCTTCTTATAGTCTTTTTTACCAATCACAAAGTTGCTGAGAAATTAAGCTTTCAAAAATAATCACTTAAATGATAATGATTGAAAATTGCTCCAACAAAAACAATTAATATAAAATCCTGCTTTACTCATCTGGGACAAAAATCAATATTGAAACAACAAAATCCACACTCCCCACACTAGTGGTAAAGCTAATGTAATCACAAGGAAACTACTTGGGATGGATTTTGCTTTTAGTGGGCAGTAGAGTGTTTTGGCAGTAAATTCACATAATTACCACCCAAATGCTAATGCAGTATTGTCCACTTTTTATCTAACCATAAATCTGTAAGCGGTAAATGTAACATGAACGGATGCAAATTAATCAGCTTAACAAGCTGGAAATTATCTACTTGACCTCTGGAAACAAGTCTGACATTGTTTTTGCTGGTGGTAAGCAGTGAAAAATGGTGGGGTTAAAAAAAAACTGAGGAAGGCATGTTTGAGAGCTAGAGTTTACTGGTGAATACGTATTGATGGTCTGAAGCAATAATGGGGATGAGGGAATTTGGTTCCCTACAACTGAGTCCATTTAAACCATATCTATTAAACCAAGGTCCCGTCTGGTTGTTCAGGTGGATGTTGCAGATCCTATGGCACTGTTTGAAAAGGGAGTTTCTCTTAGGGTCCTGGTCAACAGATCCCCAGATAAAATTGGTCATTCACCTCCTGGTTGTTTGTGGGACATTGCTGTGTGCAAATTGGCTGCTGTGTTCACCTCCAAAATATACATTTTAAAACAGTCATGACTTGGTTTAAATCCACAATCAGAGGTGAGAGTACTATCAACTAAATCAAGCTGACTCTATATTGCATACAGAATTTGAAGTGTCTGAGAAAATAGGCAGGTCAACTCTTCCAAATGGAAATCATCTATTTTTTGTGGGCATTGTAACAGTCAGATTTCTGAAGGGACAACTGATGTAAGGAGTGTTAAGGTAGTAAGAGTTGAAGACAGGCAGTATGCAGGTCCTAGCTTTGTTTCCACATCAAGCAGAAGGTACACAGTTCCCCTACGTAGAGAAATAGACTATTCAAAGTGTTCATCAAATGTGAGAAAATTTGAATGCATCTCTATCTACATTGTACGTATTATAATGTAACATAATGTTTCTTTTCTAATAAGCAGAAGTTCATTTTTGCAACCAAAACAATCGTCATTCTTGAAAGGATCCCATAGCGTATAGTTCTTTGGATTTGATTGGGAGATCTGGCACATTTAACAAACCTTATTGTGGCTGGAAGTCCTGATCTTGCTACTTGCACTTTGTCTATAGATGTGATGGAATGATAAATTCTTGTTGTGCCAGTCAAAGGTATCTGTAAGAAGCAGGCAGCATGAGAATTGGGAGTGGCTATCATATTCAAGGTAATGGGAGATGCAGCAGGAATTAGATTGAAATATATAATTTCACTTTTCAATTCCACCAAGTTATTCAGGAGTTGTCCTTGAACCAAACACATCTTTCCATGAGAGCCCAGTAATTCATAGCTTCTTACAAATTAGTACCTCTTTCTTCTCAAGATCATCTTTTACCAGCTACATGACAGTACTCCACTCTACTCAATGATAGTCAGTTTGTTTCTCCTTACTGGACATTAAAAAATAAATTTGCTAGCACATTTATCCAGCCTTGTTTTAAAACTAGGTCCCAAAAGCGAAATGACAACTCACTTATATTTTTCCCCGACACAGTACTGCGATTCTATTTTGAATGGTTCCTACTTTGCCAAATGTTCTCCTTAGTCCTTTGTGGCAAGCAACACTACCACCACCAACAACATTATTGGATCCAGTAAATAGATTTATAGATGTGTTCTTGTTAGTGGATACAAGTGCTCACTAGTGGTGTCTTCACCATTTTTTAAATAAATTTTATATTCTAATTAGATATAAACCAGAATACCATTTTTCTTATGGTGTTTGATACATGCAATCCCACCTTTAAAGATCTGTGTATCTATAACCCTAGATTCCTCTGTTCCTCATCATTATTAAGAACTATAACCTATAAATTATGCTTCCTTTTCTCAGAATGTACTATTTCACTTTCCTCAACATTAAACTGCATCTGTTTTCATTAATAATATCATTACTTTTGATATAACACCTTTCATGTCAGGCGGATGTTTCAAAATACTTCACAAAATATATTTTAAAGTGGATTACCTGTGTGTTTTGTGGGTGAATGCGGTAGCCACTCATGTTATAGTAATATCCTACAAACAGCCATGAAATGAATGACCAATTTTATCTGATGGAACGTTGGCCAAGACAACAACAACAACAAAATTGCATTTGTTTTTTCACATCGGGAGGACATTCCAAGGCGCTGGACAGACAAAGTTATGGACCTAAGCTGGGGGTCAGGGTGGGGGGGGGGGCATGGAGGGAAGCAGGGAGATTGAAAGCACATTCAAAGAGGAGAGTCATGAGGTGGGTCTTGAAGATGGCGAGGGAGGAGGGGGGATGGAGGGACAGCCGGATGAAGTTCTGGAGGGTGGGTACAGAGTGGCAGAAGGCCTGTCTGCCAATAGTGGGGCTGAGCAAGGCGGGGGACGTGAAGCTGGTCGGAGCCCGCTGAGTGGAGTGAGCGAACAGGATGGTAGGGGGTTAGGAGGTCAGTGAGGTTATGGGGAGCAAGACTGTGGAGGGCTTTGAAGGTGAGGTCCAGGATTTTGAAGTGTATTCTCTGTGTGATGGGAAGCCAATAGAGTTGGGCAAGGATGAGCATGATAGGGTCACAGAACATAGTGCGGGAGAGGACATGGGCTGCAGAGTTCTGGATGATCAGCAGCCTACAGAGGGAGGAGTTGGGGAGGCCGACAAGCAATGAGTTTGCATAGTCGAGCCTCAATGTAATGAAAGCACGTATGAGGGTTCAATGGTCTGCAGCGTGAGACAGTGTTGGAGCTGGGTGACGTTGCAGAGGTGGGAGAAGGCCAAGCAGTCATGGCGCAGATATGGGGTAGAAAGGATAGTTCAGGGTCAAACAAGACCTCAAGGTTCTGGACTGGTTTAGCAAGGTGGGTGTGCAACCATGGATGGTGATGTTGTTAGTGCCTGAGGTGAGGAGGCACTGATGGGAGCCAATCAGGAAAGCCCCAGTCTTGTTGACATTCAACTGAAGAAAGTTAGCTCTCATCTAGGACTTGATATCTGACAGACATTCTGTCAGCACAACAGTGGTCCTGGAATCAAGACACAGGGGGAAACTCCTATTTCTTTGTGAATAGTGCCATGGGTTCTTTAACATCCATCTAAACAGGCAGATGGGACCTCAGTTTAACATTTAACGTTTCATGCAAAGGACGGAGTTTCCAACAACTCAATCCCCTTCTCCACACCCACTCCCTGCACTGTGCTGCAGTGTCAGCCTAGACTATGTGATTGCACAGTCCCAATTGTGGGGCTCAGAGGTGAGAGTGCTACCAGTCAACATTGACAAAACTGAGACCACCCTCCTTGGTCACCCTCACCCCAGACCTCCTCCAAATCATGGAGCCTGTGCATTTTCTTTGACCCTCAACTCTCCTTCAAAACCTTTCATCCAGTCTCTGACCAATTCAGTTTTCTTCCATCTTCACTACGTTATCCACCTTCTTCACGACCTCACCCTAACACAGCTGAAAACCTCAGCCACACTTTTGTCATGCCAGGAGTTGATTTTTCCAACCTGCCAGCCTCCGAGTTCCACTCCCTGGACCATCCAGACCTCTGTAGCCCACGCACCAAGCCTTATGAGCTCACCACACATCATCGCTCAATTCCACCAGCTACCTATTCCCCAATGGATCAATTTTAAGATTTATGTCCTCATTTTCAAATGCTTGCACCAAATTTTTGTGATTTCTACCACCCTACTCTCTCCACTACTCTCTCGACTTCATGAACTCCAGCCAACTTTATATCTCCCCTCAGCTCCCTCAGCAATGGTGGTGAGCCTTTCAACCCCTTTCTCCGCTCCCTCTGGAACTCTCCCCAAATCTCTGCACCTCGCCCCTTCTGCTTTCAAATTCCATCTGAAGACCTACCTCTTTTACTATGCTTTCAGCCACCTTCACCCAACTCCTCTTCCCTTGCTCTACTCTAGCTCAGGTTTTTCGTTCAGTCTTTGTAAAACACTTTGAAACATTCTTCCAACATGAAAGGCATAATGAGTGTGAATTGTTTTTGTGCTTTAAATTTTTCAACCTGTCTCTTTTTTGGCATCTTATGCCTCTGAAAATCAATATATTGAACATCAGCTGCCATTCCCTTTATATATAAATTGTGATTTTCTCCCAAAGAAATCAATTCAATTAGTTAAGCATGACCTCTCCTTCCCAAATCCATACGGACTATCCGAGATCAATCCATGCCTTTCTTATCAATGGCCTATCTAGTATCTTATTCCACTAGACTATTATCCATTGTGATTTCTATTCTATTCCTCTGCTAAAGCAATTATCAATATTTGCCATTTTACTGTAGTAAGGTACTGAGTTGAAGGTTTAATTGATTTATCAACAGTAATACTCTAGATCGCTTCTTGATCAATATGCTGTACATCATTTAACACACTCTCTTTTGGTTTCCTGATTCACACAACTTATACACAACAGTTATCTGCAGGGAACTGCACTTGTCACCCTGCCAATACTGGGGCCAGGAGGGGAGAAGTGGAAGTTTTGACCATAGTGGGTTAGGTTTTTAGGCAGCATTTAAAGCAATAGAGACCTTGAGACTACACTACAGTCAATATCCACTATATTTTATCTGACTACTTTCTAACTTATTATTTGCTCACTCTCTTTAAATACCATCCACAGATTTAGAGATGTTGTGAAGAGTACTCTTGTTAATATGCTATATATACTATATAAAATGAAAAGGGTTCTCGAATGGAAAGGGTTCTGAGATAACCTGATAATAACCTTTTTCAGCCTAAAACATTTCTGTTCATGGTCATTTTCTGTTTCCTGTTGTCAAGCCAGTTTTCTATTCACTGTCATATGTTCTCCCTATTGCATGATTCCTTACTTTAGCCACATACTGCATTGTGAAATATTATTAAAATCTTTTGAAAATCCAAGTATCAACTAGTATAGTTGCCAGCCTGGCTCTGTGCTAGAGCTCTCGCCTCTGAGTCAGAAGGTTGTTGGTTCAAGCCCCATATCGGGACTTGGCACTCACAGTCTAGGCTGACATGCCAATACACTGCTAGGGGAACACTGCATTGTTTGAAGTGCCATTGTTGGATGAGAAATTGAACCAAGGTATTATCTATTTGTTCAGGTGGACATTAAAGAATCCTGTGGCACAATTCAAAAGAAAAGAGAGTTTTTCCCCGTATCCTAACCAGTACAACCCCAAACATACTCGCTGTGTGCAAATTTACTAAAAGTGCTTCACAGGATTTAAGCCAGTTTTCTACTTCACAAGTGTTTCACAGGATTTACCATAGAGCAGTGGTGGCGAATCTTTATGGTCGGCAACTAAAATAAATTTTCTTGATTGAATATTTCTCAATTTAAGCCATAAATCAAGAAATATTCAACTAAGAAAAAATGAAAACACACTACCGATTGAACACGGTCTTACCCAGACTTGTGCAAATGTTTGGGGGAGGCCCCTTCCAGTCCGTGGGCCACAGGTTGACTACCATTGATGTAGAGTTTAGTGACTGTGTATTTTGTAAGCAAAAGAATGAACATAGAGAGTTTGTTTAGAACAATATATGTGTGCTATTGGTAGGAAGCGGAGTGGGAAGGAAACAGATTCTGGTTTCAACTAGTTATTGATCATCACTTCAAACAATTTGCAAGCCATTGCTCACTGTATAGCTATTTCAGCACAAAGCGCAAGAGTGCTTGCAAGAATGGAAAACATTGATTTTCTGATGAAACTTTTCTCTAAGCATTCACAGTAGCAATATTTGGTAATCTTTTTCTGAATTGTTTGGAGAATCCTGTTACATTGAATTTGTTTCCGTGCACGTTTTATGTAACCGGGTTTGACAATTTCTAGTAATTGTGTGGCAGGTGCACCATCAACACAAAAAACAATATCACACAATGGGCAGCAAATTTGTAGAGAAAGATCCATTTATTCCATTGTGTAGGAATCATTCTAATACTGAACTGATGGCCTGTTGAGCATTTTACTGATGGGCTAAATCAACAGCTTTAATGAAAGATGCTTCAGTACTTGAATTCCATTTTATGATTGGTCATGGTCTAAGTATTGTGGGAGCTTCATGTTTTGCCCACGAATATAGAGTCAATTAACTTTACAGTATATTCTGTGAAGTACTTTGAGACGTCGCGACAATGTGGCAAGGTACAATAGCAAATGCAAAGATTATTATATGTTGTACAGTACTTACCACAACAACTTTCATTTATGTTGCACGCTTCATGTTGGATAATGTCTCAGAGTGGTTCACAATGATAGGGTGGAAAGCCAAGAAAGGGAGAAGGGAGTGACATGTACAAAGAGAAGATATTTATGTGAGATTTCAAGGCAGATAGAAACAGGGCAAAACTGAAGAGTCAAAACTGATGAAGTTCCAGAAGTTAGGGACATCGCAGTGGAAGGCTTCACCATTGATTGTGGTGCAGAGGGAATGAAGGATGCAAGGCAGGTCTGAGTTAGCTGAATAGAACATGATCAGTGTTCTCACTATGCAATAGAGAAATACAGACCCAAAGAGGCAGTGGAGGCAGACTGTGTCAACAAATTCAAGACTGAATTTCAAGAAGTCTATCAGATCTGAAATGGAGATCGGTAAATACAAGTAGTTGTTCCTGTAAGGTACAGAAATTCTTCTAAGACAGGACATACTGATGTACGAATCAAGTGTAATTTAATAGAATTTATCCCCTGAAAACTTAAAAGTAGCATTTAGAATCATAGACTTGTAGAATTACTTCACAGAAGGAGGCCATCCAGCACATTAATGCATTACTGCCAGCTCTTCCACTGATGCGTAACTCTCCTAATCCCAGCTCCCTGTTCCTTCCCCATATCCTGTTACACCTTTCAGTTTTATCAGCATGTCCTGATGCAGAGATTTCTTTTCATGTGATACATGCAGTCATTCCAGTTTCTGCAGGACTGCCCATGTTAATCTAAATCCATATTAAAACAGTAATCTACAATTTGCAGTGCTCACAGCTGCAAAACACATTCTAGCTAATGTGTTAAATTACACTTATCTTTGCATCATTACTTCTCCTTGTCATCTTGCCCAGTTGGTAGAGCTCTCGCCTCTGGGTCAGAAAGTTGTGGCTTTGAGCCCCCACACTGGGGCTTTGAACTCATAATCAAGTTTGACCACTCCAGTGCTGTATTGGGGCAATTCTGCATTGTCGTAGCTGTTGTCTTTCATTTGAGTTGCCTGTTCAGGTGAAAGTTAAAGATCCCAATTCACTATTAGAAAAGAGAAAAGAGTTTTCTCTGGTATCTGGTTAACAATCCTCCAGATTAATTGATCATTTAGTTTATGGCTGTTTGTGGGACATTGCTGGTGCAAAAGGCGGTCACATCTGCCTATAGAATCAGTGACAACATATGACAGTGATTAGCTGTGAAGTGTTTTGGGGAGTTTTGATGTGGCCGCTATAAAAATGCAAGCGTTTTCTTTTTCTTAAAGTTTCAATAGAAACTTGCAGTAAGTTAAAACTGCACAGAAGCAGCAAGATTTCCTATTGATTATCTGATTTTACTCACTTGTGAACCACAGCACACATGTATATGTCAATGGGTTTTCTATTTTCGTTACACTTTTGATATGCAGTTCCCTGATTTGGTACACTTTACATCGAGGCATTTTTGTGTTGACTGATTATGTACAAAATGTAAATGGAGGTGAATCTGACATAATAAGGCTGGCAAATTATGCACCTGAAGGCATGAAAAGGCTTCCTTGAGACTTGGACCTGCTGAATACAAATCATTTTAGAAAAATATTACAGCAGCAACTGAGCCCACAGGGAGAAATGTGCTGAGCTCATGCCGCACAGGATCAAGATGTTGGGGCTGGTATAAAGCATCTGAAATCCTAAGGACAAAGCCAGGGATTCTGTAACATAGACAAACCCTTCCAGTTTGAAAATGAAAATGGAGGTGGAAGGCTCTGAGAATATGATGGACAGGTCTGAAGCAAAGAGGATGATGATATTAATGAGATCTATTTTCCAATCTCTCGCAATGGCATTTTCTAACAATAAGGTTCTTAAACATGGTGATTCATTTCTACAATTGACAGATTCTTTGACTGACCAAAACAATATCCCATTAAGAAATACCCCAAATTAGATCCCAACAGAAGGTGCAAAATCCTGATTCTGATTTGCGTCCAAAAAGGAAGTAGCCATCTCTACATTTATAGAATACAATACAGTACAGTGAGAATGTACCTGATTGACAAATTGTGCAAGATACAGCTATCGTTATCAATACAACAAAGCAACACAGCAATCCAGTAGTTCGCTCATAGCCAAAACATGAGTAAACTACCTCACCCTCGTATTCAAGTCCCTGCACTCCTCTGCAACCCCAACCTCTCTGATCTCCTCTCTCCTCAAAACAGCACCCGTTGCCTTTGTTCCTCCGGGTCTGGCCTCCTCCTTGTCCCCGAGTCCTCCGCTCCACCCTCGGTGGCTGTGCCTTCAGCCACTATGCCCCAAGGCTCTGGAACTGCCTTCCTCACTCCCTCCATCTCGTTCCCTCCCTTCCCATTTTCAGGTCTCTGCTGAAGAACTTTCTTTGCGACCGCGCCTTTGGTCACCTTTCCCCCCTCCCCCTGGCTTGGTCCCGGGATCCGAAACTGTAAAGCGCTCTGAGATACCGTCTGGCGTGGAGGGCGCTATATAAATCCAAGTTGTTCTTGTTGTTTGGTCACCATTCCCCCCTCCCCCTGGCTTGGTCCCGGGATCCGAAACTGTAAAGCGCTCTGAGATACCGTCCGGCGTGGAGGGCGCTATATAAATCCAAGTTGTTCTTCTTGTTGTTTTAACAGTTACACTTTCCTAAAGGGAATCATTGTTTCTGACTGAGTGCATTATAACTTTTTTATACATAATTAGAGTTCCAGTTGGCTATTTCTATGTAATATTTATAATGTTCCACATAAACTGAATGCCAATTCCATAGGCTCAGGACTACCTGACTTGGACAATCAGCAACTCACACAATTGAGGAGAGGGACTGGTTGGTGACGTCAGCCAGTAGTGGGCAGAGGAGGGGGAGCTGGGTGACCAGCAAGTTGGTGGGGAGGGAGTCGAGGCAGCAGGTGGTGGGTTTCATGGAGGTGGTGGTGGGTGAGAGGGAGGAGGGAGAGATGGGGAGGAAGGAATGCAGAATGAGGGTGGTGGTAGGAGCAGATGATGGGGAGGGTGAGGGGGGCAGAAAGGGGATGGTGGTGGGTGACAAGAGGCAGATGGATGAGGCTGCCTGGCGGATGTTGTGAATTTTAGATGAAACAAAGGAAACCTCCTCGCACTTGGCATTTGATATGAAGATTGAAGAGGCCTGAGAGGGGTTACGGAGGAGGTAGTGGGTGGTGGAAAAAGGGATTTTAGGGTTGTGTTTAGCCTCCAAGATGACAATGTATGAGGGTTTCGACAGCCTGAGGTGTAAGGTAGTGGTGGAGCCGGGCGATGTTACGGAGGTGGAGGAAGGCAGAGTGGGTCATGGCACGGATGTGGGGAAGAAAGGACAGTTGAGGGTGAAAAAGACACCTGGGTTCCTGACTGGCTTGGTGAGGTGAAGTGTGCGTCCTTGGATTGAACTTTATCCTTACATTTGATATAGCACTTTTGGGTCAGGGGGATGTCTCAAAGTGCTTCATAAGGTTGACTGTAATGTGTAGTGACTGTGTATTTGTAGGTGAATCCAGCAGACAATTTGCACATGGCCTAAAAATGGCTATGAAGTGAATGATCAATTCTATTTGATGGATTGTTTGCAAGGATACAGAGAGAAACTCCAACTCCATTCTCTTTTCAAATAGTTCCATGGATATTTAACATCAATCCAAACAGGTAATGAAACAAATGACAATGTTAACCTGTGTGGGATGATGTGAATGAATGTCTGCCATCTAACTGTGGTCAAAGTATGAATAATTACTGTTACTCCACATCGCCCCATCCCCTGTATTATTAAACACTGTTCTAATAGAATATGTTAAATTAACTGAAACATCAATTAAAGGAAATTATTAGCGGGTGAATCTCATTTCAATAATGAAGATTGGTATTTCTCTGCCTTTGTTTCAAGTGTTAACAATATGCTAAGTACCTCCCACTCTCTTACACCATTACACAGTTCTTTTTTACATGCATATTAATATATTAATATAACTATAGGGCCTTATTATCCTTTACTATTATGCAGCACTGGATGAATGTTACTTGTATTAAATGCAATTGAAGTTTGCATATCTCCCCCATTCTTACCTGACTCCATTGGCTCCCTATCCTTCAGAGGATCCAGTTCAAGATCCTGGTCCTCACCTACAAAGCCCTCCGTGGCCTCGCCCCACCCTACCTCTGCGACCTCCTAAACCCCTATCAACCCACCCGCTCCCTCCGCCCAGCTGGCTCTGGCCTGCTCCATGTCCCCCGACCCACCCGCCCTACTATTGGTGGAGAGCCTTTAGCCACTCTGCCCCCAACCTCTGGAATTCCATCCCCTAATCACTCTGCCTCGCCTCCTCCTTAGCCTCCTTCAAGTCCCGCCTCAAGATCCTCCTCTTCAACCATGCCATCGACCACCCCCCCTTCCCCTCCCCTCCCTTCTCTCCCCCTGACCCCAGCTCAGGTCTGAAATGCTGTACACTGTCCAGCGCATTGGGATGTCCTCCCGACGTGAAAGGCGCTATACAAATGTAACCTTGTTGTTGTTGTTGTTTTTCAGTGTATTTTGTTTTGCAAGCAAATTGAGCTAAGGGATCTTCTAAGGATCCAGAAGATAAAGGAATATCCCTTTTTCCAGCATAGCACAGGCACTGAATGGGTGGATGGAAGCTGGGAGAGGCCAAAAAGCTTCTCAAGAGCCTAGACAGTAGTTTCAGACTTCCTCTCAATGTGAGAAGTGCTATGTAAATGTAAATTGCATTGTAAAGAATTATTTAAATGATAATTGGCTGGGACTAAGCAATAAACAATTATTTCAATTACAACTCCAAGAAGGAAAAGAACAAAACTGTGTTACTTTCCTTAAAAACTATTAAAAGATTTTTTGCTGCGAGTTCTTCCAATCTGGTACCCAAAATATTATCCAGTAATATTAACTTTAAAATTAAAAATGACATTCAATAGTTTCAATACAATATTTTTATGCCAAATTCTCAGATTAAATAGAAAATTAGTAGCTAATTACAAAATTGTGGGGTCAATATTGACCCTATGTCCCAAATGTAACAAAGGTTAAATACCATACATCACAGCTAAACATCAAGGGTTGGATTTTGTTCTTGGTAGTATTGGTAGAGTATTTTTACCTGTAAATCCATCTAATTATCACCAAAGCACTAAACATCCCAGTCACATCTGAGGTGTGAACTAATCAGCCAGCCATACTGTTATGAGTTTTGATTCTAGGCTTTTTTGTTTTTTACTGCCAATAAACAACAATAACAACAACCAAGATTACATTTATATAGCACTTTTCACGTTGGGAGGATGTCCCAAGGTGCTGGACAGAGTACAGCATTTCAGACCCGAGCAGGGGTCAGGAGGGGAAGGGAGGGGAGGGGAAGGGGGGTGGCCAATTGCATGGTCGAAGAGGAGGGTCTTGAGGTGCGACTTGAAGGAGGCTAAGGAGGGGGCGAGGTGGAGTGAATTCCAAAGGTTGGGGCTGAAGGCTCTCCTGCCAATGGTGGGGTGGGTGGGTCTAGGAATGTGGAGTAGGCCAAATAAAAAGTGGTAAGTTAAAGGAAAATCTACAAATTTCCAGTTTAGTTTGATTTATAGTCACAGGTGGAGTTGTTGCTGTGTAAAGTCAAACAATGGCTATTTCTGTGTACTCAGGAACCTATTTTTGACTTACAAGAAAGCTCTAAACATCTGGTAAGTATTTGTCATGTGATCCATGTGGTCTTAAACAAGAAGCAGAAAGTGTCTCAACAAATGTGAACCAGTATTTGCTATCAAGTAGCCTTCATTAAGTAATCTTTAGCAGATGCGGGCAGGTGATCACAAACCTTGAGACCACAGAGTCAATGCGAAAAGCAAGGTGGCACAGTTAGTTTGTATGGAGGTGACAAGGAGGATGGATGGCCCACACACTGGGTCTAAAATCTTTGTGGACTCAACAGATTCAGCTGCTTCTTTGCATATAATGATCTGCCCATTAAAACACGTATACCCATCATTAGTCTGCATTGCAAAGTACAATTTGAAACCTTTGTTGGTCCCTTGTAATACTTATCTGTGTGAATTAATCTCTCACATGAATAATTTATGGCAACCTTCAGAATGTTCTGATAATGGCTCAACTTTCATTAACTATTTATGATAAATTCCACATTCTCTCAGTCCAATCTTTCAGACACAGTTTTTTTTCTTTAAAATTCATGTGGTTGAGGCAAGGCGTTCTGGAGTGATCCTAGCAGATATCGGCACCATCAGTGATTGTAACCAGGATTAACATATGCAATGAAGCTTGAGTTGAGCAGAATACAATATTTGGGATCTAGCCTGTGTGGAAAAACTTGCAGCGGATGCAGGTATGCCATGCACACAGCAGGAGGAGGGATTAGACCTGTCATTCCCTAAAGGGAAACATAAAAGGTCACTGCCTATACGACACTGGACACCTCATTCATGCTCTAATCTGTATTATATTGAGATTCATTGCTTCCCTTCACTGAAACAGTCCGACTTATAGGGGACGGCTGTTTACTCACCCAAGGGGGTCCTGGCAGGGCAATGAAAAATACATGGCCACTACCCAACTGGCTCCTACAAGCTACCCAGAATAGTCCTGTCTTCTTGCCTTAAATTGACCTTTTTGCTGCCGGCCTATGTTATAGTTGAGCAAATTTTATTTTGAAAATCTGGATACACTCATTTTAACATGTTTTGGGTGTTTCAGCTGCAAAATACACAGTTTTTTGAGCGGATTATACTTTCCATTTGTCCTCTGCAATCCTAAACTCTTCAGCACTTCAACCTTGCAGGTGCTGAATTCAGCAATGAGCTGGAGGGCGACATAAACCCACAGAGGCTCTGAGCTCTGGTACAAGACTTTGCTGCAGGTTTGCATGTCTTGCTACCCCTTTTTGCAAGGGTGGGTGTTATGACATGGCTCAACTCTGAGGTGAAAGAAAGCAACTTATTTATTTATGAAGTAGTGAGAATAGTTACGAAGAAAACACTGCAGACTAGATATGATAGGAGGAGATTACAGAGCACAATATAAAGGCTGTTCTAGGAAAATAACAAATAGTGCTGGAGAGTTTTTTAAACTGAGCATTGAGAGAAGGAAAGATAGAGGCAGCATAACCTAGAGTCCCCGGTCTGTTTGTGATGTATGGTACATTCTGGGTTCGACTTTAAGTTTGAAACAGATCTGAAGAAATTAATTAGAATTGTTTTATTCTACATGTTGGCTTCAAGTTGTACCAGAGAATTTGGTGATGAGGATGAAATTCTTCAAATTTATTTGAAGCAAACTGTTAATTTGGTAAAAAAAAAGAGAGAAATTATGTTGCTGTCTTTGACAGCTGTAAAGAATTTAATTTGAATGAGATGAGGAAATGGTTTGACCCACTCCTAGGCTGGTCGGAGCAGGGTTTTAAAAGCAAATGCCACCCTAGAAGAAGGACAGAAAGCATCTGTACTTCTCCTGGTTGTGGGTATAGAGGCCTATGGGATCCTGTGACATTTAGTGTCCGTGAAAAAAAACTGTGAGGAGATCTTTAAGGTTGACTTTTTGAATGTATATTGGGGATATGAATGGAAACTGGAAATCACAATTTGCTGGGTTAAGACTTCTAGCTTGTGAATAATATATTTTGAACTCCATTTCGGGTCAAACAGAAACAACGTATCAGAGAGATCTACATTTAATGGCAGGATTTTGCTAAAAGGTAATCTAGAGCTAAATACAGTGCATGATGGATCCTGGGAACTCTCTCTGTGTAAATTTTTTTTAGAAGATTCATATGATTGTTTGTCATGTGGAGGGTATGAACAAAGCAAGACTGATTCCCCAATTCTGCCTACTAGGTTTACAAGTGACACTAGTTTCCACCTTTGGAAAAGATCTCCCCCAAATAGTGAGCTACCTGAACGTGACATTAAATACACCAGAGAGGAAGGTGGTGACTGAGGTGTAGGACTTGGTGCATGAGGACCAGCAGGAAACATTCACCATTGCAACTTAAAAGCCGATGGTAGTGAAGGTCACCTCTGTCCTGAACTGGGACTTTTCAAGCACCAACAGGGGAATCTCACGAGTGAACTGGTTTTCTGTGAGGAAACAACTGGAGTATTGTGTGTTGTCACTCTGCTGTGTACACCTGAACAGCAACCAGCCGACCACCAAGCCATTCCAACATGTTCTGATGAACTCATAAAGTTCCAAAACATGAAGTAGCTGTTCGTAAAATCCCTTTTGTTAAATAAACTTGTTCAGTGGGCTCACATTGGCGGTCCGCAGCAATGTTGTGTTACAGGCCATTCTTTATATTTTTTTTTATCTGCTTAACACACATATCTGACGTACAAGGCTGCCGGCTGTTTAATCAGTGACGAATGCTGGGAAAGTTGCAGTAAATATTTTTTGCTGCTCTTTTTCGAGGACCAACTGGCAATGGAGTAGAAATAATTGGAATATTTGGGAAACTCATCCCAGCTTCTTGGGGGTTATTTTACATTGATGGCTAAAAATAGTGATTATTTCATTATGCCTTTATGATGAGAGATGGCATTATAAAGGGCATAGTGAAAAGATGAGCTATTCTTAGTAATCAGCTTATGTCAGACCCCACTCCCCCCAGGTTTCACTTTAAAGTTCTTTTTGCATTGCCTGTTTATTTAGATTAGTCAGCTCATGCTCAGCACCTGGAGATATTATCTTACATGAAGGGTGTTATATAAATGCAAATTGGTGTTGTTGTAATAGTTATACCCTAAAATGCCGCTGGCCAGACAGAGGAGTGGGGGGAATCCAATCTGGCACACCGGAATTTCCTGTTAAGTGTAATCCCAATTCTGGTACTGGTATTTTCTGTCTTTTTTTGTTGCCAGCTTTATTGAGTGCCAAAAAATTCCAGTAAATTATGTACCCACATTGTAATTTGAATCCCATGATCATAAGGTAGTGAATATGCTATCTTGCGCTCGCTGGATTCAAACTGAGTCAAAGTCGATCTCCCTGATCACTGGAGGCCAGTATGACAGTGAGGTGGGGACGAGCACTAGGAGATTGGGCCAGTGGGAATCTGCACAGATTCGGCCAATTGAATTTTTTTTAAATTTTGCTTCTGGCCTGCTTCGGCTACACCTGAATTCCAGATACCCGGAATCCAGTAAGTCATGGGTTTACGGTATGTTTTATGATCTGTTTAAAGCCATTTAAGAGTGAAATCAGGAAGCATTTTCTCACTCAAAAGTTGTAGAAGTCTGGAATTTCCCCAAAAGGCCATGGATGCTGGATCCATTCACACCCTCAAGAGTGAGGTTGATAGATCTTTGGTAGGTCATGGAATTAATAGATATGGGGAGAAAGTGGGAAAATTGGAATTGAAAGGATTAGTTGAGGTACAGATCAGCCATGATATAATTAATTGGTGGAACAGGCTTGAAGGGCCTACACCTATTCCTATGTTCCTGTGCTCCTATGTTCCCTTGGATTATCACCACCATGTTCCAGATGTGTTGTAGTAAGAGAAGTTTGGTTGAGAACTCGAGGTCTAATTTGTGCTGTCTAAGCAATTAAACAGGATTTTTTTCTGGTAATAGGAAACACGTCACACTATTTGTGGGAACTCTGCTCCAAATAATTCAGCTTAGTTTCTGCAGATTAACGGGAATTCTACTGGGATTCCTTTAAACAGTGTCTCACATTATAGAATATTAACATTACAGAATATTTAAAAATATCACAATTTAGGGACTGTAATCCTATAATCACTTTTCTATAAGGCTCTTACAGTATTGCTAAATCTAACTTCAACTAAATGCAAATAAATGCAAATTGCCGATGATAAATGCTCCACCCTCTAATCCTGAACTCAGTCGTCACTTGATCATTCTGCTGTAAATCCTTATTACTGGGGAATCGTGACAGTTGTGGACTCAATATTGGTAGGAGTATATGGTGTGTGAGTATTAAAATCCCCTCAAAAGTGTTGCATTCTATATTAAAACCATATAATGGATCACACCAAGTATTCTAGCTCTATGATTGTGTCTACTAATTAGATGGATTCATGAAGTGAAACAACAACAACCTGCATTTAAATAGCATCTTTCATTCAGCATAGCGTCTCAGATTGCTAATGTGCAAATGTTGTTAAAAGATGTATCTGATTTGATAATAGCTTTATATTGGCATCTCAGTATTGACGGTGAACAGCACAAAAGTAAACATGCAGCATTCTGCACACTAGAAAGTTGAAGAAATTAGAGTTACAGATATCTATTTTTAATAAAAAAAAACAGATTAATGGCAGTTTCTTTCTGATTCTAAAATTCACATAATGCATTTTTTGCTACCAAATTGTATCTGAGAAAACATTATTAATTTCATATATCAAGTTCAGAGTAACCATCTGTTCACTCTGTGTTAGCTTCAGCCTCCATCTGTCCTGCCTCTTTTCCTTCTCTGATAGAAAGGGCTTGGATGATGGGGAAGTTTAGCTCTGGCTTTTATTTGTCACTCATCGTAAGGCAGCTGCATGTATTTATAAACAGCCTGCTGCAACTGGTGTTGTTGCATTTCAATCTCTGTAGCTGTTTTTCCTGTAAATAGACTAGGAATTCAGATTGTATGTTGTATACGTGAACTCTACTTTGCTGCTCTAATTTGACTGTATCTGCAATCTCATAAATATGGATTAGTCTGTGCATGTCCCAGATATTATTAGAAGCTGAACTATACAGACAGACCTCCAAATCCAGGTGGAAACATATTATAGATTGGGAATGCTGGGCACAAGATGCTCAAGTTGGCATGATGGTAGAAGCAGAAAAGTACAACAATTAAATAACACTTAAATAACACTGGAATAATTTGGGGACATAAAAATGGGAGTATGCATGACTAGAAGTGAGATATGATTAAAACTTTGACATGGTTTGTGTAACCAGAGTGGCTTGACTGAAGCGGCACAATACCCTTAACGTTCCTTCTGGATGGTGCCACCAGCTGCTCATTGACCAGAGCTGTATGTCTGGTAGGGTTCTCTCATTCTACTTATGAAAGAGACAGGCAAGCCATTGGGCTGGGTCTAATGTCAAACCATTCTTTGGAAACAAACATTAACACTGGCAGACTCAGATGCCTATTGAATTGAACCAAATCTAAGTTTATTTAATGTTTATAGACCTAAGATGAACAATGTAAGTATAATTGTTTTAGACTCACCAACAGCCTATGTTTGCCCACAAAACGCATAAGTCACTGCACTTTACAATATATCCCATGATGTGCTTTGGGATGTCCTCCTGACATGAAAAGCACAATACTAATCCTTACATATACCAAATGTAAAGATTATTATTATTGTTATTATTTACTGTTACACATATTTTCCTAATTTTACCTCACCTCTATCAGGTTCCCTCTAAATCGTGTCATCTTTATGTCTAATATTTCTTGACAACTATATCCACTCATGCCTGGTAATGTCCAAGTAAATCTACGCTAATATAATTCATGTTATTATTTGTTACTAAAGCAATACATATTATTGGTTTGAAATTTAGAATATTCCCTTTGTTGTAATTTCAAATATAATTGGAGAATAGCTTTATGAAAATGTGGTTCAATCACTACATGCAGTTGAATTCATTTTGAACTAAAACAGATTCATACTGTGTGGGTGACGACGTTTTGGCAGTAAATTCAATCATTAATTTTAAAATCATATCTTCTGTCAAAATATGTTCAAAATTTCACGTGGCTTGTAAATAATGTGTCTGGGTGCAGGAGCCCTAGTCAGAGGATATGCAGCGTCTGGTCTCCGAGGTACAGTGGGAGGAAGTTTAGAATGGACACATCTGCTGTCCATCTACTTCTGAACAAGACAGGCAAGTTAAAATCATCTATTGCTTCTTTCACACCCCATTAGTTTTAAGTCATCTTTGGCTGAAAGTACCCTTGCTGTGCTGGAGGAATTGCAGCAAGTTGCTTTATGTTATACTATTGCTTTTGGAACTGCGTGAAGATCGAGTCTTTTTGGCAAGAGGCCTTGGCAAGTATCCAGCAAGTCATAGGGGAGCAGTCCCTACTGTTGGGGCTGGCTCCACGGGAGGTTGTAACCAACAACTCTTGAAAGCTGATTCAACTAACATTGCTGATGGCACGCAGGTGCATTCTGGCAGATGGAGAAATGAGAGTTTCTACCCCCAGTGGCTTGATGCACTTATAGAGATTGCCACAATAGATAAATTCACATACTGTACTCTGTGCCCTCGAGACAGAACATAGTCTTTAAAATGTGCTCCCCGTTCAGACTGGCAGTGAGAGTGCAAACCCCCATGGCGATTCGGCCACTATAGATAAACAAAGGTGTTTCACCCTCTGTGTTCATGTAGCTTTAAATTGTGTTCATACTATACTGACAGGAAGGAAGTTGCTCTTATATTTCTTGCTCCACATCACTTTCAAATTGGAGCCTTAATAAACCTGGATTTCAAGATCTATGCAGTTTATCTAATCCAACGTTTAGGTGCTCATATCCTTACCCAAGCATTTTGAGATGTCTTTCCAATGTGATAAATGTAAATTGTATCATATTACCTTCATACCTGTCCTTATCAAGCTCCAATGGCTCCCAGTGCATCAACTTCAAGATCCTCGTTCAGATCTACAAATACCTAGATGGCTTCACCCTCCCTACCTCTGTGATTGTCTCCAGCCTTACTCTCCAGTTTACCTTTCTGCTAGGCCGGCTTGGGCCATCCTTATCCGCTCCATCTGCCATCAATGGCTCAGCCTTCAACTGATATACCCCAACCATCTGGAATTCCTTCCACCTCGCCTCCTCCCTATTTGTCTTTCAGATTCCCCCGAAAAAAACTACCTTTTCAACCATGAAAAAAGGTTACTTTCTTCCACCCCATCTTCCCTTGCTTGTCCAGGAATATATTTGTTAAGTGTTTCAAGACATTACCTTATATACCAAACACACTATATACATGCAAGTTCTTATAACACCTATAAGAACATAAGAATTTGAAGGCAAAAGAAGACCAAGGTCTATCTAATTTGTCTTCCACCATCATGACAGTTGCTTGACATGTCGTTTCCCAAACTATATACTGTATCCCGAGATATTATTTTACTATTTTCTACTCTCTCACTGAAGTAGTGTTGTTTCCGCAGATTTGTTCTGAATTTACCCCCTTTCAACCCCCCTATCATGTCAAAACATCTGAACGTACTTCATTACTGTCATTTGTCATGACTGTAGACAAACCAGGAATCCAATTTGCACACAGCAACGTCCCATCTTGTGGTTTGTTGGCTAGGATACTGGGAGAAACTTCCTTCCCTTTTTGAACAGTGTAAAGGAAAATTATGAAAAATAGCAACCTGAAAAAAGACAGGACTTTACTTCAATGTTTAATCTGAAAAAAATGTAAAAAATAATTTTTTGGTCACTCAATCCATGACTGTTTGTAGGACACTGCTGTGTGCAATTGGCTGCCACGTTATGCCCACAAAAGATATAGTCAATTCACTATATTCTGTGAAACGCTTTGAGATGTCTAGAAGATGTGAAAAGCACTATATCAAATGCAAGGATTATTATTACTTTATTATCTACCTCTGACAATGCAGCATTAGCCTAGACTATCAGTCCAAAGTCCTGACAGGTAGCTTACACCCACAACCTTCTGACCCAGAGGTGAGTGAAAATGTTACCGAACGAAGATTGACACCTTGGCTCCAACCCCGATCTGCTTAGCCCTGAGGTCCTGCTAGTCAGCTTGATGGATATGGGACTTGCTGCAGAAGATGCAGTTTACCTGGTGAGGCAATTTTTCTGGCACTGAAAAGCTGGTAACATGACTGCTTTCCTGAGTAATGGTCTACAACTCCACTGACAGGAAACATTTATACTGTGAATGAGACTTTGGATTTTCCTCACAACCGTCTCTTTGGGAATTCCTCTTTCCATTGCAATCTCCCCTTAGTTTATTGTCTGAACAAATGATTGAGTTTGAGCAGACTGCCTATGTACAATAAGTCACTGCTTGGGACACCAATTTCATGTACTCCATTAAGTCACTATAGAAATTGATTGATATATTTTAAAAAATCGCTGTCAGTACCTATTTAAACGGACAAAGGCAGATTACATTTTCACATCAGATGCTTTCAGAATATCTGTCAATAGGAATATTGTTGGGCTGATTTCTAGATGTCCGTATTTCACAATGTCTGGTCTCATTTAGACAATATCAATGATATTCCAAAGTCAATCCCAGTGACTGAGAAACATTCATTTGATATAAAGAACATTAGGATTCCTATGGAAACTATACTATCAGTCAGGAATGCAAAGCCACAATTTTTTTAAAAAAATTCTGCAGTAATAATACCTTTCAAGGCTAAATGCTCCTAGGGCTATCAGTGACATTTTAGTGGCATGTCTTCTTCATAAGTGAATACATGAGTAGCTGCTGATCGATTGTTGCATGGCGGGCTATTCAGCATCTGCGGGCTGGTTGTTCAGTGTTGGGGTCTAATCCGTGGTGATTTCTAACAGAATTCCATCAGCTAACCGGAAGTACATCACACATATCATGTGGGGCCTTCGGGAACACTGCTCTGAAAGTACATTGTGTCAGAGCGGAGTTGTCATTGCTCAGCTTGATACACATTCAGTTCCTTTAGTAAGCAGTCCCATCAGATACCCAGTTGATTCGCCCAAGCTGAATGTGACCCAGGACTCCACAAGGTCTATTACATTACGTCCTCCAGATGTAAAAAGGCGCTATATCAAATCCAAGGATTGTTATTGTTGTTGTATTAACCTTGCGGCATATTTCTCCAGCTGCATCGGTTACGCAAAGGTTCGGCAAGTATTAAGCATAGACCAGGGAGTTTGAGGATCTCAGAGCCGTAAGGGAGAAGACGTTGATGGGAGCCAAGGAGTATGGCTTTTGTCTTATTGACATTCAACTGAAGGATGTTCGCGCTGATCCAGGCCTTGATTTCTGACAAACAATCTAACAGTCTCTTCACACCCTGGCACCTCGCACTTCTCTGATCTGCTCCCACTCCAGTCCACCACCTTCTGTCTTTGCTCAGCATATCTTCTGCATATCCCTTGTCTCCCTTCGCTCCACCATTGGTGGCTGTGCTTTCAGCCATTATGTCCAAATCTCTGGAACTCACTGCCTCAGCTCGGCGTCAAACCATTCCACTGTTAAGCAGTCGGAGAAGAAAGCTGCGCAAAGGATGCTATATAAGTGATGTTGTTGTATTTGAGATTAAAGAATTATTAAGCATGATTCTTGAATAGATGAAGAATCATTGGTTTAAACAGGGTTCTATAATTCAAAAGTTAGCACAAATCAACCAAAACGGCAATAAGGTTTCTCTCCCTCCCCACTTGCTCTTTGATTTCTAGGGAATGATCCTGGATTTTTGCATTGCTGTTCATGTCCCTATAGCTAGGTTCTGCCTCCCCTCAATGCATTTGATTGCCACTTGCATTTGTAAAAACATAACTGGTACAATTTGTGGAGTCCTGTAGCTCAGTGGTTAGAGCACTCGCTTTGCAAGTGAGAGACCTGAGTTCAATTCCAGGCAGGGCGAAACCTTGGGCAAGTTTCCTTACTCCACACAGAGCCTAATAATAATCCTTCCAAAACCAAAACCAATAATAAATTGGTCATTTTCAATCTACGACTGTTTGTGGGACATTGCTGTGCGCAATTGACTGCCGCGTTCGCCCACAAATATACAGTCAATTCACTTTACAGTGTGTTCTGTGAAGCGCTTTGGGACGTCCTCCCGACGTGAAAAGCGCTATATCAAATGGAAGGATTATTATTATTATTAAAAGGACATGCCCTACCCATGTGCTAGCCTGCCAGTGTAAGTGAGTAATGATTCGACATCTATCAGACTCTAGAGATGTAAACTCTGGAAGTTTACAGGCATCCTTTCAAACAAGAAGCACATTTCAAGGCCATGAAGTAATGATTGTTGGAACATGTAATTGGATCTTTACTTGCTTTTTGTCAACAAAATAACTACTAGGCTTCAGACAGGGAAAAGGTGATCTTCTGTTCATCCCCGGTTTATTTATTATGAAATCCTACCCCAGTCTGCTCACCCTTAATTGTCCATCCTATGTGTGGTGTGGGTGATGCACACACAATGCTGAGGAAATATTAAAAAGAGACTTTTGGACTGTTTTTATGATACAAAAGTGTGATTCCATTATAACGAGGTGTTTCGGGTCCATTATCACATATCAATGGGGGAAAAAAGTAGACACCAGCCCCAATTCTAGGGCATCAGGGCATCGGGCCATTGCTGACAACACTTCCAGCTCACAAGAAAGGGTTGGCTGGCTTCCTACGTGCAGGAAACTGGTAGACAGCTGCAGCTGCTCCTGTGAGCAGTTCTAGCGCTAGGAATACTCAAAAGAGCAGATGACCAGTCCATTTCCTGTGTAAATGTGCCAGGAAGCTGGCCAGTGTTCATGGAAGCAAAGGTGTACTGCAATTATGATAACCATGGGTACCCAGAACAGTAATACTGTTATAATAATCCTTGCACCTGATGTAACACTTTATCACATTGTCAAAACATCTCAAAGTGCTTTACAGTATTTTACCATAAAGTGTAGTGACTAGTCGTAGGTGAACTTGACAACCAATGTGCACACAGCTTCTGTATTACCCCACACTTTCAAGTTGAATATGTGAAATAGGTAGGACTGGGAATGATAATGTTTCTTGCAACTAAAATCAAACAGCTGTTGTAATGTTACGGGTTACTTGAGCAGTCAGATACCTGAGCAATTATTTATCCATTCAACACAGCCCTCAATCTAACAACATTGGAGATTCTAATCTTTCCTCTAATACTTTTCGTGTTTTTTATCAACATTGGCGCATAGGTTCTCTGACAGATAACTCTTGATGTGAAAATGTAATTTAGCTTTGCCCTGAAAACTTCTGAAAGATTGAAGTGTGCTGTCTATTTAGGCTTTAATGGTACTTAAGTCTGTTAGTCTTTCTGGTTATCAGCTGGAACAAAACGGGACAATGATAGTGGATTAACTTCCCCTGAGGCTTACTTTGGGCCGTCTGTTTTCTTTGTGTTGGACTTTTCTCCTTTATAAACCTCGATCATTTGGTTATGTTTTGTTGCCTGGAGGTCTTTTGCTGCAGGATACAGATTAAGTACAGACGGGAAGCTTTTTTTTCATCTTCTGCATTTTGGATAGCAGATGGTTGTAGCCCAACAGGTGCACTCAGACCATTCCACCAAGTTTTACATCTGCTGGGCATGCAAACAAGATGTTAGCTGCTCCACCAGGCCAGCTGCAACTTTTACCGTTACCAGCTCTGCAATGGATAAGGTGGTGAGAGTGAAGGCTGGTGACCTTTGACTGGCAGCCCACTGTGCAGTGATGCATGAAAAGGCTAGACTTTCAAAGTATGCTTTGATCATTACTTTACATAGTGAAAACGGAGAAAGAGCATAAGGTGAATGTCTCTCACAGGAAGTGATGGACAGGTTTGTTTATGAGACTGGAATCTAAGATGGTGATAGATTTTGACTGTGATCAGATTGAGTGTAAAATTGTTTTGATATATGAAGCTGAGACTATAAAACCTGCTGAATTGATTGAGATGAATTGGATGTTTACTTTCATTACCCAATAAAGTTCCTGCGTGATAGGTAATATAAGGATATAAATTCACTTTGTACCTTTAATCATGGCAAAATAGTATATAGTAAAGGTGTATAATACATTGAAAAAATCTAGTTGTGTGTTTAGTATAGTATTGACAGTAATAGTAAGAGTTACAGGGCCATCATTATATAATGAAGTCTTGCCTTGGATGCAAAAAATATTCCACAATGTGAAAAACAATGGCTGACAATCCTGCGTCTGATTCATCCAGTCATCGCTGACATTGTTTCCTGTTTGTTGTGCTTATACTCGAAAAGGAAGATGCGCCTCTGAAATTAGTACCTTTGCAAAGTGATGTCAGCAGCACTTCCGTGTATAGAGTAAATGAGCAGCACCTAGGAAATGATGTTAACACCACTTCCTGTCCATTTGTGTACCGCGTAGGAAGTGTGGTCATCTGCCAATCCAGAAGGTGAGCATTTTTTAGTGTGGGAAGCCAGCTAGTTAGCACCAGAAGCGGGGTATAGTGCTTCTGATAAAGAACAGATCATAGTGGACTGCAAGTGAACCCGTGCTCAACTGGGACACCTACTGATGGGGTTGCCCTGTATTGAAGCTGGATGTCAATGTAAAGCTCTCAGAGTGTTCTGAATATGTTGTAAGTATAGTTACCAAATAATAATAATAATAAACCTTGCATTTACCATAGTACCTTTCACATCAAAAGGACACCCCAAATCAACAACAACAACAACAAAATTACATTTGTATAGTGCCTTTCATGTTGGGAGGATGTCCCAAGGTGCTGGCCAAACAGAGTTTCGGACCCGAGCTGGGGGTTGGGATCGGGGAGGGTGGAGGGCAGTGGGGAAGCAGGGAGACCGAACGCATCGTTGAAGAGGAAGGTCTTGAGATGGGTCTTGAAGGAGGTAAGGGAGGGGGAGAGGCGAAGGGACTGGGGGATGGAGTTCCAGAGGGTGGCAGCAGAGTGGCAGAAGGCCCACCCACCAATAGTGGGGCAAGTGAGGCGGGGGACGTGAAGCAGGCCGGAGCCCGCTGTGTGGAGGGAGCGAGCATGATGGTAGGGGGTTAGGAGGTCGCAGAGGTAGGGGGGAGCAAGACCATGGAGGGCTTTGAAGGTGAGGACCAGGAATCTTGAACTGTATCAGGATATACTGTATATTATGTTGCTTTGTAAAAGGAGCATTTCCCATTAAATTTCAATATTCAAATCTCACAGTTTTGTATTTTGACTATGTGGTGATCCATGACACTATAGTAATTTACTCCGCAATCCAGAAATAGTTGCTCTGACAACCTCCTAATGTAATCAGCTTGGCCTGTGAGATTTTACGGAAGTAGAAGAGTTCGAGAGGTTGTGAGCTAAGTTTAAGGAGAACAAAGTAAACAATATGTCTAATGTGCAAATATATGCAAACCAGATTTCATGTGATAACTGCTGAAACTCAGCCAAGTGAAAAATCAAAACAATATCATTTTTATTTCAAAATACAACAAAAACAACAACAAAATTATGTTTGTATAGCGTGTTTCATGTCGAGAGGGCATCCCAAGGTGCTGGACAGTCAGCGTTTCGGACCCGAGCTGGGGTTCGGGGTCGAGGAGGGTGGAGGCCAGGGGGGGAAGCAGGGAGGTCATAACATCCAAATAATACCAAAATACTGCAATGTTTTAATGGAAGCATAAGGAAATCAGGTCATTGTTAAGTATTTTAATATTAAATAGTTAATGTCATACTAAGAATTAATTATAAAGTGATCTGATCAAATATTCTATTTCAATAACTGCAGATGTCCCTCTCGCCCTGTGCTTGCCCTCCGCTCTCCCTGTTCTGTCAAGATCAAATATTGCAGGTCGTAAATCTTGAGTTAGCAATCCAGTAAGTTAAAATGCTGACATATAAGACAGAACTTTTATTTTATATGTATAACTTTTATAAGCAGGCACTTTATTACATGGAAACATCTCACTTCACTAATTATTGTCATATGTGGTTACTCTTTGCTTGTGCAGGTAAATGCAGCAGCTATTTGCACCAGAAAGCTCCCACAAACAAAACCTAATTTCAATAACTAATTACAGTAATGGGAGGAATGTTGGCCAGGATACCAGGACACCTTTTTTTTCCAATAGTGCCATGGATTCTTAAATGTGTACCTGTAGGTCAGTCAGACTGTACTCGCTTTAATTAACCAGTTCACCTCTCATAATGCAGCATTTTGCCATTAATGCATTGGAGTGTCAGCCTTGACAATTTACAAAGTTTTGCACGCAACAAATTCATTTATAAAGTTGAACAGTGACACTCTTTGATGGCTCAGCGGGTAGCTGAGTTATACAGACAGAAAGGTCCCAGGTGGTAATGCTGAATTAGCTAACTCAGCTAGTGTCATGAGGAGCTCTACAATTTATAATTTATAGTAATAATCCTTACATTTGGAGGAGGACATCTTAAAGCACTTCACAGGAGTTATATGTGTATTTTGTAGGCAAAATTGGCACGGAAGCCAATTTGCGCACAACAATGTCTCACAATCATTTTACCCAAAGGATGGCATCTCCAAAAGTGCATTCCCAGCATTTTATTGGAGTGTCAGCTTGGATTATAGGAGGTCAAAGTCCCGAAGTGAGCTTGAACCCACAGCTTTATGACTCAGAAATGAGAGTACTACCAACTCAACCAGGCTGACACCTGCACAGACTAGTTGGGTGAATGGCCTGTTGTGATGCTGTAAATTCCAACCAAAACAACATAATTACATCTGTAAAGCGCCTTTCACATTGGGAGGACGTTCCAAAGCATTGTACTTCCAGGTAATTCTATATGAAAAAAAAGCAAAGCTTTTCTCATTCAGTGCCTTGGGACGTCCTCCCGACATGAAAGGTGCTATACAGATGTAATTTTGTATTGTATTGAAAAGTTTCTTGAATTATAATAATAATAAAAATAATTTGCCCTTAATTCTTGGGAAAGGAAACTTTGTCAGAACTCTCACTACTGAGGCCTGAAATTTCACAGGATATTTGCCTTAAGACTATTGCTTTAAAATTATTGCACCTAAGGCCTGGAATACCACCAAGTCTTGACCTGTAAGACTATTCTTCCTTTAAAAATTAACATTGCACGGATTTGTAGATAATTTGTAAATTCAGTCCTAATTTTTGTTCAGCACTGCAAAAAAACAGCCTATAAACCACGACTGAATTCAAGATTTCCACAATTCTGAGCAATGATCCAGTAATGAAAAAAATTAGTTAAGAGCCCAGGTTTTCAGTACATTGGAGGTGTTATTATGTAACCAAACTCACTACTCATCCTCTGAATCTCATTACAAAACTCAGCTATGTATATTCCCCAGGCTCTCTCCACATTGAATACCTGACCTAGCCCTGCTATCTGCTTGATCTATCTGATCACTAATGTGCAGTTGTGCATGAAAAGCCAGTTTAGATCTTCACAGAATCAATATATCTGGTGGAAATGATTGCACCACTCTACAGTGTGTCTCATTCTCTCGTCAAAGTTGTCAACTTTCAAGCCCAGGGAAAAACGAAGGTACATAAAATCACTGGAGTTTTATGTAAGAAGTATCTTGGATTGAAATCAAACTATTAACCTTTTGAGTACTGAATTTCATTTCAAGCTGCCACAATTTGTGCTTCTCTTTAAAATCAATAAATTGTTTGTGTATAGCTTCAGATCTGAATTTAATAAAGCCAAATTGCAGAACTGAGGGTTAGAGAGTGTGGGAGGGAGGTTAGGGAGAAAGCGAGTAGGATGGGTGGAGACTCATGCGTAGCATAAATACTAGTATGGATTAGTTGGGTCAATTGACTTGTTTCAGTGCTGTAAATTTCATATATTCTACTTAACAACAACAACAACAACAAGATTCCATTTATTGAGCGCCTTTCACGTCGGGAAGACGTCCCAAGGCGCTATACAGTTGGGTCAGGACCCGAGCAGGGGGGAAATGGTCAGGGTGAGGGGAGGGAAGGGAGGGAGCGAGGAGGGGGTAGAGAGTCGAGAGGAGAGCTGAAGGCACGGTCAAAGAGATAGGTCTTGAGACCGGCCTTGAAGGAGGAAAGGGAGGAAGCGGCGAAGGCACTGGGGGATAGAGTTACAGAGCTTCGGGGCTGAGAGGCTGAAGGCCCGACCACCGAATGGTAGGGCGGTTGGGGCGGGGGATGTGGAGCAGACCGGAGCCAGAGGAACGGAGGGTTCAGGCAGGTAAGTAGGGGGATAGTAGGACGGAGAGGTAGGAGGGAGCAAGGCCGTGAATGGCCTTGTAGGTGAGGGTGAGGATCTTGAATTTGATCCTCTGGGGGATGGGGAGCCAGTGGAGGCGAGCGAGGGTGGGAGTGATGTGGTCGCGAAGCCTGGTGCGGGACAGTACACGAGCTGCAGAGTTCTGAATGACCTGCAGCTTGTGGAGGGAGGTGCCGGGAAGGCCGGCGAGGAGAGAGTTCCCATAGTCCAGCCTTGAGGTGATAAAGGCGTGAACCAGGGTTTCAGCAGCGTGAGGGGTGAGGTAGTGCCGTAGTCTGGCGACATTCCGGAGGTGATGGAAGGCGGTGCCAGTTGTTGCGCGGATATGGGGGAGAAAGGACAGCTCAGGGTCGAACAGAACCCCGAGGTTCCTGACCGGCTTTGAGAGGTGGAGAGTGCAGCCTTGGATGCTGATGCTGTCAGCGCCTGAGGTGCGGAGGCGCTGACGTGAGCCAATCAGGAGGGCCTCAGTTTTGCGCACGTTGAGCTGGAGAAAGTTATCTCTCGTCCAGGACTCGATGTCGGACAGGCAGCTGTCAGGACATCGGTGGTCGTGGAGTTGAGGGTAGAGGAGGAAAGGTAGAGTTGGGTGTCATCCGCATACATGTGGAAGTTAACCCCATGTCTGCGGATGATGTCACCAAGGGGGAGCATATAGAGGGTGAAGAGGAGGGGACCGAGGACAGAGCCCTGAGGGACACCGCACGAGACAGTGCGGGGGCTGGAGGAAAAACCATTTGTGGAGACAAAGTGAAGACGGTGGGAGAGGTACGACCTAAACCACTCAAGGACAGGGCCTTGAAGGTTTAGGTGGGAGGACAAGCGGTGGAGGAGGATAGCATGGTCGACCGTATCGAATGCTGCCGATAGGTCGAGGAGGACGAGGAGGCAGAGGGAGCCCTGGTCACAGATGGTCAGGATGTCATTGGTGACCTTGACCAGGGCAGTTTCTGTGCTATGGGCAGCACGGAAACCCGATTGAAGGGGTTCGAATAGTGAATGGTTGGAGAGGAAAGAGCGCAGCTGGGAGGCGACAACTCGTTCCAGGACCTTGGATAGGAAGGGGAGGTTGGAGATGGGCCGGTAGCTTGATAGCTGCGACGCATCAAGGGAGGGTTTTTTTAAGGTGGGAGTGATGGTGGCAGTTTTTAAGGGAATGGGAAAAGAGCCAGAGGAGAGGGACAGGTTGACGATGTCTGTGATATGTGGGGCAAGGAGGTGGAGCTGGGAGATAAGGAGTGGAGTGGGGATGGGGTCAAGGGAGCAGGTGGTAGGTTTCAGGGAGAGGATGAGTTTGGTGACAGAGGATGGGGAAACGGGTACGAAGGTGTGTAGGGGAGGATGGGTAGGAGTCGGAGTGTGGGAGGGAAGGGGTGGGTGGATGTTGGAGGGGAAGTGACCGCGGAGCGGATTCCCTTGATCTTGGATTCAAGGAAATCCAGCATCTCCTCGCAGTGAAGGTTGGAGGAGATGACCTGCGCGGGGTGGCGGGGGGGCGGAGGAGTTGGGATGTGGTAGAGAACAGTAGCCTGGGGTTGTCCTTCGCCTCCAGGATTATCCTGGAGTAGAAGGACGATTTGGCCGAGGCTAGAGTGGAGCGGTAGATTTTGAGGAGGTCCAGCCAGATTTGTCGGTGGACCGTTAGGCCAGATTTGACCCAGGTGCGTTCAGCGGCCCGCACCTGGCTCTTCAGTGAGCGGAGGTGGGTGGTGAACCAGGGGGAGGAGCGAGAGTAGGAGACAGTACGGGAGGTGATAGGGGCAAGAGTGTCAAGTGTGGAGGAGAGGGTGTTGTGGAGGAGGGTGAGAGCAGAAGAGGGGTCGGTGAGGGTTGAAGGCCAGAGGGAGAGGAGTTCAGAGGACTCCAAGGCAGTGGTTAGGGATTGAGGGGGTAACTTCTTCCAAGGGCGGTAGAAGATGGTGGTGGGTCTGGTGGAGGTGGGGAGGGGGGTGGAGGTGGTGAAGGAGATGAAGTGGTGGTCGGAGATGGCCTTATCGGTGATGGTGACATCCGAGACACTGAGGCCCCGGGTGATCACCAAGTCGAGTGGGTGGCCGTGACTGTGAGTGGGGGAGTTGATGTGAAGGGAGGGGTTGAGCGAGGAGAGCAGGGAAGAGAAATCTGAGGAGATTGAGCAGGAGGGGGTGAAGTGTAGGTTAAAGTCGCCCAGGATGATGAGGCGATCAGAGCAGAGGCAGAGAGATGTGAGAAGTGTTGAGATATCAGAGATAAAGGTGGGAGAGGTTTTAGGGGGCCGGTAGAGGAGGAGGATTTTAAGTGAGAGGAAGGAGGGGTGGGAGAGGGTGAGGTGCTCAAAAGAGGGGAAAGAGCCAGAGGAGTAGGGGGATAGGGCAAGTGGTGTCCTTGAGATAAGGGCAACACCACCGCCACGGTTGGGGCGAGGGATGTGGTGGGAGGTGTAGCCGGGTGCTGTGGCTTCCGTGAGGGGGAAGGTGCCGCCTGGGGTGAGCCAGGTTTCCGTTAAGGCCATGATATCAACGTTCTCATCAAGGATGAGATCGTTGATGACCAGGGCCTTGTTACAGAGGGAGCGGACATTTTGCAGTCCGATGTGGATGGAGCGGTTGACAGAAGGGTGTGTGGGGAGGGAGGGGGGTCCGGTTGTGAGGCAGGGGTGGGGGAATGGGGTAAGGGAGGAGAGGTTGGCTCCCCGGGTCTGTGTCCGGGGTGGCTGGCGAGTGTGGTGGGGAATGGGGCAGTCGGTGTGGCTGCTGCTGGACAGCCAACGCCGAGTGCCACGGTGAGCCCGGCAGAGGATTCCCAGGCTGGAGCAGAGGGAGGTTGTGGGAGGGTCAAGTGGGGATAGAAGGCGAGGGGGACGGAGAGAGAGGAGGAGAGAGCGGGAGAGATGCAGAGGGGGAAGAGTTTGGGGGTAGAGAGGAGGGAGGAGGGAGGGAGGGGGTGAGGGGGTGAGGGTCATAGCGGCAGCCATATTGCGCACGTGGGAAAATAAAAATAGTATTCAAATGTTTTTCTCACTATTCTCATTACAATGTGAGAGATATTATTCCCCCTCTTGTTTTGGAACCCCAGTGCTTTTGTATTCATCAAATGTTTCTGGAATAAATGCCAAATTAAAAATTGCATCCAATTGGAGTCTTACATTATTAGACCATGTGCATGTGGATCTGACTATATTGTGGGTTTTTTTAATTCAATTTTTACCTGGTTCTGAAATCCTTATGCTGAATCACTCAATGCACTCTTTTAGCAATCTCTCTAAACACTATTATGTCCATCCTCTACACACTCCTGTATCTGTCCTTTACACACACCCATCCCTATAATTATCCACTATATACTCCTGTGTCTATCCTCCACACATTCCTCTGGTTATTCCTCAACACACTCTTCTTGCTGACATTTATTTGGCGAAAAATACGGTATGTCGGGTATTAGATAAGGGTCTAATTTCCAAAAATTTTAATAGGATTCCAGGAAACGGGATACTGGAAGTAAATCACAACAGTGACTCATAGAAATTCCACTCTTGACATAACGTTTGTTCAAAGTCGAGTGCCCATGCCTTGGGGTGATGTGCAAAATGTACATTTGGTTAGTGGAAAGGGTCTGCAGTCAGATTCGTTATTTAGGAATCTTGTTAGAAATAATAATAATCCTTGCATTTGATATAGCACCTTATCACATCTTTGAGACGTCTCAAAGCGCTTCACAGGATACACTGTAAAGTGAATTGGTTGTATATTTTGTGGGCGAAACATGCCTGCCAATTCCACACAGCAACGACCCACAAACACTCGTGGAATGAAGTGACCAACTTATTATAATTTTTTTGAAAGAATTATTACCCCTGGAAAAACGATTCACCAATCAACTAACAACCGGGTTTTCCTACTTATTGCTAGGTAAACAATGATGTGTGGAGTAAGGAAACGTACCCAACATTTTGACCTGCTTGAATCGAACCCAGGTCTCTCACTTGCGAGGCGAGTGTTCTATCCATTGAGCTACAGAACACCTACAGAAATCATAATGCATACAGTATTATTTTCCCTTGGTGTTGCAATCATGGATGTTTGTTCCCCCTCATAATGGTTTGAGGAATGGAGGATAGATGTGATTGGTTCTGTTTTGTACAAATATCATAAATAACAGATAGCAATTTTGTCTGACATATAATCAGTACCCCTTCTGAAACTGCAGGATATGTCAGTTTCACTGTAACATTCATACATGCAACAAACTACTATTTAAACTCTACATTCACGCTTTCACTTGCTTCAGGCCACTGTTAAGCGTTCCGAAACGCTACCCTGAAAGGTGCTATATAAATACAAATTGTTCTTGATGTTAAAGGCACCGCATAAATGTAAATTATCATTATTGTATTTTGTAAATTTGTATTGAATCTCAACTTCCAGTTCACAGTAAAATCTGATTATAATTTTAAAAAAGGTAATATTGTAATGTTCAGCTAAAAAGTTAAATTGTTAAAACAAATCCCTTTGCATGAAATCTCTTGTATTGTATTTAAGATTTATTTTGTAATAGATACATGTGCATTATTATACCACAATGCCTGTTTTTTTGTTTCAGAAGGGAATATTTTACAAGGCTGGATTGCCTATTAAAGAAATTTTTAACATTTGTAGCCTAAACTGTTTTTTTTACTATATTTTGATGAAAATAACCGAGCCTTTAAACCCAAAGATGTCAAGGAAAGCAGAAGAAGGATTTGAGGGACAATTAAGATGATAATCTGCAGAACTTTTCTGAAGAATGGCACATGTTAGACTTTCAATGGAGATTTTTGGATTCATTCTCAAGGGAGGATGTCACATGCTAACTCCCTGCGCACTTTCAGTTGATACCGATTATGTTAGACTCGAGGGAGGATGTCACATATGTTTCCGTGTGTGCTTTTAATTAGAAATAATTAAGCAAGACAAGTGAAGGTCAACTTTCTGATAGTGTTTAAAAAGCAATTATATCTTGTAACAACTTAGCCTGGTGGTAGGTGTGAGAAACTCTGGCCATCTGATTGGATGGTTTCTATTTGCATAGTCAGTCAAATGGAAACAGACCTCCAGTTGGCAACTGGATATTTGAATCGTGAAGTTCTTCACCTACCATGGTAAATTTGGGAACGTTTTCAATGTGGCTGATTTCAACTTGCAGACAAAGAGGTGAAGCTTTTTTTAAAAAAAAGTTTACTAACTATTTCGGTCACAATCTATTGAACAGATCTATTTTCATGGTTTACAGAATGTGTGGAGCAGTATTCCCATTCACTAAGACATTGGAAGAAGAGGACATAGATTTAGAGTCGCAAAAGGCAATTTCGGGATAGATACCGGGAAGCTTTTCTATACCAAGCGGGTAATTAACAACTGGAATAGGTTGCTAAGAAATGTGGTTCAGGCCAGGATACTGGACCCATTTTTAAAAAAAATAGCTTGGTTAAGGGTAAAGTAGGTATTCTGGAAGGATGGAATCAAATCAGTCAAAGGGCCATCATCATCTAAACTAATCTGTGATCAATGTTGTGTGGGAACAATACACCTGGTTTAATCGATACTATTAATGCTTGGGTTTCACTGGGGTTATCTGACAGCTTAACACACTGTGAAGTTTTACATGTGCTGTCGTAGCTTGGCAATCTTTCTGTTAAGTATATGTTAGTGTGCTTCTCTCGTGCAGTGTCTGGGCTATATGATATTCACCATAGGAATAGCTGAAAGGGTTATGGGCTGCCATTACCAAAATGGATGTCCTTGAGGTGGAATCTGACAGCAATCATGGAAAAGGAGCAGAGCAGGACCAACCTGCCTTGAAGCAATGGAGCAGGTGTGTAAAGCAGGATCGTAAACAAACGATTGTAAAAAGTAATTAAACAGGTAAATGTGCAGGGACAGAATCACCTTAATGCAGTGAGCAACTCTCATTTTAGTTGCAAAATGGCATGTACAGTATCAAAGTAGTGATGGATCGCCCAACTACCCTCGTGGGCCATAAATAAACAATTGATTAAACTTGCCTCATTTTTGATTTTTATATTTTTTTAAATTTGGATGGATAACAGACATTTGTGGAGTCCTGTAGCTCAGTAGTTAGAGCACTTGCTTTGCAAGCGAGAGACTCCACACGCCTAATAATAATCCCTCCAAAAACAATAATAAATCGGTCATTTTCAATCTACGACTGTTTGTGGGACATTGCTGTGCGCAATTGGCTGCCGCGTTCGCCCACAAATATATAGTCAATTCACTTTACAGTGTGTTCTGTGAAGCGCTTTGGGACGTCCTCCCGACGTGAAAAGCGCTATATCAAATGCAAGGATTATTATTATTATATTATTATTTCCACCTTGATTTGTCTTTTGGATTTTTTTTTCAATTTTGAATGAGCTTTTCGTCTACAAAAATGACTGACGTCTGGGTATAAGCTCACCACAGATGTCACTTCCTGAGCACGTGTTCTGTGTAAGGGCAGGGCCTCTAATGTCACCTGACATTCAGATTACACTTGCAGTTTCATGTTCGATCATGGCTATGGCCACCTCCCCTTTCTCCTTGGTTCAGTGTCAAGCTCCAGCATTGTTTGGAATTCCGAGACGCTACCTCGTGCAAAGGGCATTATATAAATGCAAGTTCTTGTTGTCGTCGTCATCACAACCTGAGCATTGTGGAGAAAGTGACATCCATAGTACCCTCACCACCGGACGTCAGCAATTTGTGGAATTTTAAAACTTGACAAACAGAAATGTAAAAAGCAATGTTTAATGATTGAAAATTATTGCCTTCAATTTTAAGAAAATTAGGGGAATAAACACCAGTGATTTTTAACAATTAAAGTTTGGAATCGGCAAGCCTATCCATGATATACCAGGCTCAAAGTTGTGGCATGTGATGCTGTTACATCAACCAAAATTAGTCAGAAAGAATAAATACTTATCACTGACTAATGGGAGGGTGCAGGGGTTAACCTACTGCGTTTTGGACCAATGTAATAAATTCACCTGTTAAATACTTAGTCACTACACTTTACAATTTATCTTCTGAAGCACTTTGAGACGTCCTCCTGATGTGAAAGGTGCTATACCAAATGCAAGGATAATTATAGGATTAAATATCACTGGTGGTCACTTCACATGTCACGTATCCTAATATGTTGAGTCAGTGCTTTCCAGAAATCATCTGCATTCCCTATTGTAGTAAATACTTTTACCGACTTTCTTTTAGTGCGATCTTTGCTTGTTTAATGTTGGAAAGATTTTAAGGGATAAACCTGGGGTGGAATGTGTACGGGAAAGATGAGCCTCTTGGTGATCCCTGTTTCTGGCAACATGTTGTGGAAGAAGACCTCAGTCTGCGGCAGCTGCTGTGTCAATTGACATGTACAACGTAACATGTTAGTGGGCAACAACAACAAGATTCCATTTATAGAGTGCCTTTCACGTCAGGAGGACGTCCCAAGGCGCTGGATTGATCTGATGATTTTTTTCCTTGTTTTAAACCATAGTGGTGGCTATATAGATATATTTGACTCTTACTTTGTGGAGTCCTGTAGCTTAGAGCACTCGTTTCGCAAGCGAGAGATCTGGGTTTGATTCCTGGGCAGCGCAAAACATTGGGCAAGTTTCCTTACTCCACATACCTCTGTTTACCTAGCAGTAAGTAGGTACCCGGTTCTTAGTCGATTGGCTTTTTTGGGGGTAATAATCCCTTTTAAATAAAAAATAATAATAATTTAGTCACTCAATCCTCGACTGATTGTGTGGCACTGGTGCGTGCAATTGGCTGCTGCATTTTATCGACAAAACAGTCAATTCACTTTACAGTATATTCTGTAAAGCGTTTTGAGATGTCCCGAAAACATGATAAGGTGCTATATAATAAAATAATAATAATAGTTGCATTTGCTATAGCATTTTTCATGTCTTCTAGATGTCTCAAAGAGCTTCACAGAATATCCTGTAAAGTGAATTGACTGTATATTTGTGGGCGAAAGGCGGCAGCCAATTGTGCACAGCAGTGTCCCACAAACAGTCGTGGATTGAAGTGACCAATTTTATTATTTGTTTTCTTTAGGGATTATTCTCAAACTGTATCAATTACAAGGATTATTATTATTTTTATTACTATAAATCAGCAGACAGAGGCATTCTGTCAAGCATCCTTGAATAAGGACTTCTAAAGTTTGTTGTGAAGCTAAAGCTGATTAATGATTTGTGGATATTTCAAGTGGGTGTTCTAAAGTGCCTTGTCCTTACAAATATCACATTACATGAACTTGCTTTTAATGAACACTGATACCCTTGTGAGGTGGAATGCCTTATCGCAGCATCTGGATTATAGTTTAGACTGAAACCAGTAGCAAAATGAGCATTATTGGTGATTTATGGGATTATTTGTGAGTTTAATTTTTTTTGTGAAATTAAAAGTTTTGAAAGATTGTGGATGTAGGATAACTTGTCCTTGTTACAGTCTTCTCAACTGCTCTCAGCTGTTATACAACTTTTATATTTAAACAAAATTCCTGCTGCACTGTATCGATCGATAATTCACTTCAATGCCCACTGTCCTGCCCTTTCATTTAGGAGGCCAATGATTGTATATGAAAATTGTAAAAAAAAGCAAATCTGTCTTTAAAGATTATGTAGAACAAATTCTATTCAGGAGGTTCATCAAAATTGATTTGTATTTATTTAGTGCCTTCACATACAGTAACATCTTGGAGGGCCTTACGAGCACAGGATTAGATGACGAGCAAGAGTGGAGGTGGCTGTAGGAACGATCAAAGAGGTAGGATTTGAGGGAAGTCTGAAATACGGATAGAGAGGGGTCGAGATGAAGAGATAGTGGAAAAGAGTTCTAGGGGTTTGGGGAATAGGAACTGAAGGCTTGGCTACTGATGGTGGCGCAGAGAGGGTGGGGAACGTGCAACAAACCTGAATTAGTTAAACTGAGTGGGTGAACAGAGGAGCAGGGTAGACAATGAGAGAGATGTGCCAGGGTGCGGATTTGTAGGTGAGGGTCAGGACCTTGAAATTGAGGGATCAGGAATGCATGTTGCTAAGGTGAAATGGATGAATAAATAATCCTTTAATTTGATATAGCACCTTACACGTCATGAAAGCATCTCAAAGCAGTACTCAAATTTACTGTAGCGAGTAGCAACTGTATTTGTACGCAGACATGGCAGCCAATTTGTGCACAGCAATGTCTCACAACAACCATGAAGTGAACAATCAAATTTATTCGGCCAGGATACCAGGAGAAACTGCCTTCTCTTTCTAAATAGTGCCATGGGATTTTTAATATCCACAATTCATATTAATATCATATAAACAGGCTGACAGGACTTTTGAAGAGGTGGAGGCAAGATAGAAGTTTAGATTAATGTGTACCGCTCTCCCGCATATTAGTTGTCAGTATGGATGGCAGGGGCTTGGCAGCAGGTCTAGCCGCTTGCTCGCCATACAATGGTCATAGGAGAAGCTAAATGGGGGGGGTGGGAGTGAGAAAATACATTTTGAAAAATAAATAACGATGATGGATGAAGTACAGGCTTTAATTTGACTTGTGAAAGAGTCCCAATATAGTTCCTCATGTCTGTGACTCTTGTGGGAATTCTCTATTGTGAAGTAGAAAACAGTATCGCTCGCTATCATGATTTAACCTCTCGCTGTTGAAGATTATGGATTTTGAGTTAATTTTAGTCCATTAGCATTCCAGCCACAATGTCTTTACTTCCGGTAGGGGTGAGGGGTAATTTCATGTGAAGATTCTAAATGCATATCTGGGGCTGTTTACAATGCATACCTGGGCTGTATATAATGCATACCTGGGGCTTTCTCAGTGCCTTGGGACGTCCTCCCGTCGTGAAAAGCGCTATACAAGTGTAATCTTGTTGTTGTTGTTCCTCAGATCAGAAAAGACTCAAAAAGACTGACAACAACAACAACATCAACTTGCATTTATATAGCATATTTTAAGCAGGATAGCATCTTGGAAAGCAAAACGACCAAATGAAATGGAGGCTGGAAAATGGTCCTGACTTGCCCTTGGTATCACAATTTCACTTGCAAAGTATCGCATTTTCAGCCTCAGAATGTAGCTCAACATTCTCAATTCACAATATGCATTTGTACATTGGGACTTAGTCTGACAACACTCCACTACAGTGCAGGGAGAATGCTGTGTTGTTCTATGAATTTTGTTGCTTGGAACAATATACAAATGTAACCTATAAGTGTAGTGAAGAGTAACTTTAGAATGGACAGCCATCTTTATCACTTTATCACTACCACACATTGTTGCCATACCCAAAGAGTTGAGTGTTTTTAAACTAATATCAGGTTCAGTCTGCGGTTTGGCAGCAATGCCAAAACCAGTCTTTGGTAGAAGTGCCTGCAGTTGTTTGGTTTTGTTGCCAGGTTCCTCCTCTGCTTGCATTGACCAATATCAGTGCTCCCAGTGCTGATGAGTGTGATGTCAACACATAAGATATACAGTGTTGTTGCATTTTCTTAAGGTGAAATGTGAAACCAAGTCTGTCTATTCAGGTGGACGTACACTATTTGAAAAGCGAACAGAGTTTCTCTTGGTGTGCTGACCAACAATCCCCCAAATAAAATTGGTTATTCTGTTTGGCTGTTTGGGGACATTGTTGTGTCTAAATTGGCTGGAGGTTTGCCTACAAAATAGTTACTGCACTTTACAGTAAATCTTGTGAAGTACGTTGAGACATCCTCCTGATGTGAAAGACACTATCAAATGCAGTAATTTTTGGGGGCATAACTATCTGTGATCATTCATGTGACACAATGTACCTTTAACCAACTGACTCTGCTTAAATAATAGTTGCAGAATACGAGGAGTGAAAAGGATGAGAGCAGCACTGTGACCGTTATGTGGCAGAGGGTTAAAAGCTACACTAAATTTCCATGATTCTATTGCTTCAGAGATTTAATGACAGGAATACAGTGTTTGTGACATTGTTGGGGGTATCACCGATCCTGTGCAGAAATTAAGTTGGAAATATTGCATTTCGGGGGCATTTTGTTGAACTATCAGCATCCACTTGAGAGTTTCTCCTCAGGGAGCAGGAGGCATAGGCTAATAAAGCCATATCAAATGCAGGGATTATTACCACTATGTGGCTGGTGCCTAATGAATATTCCTGCAGGCTGCCATAAACTAATTACTTGCTGTACATGAACTAATATTTCAGCCAAATAAGAGTAGTAGCAGTCATTGCTCAGATTATGTTGGGTGCAAAGCAGTGCTTCTTAACAGCTTTTCTTTTTGTTTTTGCTTAATCACCAACAATTGCAGTGGAGCCAGACTGGTGTTACATGAAACATTCAAGTATCAAAAGGACCTCAATTGCAAAGTACTTGTGTTGTTCTGTGGGCAAAATTATTATTATTTGGGGTCTGCTGGAGATGCACTGAGTAATTTTACATCTTGAAACATGCTGATATTGTTTTATTTGATAAAATGCCTTGTCACATTGTTGATTAATCTCAAATTGCTTCAGAGGATTTACTGTTAAGCATAGTGAGTATTTAAATGCATTGGGATGCTACCCTGCCTGAGGGGCACTGTATGAGTGCAAGTTGTTGTTTTGTAGGCAAACACACTTGTATTATGTTTGAACAAAAGTACTGTATAGCTGGAAATCTGGTATAAACACAGAAGTCGCTGGGGACATGTTGCAGGCCAGACAGCATCCACGGAGAGAGGAAAATTAGTTAACGTTTCAGGTCTATGACCTTTCATTAGAACTGGACAGATTATAAGGAGCAGAGAAGTGGTGGGTGGAAGAAAGACAAATAAAACATTTTTAGATGGAGGTCAGAAGATAAATTAGATTAAAGGTGTTGATGGTGTAAGACAAAAGGCAATAGGGGGATTATAAAATGAATAGATGCAACTAAGAACTGCATTATGTTTGATACAGTTTGGACAATTTTATCTGGATTTTGTAAATTCAAGGTGTGTTCAAACTCCAGTAAAGCTATTGATTGTGTTGTTTCTGGCTATAAGCAAGTTATAACCAAAGCTGTTCAGTGCTTGTCACTACTTATATCTTAAGAGTTAGATTTTGGCTGCTGCATTTGCAGACAAAATGCACAGCCACATCACTTTACAGTATGCCTTGTTAATATTTATCTGTTTATTCATTATTTTACTTTGTGTAGTGAGTTGGGAGGAAATTTATCCTGTTAACTTTCCTTTTAAATCATTATTTTTGACCAAAAAATGGTGTGGGATTGAGTAAAGGCCATGAGGCAGAGTACAGGTTATTAAATGTACAAGAGTTGCTGTTAAAACAATACAGATTTATCTTCTGATAGATTTGAGCTTTCAAGATTTTGACATTGGACGAATGAAGGTAAATAATTTATGTTTGGTGGCTAGAACTATGGCTTTGGAAGGCTAAATCATTGGATAAATCCCCAAAGTTCTGATTTGATTTACCCCTGGACAAACTCACAGTGTTTATCCTCATCACCTAACTAAGCAAGGCTCAATGTGGCCTGTAGTTAACCATCTATGGTCTTTTATAGTGATGGCAAACTACACTAATATTTTCCAGACTTTGTTTGCATCCTTGTAGATTTGACCCCTTGGTAGAAGCACTACAATTGAATTATATGCATTTTGTTACTTGGAGCAATGTATACGTGTAACCTGTAAGTGTAGTAAAGACCAACTTTGGAACGGACAGACACATAAGATACAGAGTGTTGTTGCATTTTCTTCAGGTGAAATGTGAAACCAAGTCTATTCAGGTGGACATACACTATTTGAAAAGCGAACAGAGTTTCTCCCGGTGTGCTGTCCAACAATCCCCAAAATAAAATTGGTTATTCTGTTTGGTTGTTTGGGGATATTGTTGTGTCTAAATTGGCTGGAGGTTTGCCTACAAAATAGTTACTGCACTTTACAGTAAATCTTGTGAAGCATTTTGAGAACATCCTCCTGATATGAAAGACACTATCAAATGCAAGAATGTTTTTTGGCATAACTATCTGTGATCATTCATTTAACCAACTCACTCTTTGCTTAAACAATGGTAGCAGAATACGAGGGAGAAAAAAGATGAGAGCAGCACTGTGACCATTATGTAGCAGAGAGTTGGTGGGTTAAAAGCTACACTAAATTTCCATGCATACTTCCATTGCTTCAGAGATTTAATGACAGGAATACAGTGTATGTGACATTGTTGGGCACATCACTGATCCTGTGCATGGCAGAAATTATATTGGAAATATTGCATTTTGGGAGCATTTTGTTGAACTGTCAGCATCCACTTGAGAGTAGCTCCTCAGGGAGCAGGAGGCAGAGGCTAACGCAGCATAAGGAGAGTTTGCAACCCTATTTACATCTAATTTTTCAAGCTGCAAGGAAGAAGTATCACAATCTCTATTTTCAGAATCATACCTTGACCCATTCAGCCTTCCCTCATCTCTGCTACATTGTCCACTTCTGCCACTACCTCCCCCCTTAGGCCGCCAAGACCCTGATCCATCTTTTTATCACGTACAGGCTTGACTATTTTAACTCCCTTCTCCACAAGCTGCAGACTATTCTGAACTTTGCAGCTCGTGTTCTCTCCCACACCAGGCTCCGCGATCCATATCCCCACCTTTGCCTGGCATCAGTGGCTCCCCATCCCCCAGAGGTTTGAGTTCAAGATTGACATCCTCACCTTTAAAGCCCTCTATGTTCTTGCCCCACCCTATTTCTCCGACCTTCCAAAACCTTACCAAGCCGCTCGCTCCGTCCACTCGGCAGGCACTGGTCTGCTTCAATCCCCCACCCCTTTTGCCCCACTATTGGAGGTCAAGCCTTCAGCTTTTCTGCCCTCAACCCCTAGAGGTCCATCCTGGAGTCCCTTCACCTCGCCCCTTCTCTTGCCTCCTTTAAAATCCATCACAAGACCTTCTTCTTTGATTGCATCTCTGGTCATTTTTCTACCCCACCCCCCTTAATCTACATCCCTCCCAAACCAAACCCCAACTCGAGTGCAAACCCTCAACTGTCCAGTGCCTGGTAAGGTCCTACTTAAGTAAAAGGCACTCTATAAATGCAATTTGTTGTTGTTTATTTTGTTGAAACACATCCTAAAATTTGCCTGGGGCATATTTGTATGCATTGTGATTAACAACAAACTTGTATCTGAGCCATTAAATCTCAATTAGTTATGAGAAGTAAATAAAATACTTGATGTGGCTTCATTCACTTCAGTTTCCAAGAAACAAGCCTTTACATACTACATCTAAGTGTACATGGAGATGTTTTAAATATGGCAGTTTTCCAGATCACAGGATTCGTTACTTTACAGAGCATATTTTATTTAAAACTTTGGATTTCAGAATATTATTCTGTGGTATTTTACGAGCATGGAAACATATTTTCTATAATCATTTTTATTGTAGTTTAAATAACAGTGCAAATTTTTAATATAACGTTTTTTTGTTGCCAGGTTTCTTTACAAAATGCACAAACACTGCAGTAAATCCTTTGCAGGGCTTTGCGATGCTTTGTGATATCTTCCCGATATCAAAGGCACTATATCAAATGCAAGGATTTTGTTATTTATTTTCTTTTTCTTCATCAGATCACCTCTAAGATCAGAAAAGGCATTCGGCATTAGCATTGAATAATCTACATGAGGAAAAAAAAATTATTAATTTCTGAAACATGCAGAAAATCCTTGATACAGTTTGGTTCAGTACCATAGTTTTGTCAGTGCTACACATTGTACAATGATGATATTATGGTGAGTGTTATCACAAGAAGCAGCACTGAGATTGTACACCTTCATAGTTAGTCATTGTCCTTGAAGTTGCTGTTAGTTGCAGCGCCTTGGGATGTCCTCCCGATGTGAAAGGTGCTATACAAATGTAATCTTGATGTTGTTGTTGTTGTTGTCACATTGAGGTCCTTTAAACGGCGCACTGCTGCTTACTGGAGTATAATGTTACACATGGGTTTGCTTATTGCACAAATGGCATGTGGACCCCATTTACTGGTCATACAAAGCAGCTAGCCGTACTTCTCATCAGGTTACACCTGATGTCACCTCCTTCCAGCTGACAAAGTGATGTCGGCAGCAACTTCATGACCTGGGAGTTGGCCATTTTTGTGTTCCGCTGCACAACCTGGATGCCTGTCGGCTTCGCACTAAGATTGGCCTACATCTGGATCGTCAGGTTTACATTGAATTCACTTCCTGCACATAGGCAGAAATGCTTCCTAATCTTAAAAATGGCCAACTTTCAGGCCACCAAGTTACCAACAACATCACTTCCTGTGCACTGGCACTATAATGGATAACTGGCCAGTTTATAATGAGAGTTGCCGTGTATTTTGATTTGTTTTGTTCTTGTCACACAAAGAATGAGGAATCACAGAATGTTTACAACACAGAAGGGGCCCATCGGATGAAGCTGTTCTTTCACCTTCAGTTTTCAGAAACCTGCCAAAAAGGCAGCTTTTGTTTTAAGTCACCTTTTTATTTTGAATTTATAGTGGCAAACAGGAGCTTAATTATTCATTCATTCAGCTCTTGTTTGCCGCTATAAATTGGGTACTAAACTTTGGATGCTAATTCAGTTTCCTGACTCATTCAAGCTTGGTAACTGCTCCAAAGCATGAGTATTTCACCAACAATAACTTGTTTGAATAAAACTATTCTGGAGAGAGGATGATAGGATCAACCCTTTGAAGCTGATAAACTTTTAAAGATAGATACTGATGTTGGTGCCCATTTTGTAATGGATAAATACTACTAATAATTCTTCCATTTGATATAATGCTTATAACATTGAAACTTCTCAGCCATTTAGAGGTATTTTCTGTCAAATGTAGTATTTTGTAGGCAAATGCAACACCCTATATTGACCACAGCAATAATCAAACACCCATGAAGTGGTTGACCAGCTTATCATTTATTAGATACTATGTTAAAAAATTAGATACTTTAGCTTTGTTCAGCAGGAGAAATTGGATAAAATTCAAAGAAGTAGAAGCAATAATAATACAATATTAGAAAATAATCCTTACATTTGATATAATGCCTTATCGAATCATCTGAAAGTGCTGCATAGAATTTACTGTGAAGTGTAGTGACTGTACTTGTAGGCAAAGTAATTAAAAGGATTAATATATCTTGCAACAGGGTTAATAATCTGCACATGACACCAATGCATATTCCTGACTGAAATCATCTGTTTTAATTCAGTATACAGATAAATACAAGATGATAGCAATTACAAATTCACTTGTCTTTTCATTAAATAGCTGTAACCTTCATTGTCAGCTTGATGGATTGATGTCTTATATGGAGTCGTATACCATTTGACACAAGACCGATTTATGCTCCCATTCTTTTGAATGGTTGATAGCTTCAACTTTTGCGCTCCAGGAAGCTGCGTTCAGTGTTGCCACTAAGCACTCAGTCCACGATAAATTAAAAGCTTAAAAAATGAACCTGCTAATGCTGTGCCAATGCAGCTATTCTGTCCTCAGCTCCGTGCAAGCACAATTCTTTTTTCCACCATTCATGGTCTTTAGCCTACCATAAGACCACCCTCATCCATTAGGACGAAGTGGTCAAAGGTGAGAAATTGTCTATAGTTGCCTCTAAAATTGTTGAGTGGTTGGCAAAGAAAAGGCATGGCTGTTTTAAGCTAAATCCATTTTGGCTCTCCTGAGATGGATAACTTGACCCACACGAAGCACACCACCTGGCTGCTGCCACAAACGAAAGAAATGCATTCCGACTACAGCAGATGGTTGTGAGCAGCAGGCAACCCTGGGAACCGTATTTGGGATCAGGAACGTGTGTGGAATGAGTCAGCAGGAGCAGCATGGACTCCTTCCTCAAAATACATAATAATAATAATCGCAGGAGGAGAAATTCCACTGAGGTCGAGATTTACTCTGTGTAACATTTCAGAGTGTCTAAAATTTGGCAAATTGTTGAATTTGGTCTGAAGCCTGTTTCATGTAGATTTTAAAATATTGCATACAAATCCAGCTTCAAAATTAAGGCTGTGTTTAAGAATTTGTCAAATTCTGGATGCTCTGAAATATTAAGAAAATACAGTATATATAGACCTGGGTGGAATTTCTATCTAACAGTCTGTCCAAGTAATATCAGTCCAATTTCACCAAAATGTAGTCATTGTTTCCTTATAATACCTGTTGTGTTAATAAGTGTTGCAGGGAGAAGTATCCCAGCATCCCTGTAACTGTGAGAAAGGGCATTCACTCTGGGCAAATATGAACACTTCTATGAATCCTATTCCCTATGACCATCTGGCCATCAGTAGCAATATAATACATGCTTCTAACATTATTACATTCAAGCTTTTTTACATCATGTTCTGTTTGTACATTTCCATGTTTTTTCACCCGCTGTACAATAATATATTGTTTTCCTAAAATTCAGGGAGGGTAGAGGGGTTAGGAGGGCGGCTGAAGGCACAGTCGAAAAGGAGGGTCTTGAGTCAAAACTTGAAGGAGGCAAAGGGATTGTTGGATGGAGTTCCAAAGTGTGAGGGCAGAGTGGCTGAAAGCCCGGCTGCTGATGGTAGGCAGGTCGGGCGGAAGATCTGGAGCAGGCTGGAACCTGCTGAACAGAGGGAGTGGACAGGTTGATGGGGGATCAGCAGGTCAGAGAGGTAGGAGGGGGCAAGGCCATGGAGGGCCTTGAAGGTGAGAACGAGGATTTTGAATTCTATCCTCTGAGGGATGGGGAGCCAGTGGAGCTGGGCTCACACCTGAAAGAGCAAAAATACAGATTTTTTTAATATACATTGCAGCCTCTCAGAGTACCTCAGCTAATCTCTGCACACAGTGCAGCAACACCAGGATTAAAATCAGACAAAAGGTTATAACAAGGTTGCTGGAAAGTGGAGCTTCCCCTCCCCCTCCATCCTGAAGTATACTATCCAATAACAAAATAATCGCAGGTCCACTGCTATGCTAAAGCAGGGTGTAATTAATACAAAACTACTCACAAAGCTCAAGAGATTCAACAATAACTGTGTGGATGCTCTTAACATCTACAAGTGGAAATCCTCTAGCTTCAACAAACCCCGTCTCAGTGAGGAGGGTAAGACTCCCAGAATTAAGAGGTCTAGTGATATCCTTGACAACAGAGACCAAGAGCCATCAAAATAGACCCTCAGCAACTATGGGCACTGACCCTACATCCACTCTTTCAGCAGTTCTCATGAAAGCATGAAAATCAGGTCGATTTACTTTCATTCGGGATAGTCTATAATCCAATCTTGATCTTGTTGTGAAAGGTGATGTAAGAAAGTGTTCAATTCCAATGCCTATGAACTCTGAGGATTTTGTAGTGCAATAAATAGTATGTACGTTCCAAGAAAAATTGAGAATCAATAGCTTTTGCAAGATCCAAGTGAACTGTTCTTTTTTCACAAACCTCTCTGCTGGTATGGATGTAAAAGGCCTGATTTCTTTTAAAAATTCCAGATTAAAGGCTTACGAAATCGTAACCCCCCTGTACAGAAAACTTAAAAGTCTTCATTTTTAATTTCTGCATTCATCATCGGCAAGAACCCTGTAACCAATACCGAACTATAACTAGAATGTATCTGAAATAAAAATAAATCAAATGTAATTGTTTGAACAATACAACACATGAAATATATTGCCATGGTGTTTTTTTTTTACAATTCTTTGATGGCTTTATCTGATGCAGTCTTGGCACCAGTCACGTTACAGCCACCATCCTGAATCCCAGAGGTCCTGAGATTAATGGCTGTAGCTTTATGCTGTAGTGAGCTGATACTGTTACAGATTGTATTCACACATCTGGCGTGCCACACTTCCCCACTTGGCACTAATGCCAGGATTTCACGATGCAGTCACAGAATCTCTTACGAGTTCCCCTACTTAACTGTTTGTATCCAGGGAACAGGAGAGAGTCAGTTTTCAGAACATCTTGTGCTTGGCGGATATCACTGCAGTTGTCCTTTATTTATTTTTTGCCTTTTTAGGGACATTTCCGTTGTGTGCCTCAACCTTGTTTAAACAACATCTGTAAAATATTGATGGTTTTCAAACACAGAAGACAAGATGCTACCATCTGCGCAGGGGGTGCTCATATTTACCTCAGTTTCACTACTTGTTTTTGCTTTATTTGGAGGCTGAGAAAGTGAGATAATAAAACAAACAGTAATTGTGCTGTTAGTAGACAAGACTGCCATGCCATTGTTTGGGAGTAGAAACCGGGATGAATTAATTTTGATAATCCATGGAGGTTGACTTGCGGTTCAGCCTCTGATCACTAAGATTGCACATATTTTGAGGGACAACATTTTCTTTGAAATGGTGAGGGTGTTTTTTGTTACTGTGGGTCACTGCTCATTTCTGACTCCTGCTCATAGTAAGAAAAAGAGGAGTCAAAATTATTACATGAAACATATCTACGGAACATGCATTCTGTAAATAATAATAATAATCCTTGCATTTGATATAGCGATTTTCACGTCTTCTAGATGTCTCAAAGCACTTCACAGAATATACTATAAAGTGAATTGTATATTTGTGGGCGAAACACAGCAGCCAATTGCGCACGAGGTGTCCCACAAACAAATTATTATTTGTTTTTCTTGAGGGATTATCAAGCATGTGGAGTAAGGAAACTTGCCCAAGGTTTCACCCTGCCAGGAATTGAACCCAGGTCTCTCACTTGCAAGGTGAGTGCTCTAACCACTGAGCTCAGGACTCCACAGTAAAGCGCTATTAGAAACAAGTTTCCTTGCCGTGGTGACTAAATCTCACAAACATGCTGCACTAAAGTGTATTTCTATGTTATCCCTTAATATTATCCAGATCACAACAATACTGCATGCATGGGTGCCTCTGAACTCCTGCCAGACGAGCTGGGTCAGGCCTGTGATATCCTTTGAATAGTAAATTTCACATCTTGCCTCCCTAATGCCTCATTGCTTATACGGTCTGGAATATTCGTTCCCATTTCCAATTAGTAAAATATCCATGTGGTTTATGATTGGGGGTGATGGATCTGTCGGTGAGGAATGGAGGCGATTTTTCAACTCCTCTGCATTCCCATAGGCATGCAGCATTTGACAGATTGGACAGAAGCACCGTGGAGGAGTCTGACACAGATGGTGTAATTAGAAAATGCGAAGTGAGGGTGTGAAATTTATCTTTGATCAGCACCTTCTCGCCAGATTGTCATCTATGTTAATATTAAGCAGTTTGTGAGATATATGAAAAGCAGCAGCCTTCAGGTGGAATATGTACTATTGTGATGTGCTGTTCAGTCACAAAGCAGCATTCATTTTGTCACATTTACATTCCTGGGGACAAGGTGCCTATTTGAACAGAATTTTCTCTTAAAATAGAATTATTTGTGATTTTACAGTAAATATTAAAACAAATTCATGAAAGCTACAGTATGAAAGGGACAATACAAAGGATTGAATTATTCTCTCTGCATCTGAATAATCTCAAAGCAATTTAAGTAAATGGAACTCTGTACACAAAGGATTTCTTTACTTTTCTGCATTCAGACACAAGATGTTCCTCATGTTGTTTCTACCATAGTATCTACTTGCTTCAGATATTTAGTTTGTTTGGGAAAAATAGCATAATAAATGGTTAGTCACGTTTTTAGATGTTGCAGTGTGTAATTAACATTATAGTCTTCTGATATAGCTCCCCTCTCTTGTAATTGCTTAAAGGTGCAGAAGATACATGAGGATGTTTTTTCCTTTGCTGTACTGGGTAGAGAGCAGCTTTTTGTCAAAATAAGCCATTAGCTATAATGGCATGTAGGTGTAATGGAATGTGCTTTAAACATCTGTGCTGAGAGCAGGGGAGAAATTGCCGCATGCAGACCTGGGGCTTTGGGGAGCATGATTAAGGATTGCTTCAGAGAACTTGAGATCTGGCATGGGATGCAAAAATGAAGAAAGAAAATAGTGCTAATAGATTTACAGACACTCTGCAGGGAGAACAAAGAATTTAACATTTTCACTGTGTCTAATGCTTGTTTCTGGTACACCAAACCTTTGTGAAATAGATGATCTCACAGATTACTGAGCACAGCACAGTATTTGCTCCATGCATGATTTATTGTAAATGGTCATTAATAATACTGAATAGGTACCGTGTGTTTTAAAGATGATTTATTTTATGGATTGTATGATTTTGATATCTTTAAGGTGAGATAGTGTGGCTAGATTTTCTGTGCATACTTTTATGATGGAAGTAATAAATAATTCAGATGCTCCTAAATATTACACTATGATTTGCAAGTATCTCAGCAGACCTTTCGAACTTTTTTTTCCATACTGTAGTATATGATGAGGCACTAGTGTATTTATTTGTTACTGCTTATCTAAATTATCATTGTGCATTTGAAAAGGAGTGACCAGTGAATCATAGAAATAAGGGTACAATTTGAAGCATTTCAATTTGCAGCATTTAATTCTTTCACCACGCCTATGATCACTTCCATCTTCCCCTTCTCCCTTGCTCGATGTCCGACCCTGTCATTCCAAAGTGCTTACAGACATCCTATGTGAAAGGTTATACATAAATGCAAATTGTTGTTAAGAAACACCGTAAAGTTTACTCCAATGTTTGTTTCGTTTTAACAAAATCTGGCCACTTACAAAGGAACACAATATTGTGTCCAGCTGTACTTTCTATTATTATCTAGACCTGTGAATTGCTTTATATAGTGTATACACAGCATATTTAATAAAATAATACTTGCATTTCATACAACACCTTTCATGTCAGGAAAATGTCACAAAGTGCTTCACATGATTTATAATAAAGTATTTTGTAGACTGAATGTGGCTGCTAATTTTTGCACAGCAATTTGTAAAAATGACATGAAGTGAATGACCAATTCTATTTGAATTTTATTTGGGAGATTGTTGCTCAGGATAATGGGAGAAACTCCATTGTCTATGAGACCTTTAATATTAACCTGAACTGGCATACAGGATCTTATTTTAACATCTCGTCTAAGAGGCAACACTTCAAACAATACTGAACATCCACTGCACTGCATTTGGCTTGCAGCCTCGACTATACAAGTTCAAAATCCTAATGTGGGGCTTCAACCCACAACCTTTCATCTTGACTGTGAAAGTACTACCAATGGAGCCATGCTGACATCTGCCTGACATGCCACTGATATGTTAAATGGATGTAGAGATAACCAGAACAAGTTTAATTTAATCAATGTCATTAATAGATTGACTCTTCTTTGGTTTCCAAAATTTGAAAAATTAATGGTCATTGTTTTTATTTGCAGAATTATTAGATCAGTTAACTAGTTAATTGTGGCAAAAGTAATGTAGTGCAAAGCACATTTTGAGAGTTTACTTCGACATTGTGGCTTAACGGGAGCTGAATGGGAATAATCCCTTGCTTCCAGTTTCTGGTCTGCCCTTCCAAGTCCTGCCGATGAGCTAGGCTGGTTAGGTTGTCATCAGCGGTGCCTTGGAGCTCTGCAGACCTGACTGGCTGAGGAACCGGACGATCAAGACCACCACAGAAGGTTGGCTCGATTCTGACATTCCGTTGCCAAATATTCCACTTTAGTGCCAGCTCAGCTCCAAGGAGACTGAGCTTACCTCCTCCACTCCCAGAGGATAGTCACTAGTTAGTCATTGGATGTCCACCAAACATGGGTTTGAGCCCTCACAAGGCAGTATCAGGAATTCTCTGCGAGCTTGTTGATGGCAATATTGCTCAGTGTGAAATGTGTGAGAACATTGCCGCCGTTTTCCTGCCGACAGTTCAGTCATGCATCTCCTCCCATTGACCAATGGTTCCTCTAGTTGGAGATGCGGAGCTTGAGCAGCAGCTGCTTACCTCTCTGTAAACCAAACAAGGCAGATTCCAAGTGCTGGGTGTATGAACGCATGTTCACGAACTATGTTAAATTGATAAGAACTGAATCAGTCATTATAAATTGCCCTAGGTTTTCCCATTCCAATAATAGTTGTATATCTTCCCATCATGATGTTGGCATCTAAATGTTCCTTTCTACGTTGCTTTACCAAATTGTTATTGGCTTTGGTGCTTCACTTTTCCATTTGATTGCCATTTGGGCTGAATTTCTGGTTGGTGTTACATGTAGGCCGCAGCCATGAATGTGATTTCTCCATTATAATCACACATTGCCAACATGGATTTCAGCACCTTTGTGTGTTAATTTTTGAAAGATAATGCATTTGATTAGGTGATTCAACTTGCATGAGATAAAATTTGAAAGCAAACTAGAATTAATGCTATGTACAGCAAATTATTCATAAATCATTGAACTTGAGAAAGTCTTGTTCCATTTTGATCATTTTTTCTTCAAAATTATTAACTGTGAAGCAAAATTTATTTCAAGTTTGTACAATTTATTCTTGAAAGCTTTTGTGATGACTGCCAATCTCTCATTCATTTAGATTTTTTTTTGAAGTATTCCATAGATGATTCTTACTTTGCAGCTCAAAATCTAAGAAATTCAGCCTGGAACCAACTCAAAAAATCCAATTTAAAACTGTCAGGTATTATTATTCCCCTTGTAGACTTGCATTGGTATCTTCACATTATAATGCATATCGCAGACTATCTGGATCTGCAATCAATATAACCTTTTGCATGTTCTGATCATGTTCCAAGATTGTTTCACTGTGGGATCGAATTATGCATCTTTTGCATCAATACCATCCTGAATATTAATATTTACAGGAATCTTGTCTTTTGCTTGCTTGGCATTCAAGGAGAAAACTTATAAGATGACAACTCAGAGAATCTCTTTGATCTTTACTTTTCCTGAGNAAAAATATTCTATTAAACAGATCTCTCCAAATACACTCTGCATTCAGCTGAAGACTGCTCTGGTATATCGTATTTATATATAGGTATATCGTATTGGCTGGGCAGCAGTAAGGCACTGAAAGGGATTTAATAGCTTTGGGCAACGACTTGAAAGTGTGTCCGTGTATATTTGTCTGGTAATAATTCCTTTAATAATTGCAATAATCCCTCAAGAAAAAAAAGCAATAATAAAAATTGGTCACTTCAATTCACGACTGTTTGTGGAACACTGCTTTGCGCAATTGACTGCCGCATTTCACCCACAAATACAGTCAATTCACTTTACAGTCTATTCTGTGAAGTGCTTTGAGACGTCTAGAAGATGTGAAAAGAGCTATATCAAATGCAAGGATGATGATTATGATCATAACTTGAAAATTGTTTGTTTAAACATTTTTTTGAATGAAGCATTTTTGCCCAAGATCTCCTTTCACTCGTCTTATGACTATCTTATAACTATAATAATAATAATAATAATAATCCTTGCATTTGATATAGCGCTTTTCACGTCGGGAGGACGTCCCAAAGCGCTTCACAGAATAGACTGTAAAGTGAATTGACTGTATATTTGTGGGCGAACGCGGCAGCCAATTGCGCCCAGCAATGTCCCACAAACAGTCGTAGATTGAAAATGACCAATTTATTATTGTTTTGTTTTGGAGGGATTATTATTAGGCGTGTGGAGTAAGGAAACTTGCCCAAGGTTTCGCCCTGTCTGGAATTGAACTCAGGTCTCTCGCTTGCAAAGCGAGTGCTCTAACCACTGAGCTACAGGACTCCACTATGACCCCATGTCACTGATTTCCCTCCAAGTGAAAATAGCTTCTCTCCATTTACCTAGTTAAAACCCTTGTCCTTTTTCCTGTAGCCATTTAGAATTCAAATGTTTATCTAATTCCCTTTTAAATGTTATGATCTCGGGGTCAATAACCACTTGTAGCCAAGGTTTCCATCTTCTAATAACTCATTATAAATATGATTCATCCACCTTAATTCTTGCTGTAACAATTCTGAATTTATGCCCCTTGTGACCAATTTACCATATATTAGGTATAGTCTTTCAATAGCTATCCTCTTGAAACCTTTTAAAATTTTGAAGGAAGTCTTCACAAAAAACAGTCATGAAGTTAAAGACCAGTAGTGTCTAGAGGGTTGTTGGCCAGCCGGGATCCCTTCTCTTGTTTTGAATAATGCCAAGTGATCTTTAACATCCACCTGAACAGGCAAATAGGACCTCAATTTAACATCTCATCCAACAATGTGGCTCTTTCCCATCACTGCATTGAAGTGTGAGCCCAGGCTGTGAGTTCCAAGTCCTGAAGTGGCGCTTAAACTGCAAATTTCTGACTTTGAATGCAACCAATTGAGCTAAACTGCCAGCTCTTAGTTCCTAACAGACACCAACTAACTCGAAAATCCTGTATATAGTACATAGGTTTAATTTACAAAATTAGGGAATAGAAGTTCCTGACCTGTTTTATAACCAAGTATATATTTCCTTTTTCAGCACCCTGCGCTGTCTTGTCTCTCTCTGGCACAAACAGTTTGGTTCATTAATATTTAAACTACTGTCTAGTGACGTGAGCAAGGCTATTTGGATCATGTTGCCTTTCTGCAGCATGAAGCTCTGTGCAGCACTCTGTTACTTATTTATTTATGAATTATGAAAGAAGCGTGGAACATGTAGTCTGAACTGCAGGGCATTTACGAAACAATAAGGGTTGGCTGATCATGTGTTTTAATAGTTTTAAATTGTTTGGTTTTTTTGTGTATGATGTGATCATGTGCTCGGTTCTCTGAGAAAAAAAATAGTTTTTCGAAAAAAAGGACATATTGATCAGCTGCTAAAGATTGAGTGAATTAGATTAGATCATGGCAAAATGAAACAATGAAACATTTTTTAAAATACCTTTTGAAACTCCTATCTTAAGGTAGAAATGGCTTTAAAGGTAATATCGGTGATGAAAAATATAGTGTTTCTTGGTGTGTTCAAATGAGTGTTCTTTGATACATTTCACCTCACCCTTCCAAAATATCAACCAAACAATGATCCTTTCACAGCATGAGCAGTTTTTTTTTAAATAAGTCCCATATTCTGGCCTCTACCATAATTTCTGATAACACTTTATAGCTGTTGATGATTATAATAATAATGCTTACATTTGATACAGCGCTTTTCATGTCAGAGGACGTCTCAAAGCGCTTCACAGTATTTATTATGTTTTGTGGGTGAATACAGCAGCCAAATTGTCCACAGAATTGTCCCACAAACATCCTGTGTGATTGTGTAAAGAAATCCTTCCTTGTGCCTGCCTTAAACTTATCCTTTGCATCCTGTGACATTTGGGTGAAGGTAAAAACAATGTTCCTGGTTTACTTTCTCTAAGGAGCTCATCCTTATGGTGGACCAGCAAAATTGTCCCTGCTCTTCTCAGGCACATCTCTGAATGTAGTGAGCGTGGCTGGGAACTCAACTCACTGTTTTGGCAGAGTGGGAATGGTTGGGCGATCCAATGGGATCTTAAGCAAAGTGCCATCCATTTTACCAGAGTGAAAAAATTAAAATATCTATTAGATGCTTTTACATTGCCTCTTATCTTTTCCGGGGTGCAGTGAAGTATTGTATATTAGAGGATGGGTATAAGGCTTCAGACTCCACCCTCACCCATGGCTTTATGAGAGTAGCCACAGGGTGAAAAATGCAACATGTGTTGGAATAGTTATCATGTAATGCAGATCCTTGAACCACTTCACTCTTCTTCGCTCCCAGCAGTATAAGGTGCCTATTGTAGTGACTTTTTGGTGGAACACCAAATTTGGGTATTTGTTTTTTTAGGGTTATTGATAAATTGTGTCAATTTGGGGTTGGGTTATGTCATGGTTATCCTATTTTTGCAGTCGTTTATAATGTGCAAATAATATGTATATATAACTATGTAATATTATTTAAGGGAAATGGGGAGGTCTTCCCCTTTAAATGGGTTCTGTAAGATTCCAGGTTGCAGAAGCTGCTTGCAGCACAGAGCTAACAAGCAGCCTGCAGAGTAAAATAACATGTGGCTCTAGTGCGGGAAAAAACCCTTGCATTCGCATCATACGGTGGGCGAAGCCACATGCCTATATAAAGTAATGCTCCCCACCCCGACGCCCAGCTCGGGTCCGTAATTTTGTCTGTCCAGCGCCTTGGGATGTCCGCCCGACGTGAAAGACACTTACAAATGTAATTTAGTTTTTGTTGTTGTTCGCTGTCGATTAAGGAAACTCCCTCCTCATCGGCCTTCCCAACTCTTCCCTTCACAAGCTGCAGATCATCCAAAACTCTGCAGCTCGTGTACTCTCATGCACCAGGCTCCGGGACCCCATCACTCCCACCCTCGCCCGACTCCACTGGCTCCCCATCCCCCAGAGGATCGAGTTCAAGATCCTCGTCCTCACCTTTAAGGTCATCCATGGCCTTGACCCCTCCCACCTCTCTGACCTGCTGACTCCCTACCAACCTGCCCGCTCCCTCCGTTCATCAGGCTCCGGTCTGCTCCATGTCTCCCGCCCGACCCGCCCTACCATCGGTGGCCGGGCTTTCAGCCTCTCTGCCCCCACACTCTGGAACTCCATCCCACGGTCCCTTTGCCTCGCTTCCTCCCTTGCCTCCTTCAAGGCCGGTCTCAAGACCCTTGTCTTCGACCGTACCTTTGGTCTCCCTCCCACCTCTCTGCCTTCCCTCACCCCTACCCCACCCCTCCCCCATGCTCGGGCCCCGACACCTGACTGTTCAGCGCTTTGGGACGTCCTCCCGACGTGAAAGACGCTCTATAAATGTTATTTTGTTGTTTTTGTTGTGTTGCTTGGCACTCCTCGTGTTACGTATTGACGTGTACAGGAGTACTGTGCAGTCAGGGTTGGTTTTAATATTTCTTTACTAATGTAGTATTGTGCTGCCAGTTGTTATGGTTATGTGTGATTGTTATGTTTGATCCCATTGCTGTATACCTTGCATTATTGTGTTCCTTATATGCGAGGTAGTCTACTGTTGCTAGGTTTTAATAAAGAGCTCTTGTTTCTACTGAATGTATCCTTGAGTCTCTGTAGTATTCTAGGCAAGAAAAGGAGAAAGCACTTCAGAGGGTAGTTGTCAACATAGGAGGTCTACTAGTGCAAGCAGACTCCGATTAGACATTCCAGTTACCGAGCATTGGAGTAAATGGGAATACCTGTCTGTGTGTGACTCTTACTTGATTGTGTCACTTTTGAAATAGGAACTCACACCGACAGGGTTAGGAGAGAAGCAAAGGCCACTTAGGCACAAAAGCATTAATAAAATTTACACGTACATCAAGGGGTGAGAACAGTCGCAGTTAGGGTAATAAACCCAACATTATTCTGCGATAGTCCATTGACTGCTTTGATTTATATTCTCATGGCCGCCACATGTGAGAACACCAACGCGGTATTGTCGCTGCTTATTTCTAGTCAGGGATCTGGTTTAATTGACAGTGCAGGAATGTACTTGCTTCAAAGAATCACCCCTACAGCTTGTATGAGTTTCTTTATTTGGATAATTACTCTCGACTTTGCTACAGAAGGATTCCTGTGCGAGCAGATGGATGCAGGCGTACATTTTCTATGATGTATTTGGCACTGTTGCCTGTTGCTTTTTCTGTATACAATAATGACATCTTACAAAATCAATTAAAGAGAGAGGTTTTCTTTACATGAATTCCTACTATAGAAAGTAGTGCTACCAAAATCTAGACAGTAGGAGTTGCTATACTTATTGCGATTTACCATTTGCACCTGAAATTGCAATATTTGTTAACTAATATTGAATTCACTACAAATCACAAGGTTCGGAAACCCTTTGACATGTTTGATATCATCCTTCCAGAATCCCCACCATAATGTCCTTGAATCACAGCATCAAGCTACTTCTTACATAAGACCAGGAGCTGGTCTCAACCATCCTCTTGATCTCAAAGGCCAACAAAAACTCTCAACCGTAAAGTGAAAGATTGTGAAATTAAAGTCATAATATTCTAGCCAATAGAGACATAGGGATCCAGACTGTTAGCTTTGCTGTAATCTGTTCAGTACAGCAATGGGGATAGCGCTGTACTGCGCTATTTCTGCGCTAGTTCTCCCTGTAATTCATCCTCTACAGAGATGAGGGTCAGACTGTTAGTCTTCATGACACCCGACAGGACCGCAAGAGTTGCTGGCACTTGAGCAAGGAAGCTCTGGCAACTTAATAGCTGTATCAATCCAAAAAGACTGCATTGAATACCACGAGCAAAGCTTTGTATGTAGCCTGAGGAACACTTCCCCCAGACTGTGCAGCTAACTAAAATTGTATTCCTTGCATGCAGAAGTTCAAACACAGTTAACCATCACATGCTGAGCTAGTGTTGTTGGAGCATATATTAATTCCAAGGGAACACTTCAGAGTTGTCCCATTGCACTTTCAACAGACGTTCTCCGCAGACCTTTTGTGCTCATGATAATCATCGGGGTCAATTTTGGGAATTGGCTGCTCTTGTTACAGTTGTGTCTAGTTGCAGTTGATTTTTATCCCACCTCTTGTATTCTCTCCCAACAAAGAGTTAAGCCTGTACTTTCTTTAATCTTTCTTTTGAACAAATATCTTATAAGTGAGTGTGAAGCAGAAACTTAACATCGTTCTTTATTGTTCCTGCATGTTATAGTCACTACATGTTATAGTAAATCCTGCAAAGTCCTTTTTGCTGTCTCCCTGACTTGGCAGGTGCTATATCAATTGCAAGGATTATTATTACAAAAACAACAACAAAATTACATTTGTATAGCGCCTTTCATGCCAGGAGGACGCTCCAAGGCGTTGGACAGACAGAGTTACGGACCCGAGCTGAAGGCCGGGGTGGGTAGGGTGGAGGGCAGGGGGGAAGCAGGGAGATCGAAAGCACAGTCGAAGAGGAGGGTCTTGAGGTGGATCTTGAAGGTGGCGAGAGGGAGGGCAAGACGGAGGGACTGCGGGGTGGAGTTCCAGAGTGTGGGTGCAGAGTGGCGGAAGGCAGGCCTGCCCACCAATAGTGGGATGAGCAAGGTGGGGGACGTGAAGCAGGCCAGCGCTCTCTGAACAGAGGGAGCAAAAAGGGTGGTAGGGGTTAGGAGGTTGGAGAGGTAGGGGGAAGCAAGACCGTGGAGGGCTTTGAAGGCGAGGACCAGGATCTTGAATTGTATCCTCTGTGTGATGGGAAGCCAGTGGAGTCGGGCAAGGATGGGGGTGATAGGGTTAAGGAGCCTGGTGCGGGAGAGGACACGGACTGCAGAGATCTGGATGATCTGCAGCCTGTGAAGGGAGGAGTTGGGGAGGCCGACAAGCAGTGAGTTTACATAGTCGAGCCTCGATGTAATGAAGGCGTGTATGAGGGATCAGTGGCCTGCAGTGTGAGACAGTGTCGGAGCCGGGTGACGTTGTGGAGGTGGGGGAAGGCAGAGCGGGTCATGACGCGAATGTGGGGTAGAAAGGATAGTTCAGGATCAAACAAGACCCCAAGGTTCTGGACTGACTTAGCAAGGTGGAGTGTGCATCCATGGATAGTGATACCGTCAGCTCCTGAGGTGAGGAGGTGCTGACGGGAGTCAATCAGGAGAGCCTCGGTCTTGTTGAAGTTCAACTGAAGAAAATTAGCTCTCATCCAGGACTTGATGTCTGACAGACATTCTGTCAGGACAACAGTGGTCCTGGAATCAAGGGTGGAGGCAGAAAGGTAGAGTTGGTGTCATCCGACATGTGGAAGTTGACTTCAAGTTGTCTGCGGATGATGTCACCAAAGGGGAGCATATAGATGTTCAAGAGGAGGGGATCAAGGACAGAGCCCTGAGGAACGCCGCATGAGACGTTCTGGGGGTTAGAGGAGAAGTCATTTGAAGAGATGAAGTGCAGGCAGCGTGAGAGGTATGATCTGAACCAATCAAGGACAGCGCTGTAGAGGTTGAGGCGAGAGATGAGGCAGTGGATGAGGATAGAGTGGTCGACGGTGTCGAAAGCAGCTGAGAGGTCAAGGAGGACGAGGAGGCAGAGGGAGCCCTGGTCGCAGATGGACAGAATGTCATTTGTCACTTTGACCAGGGCTGTTTCTGTGCTGTGGGCAGCACGGAAACCCGATCGGAGGGATTCGAGAAGGGAGTGGCGGGAGAGGAAGGAGCGAATCTGTGAAAAAACATCTCATTCCAGGACCTTGGAGAGGAAGGGGAGGTTGGAGATGGGATGGTAGCTAGAGAGTAGAGAAGGGTCCAGGGTTTTTTAAGGATAGGAATCATGACAGCATTTTTTAAAGAGGTGGGAACAGTACCAGAGGACAGGGTGAGGTTAACAATGTCAGTGAGTAGAGAGGCTAAGAGGTGGAGCTGGGAGATAAGGAGGGGTAGGAATGGGATGCAGGGAGCAGATGGTGGCCTTTCATATGGGTTATGGTGGTGATGAGAGAGGAGGGGGAGACGGATTCAAAGGTGTGGAGGGAGGGGTGGGTAGAGGCTAGGGTGGGAGGAGGAAATGGGGAGCAGCTAGTAGTTGCAGTGGCAGAGGCAGCTGAGCGGATTCCCTCGACTTTGGATTTGAGTAAGTCCAACATCATCTCACAGTTGGCATTTGAGGTGAGGATGGGTGTGGCATGAGAGGGTGGGCAGAGGAGTCAGTTTGTGATGGAGAAGAGGAGCCTATGGTTGTCCTTAGTCTCCAAGATTGTCTTGGAGTAGAACGACGATTTAGCGGAGGCGAGGGCAGAGCAGTAGGATTTGACATGCTCCAGCCAAATCTGCCAATGGACAATTGGATTTAATTTAAGCAAGGTGAGCTCAGCATTACGTGCCTGGGCTTTAAGGGAGCGGAGGTGGCTGGTGTACCAAGGTGATTTGCATGAGTAGGAGATGGTTCAGGAAAAGAGGGGCCTGAGGGAATCGGGAGTGGAGGAGAGGGAGCCGTGGAGAAGGGTGACCGAGGAGGATAGGTCATTGCGGGACGACGCCCAGAGTGGAAGGAGTTCAATTGACTCCAGGGCAGCTGAAAGCGAGAGGGGGGAGATTTTTTTCCAGTGGCGGTATGAGATGGAGGTGGGTTGATTAGCAGTGGGGAGAGGGATTGAGGAGTTAAGGGAGACGAAGGTGGGTGAGGGCTTGGGAGGGCGGTAGATGAGGAGAATTTTGAGGGAAAGGTTGAAGGGGTGATAAAAGGTAAGATGCTCAAAGGAGGGAAAAGTTCCAGAGGAGTAAGGGGATACGCCGAGTGGGGACCGGGAGATGAGAGCCACTCCCACACCATGACGATTAGGTCGAGGGGTATGTTGGAAGGTGTAGCCGGGTGCTGTGGCCTCAGTCAGGGAGAACTTGTCGCCTGGAGTGATCCAGGTTTCAGTGAGGGCAAGGATGTCGATGCGTTCATCAACAATGAAGTCTTGGACGGTGTGTGTTTTGTTGGCGAGGGAACGGACGTTTTGTAGACCGATGAGGAGGGGACAGTTGGTGGCAGAAAGTGGGGAAGTGAGGCGGGGAAGGGGGGGTCTGACAGGGAGGGTAGGGATGTGGATCAGGGAAGAGAGGTATTATTATAATGTATAAAATAATAATTCCAATTAATGAATAAATGCTCTTATAGAAGAGTTGAAATTTGTTGCATAGTTGAAGGCCATTCATCCTACTATGTCTGTGCCGATCCATTATCGATCAATCCCAAATGATCCATTAAATTCCATTTACCTGACTTTTCCCCATATGCCTGCAAATTACCCCTGTTTAGATATCTACTTAGTTTCCCCTTGAAAGCTAATATGGATCCTGTCTCGACGATTGCACCTGAAGGACATTCCACATCCTAACAACTCTCTGTGTTGGAATATCAGCCTCAACAATGTGAGTTTCAAATCCTGACATGGAGCTTGAAACCACAACCTTCTGACTCAAAGGTGCTACCAACTGAGCCTGGATGACACCTAATAGTAACCCTGGTCTTTAAACTGAAATGCTTGAGAGTCGACATATGAAGCACAACAGAGGTGAGCAGTGTGTACTAGAATTGAGCATTGGCCCAGTTACTTCGCAAATGATCAGCATTGTAGTTTTGGCTCTGTGGCTGTTTCAGGAAATGTAGACCAGCCAAATAAATATTCTGCAGCACAAGAAATTCACTGGTCAGCCTTAAACCTTCCCAGTTTCTTTGTTATATGCTTGTTTTGCGGCTCAGTGTATTATGATTCCCAATAGGGCTACATCTTTGACAAGGAAGATTAAGATAAAAGTCAGGGGAACTTTGTTATAGCACACAATTCTGTCCTATAGCATATTCAATATAAAGCTGTTTCATGGTGCGGGTCTACTATAATAATAATCATATTCCTTGCATTTGATATAGCGCCTTATCATGTTGAGATGTCTCAAAGTGCTTCACAGAATATATTGTAAAGTGTTTTGACCGTGTATCTTGTGGGCAAAACATGGTAGCCAATTTCATGCAGCAGTGTCCCTCAGACAGTCATGGAAACCAATCCATTAATCAACGAACAACTGTGTTCCTACTTACTGATAGGTAGACAGAGGCGCCTGGAGTAAGAAAATTTGCCCAATGTTTCACCTTGCCCGAGGATTGAATCCGGGTCCTCTCACGAGATGAATGCGCTAAGCAATATTGTACTCTACTGCAGATTCGAAGCTATCTGGAAGCATAGTACACCCATCATCTTGCGCTGATCAGTCGTCAGGTTGTCTTTGTGCTGCAGGTACCTGCTGTTGCACAGAAAGTGCTGTTAATGTCACTTGGTGTGTAATGTGGATGAATGCTATGTGCAGAAAGTAGTGCTGATATCATTTGGGGGCACGCGGGTTAGTGCTGTGCAGGAAATACTGTTGACATCACTTTGTGAAGGGAGTGACATCAGTGGGGCTTCCTGTACATCATCTGCATACACAAGAAATGACATGAGAGGTGACTTGAAGACCCATTTTGTCACATTTTGTAACATTTTGTCACACCTAATGTGTAACAGGTAGCCATTGGATCCAACCGTCCGCATTTGTCTGTGTATCTTTTATGAAATGTCTTCTTCATCACTGAGCTGATTTTGACTTTTTGTTTTATGACTTTTTTAGTAATTTTAAATTGTTAAAACTGTTAAATTAGAGGAATCCATTTTAATACTTTCCAACTGGAAACCTTCTTACATTTTCAAAAAAGAGTCTATTTTATAAATGCTGAATTTTTGAAAGCTCATTGTAAAAATCCTAGGGATCAAAAAATGTGCATATTTTGTTTGCCTACAAATACACAGTCATTATACTTTACAGAAAACTCTGTGTAGTGGTTTGAGATATTTTGACATAAGGCACTGTGTCAAATGGGAGGAATATTATGATTACAGGATATGGACAGTATGCAATATGCTAATGTTATAATGCGGTGAACATTGCTACATATGATTTGAAAGATCATTACGTATTTTATTACATTGCCCCAATGTATCAAAATATTGGGTTAAGAAGCAGAATCAAATGACCAGAAATTCCATCTAGTCTTACCCTGTAAAGACCACTTTATTTTAACATTTTAGATTAATAATAATAATCCTTGCATTTGAGATAGCGCCTTATCACATCTTCAAGACAAATTATAGACAAAATTATGGAAAATTCTTGAATTCAGTTTCAATTCAATTTGGAAGCTGGTCATTTTTAAGATCTGCAGAAAACCGGCTTCGAGATTAAGGTTTAATTTAAGAATTTTTGCACGATTCTGTGTGATTTTAATACAAAACAGTCTTACAAAGCTGAGTGTCAGTGGAATTTCTCGCCCAAGTGTTATTAAGCTTGGGACTATGATGGTATTGCAATTAATTGGTGAGGTATACATTTGTTTCACTATGAATGATTTTCGGTCAACTTCCCACATGCGCCCACACCACTTGCCTTCCAATCCTCTTGATTCCGACCCAGCTCAAATGTCTTGGGATGTCCTCCATATGTGAAAGGCGCAATATAAATTTATAAATAAATATTTCCAATTTTTGATATTGCAAGAGTAAAGAGTAAAGAGTAGCTTCAATAAAATAAGGATTTCCTTCGTCAATTACAGAATAGATAAACCTAAAATTGCCTTGAATTGGAAAGTTTTTTGAATGTTTTTTCAGTGGTACAAATCTACTCATTCCAGAAGAATATATTTGGGTCTCCGTTCTAGTTTATGGATTAGATTTTGCACTGATCATCGACCTTGCAGGATATTTTTCTCTAACAAGGTTTTAAAAGCTGCACTCTGGCTTGGGATATATATTGATTTTTAGGCTAAGCAATCATGCATATTCAAGGTCTTGCTGACCCTCAAGTTGAGACATGGTTACTTGTTTCTGTGAATGAAAAATCACATTTTAAAAAGTATCCTTTTTATACATTCACAACTTTAGGACAAAAATAATTACTGGCTGCTGCAAATGCAGTTTATTTTAGAGAAACTGTATTTTTTGTGTTGTATTAATATTATGGTAAAGTGGCCTCTGATAATGCCAGTAACATTGTTTCTGCAATATTATTTTTAATTTGGAGGACATCTGTTTTTATTGAACTTGACTTGAAGTCCTCAAATGCACTTAATATTTGAGCATGACAAATACTGAGCAAGTGAATATATTAGAATCATAGAAATTTACAGTACAGAGCCATTCGGTCCATAGAATCTACACTGGCCTTCACAGCAAGCTGTTGTTTCAATCCCACTGCCCTGCCCTAACCCCATACCCCTTTAAGCCTCTAACTTTCATATACTGTCTACTTCTTTCTTGAAACTCACAATGAACTTTGCTTATGCAACAGTACTTTGCAGGGCATTTGACATCCCAGTAGCTATCTCTATGAAAACAATTATCCTAAGCTCTCAAGTTTAAGTCTGTATTAAGTTTTACAACCACATTTGGTTCATCATGCCTCTCTGGCTCTCTGAAAGAGCTTTCAATTTAGTTTCCGTTCTCCTGCCTTTACAGAAGCATAGTTATCTTTTGTGCCTTATAGCTGAAGCATATTATCGGCACAAACTAATAAAGGAGTTTCTTCTAGTGTCCTGGACAATTCTCAAAATAAAATTGGTTGTTCAGTTCATGGCCATTTGTGGGACATTGCTGTGTACTAATTGGCTGTCATGTTCGCCCACAAAACACATCACTACACTTTACAATATATCCCGTAAAGCACTTTGAGACATCCTCCCAATGTGAAAGATGCTATACCAAATGTAAGGTTTATTATTAACACAAAAATAATGGATTCCTTGTCTTGTTACTTATGGATTCAACTCAGACACAAAGTATTGGCTTATGCTTGACTAAGCATAACTTTCAATTTTTGTGCTAATATTGATTTAGATTATTGATTTTTATATAAACATATAGAAATTGCAATTGGATGTGTAAAAAAAGTTCAAATTAAAGGGAATGATAATGTGACACAGCTCAACCGTTATGACCTCTAATTACTTAATGTAGACTATTTTTTTACAGTTCACTAAATTCTTGAGTTTGCATCAGAAGAAGACTCAATTCTGACCTCAATTGGAGAAATGTAATCGATTTCTTCCTTGGTTATGTTAGAGAGAACATATTTTTTAAACCAAATATAAATTGAACTTACCACTATTCCTGATGTCAGCAGTACTGGAGAAGTTTGTTGAATTAATGGTTGTATTTCTCTGATGAGTGTATCTGTTTTAGAATTTTATTGTTCTTGCTTAGTTTGTTGCTGAACTCAAGACAGGGCAAATTTGATCAGGGACATAATACCTCATCTGGGGATGGTCATCACATTATAATGGGCCACAAAGCCAAAATGGCCACTGTGATATCACTTTCTGTGCATACGCCCAGCATTCTGTAAGTGTGGCTGCCCCAGCCCCAGCCTATGGGCTAATGCATCCACCTGACCGCTCGCTCCCAGTCCCCGCGTGCGCATTATGGCTGCTGCTCTGACCCGAGCCATCTCCCCCCCTCCCTCCCTCCCCCCAAAACCTCCCCCCTCTGCATCTCTCCCGCTCTGTCCTCCTCCATCCCTCTCGCCTTCTATCCCCACTTGATCCTCCCACAACCTCCCTCTGTTTCAGCCTGGGAATCCTCCGCCGGGCTCACCGTGGCACTCGGCGTTGGCTGTCCAGCAGCAGCCACACCGACTGCCCCATTCCCCACCACACTCGCCAGCCACTCCGGACACAGACCCGAAGACCCAACCTCTCCTCCCTCATCCCCATTCCCCCCACCCCTGCCTCACAACCTGGACCCCCCTCCCTCCCCACACGCCCTTCTGTCAACCACTCCCTCCACATCGGACTACAAAATGTCTGCTCCCTCTGTAACAAGGCCCTGGTCATCAACAATCTCATCCTTGATGAGTGACTTGACATCATGGCCTTAACGGAAACCTGGCTCACCCCAGGCAACACCTTCCCCGTCACGGAGGCCACACCACCCGGCTACACCTCCCACCACATCCCTCGCCCCACCCTCTCCTCCACGCTCGACACACTTGCCCCCATCACCTCCCGTACTGTCTCCTACTCTCGCTCCTCCCCCTGGTTCACCACCCAAATCCGCTCACTAAAGACCCAGGTGCGGGACGCTGAACGCACCTGCCTCAAATCTGGCCTAACGGTCCACCGACAAATCTGGCTGGACCTCCTCAAAATCTACCACTCCACTCTAGCCTCGGCCAAGTCGTCCTTCTACTCCAGAATAATCCTGGAGGTGAAGGACAACACCAGGCTTCTGTTCTCTACCACATCCCGACTGCTCCGTCCCCCCGCCACCCGCGCAGGTCATCTCCTCCAACCTTCACTGCGAGGAGATGCTGGATTTCCTTGAATCCAAAATCAAGGGAATCTGCTCCGCGGTCACTTCCCCTCCAACTTCCACCCACCCCCACCCCTTCCCTCCCACACTCCGACTCCTACCCATCCTCCCCTACACACCTTCGAACCCGTTTCCCCACCCTCTGTCACCAAACTCATCCTGTCCCTGAAAACCACCACCTGCTCCCTTGACCCCATCCCCACTCCACTCCTTATCTCTCAGCTCCACCTCCTTGCCCCACTTCTCACAGACATCATCAACCTCCTCTGGTTCTGTTCCCCTAAAAACTGCCACCATCACGCCCACCCTGAAAAAATCCTCCTTTGATGCGTCGCAGCTATCAAGCTACCGGCCCATCTCCAACCTCCCCTTCCTGTCCAAGGTCCTTGAAAGAGTTGTCGCCTCCCAGCTGCGCTCTTTCCTCTCCACCCATTCATTATTCTAACCCCTTCAGTCAGGTATCCATGCTGCCCATAGCACAGAAACCGCCCTGGTAAAGGTCACTAATGATATCTTGACCATCTGCGACCAGGGCTCCCTCTGCCTCCTCGTCCTCCTCGACCTATCGGCAGCATTCGATACGGTCGACCACGCTATCCTCCTCCACCGCTTGTCCTCCCACCTCAACCTTCAAGGCCCTGTCCTTGAGTGGTTTAGGTCGTACCTCTCCCACCGTCTTCATTTGGTTTCCACAAACGGCTTTACCTCCAGCCCCCGCACTGTCTTGTGTGGTGTCCCTCAGGGCTCTGTCCTCGATCCCCTCCTCTTCACCCTCTATATGCTCCCCCTTGGTGACATCATCCACAGACATGGGGTTAACTTCCACATGTATGCGGATGACACCCAACTCTACCTTTCCTCCTCTACCCTCAACTCCACGACCACCGATGTCCTGACAGCTGCCTGTCCGACATCGAGTCCTGGACGAGAGACAACTTTCTTCAGCTCAACGTGCGCAAAACTGAGGCCCTCCTGATTGGCTCACGTCAGCGCCTCCGCACCTCAGGCGCTGACAGCATCAGCATCCAAGGCTGCACTCTCCACCTCTCAAAGCCAGTCAGGAACCTCGGGGTTCTGTTCGACCCTGAGCTGTCCTTTCTTCCTCACATCCGCACCACAACTGGCACCGCCTTCCATCACCTCCGAAACTCTCTCATCACCGGCCTTCCCGGCACCTCCCTCCACAAGCTGCAGGTCATTCAGAACTCTGCAGCTCATGTACTGTCCCGCACCAGGCTTCGCGACCACATCACTCCCACCCTCGCTCGCCTCCACTGGCTCCCCATCCCCCAGAGGATCAAATTCAAGATCCTCATCCTCACCTACAAGGCCATTCACGGCCTTGCTCCCTCCTACCTCTCCGACCTACTATCCCCCTACTTACCTGCTCGTACCCTCCGTTCCTCTGGCTCCGGTCTGCTCCACATCCCCCGCCCTAACCGCCCTACCATTGGTGACCAGGTCTTCAGCCTCTCAGCCCCGAGGCTCTGGAACTCCATCCCCCAGTGCCTTCGCCGCTTCCTCCCTTTCCTCCTTCAAGGCCGGTCTCAAGACCTTTCTCTTTGACCGTGCCTTAATAATAATCCTAATAATAATAATAATCCTTGCATTTGATATAGCGCTTTTCACGTCGGGAGGACGTCCCAAAGCGCTTCACAGAACACACTGTAAAGTGAATTGACTGTATATTTGTGGGCGAACGCGGCAGCCAATTGCGCACAGCAATGTCCCACAAAGAGTCGTAGATTAAAAATGACCAATTTTATTATTGTTTTTGGTTTTGGAGGGATTATTATTAGGCGTGTGGAGTAAGGAAACTTGCCCAAGGTTTCGCCCTCTGCCTGGAATTGAACTCAGGTCTCTCGCTTGCAAAGCGAGTGCTCTAACCACTGAGCTACAGGACTCCAGCCTTCAGCTCCCCTCTCAATTCTCTACCCCCTCCTCGCTCCCTCCCTTCCCTCCCCTCACCATTTCCCCCCTGCTCGGGTCCTAACCCAACTGTCCAGTGCCTTGGGATGTCCTCCCGACATGAGAGGCGCTCTATAAAGGAAATCTTGTTGTCTTTGTTGTGGCTGGCGTTATTTTCAGAAAATTGTCCGCAATTATATCAGTTCTTAGATGCTGAGCAGACCCGCTGGCTTCCTGCATTACAAAATGGCTGACTTTCAGATCATGAGGTCACTTCTTGCTTGCTGTGAGAAAGGATGTCCTGCACTTGTTATGCATGTGGAGAGTGTGTAAAAAAAATTGTCAATAGCCACCTGATAACTTGGAAATCTGACGTTCTTAACGTGTGCAATGGCAGAAGTTTAGCTTATAAGCAAACCACCTTGTAAGGAGGCATGCTATAATTGGTTCTACTGTAGTATTTACTTTAAACAGCAAATTTAGTAGAAAAATAAGGGTGGCATTTGAAAAGCCAGTTGGGTAGCAAACCTAGACAAAGAGTTCAGTGTAAACTTCTTTCACAAGAACTTGCATTTGGGGAACTCTTGAAAGAAATGAATGCAGGCCTGTAGTTGTGAGGATCATCTAAATATCACCAAAAATACAAAACTGTAATTGAATGCATCAAGATGGAAAGACCAAGGCTTTTATATTTTGAACCTGAGCATCTTGAAGTTGGCTAGAGAATCAAATGAATTGAAAAAGGATCTACCACAGGGATATTTGACAGGGTAACACAGCAACATACAACATACATATTTTTCATGGGAGGAGGAGAGCAATTCCAGCAGTGGAGAGCAAGTAGGCCCCAAAGAATTGTACCACTCTGGTTACCTCCAGCTGGGGCAGTTGATGTGAAGTCAAACGAGGGAAGCATCATCGGAGAACACTGAATCCCTATTGAAATTGAATCTCCAGACTCTGGAGTGAAGGAAAAACACTTAAGGTGCATTTAGGGTTGAGGAATCGGAGTAACTGTATTACTCCGATAATGTGGAACCCACCAGTGGTTTCTCCACTGTTGACTTGCATTTTTCAGAGATATTAGTTACCAAACAGCAACAAAAGCAAAATTACATTTGTATAGCACCTTTCACCTCGGGAGGATGTGCCAAGGCGCTGGACAATCAGTGTGTTGGACCTGAGCTAGGGAGCAGGATCGGAGAGGGCAGGGGGGAAGGGGGGTGACCGAATGCACGGACGAAGAAGAGGGTCTTGAGATGGGTCTTGAAGGAGGCAAGGGACCAAAGGTCATTTCTGATAACAGGTCCTGCATAGTAAAGTGTCATCCTGGCTCCTGCTTCTGAATCAGAAGATTGTGGGTTCAAGCCTCACTTCAAGACTTTGAACTAACATAGTCTAGGCTAACACTCCAATGTAGTGCTGTGGGGTGCTACAATTTGAGTTTCTAGACCAAGGCGCCTAGATAACGCCATGAGAAAGTTGGAAGGTGACAAAGGAGAATAATGGCATATTTCAGATGGTTTAGCCAGATTGGGGGGAGAAGCTATGCGGGTTTCCTTGCTCACCTAAAGATCTAACTTTTTCACTGTGTTTTCAGTTTTTCTCCCCTACCCAGCTCATGTTCCCAGTCAGTTACATGAAGTTACAGTTACAGCCTATTGACACAAAACTATATTGGGTTTGAGCTCTTAATTCCATTTAGCATCTTATGTAATAATAATAATAATCCTTGCATTTGATGCGGCAGCTCATCACAGTGACTGTATTTTGAAGGCAAGTGCCTACAATTTGCAAAGAGCAAAGTCCTACAAACAGCCGCAAAGTGAATGACCATCATTATTAGAAGAATTGTTGGCCAGGACACTGAGAGAAACTCTCTTTTTTTTGTATATTACCATGAGATGAATGTTTTAAACGTCCACCTGAACAGACAGATGGGACCTCGGTTTAACATCTTATCTGAAGCATGGTACTTCTGACAGTACAGCACTCCCAGAACACCACTGGTTGTCAGCGTAGGCCATGAGTGCCACTATTAGCACAAGAGAGATGCATAATATGAAGAACTCATAAACATAGTAGGAAGTGCTAGGGAAAACCAAATTATCCATATTTGTTCTTTTAAGTGCAAAGCCTCAGTTTTTTTGCTAATGTCAATCATTCCCGCTCAGGAACCATTTTTTTTCTTTTTCTCATTGACTTTAGGTTGAAAGAGAGTTAGTCTCACCATTATAATGATAAGTTTACACAAAGGGCTTTGCCAGACTGAAAATTTCTCCTGGTTCGCCATAGGTCATAGGGCAAAATACATTCTCATTAAACAATATTGGTAAACACCAACTCTAATAGTGTGAAACTAGTGCTTCCTCAACCTTTCTGGGGAGCAGGCAGAGACAGATGATGGGATCATGGGAGCATCCCAGCAGTGGCAGCTGCTGCCAGCAGGTCTAACAAGGGTGGTGGAGCCTGGCACGGAAAGAACTTGTCTCCAGAAGTAACAGCTGAGCTCCGTAGCAACAATAATAAATTAAGCCAGCCCAGGAAATTCTGGATTTTTCCAGCACTGCAGTAAAAGCAAAATGATCATTTTAAACAAATAAAAATGGGACATCCTGCTCGATTGTGACATTGGGGATTTATGAAAAGAATATAAATCTATAATGAACAAGACAGTAAAAAGACCACATTCATATCTATCATATGCCTAGAACTGTACAAAACAGGATTCCTATTATGCTAACTGTTCACAGTATACCTGCTTATTTATCACTGGCTTTGGATGTTGTGTAAATCTGTTTTTATTCCTATTTATTTTCCCCAAGGTTTTGCCGCTCTTTCCTACCTCAATTCCCCTTTACCTGTGATTCTTGATGATATTTGATCTCTGTCTTGTGGAACTGCTCTTGTACTTGTACACAAGAAATGATTTGTTGCCTGATAGATATTTCTATCCTCTTTTGTAGTCTATCTCCAATTCATCTTGGAACCAAAACACTTTATCATAGAGAAGAAGGCCATTCAGCACAATGTGTCTGTGCTGCCTCTTTAAAAGACCAATCCATTCAGTCAAATTTACCTACCTTTTCCTCTAATACCTTCTTCTTTTCATATCTATCTGGATGCCTCTTGAAAGCTAATATCAATTAGCTCTATCTCAAATTTATCTTGGAATCATTAGATTCATTATTAGAATATAATGGACGGGCTGCCAAATATCATCCCATGGGTCGAGGTGGCAGCAGGCTGTTTGTTTGACACCCTTGCTTTGGAGAATGAGCCTAAAGTTTCAGGGGATTTGTTCCTGGTATCCTGGCCAACAAGTCCCCAAAATAAAAATCTGTCTGTTTGTGTTTGTGGGAGATTGCTATGTGCAATTGGGGGGCTGCCTTGTTTCACCCACGAAATACACAGTCAAACACATTCTGTGAAGCACTTTGAGACATCTCGATGATGTAATAGGCGTTATATCAAATGGACGGATTATTATTATTCATTTACCCATCCAGCTGTGTAACATTTGTTAATGCAGGTGTTGAAAATTATATTTTTTGCAATTTCCCTGTAATTATATCAGCATAGTTCCAGGAATTCTGGAATACGTTCGTGTGAGAATGCTGATGATTACCTTGAAGAAGCAAATGAAAGGGCATCTCCAACAGTAGCTATCTTCAGATGAGACATCAAACCAAATCCTAGTTAAACAATCAGGTGGATGTTAAAGATCCCATGGCTCTGTTCAAAAAGGGGAGTTTCCCCAGTGTCCTGGACATCAATCCCCCAAATAAAATTGGTCATTCACTTCATGAATGAAGTGAGAACCTGATATGGGCTAATTTGCTGCCTCAATTGCCCACAAAATACAGTCATTGCACTTTACAATAAATCCTATGAAGGTCTTTGAGATATCCCTTTGATGTGAAAGGCTCGATGTAAAATAGTGGTCCTCACAGTCTATATCAAATGCAAAGATTATTATTTTATTAAATAATTATTTATTGTTTTGTGTTTTATTTTTATCCTTGAGGAACTTAACTGATAACAGCAAGTCCAGCATCAATTATCTGACCCAGCACAGTATAACTAGGTTATGAGTGGATCAGTCAAAAGTAGCCTTCATTAATTTGTTTTATTTTAAGAAAGCGTTTAGGGTTCTCTTAATAATGCACAACAGTGTTGACAACTCAACAAAGCACATTATGTGTTTTTTCAAATTGTTGTAAGAACAGGACACACATGAACTGTCAATGTGTTTGTTTCAAAGAATAAAATTAGGTATGCAGCAAACTGTGACAGATGTGTGTTATGTGTCTGATTTCCATTTTGGATGCTGCCCTCATAATTCAGAGCTATGGAGAAATCCTATATTGCCATTAAATAAATAGAGCATTAGACTCAATCCACATCATGAAATTTTGTAGTCTGAAATGTGTGACCTAATCTTCGGATTTGATTGTTGTAAGAGCTTTGCTGACTGCTGCAATCAAATCCTGAAAATGGAGCATCAGCCAACAATACAACAGTTCAGAACTGGGGTTGCTGCTGAATAGCTCCACTTTCTCTCTCTCTCTCTCTTTCACACATACACATGGGGTTGTGAAAAGAGATTGGTAACTCTAGTATTCAAATTGCTGATAAAGTAACGAATAAGCTTGAAATTTTTTATGCAAATTTAAGTAAACAGGTTATTTAACAGTGTGTTTATTTTTTATAACCTTGACATGTGCTCTTGCATTTGGACTTCTTATAAATCCTTTGATCTTGTGAATCCGTTGCTCGGCAGCCCCGAGTTTTGCAATGGAATCCAGAGCCTGTATTTTGAAATGTGGATATCATCCTTGGCCTTGCTATTAATCACTGCTGGACCCATTGTACTGCTACACTTCAAAAAAGCAAAAAATTGCATTTAGAATCACACTGACCAGAAAAGATGTTTAGTGCAAGAGGAAGTACTTGCAACCTGTGGAACGCTGCATAGAAATGATGTTATGTAATAATCACAGGGAGTCATAGGATAACTCATTCTGTGAGTTTCCTGTACTTTGGTCATGACAAAGTCTTACTGAGTTTTTAATCTTGGTTGAATCTAGCATGTGTACTTGCAACAAATTGTGGCAGTGGATTTCTGATTTTGACCAGTCACATTTTAAAATATTGTGCTGCTGTTATACAATCAGGACAAGAGTTGCTTTGCTCCTGACAGTATTGTGATGTGGATTAAAGTTGCTTGATAGCTGTGTAAACATCATGCCAGGGAAATAGACTGATATCATTTGAAGATTATATCAATGAGGAGACTTTATAACAGAGTCTAAAATGCAATGATTTCAAAGGGGATTTTTTAAATACATTGTCAAAAAGACATCACGTCAACCTGTGGGAATTCTCCAATGCAATTGACTTTCAGAGATGTCTTCCTGTGAGTCAGCGTGACTTGCATGACTTAGGCGATGTCTCTTCCGCAGACATGGGGTAAACTTTCTTGTCTACATCGCACTATATAGCTTCAACCCAACCATTGTGACAAAGTCGCATGAGGGACAGGAGTCACACCCTCAGATGTATGAGAATAATATCCTTGAATATGATATAGTGCATATAATTTTGTTATTAAACATATTGAGCACAGTTAAGTCATTCGACAGTGTGTCAATTTTCAATCACTGGTAGTTTTTGTAGCTGTTTGGGGTACGTCGCAATGCTGATAGTTGACTGGCGAGAGTGTAACAGTGTGGGTAGCTGGCTGGTAAGTGTGTAATGGTGGTGAGCATGGCTGAGTAACGGGTGTGTAGGTTGACTGCTACTTGACATGAAAATTTTCTTGTTTAATTTTTGATGCACAGCACACTGCAATTTTTGTGCTTTCTCAAGCATAATTCTTTTGTCATTACTCATACCTTGAACTCCTTTGCTATGGAATTATCAAAGATAATCTTTTAGGCGTTCAGCATTCAGCAATATATTGGATTCTTCTGAAGGTTAATCCTAAGATTTACGGTAACGGATGGTTTGCGACAGGTGTAGTGAAATCTTTACAAAATCAGCCTGTCTGAGCACTTGGCAATATTGGTGGCGATAGAGGGTTAATGTGACAGGATGTTTGGGTAGGAATATGTACATGGAGCATATGGTAAGACACATCCATATCATCTATCAGGTATGCAGTTGATTAGCAATTTGCTCATTACTTATTATTCCCAATAATTTCTTTTAAATACATAGTTCTGATTTATCAGATTTGTCTTAAGTCATAGTGTACTAAATATTCAGCATTTTAAAAATAGTTTTCGCATTTCATACAGCACTTTATTACATATTGAAACCTCTCAAAGGATTTAGTGACTATGTTTCGCAGGCAAACGCCGCAATCCATTTACGCACAGCAGTCTCCCACAAATAGCCATGGATTGATCGGCCATTTTTTTGTATTTGGCTGATCATTGGCCAGGACATTGGGAAAAACTCCCTTTTCTTTTCGAGTTTTGCTATGGAATCTTTAACATCCACCTGAGCAGGCAAGCAGGACCTTGGATTAATGTCTTATCCTAAGGACTATACCTCCAATATTGTGACACTCCACAGCACCGCACTCGAGTATCAGCATACATAATGAGCCAAAGTTCGAAGTCACAACTTTTATAATTTTACTTAAATTTGGGTACATTATAAGTAAATACAATGTGTTCACATCCGTTCCCTGACCAGGACCGTTTTTTTCCACCTCTGCCGTATTGCCCACCTCCATCCATACCTCACAACCACAGCAGCTGAAACCCTTGTGCGTGCCTTTGTCACTTCCCAGCTAAATTATTCCACTGCCTCCTGGTCTTCCCAGCTCTACCATACACAAGATTTAAAAACTCCACTGCCCGGATTCTCTCCCACACAAAACGCTGTACCCCCATCACACTAGTCCTTGCTAAGCTCCGCTGGCTTCCAATTAACAAACGGATCGATTTCAAGATCCTTTCACTCGTTTTCAAATCCCTTCATGCCCTCGCATCTCCCTACCTATCCGATTTGCTTAACCCCTACTCCACTTCCCGCTGCCTCCATTGGACTGGCTCCAGCCTCCTGTTTGCCCTTCGTTCCCTCCATTCCACCATCGGTGGCCATGCCTTCAGCCACTATGACCCCATATACTGGAACTCTCTCTCAATCCCCTCACCTTGCCCTCTCCCTTCCCACTTTCAAATCCCACCCAAAGTCATTCCTTTTTGATCGTGTTTACGGTCACCTCCCTCTCCTCCTGGCTCGGGTTCGAACTCCGTCACTGTCGGCACTCCAGGCTGCTACCCAGCATGAAGAACGCTATATAAATGCATGTTGTTGTTGTTGCCGTTGTTGTACTACAGCCAACTCTACTGGCTCAACTTTAACACATGAACATAATAAAGATGGTTTATATTGATAGGCAGGAATATCATCATAGCCTAAATATTTGCTGTGGCCTGCTTTTTCTGTAATATAAACATAATCAGACTTGGAATGTTTCCAAGATTTATTAGTGAAAATTGTGATAAAAGATTATGTTACTTCCATGATGTTAAAAACTATTTATCTAACCCTTAGGCTGCGGGAAGATCTATTGAATCTTCTGTCTCTGTTGGCCAACCAGTTCTGTGTACTTTTAGCTCACAAACTGCATTGCTTCAAAAAGAATTATTAAGTACAATATTAAAACAACAACAACTTGCATTTATATAGCGCCATTCACACGGGGTAGCATCCTGGAGCCCTTGACAGTGACAGAGTCTGACCCCAAGCCAGAGGGAGGGGGGAGGTGACTGTAAGCACAATCAAAAAGGAAGGTCTTTAGGCGGGATTTGAAAGTGGAGAGGAAGGGGCAAGGCAGAGGGATTGAGGGAGAGAGTTCCAGAGTTTCGGGGAGCAGTGGCTGAAGGCACGGCCACTGATGTTGGAGCAGAGGGGACGAGGGACGAACAGGAGGCCAGAGCCAGCCAAGCGGTGGCAGGGGCTGGGGAATTGGGGGGTAAGAGGACAGATAGAGAGTATTTAATCAGGATGGAGGCTTATGTGGTGTATAAACACTGCCAAGGACTAGTTAGGCCGAATGGTCTGTTTTTTTTCTGTAGTCAGTGTAATTCTACATAAAACACCAGAACATATTTGATGATGATGATAATACTTATAATAATAACAATCCTTACATTTTGTACAGTACTTTTTATATCAGGAGGATGTCTGAAAGCACTTCAAAGGATTACACTGTAATGCTTTGTATATTGTATATTGTGGGTGAATGTGGTAACAAACAGCCATGAAGTGAATGATTAATTGTATTTGGGGGATTGTTGGCCAAGAGACCAGGAGAAATTCCCAAATAGTGTCATGGAATCTTTAATATCCACCTGAACAAGCAGACAGGACCTCAGTTTAATGTCTCATCAAAAGATGGCATGCAAAAAAAATGCCCAAAAATGCAGTACATTCCCAGCAGTGTATTAGTGTGTCAGCCTTGACCAGTTGTGTCCAACCTTCATGATTGAATATTTCTTAAATTATGCCATAAATCAAGACATATTCCATCAAGAAAAAAACTTGGATGAATTGACAACTAACTGAGTCAAAACACATCACATTATGTCCACATTCCCCAAGCCAGCTGTACAGCAAGGACGGTTTTGGGATGTGATCGCACCTTCACAGCTGTCAAATAAAATCGGCAAAATTTGTTGTTTACCAATGAAATTCATATAAAAATTGCCAAAAAAGGGGGAGGGGTTTGTCAGTGAAAATGAGTAAAATAAATGTTACGCTTACATGAATAAAATTGATCATTTATTTCAAGGCTGTTTGTGGCGCATTGCTGTATGCAAATTGGCTGTTGCATTCACCCATGAAAACACGCAGTCGCTACACTTTTGAGATGTCCTCCTGATATGAAAGGCCCAGTACCAAATATATGGTTTATTGTTATTCATCACTGGAAATTGTTTGAGACTGCAACAACAAATTGTATAGGACCCTTCACGTCGGAAAAACATCCCAGGGCATTGGATAGTCAGGGTTTTTGGACCCGAGCTGGGAGTTGGGGTCAGGAGGAGTGGAGGGCAGGGAGGGTGGAGGTGGGATGATGACTAAAGGCACGGTCGAAGAGGAAGGTCTTTAGATGGGACTTGAAGGAGGCAAGAGAGAGGGTGAGGTGGAGGGATTGTGGAATAGAGTTCCAGAGCATGGAGGCAGAGATGCTGAATGCCTGACTGCTAATGGTGGAGCGGGAAGTGCAGGGACTGTGAAGTAGACTGGTGTCCGCCGAGCGGAGGGAGCGGACAGGCTGATATCGGGTTATGAGGTCGGAGAAGTGGGGGGAGCAAGAACGAGGAGGACATTGAAGGTAAGAATGAGAGTTTTGTACTCGATTCCCTGCAGAATGGGGAGCTAGTGAAGCCGGGCAAGAATGGGAGCGATTGGCTCATGGAGCCTGGTGCGGGAGAGAACATGAGCTGCAGAGTTCTGAATAAGCAGGCAGCAAGCAGGCAGTTGGCATAGTCAAGCTGGGACGTGATGAAACCGTGGATAAGGGTCTCGGCAGCCTATGGTGAGAGGCAGTGGCGGAGGCAGACAATGTTGCACCGGTAGGGAAACGCAGAACGGGTCACAGCACAAACGTGGAGTTTGAAGGATAGCTGGGGGTCAAAAAGGACACTGAGGTTTTGTATTGGATCAGTGAGGTGAAGAGTGCAGCCATTAATAGTGATACTGTCAGCACCTGAGGTGAACAGGCACTGCCAGGAGCCAAGCAGGAGGACCTCTGTCTTGCCAACGTTCAGCTGGAAAAAGTTGGCTTTCATCCAGGACTTGATGTCAGACAGACAATTTGCCAGGACATCAACGGCAAGAAACTATCTGTATTTATTTGAAAATTCAACTTGTTATTGGCTTCATGTAAACGGGTGATTAGTGTAACTAACGTTCATTGTCAACAGTGGTTAACATTCTGTCTGCTCCAAACCACTCTGCCGTCTAGTCTTTGGTCTAATCACTTTCAATCTTTAAACCATAGAAGCAGTTCCTAAGAACTGTACCACACACTCCTTGTCAGTTAACAGCCAACACTGCTATTCTAACCAAATACATAAAGAAAACTGTGAGGTAACCAACACTGCTGAGTATGACCAAATAAAGAAGACTGTGAGATAATACTTTGAAATGGTTATGAAATCACTGGTATTATTAATATGGTGATCCGATTTTAAATAAAAAATAAATTCTGCCACTTTTAGAAGCTGGTACTGTGAGACACTTGGATGGAAAAATTGGCAAGGCATGACAACAACAACAACAAGATTTCTATTTATAGAGCGCCTTTCACGTCGGGAGGACGTCCCAAGGCGCTGGACCGAGCAGGGGGGAAACGGTCAGGGTGAGGGGAGGGAAGGGAGGGAGCAAGGAGGGGGTAGAGAGTCGAGAGGGGAGCTGAAGGCACGGTCAAAGAGAAAGGTCTTGAGACCGGCCTTGAAGGAGGAAAGGGAGGAGGCGGCGAAGGCACTGGGGGATAGAGTTCCAGAGTCCGAGGGGCTGGGAGGCTGAAGGCCCGGCCACCGATGGTAGGGCGGTTGGGGCGGGGGATGTGGAGCAGACCGGAGCCAGAGGAACGGAAGGCAAGTAAGTGGGGGATAGTAGGTCGGATAGCTAGGAGGGAGCAAGGCCGTGAATGGCCTTGTAGGTGAGGATGAGGATCTTGAATTCGATCCTCTGGGGGATGGGGAGCCAGTGGAGGCGAGCGAGGGTGGGAGTGATGTGGTCACGAAGCCTGGTGCGGGACAGTACACGAGCTGCAGAGTTCTGAATGACCTGCAGCTTGTGGAGGGAGGTGCCGGGAAGGCCGGCGAGGAAAGAGTTCCCATAGTCCAGCCTTGAGGTGATAAAGGCGTGGACCAGAGATTCAGCAGCGTGAGGGGTGAGGTAGTGCCGTAGTCTGGCAATGTTTCGGAGGTGATGGAAGGCGGTGCCAGTTGTGGCGTGGACAGAGGATGTTCCCACAGAATTTTTGGCAGCTTTCGTTTTAAAGCTTATTCTGTGCAAACCTCCCACTCATTGCAGGGAGAAAACTGGACAACGTCATTTTGCTATTTAGCAATTTTTAAAAAATCTTAATTTAAAAAATAATTAAGGCACATTTTCTGTTACTTGACACATTAATGAATAAATTAATATATTCGGATTTGTTATCTAGTCTATTATTGACCAAGGATTCATATTTCATTGTTAAACTGTCCATAATATTTAATGCACCTGAGAGACTTGTGTATATCGCATGTTAAAAGCTACAAGCAATCAGAGATAGCTGGGGTTTCACAGCACATTTTACATTTCAGTTTCCCCTGCTGCTTGGCAGATGGAGGAGTTGACACACCTGTTAAAGATACAAAACAAACCATGTTAATAGGAATTACTTTAGGGTGTAGATTTTTACTGAAAAATTTTGTTTAAAAAAATTGTTCTGCTTTACATCTTACTGAAGAGCAGCTTTATATGAGTATAGTTATGATTGGGACCTGTCTCATTCAATGCAAACTGCACCGTGATGGTTCAGTGATCTAAAATCTGGTTCCCTGGCAAACATGGTATTCAGCTATCTGATACTGCCTCTCATATTGGTAATGGAGTCAGACTACTTTATTCCATCACTGCTGATAATATGCCTTTGGAATAGAAAACTGATGGAAGGACAAAGATGACTTCAAATGGTGGTGAGGATGTCAGCCTAGCTCAGTTGATAACACTCTCGGTTCAAGGTCAGCGGGCTTTAGGTTCAAGCCTTGTATCGGGAGTTGAGCTCAGAGTCTATGCTGACACCAGTGCAATGCCTGCTAAATGCCCCCCCCTTCCCCCCCAACCATTCCACCATCGGCAGGCAGGCTTTCAGCCATTCTGCCCCCTCTCTGCAATTCCATCTCAGTGTCCATCTGTCTCGCTTGCTTCCTAGAATCTCATGATGTACCACTTTTACCCTACTTTCGGTCATCTTTCCCCTCACCCCTTGGGTTCTACCCACTCTTATATTCATTGAGCACTGAGGAGTCCTCCCGACATAAAAAATGCTACATAAATACAAATTGCTTTGCAAATAAGAGCATGCTACCAAAACACAATAAACTTAACTGACAAAAGCTGAGTAGCCTCCGTAGTGTTCATTACATGAGGAAGGTTCATGCCATGAATGTGGTACAAAAGTGAATTCCATTGCCTTAATGCTGGTATTAAGTTGGTGATGTTACTGGAGGTATTTTGAGTAACTGAAGAATATCACTCTGCTGTGCCCTATCAGCACTCGTCAGTGTCTGTACATCAAGGTATCAGGAGCGATAAAAGGGATGGTAACTGCACCCCATAGAGACTGTCTTTTTACTTTGAATCTTACTAATGTATATTTTCCATTTTAAAGTGCAGATATTTTATTTATTGATGCTGGATAACCTTTTCCTGCTCATTGAAGTGAGAGATGTCAGCTCTGAGGAAGCCAAGACATTTCTGTTGTTTGCACTTATCCTTGTAGCACATGCTTGCACTACTTAGACCCTATTAGGTTTACCATAGGCCGTATGTGTATTAAAGCTTCCTCTAATCTAACTCCGCAATGTGTTTGTTTTTCTTGTAGTGGGAGGGTGATGCGAAGACTGATATGTACTTCTCACTTCTCATTTGATTTGCTCGTTTGTATTTTAACACCTGATATCATTCAAAGCTCTGTGCATGCACACTAAGAAAATTCTGCACCAAATGCACCCAACTTCAAATTTAGGTGGTTGAAATATAATGTGGAAAAATGCAACTTTTGATGTGATAATTATCATACGAACCAAAGATGCAGTTTTTTTAAAAAATTGACTAATAACGACACAACATCAGACTGGTTCAGTCACACTGAATGGCTAAATGGCAGAAATGAGCACCTCATGTGCATGTGAGTGATTCAAAATATTTTGGTCAGCATTGCATTATGCATCGGAGCCCTATACAGATAAACCTCAGGTAGTCAGTGAGCAGAGACAACTATCAACCATATAGGTTCTACTATGGCAATCTAACCTTCTTACTTACACAGTATAACATTTTCACTTCTCACACCACCCACCCTGTAGCTTCTCTGAGTGAGGTTGCTCACTGGAGCCAAGTTGAAGGCTCTTTTATGCTGTGGATTCGAACCCAGCTCCCAGAATACGAAAGATCTAGGTTCTAATCCATTGCGGAACTTAGTTGCCAGGGACCAGCGAATTTAAAATGAATATGTAAACGGTACACATTTTTAGCCAGTACCTGTTTTTTTGGAGAGAGCCTTTAACCTGTCTGTCCTTGTGCGTACTTTCTTGGACATGATTGTTTTATGGTTGATGGTTGAGGATGTTTCTTTAAAACCATCTTTCTAAAACGGCATAAATGTTTGAAAGCATTTAAATCCATTAGGCAGATTATCTGAAGAGCTCAGACCCTTTCATGTTGTCAACTAAAACAGCGGTAGTAGAAAATAGCCTGTTCTGGAAACAGTAAAGTACAAATATAGAAGCCCTTTGGGAGCTACATTTCTTTTACAGCTTGAAGCATAAAACCCATTTTTCCATCACATAATATGTTTAGACATGGACATCAATGATGTGGATTCTTTTATTTTATTTATAGACACACCTTTCTGTAATCGTATATCGCAATTGTTCGGTGTGCACAGTGTGGAATAAATGGCACACTTCTCCATTTGCATTGGAATTTTAAAGTGCCCACTGCAAAATAATCGCCAACCAATCTGAAAGGTACTGCCGAGAGTAGCACCATTACATTTTTCATTACAGACATCAAGGAGCAAGAAACAAACTGGCTTTATAAACATTTTTCAGCAAATTGTCTTTTCAAATGCTATTACACCTCAATTCACATCACAATCAACCCAGCTTAAAGACAAACTGATACCCCTTTTATGAACTAACACCCACTCCTGCAAAATGTTTGCTCTTAATTAATACATCCAGCATACTGCAAGCTCCTAACACAAACAGAATATGTTTGTGCAGCACTTTGATGTCAAACCAATTCTCCAATCCCTCTTTTAAAATACATTCTTAATAAAACATTTAGAAAATAAATATACTTGTAGAGTAAACAGAATACATATCTCTTAAACCTGTGGTGTTTATGGCTGTTCATTTCTCAGCCCCTTCCTCCTTACTCTAATGTGAATACCAGAATCTCCTTTTTGTTTAAGATGATGCAGTGCCAAGCCAGAGAAAGGTTCAAGACTGTCCAGTGATATGCAAAGTGAAAGAAATATATAGTTAGTACTGCTTTTGTGCTGCACCCTGGAGCTGGTGCCACACTAAGATGGCTATTGTGCTGGTGCCACATTTGTATTACAGGGGTACATGGATAAAATGTAAAGTAATACAGAATAGAGCTTGGCAATAATCACGCTGGTCAAAATTGGAGCAAGTAAGTGGATATGATGAGCTCTCATACTGCCACTGGTGCAAAATCACAAGGAAATTTCAAGATGGTGGTTGGGGCACTGACAAGCAGGGCAGGTGTAAGGCAAATGCATTAGCCTTCCAATAATTAAGGAATTTTAAGAAATTTGTGATGTTTCACAACACGTGAGAGTGATAGTTATTATTATCTTGTGATAGTTATGAAATGCTGCAAATATAACCAGAATATTTAAAAACGAGTTAGAAAGTGTCAGAATAACTTGTTTCATTGCAATATCAATGCTCTTGAGAAAAGTTCCCCAAATGTATTATCCTGCGGATACCAGCTTCATGTTGATTGGATAGCAGTAAATGGTCAAAACAGTAATAACTGTAAACTATTTTGCTAAAGGACATCCATCCATTGGTGATCATTGCCAAGCTCCATTATGTAGTACCTTACATTTTATCCATGTTACAATCCATCTGCTGTTCTTAGACCATCTGCTACTAGGCTTGATTTGTCCAGATGCCTTTGAAAACTATCAATCTCCCTTGGAGTGATTAGTTGGCCACATATCTTGATCTTCACATCAAATGTGATATCACTAGTAATTTGTCCCCCAGATAGAGCCATTGACTGTCACCTTCTGCTTCCAATTGTCAATGCACCATCACATTTGCCATTAGTTTACAATGCACATTCCTTAAATGACTTACAAGGAGAACTTTATTAGATGCCTTCTGAAAGTCCATACAAATTACACCCATTAGAAAGTGCTCAATTGCTAATTTTGTTACAGTTACAAAGAATTGTGTCGATTGCAAGAGTCATGACCTATCACTTCCATGTATAACTATCCCTTCAAGGCCTTGTTGCTTTTTAAATGAAATGTCTCCTCTCTTATAAATTGTTCTGAAGCATTTTCTCCACTACCATTATTAAATTATCTTATCTGTTGCTCCTCACTTCACATCTCCCTTTTTTTTAATCATCATCCTTGCATTTGATATAGTGCCTTATCACATCTTTGAGACGTCTCAAAGCGCTTCACAGGATTTACTGTAAAGTACAGTGACCGTGTCTTGTGGGTGAAATGCAGTAGCCAATTGCACACAGCAGTGTCCCAGTGGATTGAGTAACACACACACACAGACACACGTACACACATACAGAGACATACACACACAGAGTCTTGACTGAATACTGAACATTGAACACTGGATAAGCCTTGCTATTTTCCAGCCCTCAGCTAAAGGTTCTGAATTTATGCAATTCCTGAAAAAAAGAATATTACCTTGAGTTTTAATTTATTTATCCACTTCTTTCCCCAATTAATCGAGGCTGAATTTGTATTTGTATTATTATATTGGATCCAGTGGGGTCCATTTGCTCTCGGGGAACTTTTAGTGCTTTGATTTTTTTAATGACACAAGTTTCCTGACCTTTGGAATTTGTGTTATAGATTGATACAAATTCCATAAAGACATCCTTGTGACTGTATATAGAGTTTGTGTTCAGTCTTCATTTGTGAAGAATTTATTTAACTTCCTAACATTTTCTGATTTCTCTTAATATTTATTCCCACCTTAACCTCTAAAGTACGTATCTGCCTTTTATTCTGATAATCCTTCCATTTGATGTAGCACCTTATCATGTCATCAAAATGTTTCAAAGCACTTAACAGGATTTTACTATAAAGTATAGTGGCTGTGTATTTCTGGGCAATAGCCAATTTATGCACCACATTATCCCACACAAAGCATGGAGTGAGACAAATAAGGTCACTACATTTTACAGTATATCCTGTGAAAAGTGCTATGTAATACAAATAATACAAGTTTAAGGAAACTGTATTTTATTACAGTCACTGCACTTTACATTCAATCATGTGAAGCTCTTTGAGACATCCTCCTGACATGAAAGGTGCTACATCAAATTCAAAGATTATTACTATTATTATTATTTAAGGAGCAGTCACGTAGTTCAGCTTATTTGTGCTTCAACTCTGATATTTGAGTTGTGTCTGGTTTGTTTTCTTTAATTCTGAAATATGGAAATTCTCCTGTGATTATATTATAATTCCCTGCATCTTCTCATGTTTATCTAAGTATCTCTACCAAGTTATTTACTTTCAACTACCTTCAGTAGAAGTTCTCAATTATCAATTGATTATCCTTAATAATAATAATCCTTGCATTTGATATAGTACCATATCATATTTTCGAGATGTTTCAAAGCGCTTCACAGAATATACTGTAAAGTTAATTGACTGTATATTTCGTAGGCAAAACCCGGCAGCCAATTGTGCACAGCAGTGTACCACAAACAGTTGTGGATTGAAATGACCAAATTATTATGTTTTTTTCAAGGAATTTCACCCTTTTTTTTGAAGGAATTTCAACATTTCACCCTGCTGGGAATTGAACCCAGGTCGTTTGCTTGCGAGTTCTCTAACCACTGTGCTATAGGATTCTGCTCCATTTAATATTACCAATTTCTATCCAAATTATTCTTTTATCTCACGATTCTATTTCTATATCTATTACAGTTCTTTTGTCAGCACTTATCAATAATTCCACTCCTCCATATGTACTAGATCATCTTTATGATAATAAATAATTGGGGTACATTTGCCCAATTAAATCAACTGCATTTATTCTAATTCTTCACAACTATATTTCTGTGATGTGCAAAGTGTGAGCTAATTCTGAACAAGTTTACTTCTAAAACTCTTTGCATTAATATAAAAATAATTTACCCTCCAAAACATCATTTTTATTTGATTAATTTACACTATTATATTTGCACTTCAATTAAAAATGGTTAAAAATTCACCCCATTGTTTATAATTTGTTGTGTTTCAGATAGATTTTAAAAGTTATGCAGTTTATTGAAGCTATTGTATAATGTATGCAATGGGTTTTAACTAGGATATTAAAGTCTCCACTAAGCAGAAATATAGACTCACATTGATTTAGCTAATATAATTGAATACAATGGGCTTAGGAAGAAAATTATTTGCGATTTCAATTGTAAAATCAATTGACTTAGCAGAAACATTCACTTAGCAAGCAGTTACTGAGCAGGCAAAATTCTAAGGTCCCTTGTGATCCAAAATGGATTTGATTTTAAGGAACAAATAATCCCGAATGATTTATTGTAAAATGTATAAGTGTTACAGCACTGGTGACCAAAAAGTAATCCTTGCAATTCAGATAGCACCATTTTGTTTGGTCTTACAGATGTCTGACACATGTAGAAATCTACCGCCGTGCTTATGAGTATCCAAACCAGACTGAGAGTTCCACATATGTATGCGATCGATGCATGGAAATTTTTCTGTGTCTGGAATGAGAAGTGTACTCTCTCCATGAGGGATGCACCCTGTTTCTGGAGAGTATCAAGCACAGGTTGGTGAGAGCTAAGACTTGGGGGCCCCAGATTGCATGTTGTTTGTACTGCTGGAGTTTAACCAGCTAAACACCAATTATTTCAAAGTTTCTGTGAAGTGTAGTAACTGAGTATTTGTAGGCACCCAGCAATGTCCCACAAATGGCCATACAGCAAATGACCAATTTTATCTGGAGGGTTGCTGACCAATAACAAAATAATGAAAATATTCCACTTGTAATCTAAGAGGAAAATCTATTGTTTGACTTTGATGTCTGTACCCTGCTCTTACATCCTACGATACAATGTAAGAATCTCACAGTTCATAACAAAAATTAAAAATGTGCAGAATTCATGCTCCGTTGTACTTTTCTATCTATTACCAATAATCTTGTATTTAGTACAGCGTCTTTCACGTCAGGAAGTCGTTCCTGAGTGCTTCACAGGCTATAATGTAAAGTGGAGTGACTGCGATTTGTGAGCAGTCCCAGCAGCTAACTTGCGCACAGCAATGTCCCACAAACAGTTATGAAGTGAATGACCAATTTTATTTGGGAGAATGTTGACCAGGAAAGCGGGAGAAATTCCCTTCTTTTTTTGAATAGTGCCATTGGATCTTTAATGTCCACCTGAACAGATAGATAATAATAATAATCGTTGCATTTGATATAGCGCTTTTCACATCTTCTAGACGTCTCAAAACACTTCACAGAATATACTGTAAAGTGAATTGACTGTATATTTTTGACTGTATATATGGGATCTCGTGGAGTCCTGTAGCTCAGTGGTTAGAGCACTCGCTTTGCAAGCGAGAGACCTGAGTTCAATTCCAGGCAGGGCGAAACCTTGGGCAAGTTTCCTTACTCCACACAGAGCCTAATAATAATCCCTCCAAAACCAAAAACAATAATAAATTGGTCATTTTCAATCTACGACTGTTTGTGGGACATTGCTGTGCGCAATTGGCTGCCGCGTTCGCCCACAAATATATAGTTAATTCACTTTACAGTGTGTTCTGTGAAGCGCTTTGGGACGTCCTCCCGACGTGAAAAGCGCTATATCAAACGCAAGGATTATTATTATTATCTCAGTCTAACATTTCATACAAAGGATGACACCTACAGCAATGGAACAGACCACCAGCACTGATTGTTATCTTAGACTATATGAGTTCCAAATCCTGATGTGTGGCTTGAGGCAAGAATGCTACCAATTGAGCCTGCCTGACACACTAATTTACCATTACTAAATTGTCTCCTTTGGAACCAAGCTCTAGCAATAGATTAATCTATCATCAACGCTGTTCCATATTATCCAAGAAAAAAATATATTCTATATTCATTGTGCAAAAAACCCCACAAATTATAGAATGCCACCACTATCAGTTAACAGTGCCTGAAGTCCTGCTGGACTAATAGGAAGTAACCAAGTTCAAACCACAATTGGTCAAGCTTCAGCTGGGTAGTCAGTCAAGCATTCCCCCTTTTCAGTATCAATATTTTATGACTTGTCTAAACGTTGCTTCTCAAGATGCTGGTTGCTTTCCCTTGGGCATGTTGTATGAGCACCTCTGTCTGAAGTCCTTTTCACATCCACTGCATATCTTACCTACTTTCAAAACCTTTCTCTCGCAGTTTGGAGCAAGGCCCATTACTGTGTGTGCAATGTGGAAATTATTAACTTCTCTGGATTGTGAACTGCCAAGTGCTTGCCACTTCTTGAAAATGAAACCTGCCATTTATTTGTGTGCTTCAGTCAGAAAGTGTTTTTTAAAAAAATTGATTTGGTTGAAAGGTTTGTTGCAGAGCCCACGTAATGGAGTTTAGATCAGGTTCCGTGGTTGCCCTTTCTTGTAAACAACGTACATGCAAGTTCATTAAAAATTAAAGTGCGCTGGTGTCTATTAATGTTGTCGGACAGTTGAAATATGTCTGATAGATTTATTCTGCTATAAAGGAGCCATATCCCATTGTCTCCTGGGATACACTCCAGCTGTTTAGACTATAATTCCATCACTGGCAGAAATGGTTAGGGCAGACCTCTCTGAAATGTCTTCATTTCAGCCTTGCCTATAAATTGCAAATGAGGCCTTTTGTAATAATGTTAAAATATGCATGTGCAGGAATTAAGGTAGCTTGGGTCACCAGCAAAGCCTCAAGAAAGGATCACAGGAAGCTAAGGAGCAGCTGGCAGATACAGTCCAAAAACTTACATACCCAGAGGTTGTTGATATGATTTTTTTCTTTTTTCTTCCCCTCCCTCACCCCCAATCTTTTGCAGAAGAACAGAGTTTGAATGATTTATAGCTGTCTGTGTAAATCTTAGTCAAAATAACGTGTTTTCAACGGGTTTCTTTGTACTGCAGCCTTGTTTGTTCTTCATGTATTTGATCCCATGTTGCACCAGAGAGCGTACTGAGAGGATTATCATTTCCCTTTTTGCTCGCTCGATGCACTTGTCCTGATCTTACCAATATTTATTTTTCTTTTTATATAAAAAAAATGAGGAATTGAAATATTCGCACTGTTTTTTTTCAAATGAATTCAAGATATTAACAGTGATGCTCCACTTGATTTATTATGGATTCAAGGATTCAAATTGATTTTCAGAATAGAATTCTCTTGTATTTTAGTGGAGCTATTATCTCGAAGCATAGATTTTTTTAAAAAGACGCTATTCTAGTATTCAGCTCAATATTCTTTATTATTGTGAACGTATCTAGAGTAATTTAAGAAGATTAATTCTCGGACTGAACACCACCCACAACTCGTTCAGTCTGGGGGTCAAATGGGCAGCTGCAAGAACTGCTCTGCTAATTATAAGGATTCAGCATTCGCTAATAGAATCTTTCTCTGCAACCAGCAGATGTGTGTTCACTCATGCAGATTATTAATTCCGCCTTTACCTCAGCTGCAGTTTCTGCTGTGCTGAGCAGAATCGACTGATAGAACTGTCAGTTATCAGCAGAGTGATGCTGCCAGAGAGTGAGAGGAACTGAGAAGGGGGGAGGGCAAAATATTCATTTAATCACAGGTGTATCTAACCTAGAATCTACCTCCATGCTTTCTATGCACTCCCAAACAATTAAACTTCAATTTTTGAAGTCATTAATCTGTAAGCAACATAGCAAGATCTAATTCATGCCTGTCAGGAGCAATGGACAGAAACTAATATGAAGATAATTGCAATATTAAAAAAATTCAGCATCCTTCTGGTCATATGCTTTTATTAACAAACATTTGATCTGGAATTTATCATATAACACAATTAAAAATAACATTGGTCATCTATGACATTGAATATTTCTTATAGGTCATGCCCTTAACTCATTACCCAAATATATTGGATGAATAACAATAATAATAGTAATAGTAATAATAGTCCTTACATTTGGTAAAACGCCTTTCACACCAGGAAGACATCTCAAAGCACTTGACAGGTTGTACTGTAGAGGGTAATGACTGTGTATTTGTAAAGAATTGCAGCAGCTGATTTGCACATACCAATGTCCATTAAATGAATGACCAAATTTATTTGGGGGATTATCAACCAGGAAATTGAGAGAAACTCCCTTCTCTTTTCAAATATTACCATGGGATATATATCATCCACATGACCAGGTAGATGGGAGCTTGATTTAATATCACCAATGAAGGGTAGAACCTCCAAAGAACTATATTGCAGTGCCAGCCTAGACCGTGACTTCAAAGTTCCTACTTAGGGTTGAACCCACAACCTTCACATTCATAGTTGAGAGTGTGAGAGACTAGCCAAGCCAGGCTGACACCTGAAATCAAACAGCATTGTAATAATATAATAAACCTTGCATTTGATATAGGGCCTTATCACATCGTTGAGACATCTCAAAGCACTTCACAGAATTTACTGTAACGTGAATTGACTGTGTATTTTATGGGCCCAATTAGTTTTCTTGCGAGTTTCAAATAACAAATTTTAATTCTTATAAAAATGTAATGACTTTAAATTGATATAAATGCAATTTTGGGGCTCCCAATAAAAACAAAGACAGCTTTTAAATGGAGAGAGAATTGATGTTGTGTGTTTTTTTTATTTAATTTTAAAATTTGGTCTACACAGAGAAAGATCCCATCAAATCTTTACCCTCTCACCAATGTATCTCCTCTTGCAGTTGTCAGCTAGCGCAGACAATATGCATCTCATTTTAACTAATCATGCTTCAGTTCACCCCTTGTAAACGCTACCTTCTGAATGACATCATGATAGAAGCATGTTAGGTGTTGAGAGATGATTGTATAGTCTGTGGACATAGTAGTGGGGAAATGGTGCATTATTTCCTGTGTATACTGCTTTACTGGTGACTAATTGATGATGTTTTCTTGTGACTTTAATAAACAATACAGAATGCAACTAGGTCCTCTCCTGTATTTGGCTCCACCACTCCACCACCCCCATCATGGTTCGGCTGGATTGACCAGAGGATCAAGTTTAAAATCTTTGTCCTCTCATTCAAATTCCTTTGTGCCATCACCCCATCCCAACTCCTACTCTGCAACCTTCTGAAAACCTCCCAACCGGGCCATTCCCTTGCTCCACAAACACTGTGCTGATCAATGTCTCCCCACCAGTCCCATTGACCCACCAGCAGTGGGCAAGGTTTCAGCCTTGCCCAGCTCTCTGGAACTCTATCCTGGAGTTTCCGTGCCTCACACCCTCTCTCTTCTAAAGAGTGCCTATGACCTATCTCTTCGACCGTGCCTCATTCCCTCATTGTGAAGCGATTTGATGCGTCTTCCTGATGTGAAAGATGCTGTACAAATGTAAATTGCTGTTTTAAAATAACATAAACAACTGAAGATTGCAGTGATGTACTCAATGAAAATAAAATGCAGATGTCCAACCTTTCCAGGTTATTTGTATAAAGTCAGATAACAGCTGTACTATATGTTTTTCTTTCAATTTCTTTTATTTAACAGTTATCTGTCCCACAAAGGCTTCTAAAAATACATTGCATTATGCTGGCTGGGTTTCCAAGCATTGAAAAAGCCTCCATAGAATTCTGTTTGCTGAATAAATACTAATTCACATGGTATTTTTGTAGTAATGAAAGATAAATTGTAGCGAATCTATCTAAGAGGACAAGTTAATAGCCTTCTATAAAGTACCAGGGAAGAATGATCTCGAAAAGGTCAAGTCTCTTGTCATGATATCTTTTCTCACATTAAAACATGGGAATAAACTGGCTATATTTTCCTGGTAATGCATGTGTAACAATTATAGTACCAATAAAAGATGAGAAAAATGAAGACATGAGTACTATATGTGAAAGGTTGGAAATTGTATTTTAATCTCTTGGGTGTAAAATAATTAATTATAACATATGCATAATTCAGGGTGTAATTTCTCTTTTTTTTACAGAGTGAGGGTGTGGTTCAGAGAAGCTGCAGAGTGCTTTTTTATTAAAATGGATGCACAATTTCAATATTCATAATAAAAATTATAATCCTTGCTTTTGATATAGTGCCTTTCACAGATGTCTCAAAATGTTTCCCGGAACATACCATAAAATGTAGTGACAGTATTTGGTATTCGAACACAACAGCCATATTTGCACACAACAATGCCCCATAAACAGCCATGAAGAAAATGACAAATTTTATTTTGGGGATTCTTAGCCTTGGCATTGGGAGTAACTCCCCTTTTTGAATAGTGCCATGGAGTCTTCAGCATTTATTTAAACAGGCAGACAAGACCTCAATTTAATGTCTCACCTGAAGGATGGCATCTCCAGCCTAGATTATGAGTTCCAAGTCCCAACATTCTGACTCTGAGGCAAGAATGTTACCAACTGAGCTAGGCTGACCCATTTGTTTTGAATTAAAGTGGATGTACTATTTCAATATTAATAATAAAAATAATATTTCCATTTGATATAGTGCCTTTCACTTTGGGAGGACATGTCAAAGCACATCTCAAAGGACATCTCAAATATTATTCCCAATATTTCAGTACTTATCGCAGGGTGTTTAAGCTCCAACAGAAGCTCCTTCATGTGGAGATGCTGAGTGAAAGTCATCTGCCTCCCAAAGGAAGAGAGGTGCTCCCCACTGATCCTATACCACACTCTGCCCTCATAGGGAGTTGGGGGATATGAGACCTGGGATGGGAAGTTCAAAAAGTGTCAAGTAAGAGCACATGGCATAGTCCAACATGGATTCAATTTAGAGATTAGCTAAAATAATGTATAGGAATAGTGTGGATATGCTAAAGACAAGCCCTCCTCTCTCGCCGCCCCAAGCCAATGTAGCCGGATCCTCCATGTGACTCTATCAGTAGTCGAAAGCTATCATCACCATCTGTGGCCAAGTCTTCAAATACTATGCCCCTAACTTCTGGAACTCCCTCCCTCTACCTGCCCGTATGTCTCGCTCATCTTTATCGGTCTTTAAATCTTGCCTTAAATCTACCTGTTCAACAGAACCTGTGGTCACCTCCCCCTCTGCCTTCTCCCTTCCTTGGTGTTTGATATGTTTTTTGTAAGGAGCTCCAACACATTATCCTATGTTGAAGGATGCTAAACAAATGCAAGCTGTTGTTATTGAAATGCAAGCTGGAAATAGAATGCATGATCTGGCTTCATGGACGTTGGCATTGAGAAGTGTATTGGTGAGGAAGGGTTTCCTCCGGCAATCCAAGTAATTCCTATCTATTATTTAGACATTTCTAAATTTAAGATGCATGTTAGACGGCTGCATTTTATAAACCTCCAATGCCAAGGACTGGGTCACCTGGCCCAGAGCTGTTGTACTTTGGGGACCACTGATAAGTACATTTGATTAGCAGCCTCTTCCATGTTTTGTTGTATAAAATAAAGCAAAGATATACTAAAGTGACATTTACAATCTGACCATGTTAATGTCTACTCGTTCTCATCTTCTTCCCAGCCACAGAAAGATGGTGGAATTAGGAATAAGAAGTACCAAGTTAAATAATGTATTCAAAAGGGTTTATTTTAAAGAAAAAGGATTGTTTGGAATAAAGATAGACAATGCTGGAAAGATGCATGATTTGGCAGGAATAGAAAGAGTGAGAATATGAATGTTATATTCAGAATAATGGGATGAAAAATGCAGTGCGATGTGAGGACCAGCCTGACATTCTTTATGTTCTTATATTTCTAAAATATAAAGAATTTAGATTTTTAAAAATTGTGGAGTCCTGTAGCTCAGTGGTTGGAACGCTTGCCTCGCAAGCAAGAGACCTGGGTTCGATTTCCAGTAGGGCAAAACGTTGGGCAAGTTTCCTTGCTCCACACTCCTCTGTTTATGTAGCAGTAAGTGAGAACCCGTTTATTAGTCGATTGGTGAATCACTTTTCCGGGGATAGTAATTCCTTCCAAAAAAATAATAATAATAAATTGGTCACTCAATCCATGACTGTTTGTGGGACACTGCTGTGTGCAATTGGCTGCTGCATTTCGCCCACAAAATATACAGTCAATTCACTTTACAGTATATTCTGTGAAGCATTTTGAGACATCTCGAAGACGTGATAATATGTTATCAAATGCAAGGATTATTATATTTATTATATAAATTTGTAAAATCTTGATTTGGAAGCTGATTTTCCACAGTTCTGTTTCAGTACAGAAATGGTGAAATCACAAGATCCCATAATAGGTTCAGATAAAGAAGGCCCCTTGGCCCATTTGATTTCATCCTTTCGGAATACTCGCCCAACTGTGTTTCCATCACAGCATCAAGCTGTTTTTTAAATTAATTCAGCCATCCTGGCTTCAACCACCCTTCCTGGTAACCTTTTGGGTTCCACATGTTGGCAGGTTCAAGAGCTACTGGCCCACTCAAGACAGAGTGATGAGGTGGTGGTCAACAATCATTGACTGCAAAATCTCTGGGCACAGAATGACACATGATGTGATAATCATCACCTGTAATAATTATCACCATTAATAATTATCCCATCAGGTAGACCATTTTATACCCGGATACCACAATTCAGGGTCAGAGTTCATGAGCTAACAATGGCTAAAATAATCAGGGCCAATTTGCTGGTCATTTCTCCGCGAGTGGGCAACACAAGAGTTAAACAAGTGTTAGGGAGAAATAAATCCATTTCCAATTTTCTTCAGTCTTTACCTTAGGAATCAAAGCAAAACAAATTGGACAGTTGCAATTGAAAACATTGGAAATTCCTGCCATGCTTAGAGGCAAGATGATTGGGGAAATGCAAAGTTAAGTGTGCTTTTCTCTGTCATTGTATTCTGAAACCAACGTTAAATATTACTATATTCAAACTTCATAAACTAGTGAATAGTGAAATTCAAAACATGAGTCATAAATTAAGTATAAAATATAGTACCAAGATGTAAATAGTGATCCTTGCATTTGGTATAGTGCCTTTCAATGAAGGTAGGACATCTCAAAGCTCTTTACAAAATTATTTTACTGTAAAAGTGTAGTGGCTGTATATTCGTAAGTGAACACAGCAGCCCATTTATGTACAGAAATGTTCCACAAACAGCCATGAAGTGAATAATCAATTTTAATTAAAGGGTTGTTGACCAGAACCTTGGAAGAAACTCCCTTTGCTTTTCAACTAGTGATATGGGATCTTTAACTTTCACCTGAACAGCCAGACAGGACCTTGGTGTAACAATGCATCCAAAGAACAAATGGTTAAACACCAACTGAATTTGTTATGAAGACTCACTTCTACAATTAGCTCACATGTCTTCATAGTCACAGCATCTGATTATAATTATAAGCTAACTAGGCACTTGAAACCTTTTTCCAAGCACGCAGTATTACATAATGCAACTTTTGTCTTCTGATTTTTCAGTCCAGCTTCAAATCTGAGAGCTTTCATTAATGTCTCATTTCAAAGAAAAATCACGCTTACCAGAGGATGGTTACAACTTGCACTAATTTACCATAAAATTGATTATCTTTCCATCTTTTGTTTCTGTTGCGAGAGTCCGTGCTGGTAGCTGCTTTTGTTTTCTCCACTAACTAGCTCCATGGGGGTAGGATGCTTGAAATGTGAATCCTTTGCCAGGGATTTGTCAACACAAATCCCTAAATGAGGGAAAACTGCTTGTTTTTTTTCTACCTCCATCTGTCTGTTTATTCATATTCTAAAAAAGAAACTGAATTCTCATATGACTGAGTCAGTAAAAATCATAGATAGTTCTCTAACAACAGCACTAACTTTGTGGTTCAAACCAGGAGTGTTTTGTAGCATTTTACACTGTATTGTTAATACGCTGTGTCAAGCACATCAGTGAAACCACTGAACGATGTCCATGCTTTTATTTATATACTGTATGCCTGGCATTGAAAACATCCCACTACAAAGCCCCGCATGTTAGAGAATGGAAAAATCTAGGCTCATAGGTACATCTTAGTTCCACCAGATGCCAAATTCTGCACACGGAGCATCGCTGCTTGTTTGGGAAATGCGGTGGGTTTCGTGACTGCCAATGAACAAATCCTCAAAGATTCTTTTAGTTGGAAAATATTTTCATTAAGCAGATTTGAAAGCTGTATTCTCTCTTCTCCCCACCCCTTCCCTCCCTTCCCCCCTCCCAACCCGCCTCCCCTCCCTTGACAGTGCCGCCTACCGCTAGATTATTGTACATGCTCTCTGCACTGCAGTGCCCTTTGAAAATTGGCATGACTGCCGCTGTGCTCAGATGATTTAAAATTCATAGAGGGTTTGGAAGTAGCAGTTTTTCATTATGTAGCCGTGTCGCAGCAAAAGTAATGATTATTGATTGGGAACCAGTTTTGCAAATGGTGTACTTGACTCCTATTGGCGCACATCTCTCCCAGGGCTAGGGCGGCAGCTGTCAGCTGGTCTTTGTAGACACACTCCTTTCCATCTGTACTGCTATATTAGCAGGGTCACAAGGGGTTTAACCCTCTCTGGATCTCCTGGGGACAATAACATACTAGTTGATTTGGCTGTGAAGTTATACCTATGATTAATAGATGGGATAACCGCTTCTTGCTCTGTTAAAGCACTTTAGGAGTAATTATCCAGTTTGATCCAAGCAGATTATGAAACCGATAACCACAAAACATCACAACTGTAGTAGCAGCCAAGAATTTGGCTGAACCCACTGTCTGGCTTGTCCTGGGATTGAAAGGAATGTTTTGGTTGATTAGTGGGTGTGTTTTACAGGAACATTGATAATGAACCATATCATTTTATTTTCGTCACAAATGAGCCTTATTTGTCACATGCTGTATGACCCCTAATTGTCACAAAATGTTGCATCACATTATGGGCGGTTAGCTGTCGGCACATTTAATTTTATTGTTCATTTAAATCTTGGCATGCTCAGGCTGTACAGCATAATTTAGTGTGCATCAAAAAAGTTGGCACCATAGAAAGACAGAATACAGTGAAATAAGCAGCAACCGCTTTTTTGTACAAAATCACTGCACGGAGGATGAGTTAAAAACCGTGTTTCCAAATCACAGTTTACCATCTACTTATGCTCCACCCATTCAATAACACTAACAATCTTTGCGTTTGATATAATTTGATATAACACCTTTCAAATCATATTTCAAAGCATTCACAGCAGCTTGCTATAATGTGTAGTGATAGTGTATGTTGCAGGCAAATGTAGCAGCCAATTTGTGCATATCAGTGTCCCTCAAATAGCCATGAAGAGAATAAACAGTTTTATATGCTCCTTTTTCTTTTCAAGTAGGGTCATGGGATCTTAAACGTCCACCTGAATAGGCAGACAGGACCTTGGTTTAAATGTCTGATCTGAAGGATGGCATTCCCAACAATGCAACACATCTAAACTCTTAACATCAACGCAATTTAAATTTTTCTTGCATAATAAGTGGAGCGATTTATCCACAATTTTAATATTGTGTTTAGCTGCAAACTTAATTTTGTAATTGTGACATACAGAGTTCAACATGTTAGTCGACATTGCTTTGAGATTTTGGACCAAAGCAGACAGCCGCTGAAATAACGGTGCTTTCAGGCCTGTAAATATAACCTTGGAGGTCTGGTTAATCCACTTGCATCTGAAGGTAAAATGTAAGATTCCAAGCTTTGCCACATCTATTATTTTGCTGCAGTTGATGAATTTGTGTCTATGTTTGGCAGGAATTGAATGCAACGTTTATATCCAGTGTAGGCTCAAATGGTCAAACATCGATTTGTCAGACTGCTTTTTTACATTATTGGTTTGTAACACTCAGTATTCAGTGTATCTTGTTGTTGTTGTATATATTTATACTTCACTGAAGTTATGTACTTTATATAACACACTAGAGTATATCAGCCTGGATAGTTGGTAGCACTCTCATCTCTGTTACCCGGCTCCGCCACTGTCTCACACCGCAGGCCACCACGACCCTCAGCTCTGGTCTGAAACATTGTCCAGCGCTTTGGGACATTTTCCCAACGTGAAAGGCGCTATAAAAATGTAATTTTGTTGTTGTTGTTGAGTCAGAAGGTTGTGGATTTAAGCCCTATGTCAGGATTTGGAACTCACATAATCTAAGATGACCCTCCAATGCAGTGCTTGGGGTTGTGCTGCATTGTTGGAGGTGCCATCCATCAGATAAGATGTTATACTGAAGCCATATCTGCTTGTTCAAATAACCATTAAAGATCCCATAGCACTATTTGAAAAGTGAAGAACGTTTCTCCTGGTATTCTGGCCAATAATCCCCCAATAAAATTGATTACTTATTTCATGGTTGTTTGTAGGACATTGCTGTGTGCAAAATTGGCTGCCGGGTTCGCCCACAAAACACACTGTGAAGCACTTTGGGACATCCTTCTGAAGTGAAAGCGCTATATCAAATGTAAAGATAATTATAATTATTAAAACTCTGTACCTCATCTGTATGAACTTTATATAATACACTGCAGTCAGTGTAGAGTTCTGTACCTCAACAATGTCAATTCAAGTGTCAAATACAGTCAATTCACTTTACAGTATATTCCGTGAAGCGCTTTGAGACATCTAGAAAACGTGAAAAGCGCTATATCAAATGCAAGGATTATTATAATGTTACCTAGTTTATGGACTACATACTGAGGGTTTGTTAAAGTAATAGTTGAAACCTGATAGGAAAATGCTTGACATTTGGTGTGATTTGGCCTTCAACACTCAACTCTATCTTGACACCCAACTCTATCTTTCTGCCTCCATCCTCAACTCCAGGACCACTGCTGTCCTGACAGACTGCCTGTCTGACATCAAGTCCTGGATGAGGACAAATTTCCTACAGTTGAATGTGAACAAGATTGAGGCCATCCTGGTTGGCTCACGCCAATGCCTCAGCGCCTCAGGCTCTGGCAACATCAACCTCCATGGTTGCATACTACAACTCACCAAGTCAGTCAGGAACCTAGGTGTCTTATTCGACCCTCAACTGTCTTTTTACCCCCACATTTAAGCCATGTCCCACTCTGCCTTCCCTCACCTCCGTAACATCGCCCGACTCCACCACTACCTCACCCCTCAGGCCGCTGAAACTCTTGTTTCATGCCTTCATCACCTCTAGGCTCGACGATGCAAATGCCCTGCGTGTCGGCCTTCCCAACTCCTCCCTCCACAGGCTGCAGATAATCCAGAACTCTGCAGCCCATGTCCTCTCCCGCACCAAACTCTTTGACCCCATCTCCCCAACTCTCGCCCAACTCCATAGGCTCCCTATCCTTCAGAGGATCCAGTTCAAGATCCTGGTCCTCACATACAAAGCCCTCCATGGCCTCGCCCCACCCTACCTCTGCGACCTCCTAACCCCCTTCCAACACACCCGTTCCCTCCGCTTAGCCGGCTCTGGCCTGCTCCATGTCCCGCGACCCACCCGCCCAACCATTGGCAGGAGAGCCTTCAGCCACTCTGCCCCCAACCTCTGGAATTCTATCACCCAGTCACTCCGCCTCGCCCCTTCCTTAGCCTCCTTCAAGTCCCGTCTCAAGACTCTCCTCTTCGACCATGCCATCCCCCTTCCCCTCCCCTCCCTTCTACCCCCCTGACTCCAGCTTGGGTCTGAAATCCTGTACACTGTCCAGCGCCTTGGCACGTCGTCCCAACATGAAAGGCGCTATACAAATGTAATGTTGTTGTTGATTGCCTTTACATTTCAGTCGAGCATCTGATAGACAACAGTAACATATCAAGGGGCTCAGGTGACATCGTTACACGTAAGAGCAAGGTTTTATGTGGTTTATCAATATTCTCCCAATCCTGAGGTACATCAAGTTTGTAATATACATACCAACCTATGTTATTCTTTATATACATAGCTAGATTGTTTTTGGAAGGGGGAGTATGTTTTCAGCAAATATATATTTTTTGCTATCAGCAGGTGTCCTATTGAATAGCAACAGATGGTAAGCTTACATGATTGAATCACATGATTTGAAGTGAAATACTATTGCACCACGTGGCTTTAAATCCAGTAATATCAGATTTTATTTGACTGCATGTTACAAGGGTCTAGGGATACCCAGAGTATTTCATAGTGTTTTACAAATGCCATGTTCCTTAAGGTTTTAAACTGAAGGTTTATTCACGGAGTTAGTGTAGCATTTTAGAAACAACGTTAAGGTAGCAAAATGCTTAATTAACATTTGGTGAGCCATTGCATAATATTATCGTTCACTATCGTTCAGTGATCGACAAAGTGAACTCGGACCATCACTTCATCTCCCTTAACTCCTCAATCCCTCGTCCCACCGCAACCAAACCCACCTCCATCTTCTACCGCCCCTGGAAAAAATCTCCCTCCCCTCCACCTCTCCGCTGCCTTAGAATCATCTGAACTCCTCCCTCTCTGGGCTTCCTCCAGCAATGACCTATCCTCCTCGGTCACACTTCTCCACAACTCCCTCTCCACCATTCTCGATTCCCTTGCTCCCTTCACTTCCCGAGCCGTCTCCTACTCACGAAAGTTACCATGGTACACCAGCCACCTCCACTCCCTTAAAGCACAGGAGTGAGTGTGCCACTGAACGCAACTGGCTTAAATCAAACTTAACGGTCCATCGGCAGATCTGGCTGGACCCTATCAAATCTTACCATTCTGCCCTCGCCTCTGCTATATTGTCGTTTGACTCCAAGTCAATCTTGGAGGCCAAGGACAATCCCAGGCTCCTCTTCTCCATCACCAACCGGCTCCTCCGCCCACCATCTCATGCCTCACCCATCTTCACTTCCAATGTCAACTGTGAGGCGATGTTCAACTTCCTCGAGTCCAAAGTCGAGGTGATCCACTCAGCTGCCGCTGCCCTTCTGCCTGCTACCCCTCCTCATCTCCCCCTCACACTCCCACCCCTACTCATCCCTCCTTCCACACCTTCAAACCTGTCTCCAACTCTTCCCCCACCACCACTATAACATGCATGAAACCACCTGCTCCCTCGATCCCATCCCTACTCATCTCCTCACCATTCGCACCCCATTAAAAAACACCGTCATCACTCCTATCCTTAAAAAACCCTCCCTGGACCCATCTCTTCCCTCAAACTACCACACCGTCTCCAACCTCCCTTTCCTCTCCAAGGTCCTGTAATGAGTCGTTGCAGATGACCAGGGATATTCTGTCTAGGATGAAAAAGAAGAAGATGGCGTACGACAATTGGCGGATGCAAGACACTGAGGATAGCAAAGCGCATTATAGAGAATGCAGGAGTGATCTTAAAAGAGCGATATGACAGGCTCTCGTGATCGCATGAGAAGAGGTTAGCGGGTAACATAAAAGGGAATCCTAAAATATTTTATAAGCACATAAAGCAAAAAGGTTAGTTAAAGGTAGGGTGGGGCCAATCAAAGACAATGACGACAATCTTGTTGTGGAGGCAGAGCGCATGGCTGATGTACTAAATGAGTACTTTGCATCTGTCTTCACAACGGAAACGGATGGCCCAAATGCCACAGTATTGGATGACAGGTTAGAGGACATAGATCAGATTACTATAGACAGAGAGGAAGTTCTGAAAAGATTGACTGGGCTCAAAATTAATAAATCACCAGGACCAGATGGGTTTCACCCAAGGTTGCTGTGGGAGATACGGGTTCAAATAGCAGAGGCTTTGGCCATTATATTTCAATCGTCATTGGACACAGGAGTGGTGCCAAGAGACTGGAGAGTAGCTAATGTTACCCCACTCTACAAAAAAGGGCAGAAAGACAAGCCCCGAAATTGCAGGCCAGTCAGCCTAACTTCAGTAATAGGAAAGCTACTGGAGACCGTAATCCGGGACAAAATAAATCTCTACTTAGAGGAACACGAGGTAATTAGAGACACCCAACGTGGATTTGTTAAAGGCAAATCTTGCCTAACAAATCTAATAGAATTTTTTGAAAAGGTGACTGCGAGGGTTGACGAGGGAAATGCGGTGGACATTATTTACATGGATTTTAAAAAGGCTTTTGACACAGTACCGCATAAGAGGTTAATAAAAAAACTGGAGGCCCAAGGTATTAAGGGGACAGTAGCTGTTTGGATTAGGAACTGGCTGAGTGACAGAATGCAGAGGCTGGTGGTTAATGGGTGTTTCTCGCAATGGAAGGAGGTGTGCAGCGGTGTCCCCCAGGGATCGGTATTGGGACCACTGCTCTTTCTAATATATATTAATGATCTGGACTTGGGCATAGGGAGCACTATTTCCAAGTTTGCAGATGATACCAAGTTAGGTAGGGTAGTAAATAGTGAAGACGATTGTGACGGACTGCAGGCAGACATACACAGAATGGTGGAATGGCTGACATGTGGCAGATGGATTTCAATGTAGATAAGTGCGAGGTGATACACTTAGGTAGGAAAAATGATAGGAGGCAATATAGGCTTGGTAGCTCAATCTTAAGGGGGGTAAACGTACAGAGAGATCTGGTCGTTCAAGAAAGCGACTCATTGAAGGTGGCAGAGCAGGTAGATAGGGCAGTAAAAAGGGCATTTGGTGTACTGAGCTTCAGTAGTAGGGGCATAGAGTATAAGAGTAGGGAGGTTATGTTTAATCTGTACAAAACACTGGTTAGGCCTCAGCTGGAGTACTGTGTCCAGTTCTGGGCACCTTACCTCAGGAAGGATATTAAGGCACTGGAAAGGGTGCAGAGGAGATTCACGAGAATGATACCAGGAATGGGGAAGCTTAGCTATGAGGACAGGCTGGAAAAGTTAGGACTTTTCCCATTAGAGCAGAGAAAGTTACGCGGGGACCTGATAGAGGTCCTCAAGATCATGAAAGGTTTCGACAGGCTAGATAGGGAAAAGCTGTTTCCGCTGGTAGGTGTGTCTGTGACTCGTGGTCACAGTCTTAAGATATCTACCAAAAGAAGCAGAGGGGAGGTTAGAAGAAATGTTTTCACTCAGCGAGTTGTTCGAATTTGGAATGATCTGCCCGAAAGGGCAGTGAAGTCCGATTCGATAACAGCTTTTACGAGAGAACTGGCTAGGTATCTGGGGAAGACAGGTTTGCAGGGTTATGGGGAGAGAGTTGGTGAGTGGGGTTAATAAAAGTCAGTTGCTCTGTCAAAGAGCCGGCACAGACTCGATGGGCCGAATGGCCTCCTTCTGTACCGTAACATTCTATGATTCTATGATATCATCTGCAGACATAGGGTCAACTTCCACATGTATGCGGAGGACACCCAACTGTACCTCTCTGGCTCCACCCTTAACTCCAGAACCACTGACAGAATGTCTGTCAGACATCAAGTCCTGGATGAGAGATAACTTTCTTCACTTAAACGTCAGAAAGACTGAGGCTCTCCTCACCTCAGGTGCTGACAGCATCACCCATCCATGGTTGAACGCTCCACCTTACTAAACCAGTCCAGAAACTTGACATCCTGTTTGACCCTCAACTATCCTTTCTACCCCACATCTGTGCCATGACCCATCTCAAGACCCTCCTCTTCGACCATGCTTTCGATCACCTTGCTTCTCCACTGCACCCAACCCTCCCCAATCCCGACCTCCAACTGTGGTCCGAAACACTGACTGTCCAGCACCTTGGGACTGCCTCCTGATGTGAAAGGCACTGTACAAATATAATTTGTTGTTGTCTCTCTTTCTCATTGTACACACACATGAGATTTAAAGTAGGCTGGAACACCACTGTGCAGATATTTGGGAAGTACAGTAGATGATTCCTATGAACTGTTGCTCTGTCAGTCATGCTGTAAAAAATAAGTGGGAAGGATTTTAATAAATGCTTTATTTGACCACAGTTAACTCGAGCCTTGATCTCAGCTGCCGAATGTGAAACACTTTCATTTCTGTTCCAATTGTAACAAAACTTTACCATGAGATTAAATTTTCATATATTCTCCAGTCTGCAAACATGGTGAATTAGAAACATCATGAGAAACATGATGGGAGCAAAGACTAGCTCAGCTGATATTTTCTTCAATTTATGATCCCTTCTTCGCCATAGCAGATGCAGTGTGCAGACTTATGTAAATATGATAAAGGAGACACATTTTTGGTACTCCTCTTATTGATGTTTGACTGACAGCCCTAGCAGAATGGTCACAGAGAGCATCTGATAGGATGTGTGACTGGCAACCTGACTTGTAGAATTTCTTACTCATTCGTAAATGGTGCAGTGGTTTTCAAACTCATTTAATGCAAATTAAAGGCGATGTTAAGTGGAGCCCCAAAACTTCTCTCTGTTATTTAATCAGGCAGGAAATTGCTTCCACGAGGCACACATAATGTTGACGCACAATATTTCAGTTTGCTGTGGCATCTCTAAACAGTGACTACGGCATGCAGTCGTAAAAGGAACCAACGCTGCTTGAAACCTTTCTTCTGAATCTTATTTATTAACTAAAAAATCCTAGTGAATGCCAAGGCTTTAAACACTAGGATAAAAGAAATATCAAGATCAGTTAAGTGACACCAATTGAAGCATATAGATTTGGTGGAAGAGCAAGAGATACATTGTTTCATGGCCATGGGGTGCCATGAGAGAACTTCTTATCTTTTCATTTAATGTTGTGCCTTTCACACCAGGAGGACGTGTTCAAAGTGTTTTACAGTATCTGCTGTAAAGAGTAGTGGCCTGTCTCTATTGTAGGCAAACAGAGCAGCCAATTTATATACAACAATTTTCCTTACTTATGCCTGTATCCCCTTAATTCTAACGTGAAAGAATCTGTATACATGTAAATGCATTGTATTATCTCCTTACGCTTTGCTTCCTTTTCCTCCAAATGGCATATCTTGCAACTGAAATCCACATGACGAGGCCAAAGTTCTTGGATTTGTTAAAAATAGGCAGAGTCCTGTGTGAACATATAGAGAATGTGCTGTGTAGGAATATTTCCCTATTTTTAAGCATCTCCTAATTGCCACTCTACCTGCTAAACTCCTCTCAGTCATATAACATCTGTACAAATCTCTTATAGCCTAGCTATGAAGAAATTACAGCAGTTCCATCAGTTCTAATTTGTGTTACCAACTCCTTTTTCATTTTCTTTCTCAGCTGTTGCTTGAGTTCCTCCTAAGTGGCTGTTTTCTTCTTTTGTTGCAAACAATTTCGGCTCAGTTTTTCGAAGGACAGAATTGTTGATAAACTATTCATTCTCACTATCTCCTTAAGTTCGCCTACAGTTTTTGTGTCTAGATTACGCAGTGGGAGCCACAAATGATAAAAGCCTTCAGTGGCTCCCTGTTATTCTATTGAACTTGTCTCTGTTACCTTAAGGTTAATGGTTTTCTTACAGAATACACTCTTTTACTCCAACCGGGCATATTAAATTTACAACAATACATGTAGTGAATAATGGACACCTGACAACAGTCACAAGGTAGTAATTCAGTATAGGTTTCAGTTATCATAAACCCCAAAAGTGAAGCTGAAGCAGTTTAAGAGCACCTTGTGAACCCTGAGATTACATTACAGCTTGAAAATTGCTCTCTGATGTCCATTATTAAAAACTATATTCTGTTCTCTGTTTTTAGGAGGAGAAGCTTATTTGGGGGCATTTTTGTTCTGTATATACCCACAAATGTCATTGCACTCAATGCTTTTAATGTGCAATGATAGCCACACAAGAGGATTACTGAAGTTTTATCGAGCAATAAGCTGTAATTGATGAATGAGAAATTCTAGGTCTAAACTACAGTACTTGGATATGGTCATAGCAAAAGGAATGGACCCATGTGTAAAGGATGGCTGCTCCATGATGTGATATTTGTAACTCCTTCGTATTTGTGTCTGATTCACAAAATAATGAATCGCTATTTCCACGAGTTCCACATCTGGATAGGCTGCTGCTGGGATTTTACTGGTCCGTCTCCTCTCAGATTTTATCAGCTTAAAAGACTCAATTTACTGCGTAAATTCACACGCAAAATCTTGTGTGCAGCTTGCAAAATCCAACATTTGCAAACCGGAAGAAGCCGGGATGCCAGGAAAACAGTAGAATAAGCATTGTCTTACAATTTATCTCTTTGATTGAACTTTTGGTCATCTTTCCCTTCCCCACCCCCTTGGTTCCCAACCCCAGGTTGGGTGGCCATCCAATACTGTGAATTGCTTTGAGGCATCTTGCTGACGTGAAAGGCCATGTATAACTATAAATTGTATTGTATTCTGGAAGGTTGAGCTTGAATAGGCCAAAGAGCCTTCTCCATCCAAACCAAACTTGTGATTTCGTGAGCATTAATGCTTCCAATTTGTGAAGAATGTGTTTTAGACCCAGGCACAAACAGTTTATCTCAATCTGGCAGAATACTGGAGTTTAATACTATGTGTGTAAAACATCTATGTAATGAAGGGGCAAAAATAGAAATAATTCCTATTAAAGCTTTTCCTCGCGATTCACTGTATGATTCAGACACAAATACGAGTTACAAATACCAGATCGTGGAGCAGCCATCCTTTACACGTTCAAGGTCTGGAAGAGCACAAATCTTCTGTAGTGTAACAAGGACAAGATAGAAGCTATCCTCCTTGGCTTCTATAAATGTTGTTGTTGTTGTTGTTGAATGTCTCCTCACCTATGGGTCTGACCTCCTCAATCTCCCCAGTTTATCTCTCAAACTCACTGAGGTACTGCACAACTTCAGGATCCAGTTCAATCCTTAGCTTCCTACCTCACCTTTTGTCCCTAACCAGACTGTTTTGCTTTCATGCTCCCTGTCTCCACCCTTATCTCACAAAATACTGCTATTATCCTCATCTATGTTTGTCACCTCCTGCCTTGATTTCTCAAATGCACTCCTCATTGATTTCCCCAGTTCCACCATCCACAAGGTCCAGCTAATATAACACTCTGCCATCAATTTGAGTGCAACTTTTAAAGTTTACATTCTTGCTGGAAATAAACTGTGCAAAATATTATGAAATAATATAATTCTTGCACTTCTGCCTTTCCTTATGATGTGACAGGTGATCTGCCACAAACTAGCATCCGCATCACCCCAACCATACCAGGCTCCTCTGGTTCTGAACAGATCGAATTCAAGGTCCTCATTCTCGCATACAAAATCCCTTCACATCCTTGCACCTCCCTACCTTTCTGATATGCTTTTCCCTACTCCTCTGCCTGTGCTCAGCTAACACTAACACTGTTCTGCATCTCCTGCCTTTCCCCATCACCATTGGTGGCTGAGCCTTCCGTCACTGTGTCTCTGTGACTGTGCATTTTGTCACCTCTCCTTTCCCTTTCGCCCTTGCTTGGCATTCAACCCCACCGCTGTGAAATTCTCCAAGACTATATGAAGGGTACTATATAGATGCACAATGTTGTTCTTGATGCATTCCAGGAGGTGTCGTCCATCAGATGAGATGATAAACTGTTTGCCCTGCTGCCTGTTCAGGTGAACATTAAAGATCCCATAGCACTGAAGAAAGAGAAGTGAGTTTTTCTTAGGGTGTAGGCCAACAATCGGCCAGACAAAATTGATCATTCACTTCATGACTTTTTGTGAAACATTATTGTGTGTAAATTGGCTGTCACGGTCTCTACTCTTTACAGTAAATCCTGTGAAGTGCTTTCAGACTGTAAAACTAAATGGACACGGCAACTGGTAATTTTTACAAAAACATTGGAGATGTTTAGCAATTAGTAAACTTCACCAACACAAATTACCTGAAGGGTATAGTCTTTGGCCACTTTCCTCTTCTTACTAATGCTGTGAAAGTAACGTCAAATGTTTATAAGCACTTACATGGAAACGATGACTGATCATTAAATGCTCCAAAGTAGCTTTATTTGAATGTCAGATTGATTCTTTTGTGTGAATAAAAGTACAATAGTAAGATTCCACACCTTAAGTACATAGCAGCATACTATAACAGTGTCACTAAAAATAGATGGCAGAGTAATAACAATGGATTATTGAAGATGCCAAGTGAAGAAAAGAGTACAGGATTCCCAGTGACTGCAGATGCTGCTGTGAGACTGATAATATTGTGTCAGTTCTCATACAAACCACTTCTGAATTTAAAGACCTGACAGGTCTGGCAGAAATTGTAATGTGTATGTTAGTTATACCTCAGGCACAGATTTTATCCCTTATTGTAAACATTTTCTGAATTAAATGACAGCGATTGTTAACCTTTGTTTGCAATTCAGTAAATACACAAATAATCCTTGCTTTTGATATTGCGCTTTTCACGTGAGGAGGTATCACTTCACAGAGCACTTCACAGGAATTACCATAAAATGTAGTGATAAAGTGTAGTGTAATAATCCCTCCAAAAACCAAAAACAATAATAAATTGGTCATTTTCAATCCTGTTTGTGGGACATTGCTGTGCGCAATTGGCTGCCGCGTTCGCTCACAAATATACAGTCAATTCACTTTACAGTGTGTTCTGTGAAGCGCTTTGGGACGTCCTCCTGACGTGAAAAGCGCTATATCAAATGCAAGGATTATTATTATTATTATTATTAGTGACTCTATTTTATTGTAAAATATTTGTTGTCCCACAAACAGCCATTTAATCAGAGGATTGTTGGCCAGGACACCAGAAAAAACTCCTTTCTCTTTTTGAAGGGCCTTGGGATCTTTAATATCCACCTGAATAAATAGTTCTTGGGGGTCTTGTTTAGCATATCATTTGAAAGACGGTGTTTCTGACAATGCAACACAGCCCCAGCAGTGTATTGGAGTATCATACTAGGGTAGGACTTTAAAGTCTGACATTGGGATCAACCCACGACCTTCTGATTCAAAGGCAAGAATGCTGCCAACAAAGCTAGTAGGTTTACACTTGGATGCTTTAAAACATAATTGCACTGAATTTCAATCTGATAGTGTTCTTTGATTAATGGATTGATTTGTGAACAGTAACATGTCTAGTTTTAAAACAAATCAAAATTGTCTGGATTTGTTTAGGTAATATAAATTTGGGTATATGATGTGATAATTATCTATGGTGTTAATACTTAACTGAAGAGCTGAACAACAATTTGTATCAATGTGATAACCCTAACACCATGTCTCATATTTTCACCCCAGTAACCATTTGGGGATGTCAGCATTGCCAAAGTTACGTCAAGCAACTTGATTTCACTTTTTTGAAAGGCACATTTCAAAGCCATTGAATTCTGTACAGAATAACCTAACAAAGTGCTTTATCAAACCATTTTTTCAAGCTCCTGTTGTTAAAAAGACCTCAGTCCTACAAAGGCAAGAGAGTACTGTCTTTCTGTGTACTGTATTTGATCAACATGAGAACCATCAGCATGTATTGACTTTCTCAACATGCGAGTCAGATAAAATCTAATAACAGTCTTTGTGAAAAGGAACTCACTGCTTTTATTGACTGGATCGAGCTTGTGAAGAGAGCTAAAGCAAGTGTAATTTCTCATTTCTTGTCATTCCTTGGTGGTGCCAGAACTTGGTTTCATTTGTTTACAATTTGATCTTACATCTTAATAGGTTCCTGTGTCGATTATTTTCCCACTGAATTCTTGAAGGGGCATTGTTTGTATGGAGAGGAGATGGTAAATATGTCAAGAAACTGGGAGTGAGAGTGACACTTCAACATCAGCAAAACACCTTATGAAGTAAATAACAATTCCTACAAGTAAAATATAGGAACGTAGGAAAACAAGAAGCAAGAAGGTCATTTAGCCCACTGAGTCTGTTCAATGTTAAATTAGACCTTGGCAAATATTTTAATCCAAATGCCTTATCACCTTACCTTTCAAAAGCTCCAATGCTCAAGTATATAGGAAAACAGGAATAATATCTAATAATAATAATAATGTAATTGGCACAGTGTAATAACAACAATTCTTCCATGTGATAGAGCACTTTTCATATGATGAGGACATCTCAAAGCACTTCACAGGATTTACTGTAAAATGTAGTGATTGTGCATTTGTAGGCAAAACACGGTAGCCAATTTGTATATAGCAGTGTCCCACAAATAGGCATGAAGCGAATTAATTTTGGCAAGAAATTCCCTTCCCTTTTGATTAGTGCCATGAATTTTTTAATGTCCACCTGCACAGGCCTACAGAAATTTGTTTAACGCCTCACCCGAAGGATGGCACCTCTGACAATGCAGTGTACGCCCTCGCACAGCATTGGAATGTCAGCCTAGACCATGTGAGTTATCGTTTGGTCCCCCAAGCCCTCTCTCACCTTCCTCTCCGACTTCTCCACCGTCCTATCTTCCCTCTCCCTCTACTCCGAATGCCTCCTCGTCCTAGGCGACTTCAAACTTCACATCATCCCCTCCTGCTCTACCTTTGCTGACTTCTCCTCCCTTATCTACTCTCTCAACCTTTCCTCCCACAACCACTCTGCCACCCATTTCCATGGTCACCCGCTCGACCTGGTGATCACTCGGGGCCTCACCATGTCGGACTTCACCATCATCGACAAAGCGATCTCGGACAATCACTTCATCTCCTCTAACTCCTCAATCCCTCTCCTGACCTCCACCCAACCCACCTCCAGCCCCTGGAAAAAAATCTCATCGCTCTCCCACTCCGCTGCCTTGGAGTCATCTGAACTCTTCCCCATCTTGGGTTCCTCCCGCAATGACCTATCCTTCTCAGTCACCTTCTTCCACAACTCCCTCTCCACCACTCTCGATTCCCTTGCTCCCCTCACTTCCCAAACTGTCGCTTACTCACGAAAGTCACCAGCAACCTCCGTTCCCTTAAAGCACAGGTACGTGCCGTTGAACACACCTGGCTTAAATCGAACTTAACAGTCCAATGGCAGATCTGGCTGGATCGTATCAGATTTTACCACTCCACCTGCATCTTTCTACTTCAAGACAACCTTGGAGGCCAAGGACAACCCCAGGCTCCTCTTCTCCATCACCAACTGGCTCCTCCACCCACCCTCTCATGCCTCGCCCATCCTCACCTCCAATGCCACTGCGAGGCGATGTTGGACTTCTTCGAATCCAAAGTCAAGGCTGCCTCTGCCATTCCATCTACTATTCCCATCTCCCCCTCACACCTGAGCCCCTAACCATTCCTCCCTCCACACTTTCGAATCTGTCTCCCACTCCCCTCTCACCACCACTATAACCTGCATGAATCCGACTACGTGCCCCTCGACCCCATTCACAGCACAGAAACAGCCCTGGTCAAAGTGACAAATGACATTCTGTCCATTTGGGACCCAGGCTCCCTCTGCCTCCTCATCCTCATTGACTTCTTTGCTGCCTTCGACACAGTTGACCACTCGATCCTCATCCACCGCCTCTACTCTCACCTCAACCTTCATGGTTCTGTCCTTGAATGGTTAAGATCATACCTCTCACACCACCTCCACTTCATCGCCAGAAATGGTTTTTCTCCTCTAGCCCCAGCACTGACTCATTCAGCATTCCTCAGGGCTCTGTCCTTCATCCCCTCCTCTTCAATATCTATATACTCCCTCCTGGTAACATCATCCACAGACATGGGGTCAATTTCCACATGTATGGAGAGGACACCCAACTGTACCTCACTGCCTCCACCCTTGACTCCAGGACCACTGACAGAATGTCTGTCAGACATCAAGTCCTGGATGAGAGATAACTTTCTTCAGTTGAACGCCAACGAGACTGAGGCTCTCCTGATTGGCCCCTCCATACCTTAGGCACTGACAAGATCATCATCCATGGAAGCACACTTCACATTACTAACGGAAACCTGGCTCACCCCAGGCGACACCTTCCCCCTCACGGAGGCCACGCCACCCGGCTACACCTCCCACCACATCCCTCGCCCCAACCGCCGTGGCGGTGGTGTTGCCCTTATCTCAAGGACACCACTTGCCCTATCCCCCTACTCCTCTGGCTCTTTCCCCTCTTTTGAGCACCTCACCCTCTCCCACCCCTCCTTCCTCTCACTTAAAATCCTCCTCTACCGGCCCCCTAAAGCCTCTCCCACCTTTATCTCTGATATCTCAACACTTCTCACATCTCTCTGCCTCTGCTCTGATCGCCTCATCATCCTGGGCGACTTTAACCTACACTTCACCCCCTCCTGCTCAATCTCCTCAGATTTCTCTTCCCTGCTCTCCTCGCTCAACCTCTCCCTTCACATCAACTCCCCCACTCACAGTCACGGCCACCCACTCGACTTGGTGATCACCCGGGGCCTCAGTGTCTCGGATGTCACCATCACCGATAAGGCCATCTCCGACCACCACTTCATCTCCTTCACCACCTCCACCCCCCTCCCACCTCCACCAGACCCACCACCATCTTCTACCGCCCTTGGAAGAAGTTACCCCCTCAATCCCTAACCACTGCCTTGGAGTCCTCTGAACTCCTCTCCCTCTGGCCTTCAACCCTCACCGACCCCTCTTCTGCTCTCACCCTCCTCCACAACACCCTCTCCTCCACACTTGACACTCTTGCCCCTATCACCTCCCGTACTGTCTCCTACTCTCGCTCCTCCCCCTGGTTCACCACCCACCTCCGCTCACTGAAGAGCCAGGTGCGGGCCGCTGAACGCACCTGGGTCAAATCTGGCCTAACGGTCCACCGACAAATCTGGCTGGACCTCCTCAAAATCTACCGCTCCACTCTAGCCTCGGCCAAATCGTCCTTCTACTCCAGGATAATCCTGGAGGCGAAGGACAACCCCAGGCTACTGTTCTCTACCACATCCCAACTCCTCCGTCCCCCCCGCCACCCCGCGCAGGTCATCTCCTCCAACCTTCACTGCGAGGAGATGCTGGATTTCCTTGAATCCAAGATCAAGGGAATCCGCTCCGCGGTCACTTCCCCTCCAACATCCACCCACCACCCACCCCTTCCCTCCCACACTCCGACTCCTACCCATCCTCCCCTACACACCTTCGTACCCGTTTCCCCATCCTCTGTCACCAAACTCATCCTCTCCCTGAAACCTACCACCTGCTCCCTTGACCCCATCCCCACTCCACTCCTTATCTCCCAGCTCCACCTCCTTGCCCCACATATCACAGACATCGTCAACCTGTCCCTCTCCTCTGGCTCTTTTCCCATTCCCTTAAAAACTGCCACCATCACTCCCACCTTAAAAAAACCCTCCCTTGATGCGTCGCAGCTATCAAGCTACCGGCCCATCTCCAACCTCCCCTTCCTATCCAAGGTCCTGGAACGAGTTGTCGCCTCCCAGCTGCGCTCTTTCCTCTCCAACCATTCACTATTCGAACCCCTTCAGTCGGGTTTCCGTGCTGCCCATAGCACAGAAACTGCCCTGGTCAAGGTCACCAATGACATCCTGACCATCTGTGACCAGGGCTCCCTCTGCCTCCTCGTCCTCCTCGACCTATCGGCAGCATTCGATACGGTCGACCACGCTATCCTCCTCCACCGCTTGTCCTCCCACCTAAACCTTCAAGGCCCTGTCCTTGAGTGGTTTAGGTCGTACCTCTCCCACCGTCTTCACTTTGTTTCCACGAACGGCTTTTCTTCCAGCCCCCGCACTGTCTCGTGCGGTGTCCCTCAGGGCTCTGTCCCCTCCTCTTCACCCTCTATATGCTCCCCCTTGGTGACATCATCCGCAGACATGGGGTTAACTTCCACATGTATGCGGATGACACCCAACTCTACCTTTCCTCCTCTACCCTCAACTCCACGACCACCGATGTCCTGACAGCTGCCTGTCCGACATCGAGTCCTGGACGAGAGATAACTTTCTCCAGCTCAACGTGCGCAAAACTGAGGCCCTCCTGATTGGCTCACGTCAGCGCCTCCGCACCTCAGGCGCTGACAGCATCAGCATCCAAGGCTGCACTCTCCACCTCTCAAAGCCAGTCAGGAACCTCGGCGTTCTGTTCGACCCTGAGCTGTCCTTTCTCCCTCATATCCGCGCCACAACTGGCACCGCCTTCCATCACCTCCGGAACATCGCCAGACTACGGCACTACCTCACCCCTCACGCTGCTGAAACTCTGGTCCACGCCTTTATCACCTCAAGGCTGGACTATGGGAACTCTCTCCTCGCCGGCCTTCCCGGCACCTCCCTCCACAAGCTGCAGATCATTCAGAACTCTGCAGCTCGTGTACTGTCCCGCACCAGGCTTCGGGACCACATCACTCCCACCCTCGCTCGCCTCCACTGGCTCCCCATCCCCCAGAGGATCGAATTCAAGATCCTCACCCTCACCTACAAGGCCATTCACGGCCTTGCTCCCTCCTACCTCTCCGACCTACTATCCCCCTACCTACCTGCCCGTACCCTCCGTTCCTCTGGCTCCGGTTTCCTCCACATCCCCCGCCCCAACCGCCCTAGTATCGGTGGCCGGGCCTTCAGCCTCTCAGCCCCGAGGTTCTGGAACTCTATCCCCCAGTGCCTTCGCCTTGTCTCCTCCCTTTCCTCCTTCAAGGCCGGTCTCAAGACCTTTCTCTTTGACCATGCCTTCAGCTCCCCTCTCGACTCTCTACCCCCTCCTCGCTCCCTCCCTTCCCTCCCCTCACCCTGACCATTTCCCCCCCTGCTCGGGTCCTGACCCAACTGTACAGCGCCTTGGGACGTCCTCCCAACGTGAAAGGCGCTCAATAAATGGAATCTTGTTGTTGTAAGTCTGGAACCTTGGCGTCTTGTTTAACCCTCAACTATCCTTTCTACCCCACATCCATGCCATGACCCGCTCTGCCTTCCCCCATCACCGCTACATCGCCCGGTTCTGCCAATGTTTCCACACCGCAGGCCGCTGAAACCCTTATACATGCATTCATAACATCCAGGCTTGACAATGCAAACTCCTTCCTTTTTGGCCTCCCCAACTCCTCCCTCCATAGGCTGCAGATCATCCAGCACTCTGCAGCCTGTGTCCTCTCCTGCACCAGGTTCCATGACCCTACCATCCCACCCGCTCCCTCCGCTCAGCGGGCTCCGTCTCGCCCAACCCACCATTTGCAGGCGGGCCTTCTTGAACTCTAGCCCCACCCTCTGGAACTTTCGATGTGCCTGCTTCACCCCCTGCCCTCCACCCTCCCCAATCCCAACCCCCAGCTTGCATCTGAATCACTGACTGTGCAGATCCTTGGGATGTCCTCCTAATGTGAAACGCGCTATACAAATGTAATTTTGTTGTTGTTTGGGTTCAAGCCCAAAAGTCGCAATTTGGGGGTTGAACCCAAACCTTCTGCCTCAGAGGAGTGGGTGGTGCCAACTGAGCCAGCCTGATATGGTCTGACACAGTCACATGGAGCCGAATTCCCTCAGACCTGTTGTTTTTCATTGCATTTTCAACAAAATGAGTGGAATAACATCATTGGTGCACATTTCATCATATAAAAATGCAATGCTTGTACAACTTTATGCTGTACTGATGTTAGTGCAATATTTTTCAGCAGAATTAATAGAGAATTTTCAGAGTTAAACGTTCTGGAAATGTACAATGCCCCAAAACTCACTGACAATATATTTAAACATATTCTTTAATAATCAATTTTTCATAATCTAATAAACTGGGAAAACCAGGATCAATGGGCCAATTAGTCTCCTCCTCTTAATTTCCTAGTAATTGAAAACTCCAATACCCAGATACTCACGCACGTAACTCCGTAGCCCGATCACACCAGTCCTTGCCAGACTCCACTGGCTCCCAATAACCGAACGGATCGATTTCAAGATCCTCTCACTCGTTTTCAAGTTACTTAATTCCCTCATACCTCCCTACCTATCCAATCTGCTTATCCCCCACTCCACCACCCGCTGCCTCCTCTCGGCAGGCTCCGGCCTCCTGTTTGTCCCTTGTGACCTCCATTCCATCATCGGTGGCCGTGTCTTCAGCCACTATGCCCAAAAACTCTGGAACTTTCTCCCTCAATCCCTCCGCCTTGCCCTCTTCACTCCCCACCTTCAAATCCTGCCTAAAGACTGCTGTTTTTGACTGTGCTCCCCACTCCCTCTCCCCATGGCTCGTTGTCAGACTCTGCCACTGTCAAGCGCTCTGGGATGCTACCCCAAGTGAAGGGCACTATAAAAATGAAAGTTGTTGTTGTGATAAGTTTCAAGTCCCTTAAGGTCTACAGCTCATATATAAAGCAATGAAATGTTTTTCATTACATTTAATTTTATCCCTTCTCTCTAATTTTGTTTAAGCATCTTCCATGTTATTCCCTGATATAATAATCCTGGAATTCCGAAAAAGCTATGGAGGGGAAAGAAAAGTGAGCGGTTATATCCTGGGGTTTTGTATATTAGTCTAATTGCTGTGTTGAACTACATTCATTTTAAACAAAGAACCGCACGTTAGCCTTGACCACATGCTCTCTGCACTTTGTTAAATTAGTCTGCGGGAAAGAAAGGGATTGGTACTCGATACTAACAAATATCTCTTCTAACCAAACACAAGCATCTCTTGTCAGTGTCTGTACAAGGGCCACTGGAGCATGAGAAGCTTTTAATGGAGTACCCTGGTCTTCATCATAAATCAATCATCCGATAAGAGACTCTTTTAGAGAATTAGCTGGAATTGTTCAGTCTGATGACTTTCATATTGTAAAGAAGGTTTAACGGTAGGTCTGTGAAAGGTCACTGTTCCTCTTTCTAGCCACAGGCATACTTCAATATACATGCAGCCTCAGTGGCCCCAGTTAGTAATACAAAGAGTGTGAAGACATACGGGATCAAGAACTGTTACTGTAGGTATCGATTAGCCTAGGGCCATAGGGATCTACCTTGGAGGTCTCAAAGAAAGCTCATCTGTGTGTCAGCTCTGCTGGACTGACACTACATCATGACTTAGCTGCATGTTACTAAAGCTTTTTATTCCCCACTGATGCTGGCGTAGTCAGCGTCCACAGTCACACGCAGACCTTACAGCTGACGCTCGGGGGACACATAGTAAAGTGCGCAGACAGCTGGTGTCCTAGACCCCTGTCTTCCAAGCATTCTTCTTTCTGAGCTTCTAGTGACCTTTAGCAGAGTTAAGTGCTTGCTGCATTTGGCTGGCATATGTCTTAGTCTGAGCATATGATGGTTCCAAATGAACTGCATTGTCCCCCTCTGAGTGATCCTCTTTGGACAGTAAAGAAATAGTTTTCCAACTCCAGTGTGAGGATTACTGGTCATACAAGCCGCTACTATTGGTAAGTGACTTTTAACCACAGTTCACAGAGTAAAGAAAATACTTTAATGGTATTTTTGTGTCTGTTTGATATGTTTAATCCTGTTTGTAGTATTATGAGCACTTGTCCATTTTGCAGAAAATTGTGTATTAATGGGAGTAATCTCTCTAAGTACACCCTATTTAGAATACGTTCTATGAGAGTTGTATAAATCACTGGTTATAGAAACTAATATGTTGCAAAGCAGGTTATATGCCTTCTTTGATAGCGAGTGACCTATATCACTGCATGTGTCATCAGAGGTTTCTTGAATACCACGGTCTGTCAAAGTCCCCTAGCTGTTCTGAATAACAACAACAACAAATTGTATTTATAATAACATAATAATAATTCTTGCATTTGATATAGCGCTTTTCACATCTTCTAGACGTCTCAAAGCGCTTCACAGAATATGCTGTAAAGTGAATTGACTGTATATTTGCGGTCGAAAATATATAGTGACTTTCACATCAAGAGAATGTCCCAAGGCGTTGGACAATGAGGGATTTGTACCCAAGCTTTTTATTTCCGTTTATTTCTGGGTACCTAATGTTTGGCAACTGCAGCATTACTATTGGAGTTGGGAAGGGCATGTCTTGCACTGATTATATTAACATTTCCTTTTGGTGCTTTATTTCTGTTCAGGTTAAATTTATTACATTATAAATAATTAGATTATTTTATATAATAAAGCAATCATATTACAAATTTACACTAAAATGTAACTTCTTTCTCACAACGTACAAAAACACTGGCCACACTACTTTTTTATTGTTTTTATTATTTATGTATTTGTTTATTTGTTTATCTGTTTGTTTATTTATTCATTTACCTGTCTGTCTGTTTATTTCCTGATTTGTTACCAGTTTTGTTTTTGGTGAAGTAAATGTTCAATATCTTAATGGAACAATGCTGTTTATTTCTAGGTGCCTAATGTTTGACAAATGCATCATTATGCTTGGGGGTGGGGAGGGCATGTGATACTCTGCGTTTTCACAGAGTTCTCGCAGGGGAAAGGGGTTGGGGGGCAGAATTTCAAATCACTGTGCGCTCTGCAAGTTACATAAAATTCTATGAATGTTATATTTTTTGTCCCGATTAATTCAAGAAATGAGCACCAATAGGGAACATTAGCATTTAACTCAACCCCCCCCCCCCCTCAAAATACATTGGTTGCATGTTTCCATATTTACGTCCAAGTGAACTCTTCGGTTATAAATAACGGCAGAAGAACAGTGAAGTATATTCTTCGGGTAGCAGCCTTCTACCAACCAATTTGGATGATGTAGAGAGACATTTAAACTTTATTGTGCTCATTAATTCCATTTTGCACACTTCACGTTTCGGGCTGTGTATAATTAAATCTGTATGATTGGACCCTTTATTCATCATACCCTCCATCAGTCTAATTATAGTGGATAGTGTTCTGTCATATAAGAGCTACAGTGAAACACAATTTATCTGTCATATTCAGGGTATTCTTTAAAGGGGCCTGCTAGCTCCTTCAGGTATCTGTCAGTCAGATTTACTATACAGTGTGGTAATGTAAGCTATAATGCTTCATTTGTCAGCTTCATTGTTCTGCGCAGTTGGACGTGGCTTATGAGTATGACCAGAACAGTTCACCTTAACCCATTGCTCTGAAAAAGATTGATTTATTGAGCCAAATGACATTCATGTGTTGCTGATAAACCAGCATCTGGTTTAAATTCTGAATATTTCTATAATTATTATTCAAACGCGAGGCGTGTTCCGTAATCACAAATATTATGTGCTTTGTTAATTCCGTTTCGTGGATTTAGTGGATTTGAAATCAACTGTTGTTCGGAGAGCAGTAGATTTGTGTCCAGCTCAATTCCACATTCTGTAACTTAGTTTCAGTTTCAGTTTGTACTGCTGTTCATTGTAATTAACGTATTGGCAAGTTTCATCTTGTTCTTTGCAACTGCGCCAAGTGGGTCTTTTGCCTTCCTCATTCGTCATATTCACTCGTATAGTTTAAATTTAATTGTGGACGTAACTGTTAGAACAAGAAAAAAATTCTGTCTGCCAGATATTAGTTCTCAATATTCCAAACCAAAACGGCATGTTGGCACTTCAAAAGGCAGAATACCAGACACCCACCATTTATCTTATCTAAACTGAGGGCCTCTCTTTCATTATAAAATGATTTGACAATGACTCTTTGATTTCCTTTACAAATTACTGCTTAAAAGTGGCAGCATTGCTTGGTAGTAATCTTCTGTTAATTACTGAGTGAATTTACAAGAGCAGCTCTCCCTTCACTTTTCTCCAGTTCTATATCTTGCACTGATTGTATTAACATTTCCTTTCTGTGCTTTAGTTCTGTCAAGCTGATGCTTTTAAAGTCTCCAGCAAACAAATGCTCAAAGTGAGATTGTTAAAGGTATGGGGCTCTTGTGTTTTCATTTATCACATTCCCTGATAGCTTTAAAAATCCATCACGGATTTGGGATGCTGGTACTGTTTCACGGTGACTTGCATACAAATGAGCAGTTTTACTGTAATTGAATGGAACCCTATCAATTTGCATACCAGGAGATCTTGTTATAAGATGGCGTCTAATATATAGCAACTGTGCTTTTTTGAGAAAAAACATCCTGCGTTAAAAATGTATTAGACCTATTAATTTCTTTAATGTATTCATGGTGTAAATGACAGTAATCTTGATCATTAGCACATTCATACAATGGCACATACAATATAAGAATGCTCTAAAATAAGCTTTGTTCACAACCACCATTTTGAAAGCATTGCTGCTAATTACAGAATGATCGTTGCAAAACTGAATCCATCTTCTTTTCTGTACTGAAAAGTTTGAATAATTGATTTGAAATTTACATCATCATGTTATTACATTTCATTTTTAATTGTCATTATTGCTACCTTCAGTCTCCCACAATGCAGGAAGAAATAATGTGACGGATTCTGTACTAGGCAAAGTCTGCATCTGTTTGCAGTAATTCTACTTTTGTGTGTGTTCTGTTATACAGGGCTTTTAAGGTTTACGTTTGTCCACTTTCCTATGAAATGCATTTTGTAAAGTTATTCAGTACACTCTGACATTTTGAACCTCATACAGCAAATGTCTAATTATTAGAGCTGCCCTTCATCGTTGTTATTTGTCTCGTATAGCATTAACTTTACTTACTCCAGTCTGCTTGTAGTATTCAATTGTTAGGAATAGACATTCATTATAATGCATGAAGGATACATGTGTATGAGCTGCATAGACTACCACTTTGGAATGATTAAAAACACTGATCTGTTAATCTACTATTGATTATCAGGATTTAGTATAGTCTTTAATATTTGCAGCACAGTTTTATAGCTATAAAACATACTGCTGTATATTACTTCTCAGTTTTACTCTCATATCCTGCCAGCTAAGAAAATTAAAACCCTCTGATCCTGTGTCATAATGTAGTATCCCAGCTTTCTATCACATGGCTTGGAACGACACAGAGATGTGGACATTATTGGCAGTTAACAAAAGATACAAGCTCCAGTAAAACCTTAGCAAAGCTTAGAGAAAGTAACTGAGATTAAACTGGGTATTTAAAATGAAACCCTTTGATATTGACTGTGATACAGGCTGTAAAATACTCTTGGGATTCAGAATAAAGTGTAAAACCTTCAAGCTTTGGTCCTGTGATTTACGACTTTTCTGAATTCTAGATGCAGACCCAGCCCTAGTATGAATGCCTTGCCGTCACGTATCCTTTATTTAAGATATTGCTGTGTGTCCGGATATTTAAATTATGTATCAAGTCAACACATAATAGTTACAAAGTAATATGACTGCCATAGTTCATATCTGTTTAACAAGTTGGATGAACAATGGTTTAGACCTGGGACCCAAAGTTATATGTTCAAAAGCTATTTCCGCCCTACTTCATTTGTTAAAATAGCTTCCATACCGGAGTTCCACTCGGCCAATTAACATAATATGTTTACAGAATGAATCTGCTGCAATGTTATTTATATTTGTTGATTCATGTACTTTAGGTATGTTCCAGATCAGAGTAAATTGGCATGTAGGGTGGATTAGCCACTTGTTGCTCCGAAGGTTCTGAATCTCAATTGTACAGCTTTGAGAGGTTTACTGATAGCACTTCTTCTCTAAAGAGTGTACAAGGACCTTAAGACCTCAGTCAATCAGTCCCTTAATAGAAAATTCAATAGGCTGTTCTATTCAAAGCCCCTTAAGAGCCTGTGGAATACTTCTGTGTTTTTTGCAATAAATTCTCTGGTATTCTCAAAGATATATTTTAAATCCTTATAGGGATTTTTTTTGCTCTATTTGACTTTGAGTGGCTAGTATTCCAAAATCCGATGATTGACATTTGGACAGACTAAAGCCTACTCAAAATGGTTTTGTACATCTTAAGTAAAAATGATGTTTGTGTTGATCTGAACTCAGACATTGTTGTTTAGACCAGAAATCTAGAAAATGATGTGTTTTATCAGACTTTAATGGTATTTGTGGCTGTGGAAACCAAAGTTAGAATTCTGTAGTTAACGTGTCATATTACCACATGTAATTTTGCAGGACAAGCTTATGAGCAACTAAAGATAAGAAGGAATTAGCATTTTTATAACGCCTTATAACCTTATAACTGCTGTGCGCAATTGGCTGCCAGGTTTCGCTCACAAAATATAGTCAATTCACTTTACAGTATATTCTGTGAAGCACTTTGAGATATCTCAAAATCGTGATAAGGGGCTGTATCATCTACAAGGATTATTATCATTATTATTGAAATAGTTCTTCACTCTCATATGTAGTAACTGTTTTTTTAAGCATTCATAGAAGTCACTTGTGCTAGCAAGGTCCCACAAGCAGCTTTGAGATCAATCACCAAATAATCTGTCAGCGAGGACACTGTGAGAAATTCCTTTCTCTTTTTAAATAGTGCCATGAAATCTTTACCACTTGAAAATCTCAGCCAAGATACGATACCTCCAACAATGCTCCCCAGTATTGCACTAGCTAGCTTGTGAACTCAAGTTCCACATGTAATCCAAGTAGAGTGTGAGTTTTAATAGCAAGAAACAAATATTTAAAATAACATTAAAATACAAGGGCTCCTAAATAAATCTGTACAATCTAGGACAATAAAAGCATGGCAGAGGAGTCTCTGAATCAGAGACCTATCACTAATTTAACTTCCAATTCAGCGAAAACCATTATGATAACATAGTTGGGATCCATACAATGCCATTCACACAAGTCAACAGTAGCGGTATCATCTTCTGTATACATAGCTGAGCCATCAGATCATTGCTGACATCACTTCCTGGGTGCTGCATCTGCACAAAGCAGGAAGTGACAACATGGTGGCAAATCAAGAAATGACATTGGTTGTGGCCCGATGACTCGCTTTTTGTGTACAAGAAGCTAAAATGCTCTCCATTAAGGAAACTTTCTATTCACTGTGAATAATAATCCCTCCAAAACAAAACAATAATAAATTGGTCATTTTCAATCCACGACTGTTTGTGGGACACTGCTGTGCGCAATTGGCTGCCGCCTTTTGCCCACAAATATACAGTCAATTCACTTTACAGTCTATTCTGTGAAGCGCTTTGAGATGTCGAGAAGACGCGAAAAGCGCTATATCAAATGCAAGGATTATATTATATACCCAGGGATTAGGAAGTGATGTTAAACCAACGTTAAATGCTCCAAGAAGCTACCCCACCTGAAGGGTGCTATATAAACGCAAGTTATTGTTGATGTTCCAGTGTTTGTTCAGGTGGAGGTTAAAGATCCCATGGCATTATTCAAAAAGAGAAGGGAGTTTCTCCCGGTGTCCTGGCCAATAATCCCCCGATAAAATTGGTCATTCCCTCCATTATGCTTGTGGGACAAATACACAGTCACAAGACTTTACAGTAAAAACTCTTTGAAATGGCTAAGGTGCTACGTCAAGTCCAAGGATTCTTATTATCTATTTTATCAAATTTCAAAGTCGCACAAAAGCTTATGTTGCACTTTGCCTCCAAAACAACAATGAAATGAGTGAACAATTTATGTGGGGCATTGATGGCCAGGCCATCAGGAGAAACTCCCTGCTCTTTTTGAATACTGCCATGGGAACTAAGATCTAATGTGCGTTAGATCTAACCACTGAAATGTTGGCAACATAAAATACCAGATTACTACATAATTTTAATTCCCCTGCTCTCCAGTGTTGAATGTGGCAACAACAAAAACAACTCAATAAAACGTATTTTCCATTAGTTTGACACAATTTGAAACACAAATCCAGTTTAATAGTTTAGCATTTTTTTTAAAAAAAATCTGGAATTTGATCTGTTCTTGGGTTTGAATATTACTATATCTAAATATCTAATAGAATTAATAATTCAGTTAAAATAGACGTCTGGCCTACAAAGTGAATACGTTCAATGTAACAGACTCAAATATAATAAAGACTCTAATTCCATTGAATCCCAAATGTTTACAGTGCAGAAGGAGGCCATTTGGCTCCCAGATCAAGCTGTACTTTCAATCCCACTGCCCACTGCCCTGAATTTCACTCTTCTCGTGGCTACCTTATATCTATGTCCTCCAATTATCATCTTCCCTGTCAGTGGAACTAGGTGAATCATGAAAAGACAGTGCTCTTCTAAGACCGGAGTTAATGCACGTTCTTAGAGAAGAGTAAAGAACACTGCCATAGGGGTTCTTTTCTGAAGGTTGGTGATTGAGATGTTGTCTTGTCATAAAATTACAACAGAAAGATTCAGATGAAATTCACTTCATGGCTGTTTGTGGGACTATGCTGTGTGCAAATTGGCTGCTGTGTTCACCCAAAGGGTACACAGTCAGTAGATCCTGTGAAGCCCTTTGAGACATCCTACTGATGTGAAAGGCACTGTATTAAACGTAAGGATCATTATTATCATTAGTTAGAACTATAGAAATTTATAGCGCAGAAGAAGGTCATTCGGTGCATTCTGGCTGTGCTGGTTCGTTTAAGTGCAATCCTTTCGGTCTCATTTACCTGCCCTTTTCCCATATTCCTGGTAGCTTACTCCTTAAATAAGTTTTGTGCTCTAGCCTCAACCACCCTTCTTTGAAACTCATCCATTTGTTAATTGCCCTCTGGATAAAAAAACACTTTCTGGTGTCTGTCCTGAACATACAGTTCCTGGATTTTGGTGCACATACTGTTATTTATTGTCCACCTACTGTGAGCTGGACCTCTAGTGAAGTTTGCTTGATGCTGGTTCTGAGTATCTAAGATTCCGAAGGGAGGGCAGGGGATATGGAGCAGACTAAAGGAACTGACAGATATTGTAAGATTTAACTATTGCCAATTGATAAATGATTCTGTCTCTTGTGATGCTCTAGTTTTGGCTGAAGACAGGGATTCAAAAGTTAGCTATAGTTAGAGTGCACTGTAACATACAGCAAACCTCCCACATGAGCTTCCCATCCTTCTGTTAGAACTAAATCCCCTGCTTTGTCACCTACTTTATGGTAGGAATGCTTTGTTTTACCATATTTAGATTCTTCCCCTTTCCCCACCCCTCCCCAGTGTTGGGGGAGGGGGAAACGGGGAAGGCCAAGGCAGTCACAGGAATATACTGGTTGAATACATAGTTGTTAGATTGCCAGGAACCGAACATCTAAAACACAGAACCATAAGGAGATTATGCAAACCAGTTACACAAAAACAATTCATTTTTTCGGAGTATTTAAAAAAAACACCCAGCTGTCCAGCGCTTGATATCAGCTGCCAACACATGAAGCCCACAGCTCAGTGTGAAGGGATGCAATATAGTTCTGCACATATGCAAAAAAAAATCCATGGCAACATGCCCTACTACACATGCTCTGTGCTATTTTTAATAAAAAAAGAACAGCTTTTGTAGAATCCAGATTATGTGAATGGGACCAAAATCTTTATATGTACTTTTCCAAATTGTGTCTTGATTCAAATCAATTCAGATTGATGGAGATATCAGATTCTATTTGGAGCTTATTCCTACCAAGCTAAAAAAGAGTTTTCAGTTGTGACTGTACTATTAGTCTATAGATAGCACTACTGGGAAATGTGCTTCAAACCTGCCAACTGCCCAGTATTATGCTGGAGTATTCAGCGTATCAACCTAGCCTCTGTCCAAAAAGATACTGAGCGCTGAGAATTAAAGGCTTTCCAAACCATCTTAAATTTGGATTCTAAATATTTAATATGGGGGGGGCTGACCTATATAAACCATGGTGTACACATGGCAATACAATACAAAATTACATTTGTATAGCAGCTTTCATGTCGAGAGGATATCCCAAGGTGCTCGACAGTCAGGGATTTGGACCCAAGTGGGGAAGGGGGTTGGGCAGGGAGGTTAGAAGGGTAGCCGAAGGTGAAGAGTAGGTTCTTTAGACGTGCCTTGAAGAAGACAAGGGAGGGAGCAAGGCGAAGGGAATGTGGGATGGAATTCCAAAGGGTGGGGACAGAGAGGCTGAAGGCCCGACCACCGATGAGGGGTGGACTGGGCGGAGGACGTGGAGCAGGCCGGAATGGAAAAGTATTTATGTGTGAGCTCTTACTAGTCAGTCAAGTATTCAGTCATAGGGAGCATTGCAGCTGAGTATGATCCTATCCTCAACAGAGATCTGCACAGACTTTCTTACATAAATGTTATGTACAGATTTATTTCAGTGGTCATCTTCATTTCTGACTCCTGAGCTCAGATTCAACCCAATAAAAGTTCAGAGTTAAATTGAGTGAGACCTCTGTCTCATCTGACAATCCTGCAGCACAAAACAAATCTTTAGAATTTAGTAATTAATCTTAAAGGAGGTTCGATATCATACCTAAATGCTGAATGAGGGATTTAGTGCATGAAAGAGAATCATTTATAAGCCACAAAGTGAATGAGATTTCTTTCATGGAACTATAGAGTACAGAAGGCCATTTGGCCAATCGTGTCTGTGCTGGCTCTTTGAAAAAGCAATCCATTCTGTCCCATTTACCTACCTTATTCCCCATAAGCTTGCACATTATTCCTTTCGCAAGTACAATAAATAACATAATAATAATAATTCTTGCACTTGTTATAGCGCCTTATCATGTCTTTACAGACTATACTGTAAAATGAATTGACTGTATATTTTGTGACCAAAACATGGCAGTCAATGACGCACAGCAGTGTCCCACAAACAGTCATGGATTGATTGACCAAATTATTATTATTTTTTGAAGAAATTTTTACCCCCGGGAAGCGATCTACCAATCGATTAATAACCAGGTTCCTTCTTACTGCTAGGTAAACAACAACAAAATTACATTTGTATAGCGTCTTTCACGTTGGGAGGAAGTCCCAAGGTGCTGGACAACCAGTATTTCGGACCTTTGTGGGATAAGGAAACAGAGGCTTGTGGGGTAAAGGAAACAGTCCTAAGGTTTAGCCCCACCCGGGAATTGAACCCAGATCCTCTTGCTTGCAAGGCGAGTACTCTAACCACTATGCTATGTATCTCCACGAACATATTCAATGGCGAAAGATTGATACAAAAGTCAATAGGTTTATTCAGCCAATTAGGTTTTCCCCATTTGCAGAAATGACAGTGTTCATTGAAGTTTCTGTTTACGAGTCTAATTTTTTAAACAACTTTTTGTTAATAGCTATTGACGAGAACAAATTGTAACTGGTGAGAACACCAGAACAAACACGGGAACAAATGACAGAATACATCACACTTTTATATATATACCCATGTGCCACGTCACCCATGACTGGGTTTTGTAGGCGACCGCAACAGGCAGTTTACTTACAGTGACATCCCACAAAAACCTATGGAGTAAATGATCAATTTATGTGGAGGATTGTTGGTTAAAAAACTGGAATAAATTCCTTTCTCTTTATGAAAAGTGTTATGGAATCTAATATCCACCATCTGAGGCAGGATTCGCAATATATCCTGTGAATCGCTTTGGGACATTCTTCTGACATGAAAGGCGTTATATAAAATACAAAGATTATTATCATTAGAAGTACACTGCAGATCTTTTTTATACTGTAAAACTGCCTTGTTAGCAGTTCACGTCCTCATAATGCCAGTTCACCAGCTATTCCAGGGTCAGGTATACGTATGAAAAGTGGCCCTGAGCCTGCAGGCAGTGCCCCTGTACCAACAACAACTTGCATTTATGTAGCACCCCTCATGCAAGATAGTATCTCAGGGCACTTAAAAGCATGGCTAAGGAGACCTTGTGCGTCTCAAGTTTAAGCAAATGAAGCACCCTGTCCTCAAGTTACTCCAGGATTGCGGCTCTGCACCATAGATAGGCTTCTCTCTATCATTATTTTTATTATCAGGCTAAAGAATGTTAATTAAATCTTTCTGTTAAATATATCCAGCAGATAAACGTTACCCATTTGGTCTATCTCTGTTGAGCACCCAGACCAGCTATGAATTTTCTGCAAACGTTATACAATTCATGGACTTGTCTCTAATTTGCAGCACACAGCTGCAGCACACCAGCGCAAGTGTCCGCTTATCTTCAATGTCTCCAATCAGAGTGTGGCCTCTAAGTCACTATCAAGGCAGTTGTTAGGCCATCCTTTCACTAGACAAGTTTTCATGCCTGTGTGTTATACTTTTAAAGTTATCATTGGTCTTCGTTGTAGGTACAAATTCACATATACTATTAGGCAGGTGGAAGCATTGTGGTGGAGCTAGTCTATTATTCAATGCACGCGAAAAAATGCCGTTAATCTGTTTAGTTTACCCCAGTGGATAGACTTGTAATAGGCAGTAAGCAACTCAAATCCCCCATTCACACAGCAGAGTGAATTCATTCTGGATCCACTGATCCAAATTGAATTCAGTCATTGTCAGTATCTATGTGGCAACTTGTTCCCTGAAAGACTATGCATGCGCCTTGCGCCTAGTTTGACAAGATCAAACTGCTATCTGGTGCATGAGTTATTGAAGGGAAAAAAGAAGCCTATTTGAACAGTCTTGATTCAAATTACTTTTATGCGCAGTCCGTGTATACTGACACCTTGAGTTGTGCAATGGAAGAAGAGCAAACACATTTGCATCTTATGCAGGGTGCTTTTAAATTTGAAACAGCTGTGAATTTAGTACAAATATCAACTAGCAGACACGATGTAAACAGGGCTGAAGAGGCCACAATTCTCACTCTCATTTTAAACCTTGGAGGACGGGCATAGCATTTTGGCATCAAAATTATAGCTCAAAACCAAATGACAGGTTTTGAGTTCGCCCACAGAATGCAGTGAATTGGAAATTCTCTACTTGGAGCATATTTCTGCCAATGTGGACTGAGTGGCAAATTTGTGTAAAAATAGTTTCACACTTCCCCCCTCGCCCCCACCCCCCCACTCCCAACACAAACTTTGTTGAGGTTATTTGTGGAGGGCATCATGCCGAGTCAGCCTGCCCAACTTAGAGGAAAGCCTGGTGAGTAACCAGGGCTGGTTGTATGTTGCTTCCAGCAGTCAGTTGCAAGGCAGAGTTGCCAAGAGCCTGGCACCTCACATACTACAAAGTAAAACAGGATTAAAGATGCTGAATGCTTTGCACATATATAACCATTTCCCCATATGCGAGAATGGATTTAGGAAACAATCAGTCACTGCAGTGCATAACCTCCAAGTCTAACAAATAAAAGGAATATCAGAATCATTATCATCAGAAAATTTAGGGATATTATTTTAAAAATGAGTTTAATCCACAAGATTTATTTTGTTACGGTGGTTAGTTTTCAGATGTTAACTTTAGAGCTTTAATTCATTTTGTATAAATTTTATGCCGTATTTTATTCTTGAGGTTGGATTTTCTTTCCCGGATTCCTTCTCCTCTGAATTTTTTTAAGAAATACATCCTTTAGATTATTTCACATCATGAAGTTGCTTTGGCAAATTGTTTGCCCGCCCAGTTTTGCAAATTTATTTTAGATTTTAATTATCTTTATTCAATTATCTCAGAGCTATACGTTTGTTCATCAGGATCAAGGTTGTCCTTTCATTGGTATTCAAGTGAAGTGGTGAGTGTGTTCTAATCCCTGCAACACATGGTAATTTTTTCATTCTCTCTGCCTCCACCTGTTCCATGGTCCAGTGGAGGACTGCAAATCCTATCAGGGGACTGCAGCATAGCCGAGCCTGTTTTTTGGCTCTAGTCCATCACATGTGCAGTCAGGCTGTGAGTGTGGAGCCAGCTGCTTACAACCGATCGTGTTATCAGATGACGGATGGCTTCATATCAGGTGTTTAAACTGACGAGCCGACCCATCTGGTAAATGATTCTGGAAGTCTGGGCTGCTTGATGAATGGGTAAAGTGACAATGCCAATCACCACAACCCTATAGTCTGCTCCACACACGCCACCCATTCAGCTTGACCCCCAGTTAGTCTGCTCCATACACTCCAGACAGATACCACAACCCCCCACCCCATACTCCACATAGCCACCCCCCATACTCCACACAAACACCACGACACCCCACCCCATACTTCATATAGCCACCCCCCATAATCCACACAAACACAACCTCCCCAATACTCTACACAAACACGACAACACCCCACCCCATACTCCACATAAACACGACAACAACCCCCTCCATGCTCCACACAAACACAACAACCCGCGCCCCCATAATTCTGTTCCACACACTCCAATAAACAGCAATAACTTGGATTTATATAGTGCCCTCTACGCGAGACGGCGTGTCAGAGCGCTTCACAGTGACAGATCCCGGGGCTGAGCCAGGGGGAGGGGGAGGAAGGTGATCAAAGGCGTGGTCAAAAAGAAAGGTCTTCAGCCGAGACCTAAAAATAGGAAGAGAGGGGGCGAGGCGAAGGGAGAAAGAAAAGGAATTCCAGAGCCTCGGGGCATAGTGGTTGAAGGCATGGCCACTGAGGGTGGAGTAGAGGACTCTGGGGACAAGGAGCAGGCGAGACCGGTGGAACGAAGACAATAGGCAATGTTGTGAAGAGAGAGGAAGTCAGAGAGGTAGGGGGTGCAGAGGGGTGGAGGGATTTGAAGACAAGAGTGAGGATCTTGAAGTTGATCCTCTCTGGGACAGACAGCCTGGCAAGGACTGGGGTGATCGGGGAGCAGAGTTTGGTGCGGGTGAGAATGCGGGTGGCAGAGTTTTGTATGACCTGAATTTTATGGATGGTAGTGGATGGGAGACCGACGAAGAGCGCATTTGAATAGTTCAGCCGAGAGGTGACAAAGGCATGGACCAGGGTTTTAGCAGCTTTTGCAGTGAGGTATTGGCGGAGACGGGCGATGCGTCGGAGGTGGAAGAAAGTGGTGCTGGTGATGGACCGGATGTGGGGGAGGAAGGATAATTGGGGGTCGAACCTGACGCCTAGTTTGGGTACAGGTTCGGACAGTTTTAGGGAAAGGTCAGGTAGGTGGACGAGGTGAGAACCGTGAGATCTTAGACGTTGACGAGAGCCAAAAAATATGGCTTTCGTCTTGTCAACATTTAGCTGAAGGAAACTTGCGCTCATCCAGCCCCTGAGGTCTGATAGGCAGGCTGACAAAACATCAGGGGACTGGGGGTCGCAAAGTGAGGTGGAAAAGTAGAGTTGGGTGTCATCTGCATACATGTGGAAATGTACCCCATGTCTGTGGATGATATCCCCAAGAGGGAGCATGTAGATCAGAAAGAGTAGGGGGCCAAGGATGGATCCTTGGGGTACCCCACAGGTGACCGGGTGAGAGCGGGAGGAGAAGCCGTTTGTGCAGATGTACTGCTGGCGGTTCGTGGTAGGACTCGAACCAGGTGAGTGTGGTTCCACTGAGGTGGATGACGGAGGAAAGGCGGTGAGAAAGGATGGCGTGATCGAATGTGTCCAACGCGGCGGAGAGGTCCAAGAGGACAAGGAGGCAGAGGGACCCTTGGTCACAGATAGAGAGGATGTCATTTGTGACTTTCACAAGTGCAGTCTCTGTACTGTGGGCGGAAACCGGACTGGAGGGGTTCGAAGAGGAAGTGGGAGGAGAGGTGTGCACAGAGTTGATTTGCAACAACGCGTTCTAGGACTTTTGAGAGGAAGGGCAGGTTTGAGATAGGGCGGTAGTGGCTGGGGTTTGAGGGATCTAGGGGGGGGGGTTTGAGGAGGGAGGTGATGACAGCAGTTTTTTTGGGGGGCAGGGACTGATCCAGAGGAGAGGGACTGGTTGATGATATCAGCCAGTAGCGGGCAGACGAGGGGGAGCTGGGTGACCAGCAGGTTGGTGGGGAGAGGGTCGAGGCAGCAGGTGGTGGGTTTCATTGAGTTTCATACACTCCAATCAAGCACCCCCCACCCCCTCCATAGTCTACTCCACCCATTCCACTCCAATCAACAACAACATTTATATAGTGCACTGCATGCTACCTGGCATCTCAGAGCCTGGCAGGGTTGGACATTGGGTGAGTAAGAGTGAAGGGAACTAAAGGGAGAAGGGTCTTAAGGAGGGAATTAAAGATATATAAGGAGAGGGTGACTTCCAGAGTTTAGGGACATAGTGGCTGAAGGCACTACCATCAATGGTGGTGCGGAGGAGCAGGGGACATGGGGTAAGCCTGTGTCAGCTGAGCAAAGAGGGCGGCCAGAGAGCAGGTAAGAGAGGTGAGGAGTTTCCAGGGCAGGAAGGCAGGATGGAAGAGTGAGGATCTTGAATGAATTCTTTCAGAGACAGTAAGTGAGTGGAGCCCTAGTAGTCTGCTCCATATATTCCTCCAATCATAACCCCCACTCCTAGACAGCCTGCCTGTCTGACATCGAGTCTTGGACGAGAGACAACTTTCTTCAGCTCAACGTGCGAAAAACTGAGGCCCTCCTGATTGGCTCAGGAGGGCCTGAGGCCCTCCTGATCCGCACCTCAGGCGCCGACACCATCAGCATCCAAGGCTGCACTCTCCACCTCTCAAAGCCAGTCAGGAACCTCGGCGTTTTGTTCGACCCTGAGCTGTCCTTTCTCCCTCACATCCGCACCACAACTGACACCGCCTTCCATCACCTCCGGAACATCGCCAGACTACGGCACTACCTCACCCCTCACGCTGCTGAAACCCTGGTCCACGCCTTTGTCACCTCAAGGCTGGACTATGGGAACTCTCTCCTCGCCGGCCTTCCCGCCACCTCCCTCCACAAGCTGCAGGTCATTCAGAGCTCTGCAGCTCGTGTACTGTCCCGCACCAGGCTTCGCGATCACATCACTCCCACCCTCGCTCGCCTCCACTGGCTCCCCATCCCCCAGAGGATTGATTTCACGATCCTCATCCTCACCTACAAGGCCATTCACGGCCTTGCTCCCTCCTACCTCTCCAACCTACTATCCCCCTACCTACCTGCCCGTACCCTCCGTTCCTCTGGCTCCGGTCTGCTCCACGTCCCCCGCCCCAATCGCCCTACCATCAGTGGCCGGGCCTTCAGCCTCTCAGCCCCCAGGCTCTAGAACTCCATCCCCCAGTGCCTTCGCTGCTTCCTCCCTCTCCTCCTTCAAGGCCGGTCTCAAAACCTTTCTCTTTGACCGAGCCTTCAGCTCCCCTCTCGACTCTCTTCCCCCTCCTCGCTCCCTCCCTTCCCTCCCCTCACCCTGACCATTTACCCCCTCCTCGCTCCCTCCCTTCCCTCCCCTCACCCTGACCATTTCCCCCCTGCTCGGGTCCTGACCCAACTGTGCAGCGCCTTGGGACGTCCTCCTGACGTGAAAGGCGCTTTATAAATGGAATCTTGTTGTTGTTGTTGTAGAACTAACAAAGTAATGTGATAATTGTCACTGGCGAAACATTAAGGGCATAAAATGTGTTGTTTTGTGCCTTTACAACCTGTCCATTACAACAGGTATTGGACTGAACCTTCCCTTTCCCTGACTTCTAGAGTGTTTTCTTCCACCAGGCTGGTCAGAATTGAAATGTGAGTCAACGTTTCAGGTTCACGACCCTTTACCTGACCTGCTGAGTTTTCCCAGCGGTTTTTCAAAACGGTTTCCAGATTATGAAAATCGTTGTCCTTGGTCGAGTGCAACTATTTAACTTCTAATTTAAGATTGTGATCTAAATTTTAAAGCAGAGTTAAATTGCTGCTCAATGCTCCGAGACGCTGCTCACATGAAGGGTGCTCTATAAATGCAAGTTGTTGTTGCTCCCACAGACAGGAATAATTTCAGGCTCCAATCTTGTGCAGATTTTATCTTCTGCAGGCTCCAATCTGCCTTTTAATCTGACTGTCAAACAACATAAATTATTTCAGGTGAGTAATTTACAGTGACATCAAATGGTGACAGAGTCCAATTTAATGAGCCTAAACACAAAATACTGCAGATGCTGGAAATCTGAAAACAAAAACAGAAGTCGCTGGGAAAACTCAGCAGGTCAGGTAAAGGGTCGTGAACCTGCAACATTGACTCACTTTCCTTTCTCCATAGATGCTGCCTAACCTGCTGAGTGTTCCCAGCGACTTCTCTTTTTGTTTTAATGAGCCTAAAGTTGTGTATGATTTTACTGACTCCCCACCAACACCCAACTCCAAAGGGCCAATTGATGATGCCAGTTAGGTGTAGTAATTTATTTTTTTCATTTAAAGAGATTGACTTCTACTCAAAAAAGTAAATTAAAAATGCTCATTTGGTGGTGTCACTCTATTCATCTAGGTCTGCCCTGCGATTGAATTAGAACCATGACCCATTGTTTAAAGAGATCAGTATGAAAGGAAAGCTATCCATAGTTATCTGTTAACAGGATTCAAACCAAAATAGGGAAATTAAATGAAGGTGAAATGTTGAGAAATCTTTGAGCTATTTAAAGAATTGCATGTCTTTACTGCTTTGTTTTCACAAAAAGTTATTTAGAGTGGCATGGAAACAGAACATTCAGCCCAACCAGTCAGTGTCAGACAAAACCTTACTGGGCCTAATTGGCTTTATACATTAATTGATTTCTTAATTTGACATGTATAATTATCAACTCTTCACCAAGGCCATCACTACTCTTAGCCATTGCTAGAAAGAATATCAAAGTGGTGCGTTTTCATTCCCTTCCTTGGAGAAATAGTATGGCTGAGCAATAATCCATTTTCTTAAATGAATTAGTTATCCATTTCTTATTTAGAAATCTATTGGGAAATATCACAAGTTAAACCCCAATGTCATTTTTTCTTTCTTTAGATCTTTCGTGCCATTGCAAGTTACTTATTTTTGCCAAGAGGTGGTGTTGGCAGATGATTTGCAGCCCTCTGCTGTTCCATAGCCCGTCATAAGAAGGTCTATGAAAGTGGCCAGGTGGTCTCGCCTCTGATTTGTAGTGGCTCCACACACTTCACGCAAACACCACAATCTCTCTTGTCTGCTTCCTGCAGCCCACCCATTTGTCTTGACCCCTATAGTCTACTTTGGATACTACTTTTCTCCCACCACCCCCCCCCCCACCCCCCACACACCCACACACATACATACACATGCCCTATGGTACTCCAGGTGTTTCACTGGAAGTTCTTCTCTGTTTGGTTGCTTTATCTACATTGATCAGTAGGCACTGAATTGAAGACAAACTAAATGTGCATCTACCAAGGCAAAATTTTCCTGAGGGGAATGTTTCCTTACCCTCACTCTGGCCATCCAAATGCTACGGGAAGATTCAATAAATAATGCAATCCACAACTGAGCCAAACCCCGATGAGCAGCAGTGTGTTCTGCATTGATTTACTATTCACCTGCACAATCCATCTCAACATGTCCATAATTCATGTGGTCTACTATGGCAGTACTCCTGGGAATCTTGCCACTACATTAAATTGATGCAGTTAATGCACTTGTCTTACTGAGATCCCGTGGAAAGGTGCAAACCTCCTGCCCTCTGTAAACTCCCTCCCCTCAGCAAAGCATTTGTCTCCTGCTGCATGGCTCAGCACCTTAAACTTTGGTTGACACTCACAAAACCCCAGCGGGAGACCGTCAGAAAGAAATTGAGGACTGCTGTATGCTTCACCATCCCAGCACTGACTACTGCGGACACCTTGGGTTCCTCTGCCACAATACAAGACTGTTCTGTAACTGGCAACCTCATGGAGGAAACCCCAGCCTACACTACCAAAGATTCTCAGTGAAGTGTGTACCCAGAGCCTGTAAACTATCTATATTAAGTACAACCTACTGCAAAGAGTAGTTTCCCTGTGAGAATTTTTCTCTCTGTCTGTTGAAAATCGGAGCAAAAGGCATAGCAAGGCAAATACCATTCAGGGAACCCTTTCCCCCCATCCTTCTCACCTTTCAAGGACCCCGTAATCTCCCCAAACCTTGATGTAGCAGCTGGAGCACTCATTGAGTCTACATCTCTGCCTGCTCCATTCAGGACTAAATGCCTGAATGTCTGGAAAGCCAAAGACATAAGGAAGATTCTAGAATGGGCCAATTTAAACGCTGTCCATTAGTTAAATGGTTTAACTGCTGGTGGAAAACTGTGTGCTCAGTAACCACAAATCACCCCTTGATACAGTGCAGCAAAAATTGACATTTCAGGTTTGAGAGCCAAAACCCACAAATATCCAAATCCCTATATTTCCCTCTTTGGGAATTATTTTCACCATTGGCACGGGGAAACTCACCCCTTTTAACTGAAAATTTAATAAAATACTGAATAATTATTAACAATTTAAACTTCTGGCTGTCCCTCCCCCCTGAAATTCAATGGTTTCAAAGCCTGTCTGTGGTATTTTGTATAATTTTTTAAAATCATTTCTAGCTCAGATGGCAAAGGGTGAATGTTACTTTAATCGACCTGGAATTATGTGTGTCTGTATTCTGTCCTCCCCCCCTAGGATTTTGATCGTGATATGAAAGTGAAGACCACTTAAATGAAATTTACATATTTACATATTTATTTTTCCAGGTGCACTTAAACCCACATTATGCCTCCAAATGAAGTACAGTTACGTGTTAGCAGGTTACTGTTAGCATCAGTCTCGGTTACATTCACACAGACACACACTCACACACACATATCAATGATACAATTGTGTCCAGTATAATTATGAGTAAATGATAAAGTCTTGAAAAATTCTATAATTAATTTAGATCAGTTTTTTTGGGAGGTAACTGAACAGACGATGCAAGCAGAGAATCAGATAAAGCTTATAATTTTTTGAATATTGGTTCATAATCTGTTGTAGCAAATTAGCCTTTGACCGAATAACAAAAACAACAACAACTTGGATTTATATAGTGCCCTCCACACTGGACGGCGTCTCAGAGCGCTTCACAGTAACGGATCCCGGGGCCGAGCCAGGGGAAGGGGGAGGAAGGTGATCAAAGGCGCAGTCGAAAAGAAAGGTCTTCAGCAGAGACCTGAAAATAGGAAGAGGTGAAGGGAGTGAGGAAGGAAGTTCCAGAGCCTCGGTGAACAATACCACAATATTGTGCCACTGTTATTCTGCACCTTGCTTGTCACTCTGTGTGTGAATTCACAGTCGTTCAGTCATCTCGCCTGCTCCCAATCAATCATATCTTGATATTATCACGGTTTCCGAAGTTGGCATTGATCAACCTTGGAGGAGCCTTAGAATTTATCCTCCTCCACCAAATTAACAGTGCTTCAAAACATCCTGCTGTCTGACTGAGAGGAAATGTCACTGACACTTGTCTCACACACACAGGGATAATACAGAATCTTTTGTGCAAAAATGACTGATTCTCAACCAATTTTCAACTGGTTAGTGAACTCAGTGAGATATTGATTAACAGTGCTGAGGAATGAAATCCCTTCCCCTTCTGCTCAATGCACACTGACCAGAGCTTGTATTTTCTCGGTTCACTTCTCATTTGCTATCAGAAACTCAAATATTTTGTTTTTTATGAAAATTAGAATATATACCCAATAACTCTGGCTGATACACAGAGCTCCCTATATATGGACTCTTCCTTCTCCCCTCCATCATTCGACCACCAGTGATTACAGACTTACTAACAGATAGATTTAACAGGAATCACATACACATTTAACTTCAGAGAACCAAAGTGATCCCCACATCTGTCCCCTGACGAAAACTTAAGGGTTGAGACATTGATATCGTTGGTCACTAAAGTTTAGATATCCCGCACGTATCAGATACCCGGCTAACCAAGAAAAAGTATGTATCTATTTATTCAGTGCTCCTACATTACAAGGCAACTGCCTCCTCTCACCCATCCTCTTCTCAATCCTGTGAAATGCTCCCATGTGCCTGGGGTGTATTTTCCATTGCTCGTACTGATTGTTCTTATTGCATCTCTGAGTGAAATTGCCAAATTATGCAGATTTAAAGGGCCATTTTGTGCTGTGATCTCACATCCAGTGGGGAGCAGATTGAGAATGCCCAAACTCATTTTTCTTAGACCTTTAACAGTTTTTGGAGGAGGAAAACTTCATCCCATCTGGCTGTGTTGGATCCCATCCCAGGTTCCAAAGGTGGAAACACAATGCTGTAATCCACAGCACCACCCAGTCCCCAATATCACATTAAACTTACCACATGTCAGAGGGTTTCTGAAAGGGACAGAGCTTTAACAACGGGATGGTGTAAATGGTTTATTGATACATCATTACTCTTTCAGATGTAAAAAAAATTATCATAAATATATGACCCTACAGGCTATAGTTGTTTTGACAATTACAGTTATCTCAGGAGAGATGAGACCTAATTGCATTATCATAGAATCATGGCTGATTGTCAATTTTTTTCCATTTAGCTTTTCCCCTTTATTTTGTTAAAATGAAGGTGCCATACGCTATCTGAATTCAATAATACCCTGATGGATGATACATTTTCCCAATGGACTAGCCACCAGTATAAATACTGTATTAGGAATGATAGACCATCAATCATGTCTGCTTCAAACAGATCTGCGTCTCAGGATCATTTGTTATACATTAAATCGGTTTCAAAAAGAAATCTGCACTCCAGCAATTTAAAAGTGGACTGCCTTTGACTCGGTAACACAGAAATATACTAAGAAACAGCATTTTTTTAAAAAAAGACTCTTTATTAAATCCTGCATTGAATGAATGGTTCCTTTTGTATTGTTTTCAAAGTTAATTTATCACATGGAGCTTCATGTATTTCTAATGAGATATTTCTGATGTCCTTTATAAGAATAAAGGATCTTTGATTGTTGTGCATTTGCTTTATTCATATACAGCACATGAAGATGTAATACCAAGTGGTGACTATCCACGGGGGGGAAAAGAAGGGAAATGGTAGGTGGGGGGGGGGGTCTCTTTGGGACTGGCAAAAATTAATTGTGACATGCTTAAACAAAGGAGATGTGGAGCTGAGTTAACTTTCTTTGGTGGACATTGGTGATCAGACACCTAAGTAAAGCACATCCAGTATACGCTAGGGCACTGTTGATAAGTGACCAGCTTGCTTTTTGCATTAATGGGACCTGGATAGGGAGACATGTCACTGGGGACGAGATACTTTCCATTCGATTTTGATAACAATGCAATGCCCTAATGGGTAGGATATGCTAGCTAAGCAAGCTTACAAGTGCCCCATATACCTAACCTATGCAATTTTAGTTGGTGGAGTTCCAGGAGTACCACAAATTTTCTTCAGGTTCACTAATTCTTTGGTTTAGGTTTAGAAACACAGAAAATTTCTGCACAGAAGGGGGCCATTCAACCCACAAAGTCTGTGCCACTTTTACATAATTTTCTATTTTATTAATTCCACTTCCCAGTTCTCTTCCTATTTCGCTTAATATTTTTAATAATCAGTTTTTTATCCACTTCCCATTTGAATGATTCTATTGATCCAAACTCTATAGCTGCTTGTGGCAATGAATTCTAGAAATTCCTTCTGACCTCTTCCCTAATTTTTCTGCTAACAATCATGTGACTATACACCTCTCTATTCTGATTCTTGAACCACAGGAAATAATGTTTCCCCATCTATCTTGTCATGTCCTTTCACTATCTTAATCATCTCTAGCTTATCCTCTTTCAATCTCCTCTACTCTGATGGAAATCTCTCTTCAATAAGCATATCCCAGAAAGAAGGGTATAGAATTGTATGAGAGAGGGAATAAAAGGGGTGGAAGCTCATATAGGGTATAAACCGCATTCATGGACAAGATGGACTGAATAGCCTATTCACATGCTGTACAGTCTGCGTAAATCCATATATATTGACTCATACTTGGTATCATCCTAGTGAATCAACAACAACAACTTGCACTTATATAGCGCCCTACACCCCGGGCAGAGTCTCAGAGCGCTTAACAATGACAGAGTCCCAGGTTGAGCCGGGGGAGGGGGAAAGTAACCGTACGCGCGGTCAAAGAGGAAGGTCTTCAGGCGCGACCTGAAGATGGGGAAGGAGGGGGCCAGGCGAACGAGTTGAAGGAGGGAATTCCAAAGTTTTGGGGTGTAATGGCTGAAGGCACAGCCGCTGATGGTGGAGCAGAGGATTCGGGGGAAGCGGAGGAGACCGGACAGTAGATTGGAGGCAGCGGGGAATGCTGTGGGGAGAGAGGAGGTTAGGCAGATAGGGGAGTGCCAAGGAATGGAAGGATTTAAACACTAGAGTGAGGATCTTGAAGTCAATCTGCTCTGTGACAGGGATCCAGTGGAATTTAGCAAGGACTGGAGTAATCGGGGTACAAAGTTTGTTGTGGGTGAGAATGTGGATGGAGGAGTTTTGAATGAGCTGGATTTTGTGGATAGTGGAGGAGGGGAGACCCGCGAGGAGGCAGTTAGAGTAGTCAGCTGAGAGGTGACAAAGACATGGACAAGGCTTTCAGCAGTTTTTGGGGTGAGGTATTGTCAGAGACGGACAATGTGGTGGAGGTGGAAGAAAGTGGTGCTGGTCAGCGACCGAATGTAGGGGAGGAAGGATAACTGGGGATCGAACCTGACACCTAAGTTGCGCACAGGTTCAGAGAGTTTTAAGGACAGGTTCGGTGTGTTGAGGAGGTCGGAACCAGGGGACAGAAAACGTCGACGGGAGCCAAAGAGTATGGCTTCCATCTTGTTGACGTTTAACTGAAGGACATTTGCGCTTATCCAGCTCCTAATGTCCGACAGACAAGCTGATAGAACATCAGGGGACTAGGGGTCGCAGCTGGAAGTGGAAAAGTAGAGTTGAGTGTCATCCACATACATGTTGAAGTTAACCCCGTGTCTGTGGATGACATCACTGTGAGGGAGCATATAGATGAGGAAGAGAAGGGAGCCAAGAATGGGTACCTCTGCACGGTACCTACTACATCTCTATGTAATTCTTCCTGTAATTCTCGTGTATAGGCTTGTGGGTATAATTTTCCCCTCCCTCTTCTTGTGCAAGATATTGCACACGTCAGGATAGACAGACACACTGCTTCTTTGAGCTGTCGGTCACTGGGACTGGACACCCTTAATCATGTCCCGTAAAAGTATTGCTGGACCTACTGCTGGTAGATTCATATTCATAACCAGTGTATCAGTTTACAATCCTGTCTCACTGGAAAACAATATTGATACTTGCATAATATTTTTGTGCTATTAATTTAGGTCATCCTAACTCTCTGCCATGTCAACATTTTTCAATTACAGATGGCTTGATGTCAAATTAAATTGCAAATGATCTCAATGCAATAAATTTATATTAATAATAATCCTTGCATGCAGAACTTACGTGAAGCACGAGTACCAGACCAACAGTAAATCCACAGTATGAGTATGACACAGTATGCCAGTGGCCTCATCTCCTCGATGAGGTAGAGGTTAAGAACAGAATTATTGCTCTAGATGTGACGCTTCATTTCAGTAATACTCTCTCGATGGAGGGAGGGAGAACTTCTGTTCCAAAGGGAATTAAAACAAAAAATGCGCAATGTGATTGGTTTTGCAGTGCCGATACTAAATTCATACCTTACTTCATTAATGTATTTCCCTGATGGTGATATAAATTCGCGTTAGGTTGATTCGGAGGCGGAAGTACATTATAACAGTGAAACGTACACCATGCATGAAAATTGTGTCCTTTATTATACTGTTGAATGTGTGAGAAACTGCTGGTTGGACAATGGGGTCTATCTTTCAAATGATTGCTAAGAATAACAATGCCTTTAAAACAGATGTCTTGTTATAAACACATAGCTAAAAAAAAGTTTAGCAAATCAACAGAAAACAGAATATTTTCATTGTGTTATACCTATAGCATTTTGTCAAATTATACAGAATTACTGTACCTGTTGCAGCTTTGCTTGCAACCAAAGGATCCAATATGGAATGTAGATTGACACACAGACAAACACACAGACAGACATTTCATCTTTATCTATACTCATCTTGGAGGACTCAGTGGGAGGATTCGGCGCTTTAAAAAAGTAATTTTGTTGTTGTTGCCATGGCTTAACTTCGTCTGTGTTTTTTATTTTGTTCCCACCACTTGGCTACATGTGTGCTCTGTGACGCAGGATGCCACAGCGCTACGGGCAGCCAGTACAGCCACCAGGTATAACTGCAGTGCATCCATACACACGTAGGTGCTCTGTAACACATGATGCCACAGTGCCTCTTTGACTCAGCGGCCACTGCAGCGAAAAACACAAACATGAAAATAACTCACGAACGATAGGAAATAGCTGAAAACTAATACGCCCATGTTACTCTCAAGTGCGAGATCCTTTGGATGAGGTATAACTCATGTCTCTATGCCAATCAGTTATTGAGATCCTTCTTGAAGCGCAGACAGACATTGTCGTTTTATTAGTATAGAAGAAGAAGATATACGTGAATGACAAAACAGGAAAGGACCATTTGCTACAATAAAATGGGGATCCTTGTAACTATCTTTGCAAATTTTGTTCAAAAATTATCATATTCTGGGGTTTGATAGTAGCAATTTTGCCTTAACATCCACACTCAACCTCAGTAAGCCAGTCAGGAACCTGGGTGTCTTGTTTGACCCTGAACTGTCCTTTCTCCTCCAAATCCGCACCATGACTGGCACTGCCTACCACCACCTCCACAACATTGCCAGATTCCGTCACTGCCTCACCCCTCAGGCTGCTGAAAGCCTCACCCACGCATTCGTCACATCAAGGCTCGATTACGGGAACTCCCTCCTCATCGGCCTTCCCTTCACAAGCTGCAGATCATCCAAAACTCTGCAGCTCATGTACTCTCATGCACCAGGCTCCGTGACCCCATCACTCCCACCCTCGCCCGACTCCACTGGCTCTCCAACCCTCAGAGGATCGAGTTCAAGATCCTCGTCCTCACTTTCAAGATCATCCATGGCCTTGCCCCCTCCTACCTCTCTAACCTGCTGACTCTCTACCAACCTGCCCGCTCCCTCCGTTCATCGGGCACCGGCCTTCTCCATGTCTCCCACCCGACCCACCCTACTATTGGTGGCCGGGCTTTCAGCCTCTCTGCCCCCACACTCTGGAACTCCATCCCACGGTCCCTTTGCTTCGCTTCCTCCCTTGCCTCCTACAAGGCCGGTCTCAAGACCCTTCTCTTTGACCGTGCCTTTGGTCTCCCTCCCACCTCTCTGCCTTCCCTCACCCCTACACCACCCCTCCCCCATGCTCGGGCCATGACACCTGATTGTTCAGCACTTTGGGACATCCTTCTGACTGAAAGGTGCTCCATAAATGCAATTTTGTTGTTGTTATTGTTGTAATAGCAATTAAGAGTTGCAGTGCAAGATTCAGTGGGCCACAGAATTGCTATTACTATCAATATCATAGGCAGTACAAATCTGCCTGCACAGTGCTATCCACTTGGAAAATGATCAGAATCCATAAACCACACAAAGACTCAAAAATGACGAGGCAAATCTTTTATCCTTGAAAAATCTGAAGGTGTTAGAGAACAAATTGATTATTTAATGGGTTGTAGTCTATTTCTGATGGCAGCGATCTTGGATTAATATCTGCACAGTCTGCCTGCAGCATTGTGTGCTTGATATTAAACCTCAATTGTCATTGTCAGAAACATAAGAGAGATCCATCAAACATTTACTTATACTTAGGATTGAACGTAATTTAAAAAACATTTCTCAAGAATTCTGTAAAGCAAATCAATTGCACACCTACACAATACAGTTCTTGTGTATTTTCAAAGTACTTTTTAAACTGTGCTTTCTCTGCTACTTGATCATACTCCGCACAGTCAAAGGAAACTGAAACCTTTTGACACTGGGCAAAACAGATTGCAGATCCATTAAGTTGCAAACTAGCTGTAAGTATCTTTTAAAGACTAGTTTCCAACAGCAGTTCATAAACAAACATTGGAAATAAGGCACTATATCCAAAATATTGACATATTACAGTCAATTACAAGTAATCACTGACAAGATTTTTTTATAAACAAAGCTTTAAATAATTAATACTAATAATAATCCTTGCATTTGATATAGCGCCTTGATATATTGAGAATATGTTGTAAAGTGGACAGAATATATTGTAAAGTGGATTGACTTTGTATTTGGTGGGCGAATTAAAAACTGAGTAATGATCCAAAGGATCAGTGGGTAATTACATTACTTAGTGTGATACTGACCTATGCAGATCAAAACAGTCCAAAGATTTATTCCAAGGTCTGTTCTGTTAGCTGATTTAGTCTGAGTAGCAGTGGGGTTGGTACAAATGGCTTCCCGTACTGTCTCCTACTCTCGCTCCTACCCCTGGTTCACCACCCACCTCCGCTCACTGAAGAGCCAGGTGAAGGCGAAGAACAACCCCAGGCTACTGTTTTCTACCACATCCCGACTCCCCCGTCCCCCACGTCACCCCGTGCAGGTCATCTCCTCCAACCTTCACTGCGAGGAGAAGCTGGATTTCCTTGAATCCAAAATCAAGGGAATTCGCTCCGCGGTCACTTCCCCTCCAACATCCACCCACCCCCCCACCCCCTCCCTCCCACACTCCGACTCCTACCCATCCTCCCCTACACACTTTCATACCCGTTTCCCCACCCTCTGTCACCAAACTCATCCTATCCCTGAAACCACCACCTGCTCCCTTGACCCCATCCCCACTCCACTCCTTATCTCCCAGCTCCACCTCCTTGCCCCACATATCACAGACATCATCAACCTGTCCCTCTCCTCTGGCTCTTTTCCCATTCCCTTAAAAACTGCCACCATCACTCCCACCTTGAAAAAACCCTCCCTTGATGCGTCGCAGCTATCAAGCTACCGGCCCATCTCCAACCTTCCCTTCCTGTCCAAGGTCCTTGAACGAGTTGTCGCCTCCCAGCTGCGCTGTTTCCTCTCCACCCATTCATTATTCGAACCCCTTCAGTCGGGTTTCCGTGCTGCCCATAGCACAGAAACTGCCCTGGTCAAGGTCACCAATGACATCCTGACCATCTGTGACCAGGGCTCCCTCTGCCTCCTCGTCCTCCTCGACCTATCGGCAGCATTCGATACGGTCGACCACGCTATCCTCCTCCACCGCTTGTCCTCCCACCTCAACCTTCAAGGCCCTGTCCTTGAGTGGTTTAGGTCGTTCCTCTCCCACCGTCTTCATTTTGTTTCCACAAACGGCTTTTCCTCCACCCCCCGCACTGTCTCGTGTGGTGTCCCTCAGGGCTCTGTCCTCGATCCCCTCCTCTTCACCCTCTATATGCTCCCCCTTGGTGACATCATCCACAGACATGGGATTAACCTCCACATGTATGTGGATGACACCCAACTCTACCTTTCCTCCTCTACCCTCAACTCCACGACCACCGATGTCCTGACAGCCTGCCTGTCTGACATTGAGTCCTGGACGAGAGACAACTTTCTTCAGCTCAATGTACGCAAAACTGAGGCCCTCCTGATTGGCTCGTGTCAGCGCCTCCGCACCTCTGGCACTGACAGCATCAGCATCCAAGGCTGCACTCTCCACCTCTCAAAGCCGGTCAGGAACCTCGGGGTTCTGCTCGACCCTGAGCTGTCCTTTCTCCCTCATATCCGCTCCACAACTGGCACCGCCTTCCATCACCTCCGGAATATCACCAAACTATGGCACTACCTCACCTCTCACGCTGCTGAAACTCTGCTCCACGCCTTTATCACCTCAAAGCTGGACTATGGGAACTCTCTCCTCGCCGGTCTTCCCGGCACCTCCCTCCACAAGCTGCAGGTCATTCAGAACTCTGCAGCTCGTGTACTGTCCCGCACCAGGCTTCGCGACAACATCACTCCCACCCTCGCTTGCCTCCACTGGCTCCCCATTCCCCAGAGGATCGAATTCAAGATCCTCATCCTCACCTACACGGCCATTCATGGCCTTGCTCCCGGCCTACCTCTCTGACCTACTATCCCCCTACCTACCTGCCCGTACCCTCCGTTCCTCTGGCTCCGGTCTGCTCCACACCCACCGCCCCAACCGTCCTACCATCGGTGGCCGGGTCTTCAGCCTCTCAGCCCCGAGGCTCTGGAACTCTATCCCCCAGTGCCTTCGCCGCTTCCTCCCTTTCCTCTTCAAGGCCAGTCTCAAGACCTTTCTCTTTGACCGTGCCTTCAGCTCCCCTCTCGACTCACTACCCCCTCCTTGCTCCATCCCTTCCCTCCCCTCACCCTGACCATTTCCCCCCTGCTCGGGTCCTGACCCAACTGTACAGCGCCTTGAGACGTCCTCCCGACGTGAAAGGCGCTCTATAAATGGAATCTTGTTGTTGTTGTTGTGTGTGTGTGTGGTGGGGGCGGGGAAGGAGTGGGGGGGAGACGTGCGGGGGAGAAAAGTATTGTGCTTTCATTTGTACTTTGTTCACCAGAATATTTTCAGCCTTCACCAGTTTGGATTTGCAAATCACTAGCTGCGAAAGTTGCCAATTAGTTGTTGCAATTAATGCAACAAATCCAATCTGTGAATATTGTGGTTAGATCCCAATCCCGAGGTTAGGGAGGAATAAATCAGTACTCCCTTTCATTGCTAGCCAGTGACCCCCGCTGACACTCTTAGTTCATACAGTTACTTAGATAAGGTAACTGGTGGCCTTCAATAGGTACAGGCCTGCATCTCAACAGGAATCACTACCTTCAGAAAATGAGAGAAGAAGAGAGAAAATCTTGGAAAAGGAAGCAAAAAATAGCAATGTGTCTCTTATGCTGCCTTGGCTGGCATTTTTAATGTCGGATAGAGGACTGAAGAAGCCGTGAGAGATCAAGTGGGCCAAAGAACGTTCTTCATCCTAACCTCTCTTGTGATCTTGACCTTATGGCTCTTTGCTCATAGCCACCTGCCTGATCTTGTTTCATACAGGGACAGATATGGTAGGTTTGATATTGCACCTGCAGCTGTAACTGACCTACAGAAAAGGTAAAGGCAAATGAGGCTTAAGGAATGACAACTCATCAATTGTATAACTTTACTAGAAACACATAGAGCTCACAAATTAGCTGATCAAACTCACATTTTTTTTAAAAAATCTTAAAATGGAGTCTAATTTTTGAACAGCTGCACTTCTCTCGCAGTCTCCCTCCTTGCCGGACACAATATTTTATATATGTATATTCACAATATTGTTGGATCTTTTTAAAACAACTTGCAACTCAGATTTGTTGTGAAGTTTATATCACACAAACTTCACAATACATTTAATATTTTTTAGGAACCATAAACATTTGATTGAACGAAGAATGGGAGAAAGAAAGGTAATACCAAGTTTAAAATTTATAAAGTTACTATTCTTAAAATCCATTATGAACCTTCCTGAACACTAGTCTTCGACAGAAGACATTCGAACTATCAACAAGTAGCATACAGTGTGGAAATGAAGCATATAAGGGCTACAAAATGCTGTGCTTTCTTGTACTAAGGCATACCACAGTGCAGTGAGTTACATCTTGACTCAGCCACTAAAAAGAAAGGGAGAGGGAGGGAGGGAGGTTGCTGCCTTCTCAACTGGGCAAATAGGGAAAATAAAAGTGAGAGTTAAAAGAATTTAACATTGGAGATCATCAAAGCAAAATCCATCATGCCAATTGCATCCGAACATGAATAGCCAGAACGCTTGGCTGTTTCAACTGAACAGTACAGCTATTGTTTAGTACCTTTATTGTATTGCCAAAACTTTATTCATTTATGAATAGTGTTATGATACCGCGTTCAGAAATAACTTGTCTGTATTCTTAGACGAAAAAATCAATATCTGTAAAAAAAAAAGGGACTTTTGTGCTGCGTTAACCATGAAGGGAACAATGGAAACTGAAAAGAAACCAACATGGTCTTCAAATGATGGCAATGAAAGCAAACACAGTGAAGATTGCCTGTGAGTAGAGCAAAATAGGAAATATGTTAAGTTCCTCTGACATTTATAATGATGCCAATGTTATTCGTATGTTAGTCAAAGAAATTGCTGTGAAAATTTAGTCACCTATATGTGTGTTTCAAGTGCAAGTCTTGCAGTAGTAATGTAATTATTAGCAGTAAAATATTTTCACCAAACCAAGCTATATAATAATAATAATCTTTGCATTTGATATAGCGCTTTATCACGTCTTCAAGACGTCTCAAAGTGCTTCACAGAATACATACAGATATAAGATCACCAATGGTACCTTTTCAGCTAAACTAATAGATTAATCCATCTGCATTCTAGAATATTTATCAAGTTGATCATAGGGAACGATTAAGAGCAGACCTGATTTAATCTTTCTGTAATAGGCACAGGACATTGTTACCCTAGCTATTTATCAAATAGTGTATTTATTGCATGTCTGCTTGTGTTAATCCACATCAGAAAAGCTGATACTTTATTTGTGAGATACCATGTGGTAGCTTTCAATTTTTGCAGCAGAATTTAAAAAGCTTAAATGCACACAAACCTCAATTATATCACATGGGGATTTTTACAAAGTTGCCCCTGAACATCAATTGACCAAATTTTAGCTGCACTCCATCACAGTCCAGCTTGGGAACTCTTAATCAGATGTGAATCAGATGAAAAACATACCACAAATATAGGCTGTGAACTTGACATTCTTAATTCCTTAGTCATCCATGAATATCCAGCAAACTATCGCCAGTGGACAGCAATAATGTGTTTTATTTAACTTATCTGCTGCAAGCTGGCCAACAATCGACTTTCTACATGAATTGGGTCATTTGTAGGACTTTGTGGGACTTTGCTGTATGCAAAATGACAGTTGTATCTGCCCACAATTAGTCACTACACACAATAGCAATTATTTGAGATGTTGATGACATAGGCTCTGTAAAAATGCAAATTCTCCCTTTAAAAGTGTGGTGTCAGCAAGGCATTGCAGATGTTAACTAGAATATAATGAAATTGGAAGAGGTTCTTTTATATTGTCTTAATTATTAAGTTAGTGACAATCCCTGGAGGGTAACTGCTTGGTAAGTGAGGAGACTTCCCTTATGATGTGCCTGAATGCATGTGCTTATGTGAAAAGGCTTGCTCTCTGCATTTCACATTAACCCTGTGTTCACTTGCCATGCAAAGCTGGATGTGAGATTGCAGCAGAAGGCCTGTTTTTCCAGTACTACGCGAGCAGAAAATGCTGCTTCAGTGAGCAAGATGATTGTTGTTCCAGACAGGCTGGATTTCTGCATTGAAATATATTTAACTTATTCAACATACTTGCCACATGTTGGGATTTTGATCTCCAGTACTTTAGTTGACACTCAAATGAAGTGCTAGGGATCCATTGCATTAACGAAGGTGCCATCCTTCAGATAAAATGTTTAAAGGGAGTCCCATCTGCCTGTTCAGGTGGACATTAAAGATGGCATTACTGGAAAAAAGAAAATAATTTCTTCTAAAGTCCTGGCCAAAAACCACTAGATAAATTTGGCCATCCACTTCATGTTTGTGTTAAATTGCTGGATACAAATTATCTGTCCTGTTCATCTGCAATATACAGTCACTATAATACACTGCAGTAAATCCTACAAAGTCCTTTGAACATCTTGCCTATATAAAACACGCTATATATAATGCAAGGATTGTAATTATATTATAACTTATTGTATCTTATTTAAAAATAAGGTGAATAAGAAAACTTTCTGGTGTTGATTAGTCAAGTAGATCAGAGAATTGAGAGTTGGATTCTGGTGTGGAGGATTAAATCTTAGTAGGAATCAGTTATCTTTCTGACTTTAATAAAATGAAGTCCATGTTTCAGCCAGCTCAGTTGGTGATAATTATTGCCCCTGAATCAGAACATTGAGAGCTCAAGCACCATGTCAGGACTTTGAGCTAAACTGATGCTCTATTGTTGTGTTGGTGGGATGTTGCATTGTCTTCAGATAGGATGTTAAACTGAGGTTCTGTCCACCTGTTTCAGTGGAATTTAAAGATCTTGTGGCACTGTTCAAAAAGTGGAGTCTCTCCTGTTGTCCTGACCAACATTCCTCCAGGTAATTGGGTTTGACTATATTACCATATCTTTGAATGCAAGAAACTGACCAGTGCTTGTCACTCTGCCTCACTGTCTGTCCTTGGACTCATGCTTGTTTGGCTGTGAAGACGGAGATCAGCATTAGACTCCGGTGCCTAATTGAGACCAATTTCCATGCATAAACCTCTTTAGAATTGATTATAGCTCTGTAATTGTGCTTTGAAACATTCAGCAGTTGAACCTATAAAGGTGTTTATATCTGACTTTGACATAAAAGCTGAGGAAGTCATTTAGTACTGAACAGTCCTGAAAACCTCTTTGAAATTATTAACCGATATTCCTTTTTGAAGTTTTTTAATGTTTTCAAATCAACAATGCAAATCCTCAAAAGATCAAGTGGGGATGAGCAAGATTTTTGAGCAAGATTGATCTGAATTGCTCGATTTGAATTTATTTTGTAAGTGTAGCTTTCAACCTTTCTGCATCTATTCTCTGGAACTCCAGCTTAGACGCCCTCCACCTGGCCCCTTTCCTCCCCTCCTTCTGTACCCACCTTAGGATCTATCTTTTCAAAAGCATTTTGGGTTAACTCCCCTCCCCTCCCTTCTTAGTTCTTCCCTCCACCCATTTCCCCAGTTTGGGCTCCTCGTCAGTTATGTGAAAAACGTTGAGATGTCCTACTGACTAGAAAGGCACTATGTAAACGTATAAATGCTGTTAGTGTTGGTAATTCATCCTTTTTCAATGCTGTGTACAACCTGTTAAAGTGCAACTTCAATCTTTGTGATTAATTAACTTTACAACTTGCATTTTATATAGTGTCTCTCAATGTAAAAGAGCATTTCAAACCTGTTTAGTGTTATTGTATTGGCTTTGACAACTTAAAGTCACCCTTTGGAATATCGGAGTTAGAACTGAGATCCGAAAGTTGAGAGTTACAAATCCTGTTTCCACTTTTAACCATTGTTGGTGTGTTTGTGAAGCTTCCCAGATAAAGTTGACTAGGGATGAAGGCATAACAAACAAACATGTAGCAACAAAAGAGAATAACGAAGAGATTTCCATCAACCGATGTGAATGTTTTGATGAGGGATTGGGTTGTTGTCTCCTAACATGGTGATCATGTGTTCAAACTCTGGTTCATCTGTGAATGATTTGTAACAAAATGACATTGGTAGTTCTAGTTTATTTCTCGGATCATTCTCAAGATAAGTTGATTCAAGATGATGGCTTTGGAGTGATACCATTTAATGCGGTGTCATGGCCCATAATTATATTGCTTAGTTTTAATCTTTAATGTGGTTCCTCTTATGGCTTAACAGGTAAGTGCATTCCACTTGCCACAATGTTGATTCATACAGACCAGGAATGTCCCAGGTTTAATCATTAGCCTGTACAGAGGTGGCTAATCTCAACTGAAGCACCAGCCTGAAGTTTAGAATCACCATCAAAGTCTCTGAGTTGAGGAGAACGTACTGAACCAAGGCTTCCGCTCCTGATTTCTATCAGCAACTTGCTTGTTGGAAGTAATAAGCAGAACTCATAAATAAATTGCTATGAATGGTTATACAAAGGCTGACTGGACCTCACAGCACACGTTTGTCCCAGAGAAGGCATTCATTATTTAGGGCGTCAAAAAATGTGGGAAAATTTCTCACCCATTAACCGCACATCTATTTTAAGAGTGGTATGCTCTAGTTACATAGAATTATAAGGCACAGGTTATTTGGACCAACTTGCCTGTGCCAGTGTTTGTACTCTAGACAAGCCTCTAACCCTCCAAATCCGCTCTTATACCCCTGTATTCTCTTCTCCCTCATATACGCATTGATATTGTTTGGGAGTGGGAATACCAACATCAGTACTTCACCACAAATGATATTGGGTTTTCAAACTGTGGGATGCAACAAGTTTATCAGGGGGGTGCATTCGGTGTTTGTACTCCCTTGCTGGTTGCCATCTTTTTACGGTGCTGGGATACAATAATATAATATAAAATAATAGTAATGATCTTTGCATTTGATATAGAACTTTAACACATCTTCGAGACATCTCAAAGCGCTTCACAGAATGTATTGTAAAGTGAATTGACTGTATATTTTGTGGGCAAAATGCAGCAGCCAATTGCGCACAGCAGTGTCCCACAAACAGTTGTGGATTGAGGACCAATTTATTATTATAATTTATTTTAAAGGAATTATTACCCCTGGAAAAGCAATCCGCCAATCGACTAACAACCAGGTTTCTACTTACTTTCTAGGTAAACAGAGTAAGGAGTTATGTGTGGAGTAAGGAAACTTGCCCAACCTTTCCCTCTGCCGGGAGTCAAACCCTGGTCTCTCGCTTTCGAGGAGAGAGAGTGCCACCCTGGATGGAAAAACGAGATGAGGGCATAGGCACAGGTGGAGGCTACAGCGAACAATGCAAAGCTGGGAAAGAACCTGGCAGCTTGCCTATTTATGGGGTCTTTCTTCTACTTAATAAGTATTTATGTTAGTACCTGTTATAAGCATATATGATAGTACCTGTTATAAGCATAATTTTATAATAATAACAATAATTCTTGCATTTGATATAACGCTTTTCACGTGTTCTAGATGTCTCAAAGCGCTTCACAGAATATACTTTAAAGTGAATTAACTGTACAGCAGCCAATTGGGCACAGCAGTGTCCCACAAACAGTCATGGATTGAAGTGGCCAATTTATTATTGGTTGTTTGTTTTCTTGAGGGATTATTATCAGGAATCTGGAGTAAGGAAATTTGCTAAAGGTTTCGCCCTGTCATGAATTGAACCCAGGTCTATCGCTTGCAAGGCGAGTGCTCTAACCACTGAGCTACAGAACTCCTACATATTATTTTATTATAATATTACTGTATAAGTGTTTATGTTAGTACCTATCCGCATGGAAAGGGACAGGAAGAGAGTTGGAGAAGGATGTAAGTGTATTTTATTATTATATTATCACTTCATTATTAAATATTATCTGCTTTCTTGATAAATATTTGCATTGCATATGAGTTAGCCTTGTAGCCATTCACTTGTGTCTTTATTTTAACACATCCTCCGGAGTTTGGAAGGGAGGTTCACATGAGGTGTATAAAACAAGCTTGTTGTAATATATGGTCCAAATCCCTGACTGTCCAGTGCTTGGGTTGTCCTCTTGACATGAAAGGCGCTATACAAATGTAATTTGTTTTTGTGAAAAAATGTAGACCAAGTTTCAGGAAGAGGTATGTGAAACACACTTAAGTTTATTCTGTAGAAGTGGTACCTTGCTATTTATGTTGCTTTCTGTCTCAAGAAAATATGTTTTATTAGCTGAGAAAATAAAATCATCTTGTTCTATACAAAGATATTGTTCCTTAGAAAGAGGGGAGTGCCTATGGGACATGAATCTCTGAAGATGGGCAGAGCAAAATAATCTATTTGTGAATCATTATTCTGTCTTTCATTGCAACTTTTTTTTAAAAAAAGTGTGAAAACAGCTGACTTATAGCATGGAATGCCAGTAATAATGATCACTTGCCAAAATGGATTGTGGACTGTGTATTATTTGTGAATACATTCGCAATGATAATTATAGATTTGTTGTAAAATTTCAACCTAGACATCAAATGCTGTAGATTGAGCTTGTTTTGATGAGCCCCATGTGACCCCCTCCCCCTCCCAAATGCCGCAGGATGTGTTAAAATAAAGACACAAGTGAACATAAAGACATAAGGTTAACCCAGATTAAGCTTCAGGTAACAGTTATAAATCACTCAAGCTTCATTATTGTAGATTTTGGTTTCACGTGAACCCTTAAATCGGACACTATCTTGCAGTCACCCTGGATGCATGGTTTCCATTAAATCTTTTTAAGTTTTTTTGAAATTTGAGCAGTATCCCACTCCTGCTATCAACATTTTGAAGCAGATGAGCTGACTAGACTGCAGCTATCTGTTCCATCCAGCTGCACCTATCAGTCCCCAGACAGCTAATGTGACATTGACCAACCCACTGTTAGGTTTGCCACTCCAAATGATCTTGACAGACATCGGTTGAAATATGTCAGCATAATTAACAATAATAATATATAATAATAATAATCCTTGCATTTGATATAGCGCTGTTCACGTCGGGAGGACGTCCCAAAGCGCTTCACAGAATATACTGTAAAGTGAATTGACTGTATATTTAATATATAATATATAATATAATCCTTGCGTTTGATATAGCGCCTTATCACGTCTAATACCCACGTAACAGTTTGGAAAAGGTATTATCTACCTGAATTTAAGAAAAGAAACAAATTATTAAAGAAGCACTTTTTTTTATTTACATCGTTTTCATTTTAGAGCAATTTAAGAGTGGAAATACCATGTTATGTGGTAATTTATATCACTAGAAATTTGAGTGTTACTTTGCAGGATCCCTTTCTCAGTGAACGGAATAACTCGAGAAGCCTTTCTCAGATAAGACAGTATCCCATGAGGCAATTCTCAGCTAAGATCATATCCCACAAAGCTATTCTCAGCTGAACTGGTATTACGTAAAGTCACTCTGAGCTTAGTGAGTATCGTGTGAGGTGACACTGAAAGTCTGTAATCCAGTGGTTGCTGTCATTTTCAACTGGTTTTCACAATGTGATCACATCTCACATTATATTTTCCACTTCACAATGCTACTAGTGTTTAGACCTTTCAGTTCAGTACCTTTAGTACAATAATGGTATTTCCACACCAATGGAAATCCAAAAAGATTTAGAATACAATTGGTATCAGAATAGTGTGATGTTTTTTATTGTTCTGTGTGCTAAATAACCTTAATAATAGCTAGAGAACATTAATGGCTGTTCTTCACGACAGCTATTACAAAAGCAGGTGTACTTGCAGCCCTCTTGAGGGAAAAGTTTCACTAATAGCTTTCATACTTGACTTCTTTCAGTTGAGACATTAAAAAACGAGGTCTGGTCTGCCTGTTCAGGTGGACGTTAAAGATCCCATGGAAGTTTCTTCCAGTGTCCTGGCCAACAGTTGCCTGGATAAAATTAGTCATTCACTACACTACACAACGCACAATGTGCTGTAAACAAATAGCTGCCATGCTTGCCTATAAATAGACAGTCACTGCGCTTTACAGTAAGTTTTCTGAAACACTTTGAGACATGATAAGGCACTATCAAATGCAAGGATTATTTTTATACAACGATGAATTAATAACTACCCATGGCTGCCGCTAATACATAAGTTATAGGTCATTAAAATTCTACATGGTGATGTGAATTATATGGTCCCTAAATCATTTACCAACTGCTTACCAAAATCTGTGTTTCCTGATCTTTCAAAGTATAATTTGTATATAATGTAGTAATAATGATTTGTGTCTGGTTCCTTCTCCATGATGATTATAAGTGATGCTGAGAAATTAAATGTGTTCAGTTATTTGACAGAAAAACAATGATCACAATGTGATCATTCAGGCATTCTGGCCCTGCTCTCTGGAACTCCATCCCAGAGTCCCACCAATTTCTTCCCTCCCTCCCTCCCTCCCTCCCTCCCTCCCTTCATTCAAAGGAGTCTCAAAACATGCCTCTTTGACCACAGTTTCAGTTATTGTTCCTCTTCCTCCCCCTCAGCTCCCATCCCCAGCTCAGGTACCCATCCAGCATTGTCAAGTACTTTGGGCCAACCTTACAATCTGAAAGGAACTATGTCAATGTATACAAGAGTCCTATAGCTTAGTGGCTAGAGCATTCACCTCGCAAGCGAGAGGACCTGGGTTCGGTTGGCAAATCGCTTTTCCGGGGGTAGTAATCCCTTCAAAATATAGTCAATTCACTTTACAGTATATTCTGTGAAGCGCTTTGAGATGTCTGGAAGACGTGATAAGGCGCTATATCAAATGCAAGTATTATTATTATATATTGTATTGTATAGAAACAATTTTGGAAGCTGCAAATAAGAAGGCTTTTTGTCCCATTTGATTTATTTCCTCTTGGATACAAAACCTGCTGTCTTTTTATTACAGCAAACAAAATATTTATTAAATGTATCCAATGTTCTATCCACTAGTCTCTTGCTAGTAAACCATTTCAGTTTTTGAATCCTCTTTGTTTCCTTAAGTACTCCCTTATGTCTGTCCTAAAATTGTCCTGCACAGTCCTGAATCTGCCTTCTTGGCCTTGGCATTTTATATCCCTTCTGAGATGTCTCTTTACAAAGCTGAAGAGCTCTACCTTATCTAATTGCGTCTCAGAGCTCATTCCTCCAATAATGGGAACAGCTTCAATGCTTTTTCTTCCTCCACTGTCTTGTTGTCTGCTGTTGGCAGCACGGAAACCCAATTGGAGGGGTTTGTAGAGGGAGTGGCAGGAGAGGAAGGAGCGAACCTGGGAAGCAACTACTTGTTCCAGGACTTTGGAATGGAAGGGGAGGTTGGGTATAGGGCATAATCACCTGTTGCTTTGTATCATCTGCAAATCTGAATACTTTGCACTGAATCTATTGCATTTTTGAAGAGGATCAGAATTTAACTGCTCAAACAATTCCAAATAATGATTTGTTTCTATTCAAATATTTGTGCCAACCACAAACCACTGGGGCAGTCCCAAGTTCCTAATGTCATCAGTTGTCTTTATAATTGGAAGTTCAGCAAAGGTGGCTATGATATGGAGCCCAAACCTAGTAATGTTGTAATGCAGTTGTTGAAAGTCTAAATAATAATTCTTTAAACATTAAACACACTAATAACACACTAATAATAATAATCTTGGCCTTTGATGCAACTCCTTTCACATCAAGAGGATGTCTCAAATGGCTTCACATAATTTATTGTAAAGTAAAGTGACTGTATATTTTGTAGGCAAACACAGAAGTATAAATGTAGTCATATATCATGACAAAAATAAAAACATATTCAGCATACTTTTATTGAACACCTGTGAATTGTTTTAACTATGCCATATATACGGGGCAGGTGTGCATTCACCCCCCAAGCTATGATTCTTTGGTTTCCTACAGCACATGGCTGTGATCCATGTCTTTATTTACATACCTCTTCAGTGGGTTTCGATCAATAATGTTTGAACGATATGTTCAAAGAGAAGCACCATTCTGTTCTCACAGTATTTAATTTTCTAAGTATCTGAAGTTTTACACATGAAGTAGCACACGCTAATGAATTTATAATAAAGCCTGTATAAAAATGAGTACCTGATACAGCAAATGAGTTTTACTGGAAGCACTTGAGAAGAACTAATGGCTTTCTTAACCATTGCTGTGCCTACTACACCTTTCAATCTGGGTCAGTGCATCTTATATGGCTACAGAGTGCCAATTGCAAGAGTACTGTGATATGTTTTGAACTAAATTACTATACAGTACATTACACTGAGGCCAATTGATACGTAAAGGTGAACAGGTTGCTTTACAAAAACAACAAAAACAACTTGTATTGTATGTAGTGGACAATCTTGGAGGCCAAGGACAACCCCAAGCTCTTCTCCATCACCGACTGGTTCCTCCGCCCACCGTCTTACACTTCACCCATCCTTACCTCAAATGCCAACTGCGAAACGATGCTGGACTTCCTCGAATCGAAAGTCGAGGGGATCCACTCAGCTGACTCTGCCATTCTGTCTGCTACACCCTTCCCATGAAACCCTCCCATGCCGGCCCCTACCCATCTGTCCTTTGACACCTTCAAACCTGTCTCCCACTCCTCTCTCACCACCACTATAACCCCCATGAAACCGAACACCTGCTCCCTCGACCCCATCCCTACCCCTCTCCTTTCCTTCCAGCTCCATCTCCTTGCCCCTCTACTCACTGACATCATAACCTCTCCCTGTCCACCGGTACCATTCCAACCCCATTAAAAAACGCCGTCATCACTCCTATCCTTAAAAAACCCTCTCTGGACCCATCTCTTCCCTCAAACTACCACACCGTCTCCAACCTCCCTTTCCTCTCCAAGGCCTGGAATGAGTCGTTGCTTCCCAGATTCACTCCTTCTTCTCCCGCCACTCCCTTCATAAATTCCCCCAACCGGGTTTCCGTGCCGCCCACAGCACAGAAACAGCCCTGGTTAAAGTGACAAATGACATTCTGTCCATCTGGGACCCACTCTATCTGCCACTCTATTGTGGAGTCTTGTAGCTCAGTGGTTAGAGCACTCGCTTTGCAAGTGAGAGACCTTAGTTCAATTCCAGGCAGGGCGAAACCTTGGGCAAGTTTCCTTACTCCACACGCCTAATAATAATCCCTCCAAAAAAAAACAAGAATAAATTGGTCATTTTCAATCTACGACTGTTTGTGGGACATTGCTGTGCGCAATTGGCTGCCGCGTTCGCCCACAAATATACAGTCAATTCACTTTACAGTGTGTTCTGTGAAGCGCTTTGGGACGTCCTCCCGACGTGAAAAGCTCTATATCAAATGCAAGGATTATTATTATCCTCATCCACTGCCTCCCCTCTCACCTCAACTTTCACGGCTCTGTCCTTGACTGATTCAGATCGTACCTCTCACACCACCTTCACTTCATCTCCACAAACAGCTTCTCCTCTAGCCCCTACACCATCTTGTGCGGCATTCCTCAGGGCTCTGTCCTTGGTCCCCTCCTCTTCAATATCTATATGCTCCCTCTTGGTGTTATCATCTGCAGACATAGGGTCAACTTCCAAATGTATGCTGAGGACACCCAACTGTACCTCACTGCCTCCACCCTTTACTCCAGGACCACTGACAGAATGTCTGTTAGACATCAAGTCATGGATGAGAGCTAACTTTCTTCACTTGAACGTCAGCAAGACCGAGGCTCTCCTGATTGGCTCCTGTCACCGCCTCCACACCTCAGGCGCTGACAGCATCACCATCCATGGTTGCACACTCCACCTTGCTAAGCCAGTCCAGAACCTTAGCATTTTGTTTGACCCTCAACTATCCTTTATACTCCACATCTATGTCATGACCTGCTCTGCCTTCCCCCACCTCTGCAATATCGCCCGGCTCCGCCACTGTCTCACACCACAGGCCGCCAAAATCCTCATACACGCTTTCATTACATTCGAGGCTTGACAATACAAACGCCTTGCTTGTCAGCCTCGCCAACTCCTCCCTCCATAGCCTGCAGATCATCCAGAACTCTGTAGCCCATGTCCTCATCCATAACCAGGCTCCATGACCTTATTACCCCCATCCTCGCCTGACTCCAATGGCTTCCCATCACACAGTTCAAGGTCCTGGTCTTCATCTTCAAAGCCCTCCATGGTCTTGCTTCCCCCTACCTCTGTGACCTCCTAACCCCTTACCATTCTGCTTGCTCCCTCCACTAAGCGGGCTCCAGCCTGCTTCATGTCCCCTGCCTCACTCGCCCCACTATTGGTGGCTGGGCCTTCTACCACTCTGCCCCCACCCTCTGGAACTCCATCCCACAGTCCCTCTGCCTCTCCCCCTCCCTTGCCTCCTTTAAGACCAATCTCAAGAGCCTTCTCTTTGACTGTGCCTTCGATCACCCTGCTTTCCCCCCTGCTCTCCACCCTCCTTGATCCCGACCCCCAGCTCGGGTCCGAAACTCTGTCTTTCCATTGGCTTGAGACGTCCTCCCGACATGAAAGGCATTATACAAATGTAATTTTGTTGTTACTGTTGCTGTTGTTGTCGGTCTTCCTGTGATGTGCCATCTCGGATTACTTACATTTACAATCAGATTCCTCCAAAAAAAAATTCTTAGATAACAGATTCATTACTTTACAAACCAAATGAAGTGTTTCCCTTGGAGTTACAAATTGTTCATTCCTCTCTCTTTGCACTTTTGTTTTACTGGATTTTTTCTCTATTTGAATGTAATCTCCAAACATAAATTCTGGACAGAGGCAAGTGAAAAACGTAAGATAAGGGTGCAATTACTGAGTAATGTCTTTTGTATGAAAGTGTTTACCTTTGAGTTACTATAAGTCAGCTAAGGGATACAGCTTTGTGACAAATGTGGTCATATTAGCTCAAACAAAAAAAAACAGTTTTGTTCTGAATTATCTTCAGTTGCAGTTAAGCATCTCTATGAGCTGTTCACAGAGATAATCAACCGCACTTTGAGATTATTGAAAATCTTGCTTTCAACTGAGCAACCCTTAGACACAAAAGAGATTTTCAAAAGAGGTAAATAATTATGTGAAACTTTTTTTGTAATGCATCACTGTTTTGGCCTTTTAAATGTCAGACTGGCTTTGTTGCAGTTCTCTCACTTCCCATTCAGAAGGTTTTGGGCTCTAACCGCATGGCAGGATTTGGAACTGACTGTCTAGCCTGACACTCCGATGCAGTGCTGGGGGGGTTCTGCATTGTCAGAGGAGGCGTCCTTCACACAGGATGTTAAACCAAGGACCATTTTGGTAGAAGTTAAACATCCCGTACCATTATTTGAAAATAGCAGGGAGTTTCTCCTGATGTCAACATTTCCCGAGATAAACTGTAACTGAAAACAGCTAAAAAATAAAACATTTATCCTAGCTCTGTAAATACTGAAGTGATGTTTCAAAAAGCTAATCTTTTTCTTCCAATCCCACAGATAAAATTGATTTTTCACTTCATAGCTATAATTAGGACTTTGATGTGGCAAATGGGCTGCTGCATTCAGCTAGAAAATACATAGTCACTATAATTCACTAGAAATATCCTGTGCTTAAAGATATCTTGATTACATGAATAGGCACTGTATGAAATGCAACTTTAAATATTATAAACATTGGTTATTCACTTAATGGCTAGTTGTAGGACATTGACATGCACAAATTATCTCCTACAAATACATAGTCATTACACTTTACAGTAAAACCTGTGAAGCACAGCCCTTTGGGATTTTTTATTGATGTGATAAAGTGTTATATCAAATGCAAGTATTTGAATGTATTATTTTTAAAATAAAAAATAAATAAGGGCAAATATTGTTCGAGAGCAGATTTCTTAATGAGCACTGTGAAATGATATGGATTACTTTGCTCAAAAGTCTTGCTAGTTTCATGTGGGAGACAGGTTATGAAATAAGGTAATATTACTTATAGGATTGAAGGGTGCTTTGCAATTAGGAAACATTTGTCATGTTCCCAGTAATTCACACATCACACCAGTGTAGTTTTTTTTTATCACAAAAGACTGTTTCAAATTATTAGCATTTACACTTTATAAAGTAATTACTGCAGTGATATTTCGATAATTAGTGCCTTGGCTAGTCAGTCAGTCATTCACTCACTCAATTTTCCATCTATTCAAATACTTTATACTTTTGAGAAGTGGTACTTTGGATAGCAAGTCAACTTTGATAAGTAGCCGTTTGAACTATTTCAGTTGGTTGACAAGTATTCAGAGTTTCACTGCATATTAATTTTTCAATAAATAATTTCATAATCATAAGTTTATACCTTGGTTTTATTTGTATTTGCAGCCTCAAAAGAAGAAACAGTGATAAATAGCCTTATATACCTGCAAGGAAAATTATGATTGTTTTCTCCAGTCTTTGCACTTGATGATTTAACTGCATGTGTGCAAGCGTGATTGTGAATGCATAAGCCATATTAGTGCGACTACTCTTTCTTTTTCACTACATGTAAAATTATAGAACAGAATTAAGTGAAAACACTTCATGTTATCAGTCACTAATAGTTTCAACCAGTGCTATGACCAACTACAGTGCAAAAGACATCAGAGTTTAGACTATAAGAGCACAATATATTTTAAAACTAAATTGTTTTTGAGGATTTCTAATCTACCATCAGAACAGATGTGAAAGCTGCCTCAAGTAAGGTCACAAAGAATCATAAGCTGGGCCAGTGCGGAAATATTTGCTAAAAATTACAGGGCGTTTGACACATTTTGTGGAAAATTGCAGAGGCTTGATTGGTGCTATTGAGAGAGGCATTTTTAAATAGGAGCTCAGTTTAGGCTGGGAGTCGAACAAATAGATGGCAGTAGTGGCGCAGCTGGTATTTCTATTGTGGTTCACTCACGAGCAGGCGAAGCCGATTTCCCGCTCGCGCTGCCTCCACGATCCCAACACTCCCCGCGACATGCACCTGCAACCGGAGCAGCTCCACGCACAGTAGCAGCGTCGAGGTGTGTAGTGGAGAAGGTGTTTCTTGCGTGTTTGTAGCGGAGGGGGAGACAGTTTGTAGTGGATCCCCCGACAAAAGTGCGGAAGTACTTTTCTATTGGTCCAACCTCATAAACAATCCTCCACGTCTAGAATGGTTCCTGTTCACTGTTTATAAAAATGCATTTTAAATCAAATGTAGTATATGTTGAGCACTCAATGGCTAATTGTGTATATTTTACTCATGAAAAAGCTATTATTACTTGAGATTTGTACACCCTTCTGTATATTCAACAACAATCCATCAACCGTGAATGAGTAACATATAGTATGTGTAACAAATTGTATATTGGGTGCATAAAAACAGACAAGATAATAAATATAATAATAATAATAATCCTTGCATTTGATATAGCGCTTTTCACGTCGGGAGGACGTCCCAAAGCGCTTCACAGAACACACTGTAAAGTGAATTGACTGTATATTTGTGGGCGAACGCGGCAGCCAATTGCGCACAGCAATGTCCCACAAACAGTCGTGGATTGAAAATGACTAATTTATTATTGTTTTTTGGGTTTTGGAGGGATTATTATTAGGCGTGTGGAGTAAGGAAACTTGCCCAAGGTTTCGCCCTGCCTGGAATTGAACTCAGGTCTCTAGCTTGCAAAGCGAGTGCTCAACCACTGAGCTACAGGACTCCACAAGATGGGCCTGAATGGCTTTCTTCTGTTCCTATATTGCTATACTAGACTATCAACTTTAAAGCAGAGATTTGTTCTGATAAGTGCCTTACATAAATGAATAGTTGTTACATTGTAAAATGCATGGTTTCTACAGATCCTATTATGCAGACTAATACAATTCAAAATATCTGGAATTGCCAGATGTGTATTGATCAGAAAATACACTGTGTATTTGCCTACACTTTGCAGCAAAATCCTTTGAAGCTCTTTGAGAGTCTGTATGGGAAGTCGTGACAATGTGCTCAGGCATTACATTCGACAGGGAGAATGGGAACATCCAGTCGTGGTCCATATTGGGATCCATGACTTAGGGGGAAAAAAGGCTGAGATCCTACAGGGAGAGTATCAGAAGCTAGGGAAAAAGCTGAAGAGTAGACCTCAAAGGTGGTGATCTCTGGATTACATCCAGTGGCTCATGCAAGTGAGTATCAAAACAGCAGGATCAAACAAATGATGCTGGAGAAATGGTGCAGAAAAAGGACTTCTGGTTCCTGGAACATTAGGACCAGTTCTGGAGCAGGTGGAGCCTGTACCAGGTGGATGGGTTACACCTGAACAGGACTGGGACCAATGTCCTCACAGGGAGGTTATCTAGTACTGTGGGGAAGGGTTTACACTAATTTCAAAGGGGTAAGGGAGTCAGGATGTAGCAACAGAGAGGATAAACAAGTTACATACAGGACTGGGAGAGACACATAGCAATAAGGAGTAGTCCAGAAGAAGGAGGGATTAGATGGGGGAGAAATCAGAGCAGACTAAGTTGGTTTTGGAGGGTATGTGCGTAAATGCATGGAGTGTCACAAATAAGGTTGGTGAGCTACAGGCTCAAGCTGCCACATGGGATTATGATGTAGTGGCAATAACGGAGATTTGGCTCAAACAAGAGCAGGAATGGGAGCTGAATATTCCTGATTACAATGTATTCAGGAGGGACAGGCAAGGAAAAAGGAGTGGGTGTGGCAATATTATTTAAAGACATGGTTACAACCCTGGAAAGGGATGATGTGCTTGTGGATACAAAAACAGAATCTATTTGGTTAGAGTTAAGGAGCTGTTACTCTGTTAGGTGTATACTATAAACCAATAAATAGTGAGAAGGAGATGAGCAAATCTGCAAGCAGATTTCAGAAAGATGCAAAACCGAAAGAGTAGTGATAGGGGGGACTTAAATTATCCTAACATAGACTAGCAAACTAACAGTGTAAAGGCCAAGGAGGGGAAAGGATTCCTGAAATGTGTGCAGGAAACTTTCTGGATCAGTATGTTTCCAGCCCAACAAGGAAGGAAGCAGTGCTGGATCCAGTTCTGGGGAATGAAGTGGGGCAAATGGAGTAGATTTTAGTGGAGTCCTGTAGCTCAGTGGTTAGAGCACTCGCTTTGCAAATGAGAAACCTGAGTTCAATACCTGGCAGGGTGAAACCTTGGGCAAGTTTCCTTACTCCACACGCCTGATAATAATCCCTCAAAAAAAAATTGGTCATGTCAATCCATGACTGTTTGTGGGACACTGCTATGCACAATTGACTGCTGCATTTTGCCCACAAATATATAGTCAAATCACTTTACAGTCTATTCTGTGAAGCGCTTTGAGACATCTAGAAGATGTGAAAAGCGTTATATCAAATGCAAGGATTGTTATTATTATCTGAAAAACAGTGATCATTAGGTTTAGAGTACTTATGGAAAGGGACAAGGAACAGTCAAAGGTGAAGATACTCAACTGGAAGAGGGCTAATTTCAGTGAATTGAAAAGGGACCTAGCCAAGGTGGACTGGAAAGAAAGATTGGCAGGAAAAACAGCAAAAGAGCTGCTGAAAGTGGTTGAACTCAATATTGAGGCCAGAGGGCTCTAGCTCAGAAGATCCCTAGCAGATAGATGAGATACTGTTTGTCGAGTTTGCGCTGTGCTTCATTGGAACAGTGTAGGAGACCATGGATGCAGAGGCCAGACACTTCAAGTGTCAGCTCACTTGGTAGCTCCCTTGCTTCCAAGTCAAATGATTGTGGGTTCAAACCCCAAGTCAAAATGGACAGTTACTACACTTTAGAGTAAATACTGTGAAGTGCTTTGAAACATCTTCCTGACACAAAAGGTGCAATATCAAATGCAAGAATTATTTGGAGAGTGGGGGCTCACATGTAGTATGAACCCTGGCTCAGACTAGTTATGCTGAATGGCCTGTTTCTGTGCTGAAATGTTCTATGTAATTCTGTTTATTTATTGTTGTAACTTTCTTCCCTTTGTATGTTAAAAACAGAATCAGTTCTCGGTCTGTGGTTAGTATTTGCTTTAAATGCAAAGTTATTGCTTTCCTGGACACAGATTGATGGAAGTTCATGCTGCTTGATCAATAGAAAATCTATTTTATGCCCACACTCATTATTAGAGTCTAATTTGTGGGTTGAGTTAATGAAGTGCAAACATGTGTAGAAAGGGAGTTACAGGTTCCTGTGATTATGTCATAACACCTAGTGAATACTTATTTTCATTGGTTAATGATGTACTCAGGGGTACCTGTCATTCCTGTTGTACACATGCATTTGCGCATGGTTAACCCAACCTGAATAGAGTAGACCCCAATATGGTGCAATTCTGGGAATTGTAATATTACATAAAATGCACAATTGCAATTGAATAAAATGGTTTATGGTGTGGGGGAGGTTCCAGATGTGCTTTAAAGAGAATGAGGCATCACATCTCTTGTTAACCTGGTGGAAGAAACTCCAGACCTGAGGCTCGCTGGAAGCTTGTGGCAGATGAGCTGGGGCTGAAGCTCAGCTATTGTCACTGTTGTTAGTGTTTGTGAGAGGCAATTAATTGTGTGCAGGTAAATCCTGGGCAACAGCATGCTGCTGTTTTATTGTGCTTTTGTTTTGGGAGACATGCTGGTGGTGTGTTGTTTTGGAGCAGGTGGCCGAGCCCAGCAGGTGTGTGCGTGTGGTTGGGGGGAAGGGTGTTGTCTATGTGTCTGTGTTAAGCGCCAGAGATGTACAAGGGTGTCAGCTCTTCCCCTTCCGTCCTGAACAGACAACAACAACAATTTAATAAATAATCCTTGAATTTGATATAGCACCTTACCATGATTTCGAGACTTCTCAAAGCGCTTCACAGAATACACTGTAAAGTGAACTGACTGTATATTTTGTGGGCGAAACGTGGCAGCCAAGTGCGCACTGTGGTGTCCCACAAACAGTTGTGGATTGAAATGACCAATTTATTATTTTTTTTCGAACGCATTATTATCCCTGGAAAAGCAATCTGCCACCATCCCACACTTCTAGCCTGGGCTGACCAAGCAACTAGCTTTCCCCAGCACACCACCATCCCTTGGCACAGAGCTTGCAGTGCTGGGAACTGGCTCAGCCTCTCTCACACACACACACACCACCCATCCCACTGCAAGCCACGTTACCAATGCAGCTTGAACTTTAATGCATTAAAACCGTGGTTCCGTCTAATTTAATTTTCACTCCTAACACACAGACATTTCGTATGATCAGAAAAAAAAACATACTGGGTAAAATGCACGCAGCTGTGCGTTTATAGAACATAGAGGAGGGGGAGGGAGAAACACGAACAGACTGGAAGTTAGACAGCAGAAGGGGATTAAAATGCTGCTCTTAAGAAGCAGCTCGATTCTGGAAGTGCTGTCTTAATGGCAGATCACGATAAGACACGAGGAGAGGAGGCTGGAGCTCTGTGTCTCTCTCTCTCGCTCTCTGTGCTGAGAGCAGATGGCAGCAGAGAAGGAAAAGTGTTTGAGCTGAGCCAGACTGACTGAGAGAGAGTGTGAGGGAGGGAGTGTGTGAACAGCTCAGGGCAGCCAGGCTCAGGCTTGGGAAAGCATCACTAGAGATCAAGCTGCATACACACACAAACAGAGCTGTGCTGCCTCACACACACAAACAGAGCTGTGCTGCCTCACACACACACACACACAGAGCTGTGCTGCCTCACACACACAAACAGAGCTGTGCTGCCTCACACACACAAACAGAGCTGTGCTGCCTCACACACAGAGCTGTGCTGCCTCACACACACACACACACAGAGCTGTGCTGCCTCACACACACACACACACAGAGCTGTGCTGCCTCACACACACAGAGCTGTGGTGCCTCACACACACACACAGAGCTGTGCTGCCTCACACACACAGAGCTGTGCTGCCACACACACACAGACACACAGAGCTGTGCTGCCTCACACACACAAACAGAGCTGTGCTGCCTCACACACAGAGCTGTGCTGCCTCACACACACACACACACAGAGCTGTGCTGCCTCACACACACACACACAGAGCTGTGCTGCCTCACACACACACACACAGAGCTGTGCTGCCTCACACACACACACACACACACAGAGCTGTGCTGCCACACACACACACACAGAGCTGTGCTGCCTCACACACACACACACAGAGCTGTGCTGCCTCACACACACACACAGAGCTGTGCTGCCACACACACACAGAGCTGTGCTGCCACACACACACAGAGCTGTGCTGCCTCACACACACACACACAGAGCTGTGCTGCCTCACACACACACACACAGAGCTGTGCTGCCTCACACACACACAGAGCTGTGCTGCCACACACACACACAGAGCTGTGCTGCCACACACACACACAGAGCTGTGCTGCCACACACACACAGACACACAGAGCTGTGCTGCCTCACACACACACATAGAGCTGTGCTGCCACACACACACAGAGCTGTGCTGCCACACACACACACACAGAGCTGTGCTGCCTCAAACACACACACACACAGAGCTGTGCTGCCTCACACACACACACACAGAGCTGTGCTGCCTCACACACACACACAGAGCTGTGCTGCCTCACACACACACACACACAGAGCTGTGCTGCCTCACACACACACAGAGCTGTGCTGCCTCACAGACACACACACACAGAGCTGTGCTGCCTCACAGACACACACACACACAGAGCTGTGCTGCCACACACACACACACAGACACACAGAGCTGTGCTGCCTCACACACACACAGAGCTGTGCTGCCTCACAGACACACACACACACAGAGCTGTGCTGCCTCACAGACACACACACACACAGAGCTGTGCTGCCTCACAGACACACACACACAGAGCTGTGCTGCCTCACAGACACACACACACACACAGAGCTGTGCTGCCTCACACACACACACACACAGAGCTGTGCTGCCTCACACACACACACAGACACACAGAGCTGTGCTGCCTCACACACACACACACACACACACACAGAGCTGTGCTGCCTCAAACACACACACACACACACAGAGCTGTGCTGCCACACACACACACAGAGCTGTGCTGCCTCACACACACACAGAGCTGTGCTGCCTCACACACACACACACACACACAGAGCTGTGCTGCCTCACACACACACACACACACACACACAGCTGTGCTGCCTCACACACACACAGAGCTGTGCTGCCTCACACACACACACACACACACACAGAGCTGTGCTGCCTCACACACAGAGCTGTGCTGCCTCACACACACACAGAGCTGTGCTGCCTCACACACACACACACAGAGCTGTGCTGCCTCACACACACACACACAGAGCTGTGCTGCCTCACACACACACACACAGAGGGAGAGAGGGGTTGGGGGGGGAGAGAGAGACACTGCCAACTCATTGTTAACATATACTTGACCTCCTAACCCGTTCACGACACAGATGTCTGCTCTACCTCTTTCACCCCCCTCTGGCTAAACCCCACCCACCCTCTGCTGCACCTGGGGAGGAGAGCCCGAGCCCGAGCCCGCACACCCCTCCCTCCCTCCCTCCCTCCCTCCCACTGCTCGCTGCTAACAAGAGTATCCACCCATCCATCCACCGCTGCACATCTTTCCATATGGAGGGCCACTGGAGTTGGCCTTCTGGTTATTAACTGTCTTGACATCTTGGGGGGATCGAGACCCCGATCGCCTGCAAAACAACAACAGCAACAAAAAGAGAGAGAGAGAGAGAGAGAAAAGCCCACAGCTCACTGGTGTCCAAGGAAATAACTCGTTTGTTTATTTGTTTTTGCCCCCTTTTACCTCTTCTCATCACTCTCTCACACACACACACACACACACCCCCACACACCCCCCAAAAAAAAAGTTTGAAAAAGAAAGATATTTTACTCCCCTTTCTGTGAAGTGTGTGTGTGTCCCCCCACCCCCCCAATCCACACACACACCGACCCCTCCCACACACACTCCCACCCACCCACCCAAGTTCCCCACAGTCTGGTTGTTGCTGCTGCTGCTGTTGGAGAAGCAGATCAGGAAGTTTTCAGCCTTTGCCTCAGTCGGTGCTGAGGGTTTGTGTCGTGTGAACGTGTTGGACGCTTTCTGCTGAAGGAAGGAAGAGCTTCGCTTCCATCGCTTCCACTCTGTATTTTTTTTTGGTGCGTGTGTGTGTGTGTGTGTGTGTGGGTGAGATCTGGAGCTCCTGCAACTAAACACACACACGAATGGTGGGAATCTCTGGACCTTATCAACGTAAGTGCACTTCCCGTCGGGTTTTCGCCTCCTGTTGTTTAATGTTGTTTGGGCGTCAAGTTTTAAAACGATCAGAGAGAGAGAGAGAGAGAGCACTTTGGGGCTCCAGTTGTGAATTGCTGTGTGAACTGAGGCAGCAGTTTTGCTCTTGTGATCCGCTCATTTCCACTCCCGAGATCCCCCCTTTTCATTTTTTTTCCCTCACTTGATTTTACCACAAAGCGCCAGAAAGTACTGTCAAATCAATTGCGAAGAATCTCGTGTGAAATATTAATTCGAGGTCCTGTCGATCCAGACTGGTGACCCATTCAAATATATATATATATATATATACATATATATATATATGAAATCACTTAATGGAATATTTAAGCCGCTTAAGATGTTCTTGTTTTCCTTTTTATTTTTTTTCTGTACTTAAAAAAATATATGAACCGTTTGGGTTGGGACTCGAAGCCAATGCCCGGGTCACACTGAGAGGAGCTGCGATACGATGGTGGACTACATCTGGTGGAGTGACCTGAACACAGCTCTCTCTCTCTCTCTCTCCCTCTCTCTCTGCGCGTTTAAGATGAATATTGGGGCTATATTTAAGTGCCTGTGGTTTGACTTCACCCCTCGTGTCCTTCTGTCAAAACAAATGTCTTCTTTGCTATTCGGACTTTCAGAAATGGGAACACAGTTTTCTGGTTGGGATCAACACCAGTGTATGCGGTACATTGTGTGGGACTTTCCAGTGATGGGTCTGAACGTTACTGTACATTTGATTTATTTTACTCACCAGTGTTTCTAACTCTCTTTTAGGCAGTCTTTTTTGTTACTCTATTTTCAGCACTTTAATCCTGTCATCCAGGAGGCTGTGCCTCTCTCTGGCTTTGTTTTACAAAGGCTACAGTTATGTGATATAGTAATGATAGGAAAGGGGCAATAGGGGGAGAGAGGGGGGGGGGAGAGGGGGTGGTTGTGGGGGGGGGGGGGGGGAAATGGCTCCACCTGGAGAGTGAATGGTGGGGGAGTCAGGGCTGATCTCCCTTCCCTGTCCAATCCTGTTTTCTCCCCGTACAGAAAATGTATTCTAAATGCAGAGTATTGAATGCAAAGCCCAATTCATTAAGGTTCTTAGTGACTGCATCACTGTTGTGAGTCGCTCAAACTGAAAGAAAGTTAGCATCTGCAACTTTGCATTTGAAAACATTGGCTGTCACAATTGTCAGTTTCATCCTTTGATGCGCTTTGATGATTCTCCCAATGCAGTTCATTAATGGAGATCTCTCGGTTGCTAAATGGAAGGTTAATATATTATTTTGAGCTTCAGATTTCAATTAAAAAAGCCTTGGTCTTTGTTCGGTGGGAACTTGTCATGTGCTGTGATCAAGATGCCTTATCGGTTAAATAAAAGGTGACTGAGAACTTGCATGGCTGTGGAGGTTGGTTTGCCTGGTTCCTGGCAGCAGACACTTGCAGATAAACAATCGGTTTGTGGTGTGTCAAAACGTGGAAGCTGGTTTCAGAAATTTATGAGCATATTTTTTTATTAACGTGTAACGTGTGCATCCAGTTACCATCTGCACTTTGCTTTGAAGCGGCATAAAATAACTTGGCTAAAAAAATTATTTGCTGTCCTTGTTTTGAAAATTGTCCTGGTTACATTATTTATGCATCTTTTTGAATACAGTCTTTCAGCTTTAGGCCTTGATTTCAAAGCCACTTGGTCAAATACGAAACATTCACGTTTGTGAGTACAGAATTCAAGTGTTTTGATCAAGTCCCAATTTGTTTTTGTTACTGGCGGTGCGGCCGTACACAGGTGTGTTGGGGGGTTGATGGGGGGTGGGGGGGAAAGAGAATTTTTTTTACCATCTGTTGCATGCACAACATTTTCCCTGAACTGGGTATCTGCTTCTTTTGAAGGGTAAAACAATCCCAGAAACAGGAAAACAAATCTTAAAACCTTATGCTTTCAAATGTCGTTCCTTGAAAGAAGGTTGCACTGACTGCAACGTTTGGTTTCAAATACATTATTTTTTAAATAAGACGTGTTATAAATCTATTCCAGGTTGTGAATAGTTTTGTTCTCCAGATGGGATCACTTATTGAGGTGAATCAGCATGTGGCTGTTCAATTGAGTATGGGATGTGTGCCTACACCACTGGCAAGGCAATCCTGATCTCTCTTCTTTCAGTGCTGGATTGTCCTAACACTTGTCGGAGATGCTTCACTATTCACTGGCACTGCGAGAGAATTTGCATTCCTCTTGTTTTCTTCAGTTTATCCTGGATTGATGAATGTGATTGAGCTGTTTAAAATTATACATTTCAACAGTAGGTTTAACATTTTTTTAAAAAGGGTGGGGGTTGGGCTGGGTGGGTGGAAGGGAATTAATAAGGCGGTTTAAAAAAAGCTAATGAATACCTAGTTCCAATAACAATAATTAATAATAATCAAATGTTTTTGATATAGTGCCTTGTCATGTCATCAAAACTTCTAGAAGCGATTACAGGAATTTACTGTAAAATGTAGTGACTGTGTATTTGTGGGTAATGAATAGCATCATAGAATACAAAAGCAAAGTCTTTAATACAAATTGTATACAAATACAAGGCTTTGGTTAGGCCACAAAGTCCTGTTAGTGTATCTCCGACCAGTGTTAGGACAATGTTCTGAGCACCTCACTTTAGGATATATGTCACAGCTTTAGGGAGGGTGCAAAGACCATCACTAGGAAGATGTTAGGGATAGGAAATTTTCCTTTTGAGGAGACTGGAGAAATTAAGTTTATTTCCACTAGAACAAAGAAGGTTGGGAGAAGATCTGATAGAGTAGTTCAAAATTGAGGGGTTTTTGATAAGATAAAGAATGCGAAACTATTTTAACTTGGTCAATGAATTGGTAACCAGGGCCATAAAATTATGACCATTGCTGAAAATGCAGAACAAGAAGTTGGAATATTGTTTCACAGAAGGGTTATGAGGATATGGAAATGTTTCACCAAAAATGGTAGTTGAGACAGTATCATTAATAATGTTTAAAAGGAATGAGACAAATATTTGAAAAGGGTATGGAAAAAGGTAAGTGAGTGGAACTAGACACATGGTACTTAAGAGACAACCATCGCAGGCACGATGAGCCGAATGGCTTTCTTCTGTGCTGAACAGTTCTATTATTTTATATGTTGTCAGAGAATTCTAACTTTTGAAAAACATTTCTTTTGCACACACTACAAAGAGGAAGTAATTATTCCTGATCTTAGTTGAAGTAAAGATATCCCCCCTGTAAATTTGGTTTGTCTGTCATAATTTTCACGCCGTTTGGCATGCTTTAAATATTGCTAGCTTTGAAGCCAAACAGAGCATAAACAGTCAAAGATGTTCTCAAGCTCAGCACCTACTATAGGGAGGAGAAGGGCTAGCAGCCCCTAGTGAGGATACAGTGCTATAAACCAGTTTTTTTTATAAAAAAGAGCACAGCATCAAACGGATTCAAGAATTGATTCATGATTATGTTTGCCAATAAACCATTGATGATTATCATTTATCAAAAAAGGAAGGTCCCTCCCATTGCACAAATTCTCGTGACCTTGAGTAGTAATATGGTGGAATGATCTTCAAGGAATTTGTAATGTAGATGTAATGTGTGAGAATTTGAGGTTGTCATATCTAATTAAATACAGTTTAATTGATAATGCCTTGTTGCTTCTCTAAGTGTCCTCATGTAATATTTCTGTAAAATCAGAGTAATAATACATTATGCCATTTTTATTTGAAACTTTTTTATAGAAAGTAAACTTGCACAGTAATTTGAATAGAACTGCCACTATTATACAACATAAGTACAAGTTGTGGCTGTACTGCTATTTCGGGTTTTTTTTTTAGACTAGGCTGGTTTGAGCTGGGTGAATTATTTAACGGAGGAGCATTTGTTGTGGGGATCCGTAGGTGCTAACTGTTGAGGAGAGTGCAGTACTTTACATGGAGTTCAAACAGAGCAATACACTTTTCTCAATTTCAGCAGCCATCTGTATGTATAGAGGCCTTGCACCTGTCAGTCCCCACTAATTATACATGGTGGTGGATGGGGGGGGGGGAGGTCAAAGAAATGAAATGTGAGCAGTTGCTGTCAAACTATTACTACCACACTTGAAAAATAATTATTTACTACGTGCATGTTTGTCTTTACTAAACTCGTAAAAAACATTATGGCCATATGATAACTACATTAATTTGTTCAATGCTCTCTGCAGTTTGAGGTTAATGTTTTTGGCAATGCATGTAAAAGCTTCTTATAATAAAAGCTGCTGCTGTAATCCCAAAATTCAAGGAAACAATTTGTCTGGGAAAAAGCTGTTCTCACAAGGTCACTTTTTTTTTCAGTTGAATATTATTTTCGTCTGTCATGTCCTCAGTCGTATCAATGAGGCTTTCACATTATTGGATTAGTTGGGGATTTGTGACAGACCTCTTTTATCTCCCATATTCATAGTGGTGCCAAGTTTTTCATCAACTCTTTCTTATCACAGTTCTGCTTTTCCATTCACATTATGGCGATGCGCTCTCACAATTTGAGCAGCTTTCCACCAGGTGACAGGTGTCCTGCCTGGCTGCAGTTGGCCGGGAGTCCATTTTCTGTAATCCTCAGTCCGTGTTTTCCCTTTGAGTTGCCAATTAACTTCTCACACACCCTCTGTTTATTTTCCTGGATCCATCTGGGCTGAGCTGATATTGTAATCACTCTAATGCACATTGCCTTCCCTTCACACACAATGTGCCATCATGACGAGCCTTTTATTTTAGATAAGCTGAGGAAGTGTGTTTAATGAATACAAACCCGTTGTGCTGGTGTGCACTCTGCCAGAAGGTAATCTCCATGAATAGGTGCTTTCAGTATTTGGAGGAGATGCATAAGTCGATAAGGCTGGGAGTGAAGATGTAACCTGTTATCTGCTGCTCCTCTTGCTGGCAGTGAATTTACATTTAAAGATTAACATTGAAGAAAGGCTGCCTTTTGACAAGGTTAGGTATCATTCCTGGTCTTGACAGTATCTGACATCACCTAAACCATTTCTGCAGGACTTCTAAAGGTGAGATTACCAGAGTCGTTATCTTTAATTGGGTTTAGCATTCCATCTTAGACTGCTTTCTATAGTGTAGAACTAAGTACTGGGAGATGATAATGAGAACAAAGGATTATTTATTGATGTGGCTTTATAACCATTAGAATACTAAAGAATATGGTGAGGGTAATGACTTGATTTGCTATTTCATTATGTGTAAATTGCCTGAAAATAGTCTTGCCTCTCACAGAAAAACTAATAAAACCCTTGAATGAAGAGGCTGAGAGCCTTTGTCTTTTTTTGACAGCGTGCATTTGATAGCAGTCACTCTCCTGCTCTGTCTCCCAGTGAAGCTGAAGAGACCGGTGTCAGTTTATTTAAATATAGGTAATGATCCTCCGGCTCCACACAGCGCATGTAGTGTGCGAGCCTGGATGTATTCCAATTCAGCAAATAGAATGAAAAAAGCTCAGTTGAGATTTGTTTGCTTCATAGGGTAAGTATTGTTTCTTTTCTGTTGTTGTGTATAAGGGTCGAATCGCAACTGGTCAATAGATTGAGACAATAGAAACCATTCTTTGTGTCTTACTGACATATTGGCATTTTGTGGTGGTGACTGGCTCAGTGTGTGGTGAGAGTATTTTAGGATCCCACTGGTTACAGTACAAGTATATTGCTGTAACTGACCTTTACATCCTTTGCCAATTGACGTTTGTATATTCTTCCTGTGGGGGTGTTACTTAAACAGTGGAATTAGATTATGCAAGATGCAAATATGACATTGGAACAAGTGTAAAGCCCCTTTAACTCTTCTTTGTAATTGATTGTACAATAAATGTAAATTCAAAGCCTGACCCAACGCAGTTCAGAATTGGGTCACATGTCTTATAATTGTTGGTATGCGGATGACTTCTGAGCATATTCAAGACTGTTCACACAAAAACTGGGGCTTCAGTGATTTCCCTGAAATTCTTTAGGTTCCTGTTTGATCAGCAGGTGCTGCTGACATGAAAGCCATGTGCAAATTATTTGAAGGGCAAAAATGTGTCAATTGAAAATGAAGTGATAGAAAGAAAGAGCAATCCGTTCTGTTTTCAATTTGAGCAGAGTTTCAAGAGCTATTCTGCTATCTCATGTTCTGAATATCACAGTGTATTTCTTCATAAATAAATTGATTTTATTGGTCTTAACAGCCTGATTTTTTCTCCCCCAACCCATCCCATCTCCCCCACACAGTCAAAAAATATTTCCTGTGGAATATTAATTCTAATTTGCCTCCCCTTGTTTATCTTTTGCCAATGTTTGATATTTGTGGAGAAAATTTGAAGGAAACTAATGAACAGTGTAGTATTTTAATGAAACATTAATTAAAAATATTTTTAAAAAACACTGCATTTTTTAAAAAATTGGTTATGTCGAGTCAAAATGGATATTTGAGATATTTATATGTGTTGGCCTAAAGGCCTACCTCTTTGACTGCACTTACAGTCATCCACCCCATACCCCTCACCTGGGGTCTGACCATGACATTCCAGATCGCTCAGATATTATCCTACATGAAGGATGCTATGTAAGTGAGAGTTGTTTTGTTGGGTATGAATTGACTAACATTCCTATGTGAACATTTAATATATTTCAGATTGAAAAATGGATTGCACTCTCTCTGCATTGTCTTGTTGGAAGAATAGGAGCAGATTGTGGCCTCTAGTCTTAGAAGCAATAATCTATTGTATTTTTTATGCACATTTTGTTATTCAGTTTTGTGGCTTAGTGCAGTTTGGACTTGTGAGTAAGAACAGTAAAATATCATTCCCGAAGTTTCATTTGCCCAACAAATTTTTCTCTTCTACGATTAAGCAAAGTTTTTTTTCCAAAAAAATGTTTTAATCATCTTTCAATGGTTGTAAATTCTGTGGGGACATAAAATATTGGGGCACATCCACCCATTTCATATTGAAAATCTTACAGATGATCCACGTTAACAAATCTGTGAACCCTTTTACTGACTACTGTCGAAAAAATATTGTGCAACGGTTTTGAAGAAATAAAAGAAAATGGTGTCTGATTTTTACTGAACCCAATAACTATCATATAACCCACTAAAAGGTATGATGAATTTTGAAAAGTTGTAAATGCTCTTTTGAAATGGCAACCCCATTGAGGTGAAGAGCACTTAGTTGTGAAGCATTTTGATGGGTGTTCACTGCTGAATCAACTGATGGCATTGGTGATGCTGTTTTTTCCCATACACTTCTGAAAAATAAACTATACAGGTACGATTGAAGCAGTCGTAAGAGTTGGGGGTGGAGAGTAGAGGAGAGAGAGAGAGAGATCTGGGACTCATCAGACCAAAGCAATGTAAAGAAATATTGTAATGTTTCAGTCTTTAATTGTTACTGCCTTGCCTTAAGGCGTTTTAAAAAGTTGGTTTGCTACATTGCTTTCATGGTCAGACGCTCAGCAGATGAAATCAAAAAATCATGTTTGCAGCTGGGCAATTACAATGGTGCCCAAGATCTGTGACTATCGAGCATGAACACAGATGCCTTCAAAGTTGTATTTTCTTGCATGTGGAGGTTGTTGGCATGAAACAGATGCCTTCATTTTTTTTGAGAAGCCAGCCTGTGGATATAATTGGTTCTCTCTTCCCATCCTCCAGGGAGAGTCTCTCACAGATGAAATCAGATGAGAAATATTTCACACAAAGCAAACGTATTCATGGTTTTAGCAAGTCTTTTCTGCAGAAATAGTCATTGACTAGATTCCTTCTATTGCAAAGTTTTAATAAAAGGCAAAGCGTGTATTTTTTTAAGTGTATTGTTGCGGAATGACATATCTGGTCTGGGGACACTGTAAGCTAATGCATCAGTTCATACACACCGAATTGTATGCAGACTATGAAGGGGTTTAATGCTCTTGTCTAGCAAAGCATTGCATTGCTTTTGAAATTAGTACATTTTAGCATATGGTTGGAATCAATCAAAAAATATTTTGTGTGTGCAAGTGATTACATACCATCTGTCATAAGACCTCGGTTGGCATCGGTTTTTGTTTCACATAATGTCACAGCCACAAGAACCATTTTATAAGAAAACAATGATAGGTTATTTCTTTGTAGTAAGGGGAACTTGGAGCCCAGATAAACATATGGTTTTCATCATTTCACAGAGCTGGTGAGAAAAATGGTGCTGCTGTTGTGTGTTGGAATGATAACAATTCAATTTACTTGTTTTTCCGACTAACACGCTGCATTTCATTTTGTGGCTCACCTCTTTTAAATGTTAACCTATTAAAAGTTTTTTTTCTCCAAAAATAATTTATTTATTAGTTTGCTAAAGTTCCACAGGTGAGCTGCCTAAAGAAGGTGGAGCCTCACAGAAATGATGGAAATAATGGCAAATTAGGTCAGCTGGATTGAAAACTGGCTGAGAGGTAAGCAGCAGAAGGTGATGAGAAATGGAAAAAGCTCTGTCTCGGGCACAGTGACTGCTGGAATTCCTTAGAGGTCTGTTCTCGGTCTGTTGTTCACACTATTTGTAAATGGCATGCAGGAGAATGTTTCTTGTAACATTGTCGATGATATCAAGCTATGTGGCTATTTTAACAAATAGATAAACAGCTAGGGCAAATGATCTGGCCCACTTGAACAGTCTGGCTGAGAAGTGGTAAATGGATTTTAATGTAGACAAATATAAGGCAATGTGTGGGTGTGTTGGAACACCAAATGTGGAGAAATGTGAAACTCTGCTGATGTGCTGTGGAATTACTCTATACCAGAAGTGTAGGCTTCCGATTTCTGGTGCTGACTGGCCAGCTTACTGTGCATAGGGCACTTGCATGTTGCACAAATTGCGACTCCAAGGACACTTCCTGTACATAGCATGCATGCGGGATCAGACTGCATAAGGATATCCATTACCAAAGGTGAAAAGAGGAATGACACTCTTTTACAAGAAGCTTCCAGACCAGCTTGTAGTTCTTCTTAGTGGGATTCCATAATAAGGAATCTAAGTCATTCAAATGTGAACTCATTCCAAAATATGTGACTCTGAGCTGTGGGAACTTGCAGATCGACAAGAATGATTCCAAATGAGGACTTGGGACTATAAGTCATAGGTTGAGATGCACTTTTGCTGCAGGAATTATGGATCTTGTGATTTTAAAAAAATCAAAGGACTTAAATAGCTTTCTTTTACCTTTTGCAAGAATGTAATTTCTGTGGTAGCGGAGGAGCACTACATTAGTGGAGGTGCCATCCTTTAGGTGGGATGATAAAACTGAGGTTCTGTATGCCTGTTCCGGTAGTGTTAAAGTGGCTGTGTAAGGAAGTATAAAAGGGGTATAAAAATACCCCCAGAGAGAATAGATGTAAACACAATGTTTAACTTTGATGGACAGGATAGAACTGGAGGATATAGGTTTCCCATAATCGAGCCTTGAAACAGACTTGAGATTAGAAGAACGGTTTCCCCTTCCCACATCACCCCTGAGTGGATGTGTGAAACAGATTCCCAGCCAAAAGAGTTTATGATGGGTTGATTGAAGGACATAGGAGTAGATATGGACTGAGATAATCAAATAGTTCAGTAGATAATTGTGGTACCATGGTTCTGAGACCACGGTCAGGCACGTGGAGTTTGAGAAACGTTCCCTTTGATGAGGTAGGCTTGAAAAAATAATGAAGATTCTGAAAGTTTACTAATGTGCCTTTGGATATCAGGGGTATTTATGCAGGATTTTCATTCTGGAGATTAAATAGCTCTGTAATTGTAGATGGCAAATGGTCTGTGGAAGGAGATGACATGAAGGGACTTTTTGTGATTCCAAATTATACCCAGTAGTAGTAATAATTAGCACTTATTTAACATCATATTTGTGAAAATGAGTCTCAAAGTGTTTGATAAAATATAATTGATTAGAAATGAAGTAACTGTTATATAGCAACTAATCTATGGTAGAAACGTCCCAATAACAGCTTGCATTCATGTATACCCTTCGTGCTGGTAGCAACTTGGAGCACTTGAACAATGAGAAAAGCAATCAAATGAATTAAAATTTCGGGTATATTTGGATTGTGAGAGGCATAGGAAGCTGGACAGCCTGTATACAGAGAGTAACTGTACTGGTGTATGGTAATGGTACTGATTCATTCCATTTCAGTTTATAAATAGCCCAAACTTTTACCAATATATGTACTATATATAGGCTTCGCGAATATAGTGGATAGGTTGTCAGCACTTTAATTTGCTAGACCTCTTGCCTCCGAGTAAAACAACATGGTGGGTTCAAGCTCCACATCGGGACTTTAAGCTGACAATCTAGGCTGATGCTCCTGTGCAGTGTTGAAGGTGCTGTCCTTCGGTTGAGACGTTCAACCGAGAACCCATCTACCTGTTCAGGTGGATGTTAAACATCCAGTGGCACTATTCAAAAAAACAGGTTGATGTTTACTGTTATTATCCATAAGGCAAACAAATGTTGTTCATTGAAAAATAAATTGCTATCTTTAAACTTGAATGAACAATGAAAACATGATCTTCTTGCATCTTTAACAGTGGTGTTTTCAGATAACCAAGAGAACACCAGCTGCCCTCAACACATTGGTAAAATATAAAATCGTACAAATCACACAGGATATGTGTGACACATACCAGGACAGGTCTGCTGCAAACACAAAACTAAAAGTTATTTTTATATTTATAACAGATATGTTATCTATTATATATATTATGTTTATAAGGCAGATGAACAGATTAGTAGCGTACTGACATTATAATCCTTGCATTTGATATAGTGCTTTCACTTCAGGAGGACGTCTGAAAATGCTTGACAGGATTTTCTGTGAAGTGTAGTGACTATTTTTGTAAGTGAACACAGCAGAACAATGTCCCACGAACACAATGAAGCGAATCACCAATTTTATCTGGGGGATTGTTGATCAGGATATCAGGAGAAACGCTTCTCCTTTTGAACAGTGGTATTGGGTTTTTGACATCCACCTGAATAGGCAGACAGGAAATTGGTTACAGTTTCATCCAAAGGGCAGTGCTCTGACAATGCATCACACATACATGTATTGGGATGTCAACCTACGAGTTCAAAGTCCTGACATTGGGCTTGAACTCGCAGTCAAACTCTGAGGTGAGAGTGCTATCAACTGAGCCAGACTGACACTTGCCTTGCAAACTCAACAATTTTAGAATATTTCCTTTTGAATTGGAATTATTATCAGTACAGTGCTTTGGTGTTTAAAGAGATTAGCAAAACAAAATGACCCGTGTGGAGGCTCAAAATTATACTGGATTTGGAAACGTCTCATAATTATATTCCAGACGCAAGTTTCAATCATTTAAATTCTAACCTGCTGTATGTAGGCTTGAAAGTTTTGTTTTCCTCTTATGCCTATATTATTTATGCATTTTGTATTGCATTAAGTGCACATACCTCATAATGCTTGCTTTGTTTATTGCAGGAGTAAAAATTAAATTTGATTTATTGCAATGTGTAAAATCAAGTGAGCTCTTAATTATGAGACTGAGGGTGGGACTTCCTATCTGGCTGTGATTTGTTTTTTCAGGATAAAAATTGATATCTAGATTGGAAACCAAAGGCGTCTACAGTAGCCAGAAAAAGGACAGAAGAAATTAGCTGAGGACTAACAAACAATTGGAATGCCTCAAGTAGAATAGAAAATCCAGCCTTATAGAGAAATAAACTTTCATTTGAATAGAGCTATGGGGAGATAGCCAAAAATGTGACTGTCCTCAGCTGCTATTTCTGAGTCAGGGTATTGTCTCCCAAGAGCTCTTATCTCAAATTCCTGTATATGAACTGCTGCTTGCTCATTTCCTAAGGACAAAATAGCGGACCTGCAAAATGATACCAGGTAGTGCTTCAGAGACAGGCTTTACTACCTAAAGCACAGCAGAAAGTGAAATCGGTTCAGATTCCTTTGCAGTTAATATTTTGCGCCATATTTTATAATAGCCTTAACTACAATGAAGCAAACTCTTAAGACCAATTATTTGAAGATTGAGAATGTTCATCTTTAATGCAGGCCAAGAGAGAATCCTAGTGTTGTGGGGTTAATAAGTTGGTGCTGGTAGACAGCCTCTCTTTGCTATTAGTGTCAAAGTATTTCTGAAGTTTGCTGAAGATATCTAGTGGACGGTGCTGGGTGCTATCTGAGATGCAGTGGTGCCTCGCTGTATCTTGCATCCACTCTGGTTGGAGGGGCCCATTATTCTCCATCAAAAATCCCTCAGATTCTGTTGCACATAAACCTTTCCACATAGGTTGGAAGCTCTGCAGCTCTAGTATCAAAGGGACATCATATTGCTGTCTATTTGCTGGACATCCAATCTTCAATATCCTCACTTAACTAAATGTTAGTATGGTACAGGAAACGGGCTTGATAATACTTGCTAATATGAACTAGTTTAGAAGTGTTTAAAAGGCCCTGGTTGCACAATGATTGGAACAACTGGTTACTTTGAAACGGTAAGGAGTAGGTCTTTAAGCAATGTAGACAAAATCACAGTATGATGAAAATATTTCATCTCTTTGAGTCCGTCTCAACCATAGTATTGGACAGTCCTTGTGTATGGAAAATGGTTTGTGCACAGAAGTATTTGAGGTGATGCAAGATTTGTTGATAACAGTTGATCTTACGTGAGCTTCAGTCTACTTATCCTATGATGGGGAGGGGGAAAGCTGTACTGTACGTAACATTGCTTTGGAGTTACTCATTTGTACTATTTTTATTCACTGACCTTTAGTAAATTTGCACAAGCTGTTGTATAGCCCAGAGGAACCGCAGCATTAGAAGCTCTGAAAGATTTTTAACCATGTGCTGGGCACTCTTTGTTTACATTGTGTCCAGACAAATTGATCGAGAAGGACTTCTTGTAATGAACTCTGCGCAGAACTTTATTTTGGAGGGATAGATTTGAAGCGGATTAACTCTTTGTTTCCCAGCTGTGTGTCTGCCAAAATATCTGGAGGAATCCAGTTAGCTATGAGACGAATTTGGCTATCGTTCAAGCGATTGAAATGTAAATATTAGACCTTTTTTGATCTATCGGATCTCCTCTAGCATAGAAGATCAGGCTATAAAATATATATTGGACACTTTAATGCTTCTGTACTAAAGAGTAATCTTATTTTTGATCTTTCAGAATGTATGTTAAACTGTTTTTAGTACCATAATACTGTATACGGTGCTTGTATGAGCATTAAGCAGGCTGCTTATTGAAATCTCTTGTATGTACAATATAAGGTGCATTACAATATGTACTACTTTGACCATGTCTTCAGTCATCTTTTCCCTCCCCACCCATCTGTTTCCACCCCCAGCACGGATGCTCACCAGTAGTGTTGAGTACTTTGGGACGTCCTCCTGTACAATATGTGGCGAGTTTGGTTTACTTAGTTACCTTTGCTACCCAACCCCCCCCAACAAAAAAAGCACTTTAAGCATTTGTAAGAGTATAATTCACCATTAGTGATCTTTTGATCTAAAATGCCCCCAATTTCATCTTTCCTCCCACAGGTCATAGCCTCACTCTTTTTTGACTGTATTTTGAAAACTCCTAATCTACCAAGCAGAGCCTGCAGTTCTAACACATTGGAATGATGTTTTTGCATCCATGGCCCAGTGTAAGGGATTTAAAATATGAAGTTTGTGAGATGCTTGTATTACATGAAGCTGTTTTGAAAGTGCTCTGCATTTATTACTGTGTTCCAATGAATGACATGCGTTCAAAATGTTCTTTGTAAGGGCGAGGAAAGCTTCACAACGCTTATCATATGCATCTGATTTATCACTGTTTTGAACTAAAGCATGTTGTCTACATAAAGCAGGATGTTTTCGTAGCTAGATGGTTTCAAGAAAGAGAGAGAGCGAGCTCTATGTGTCTCTTGTCATGTTTACTTCTGAAAACGTTTCGATAATAGATCGTGCAGAAGGATAGATTTTTGCATTTTTTCCTGGGAAAATAAGGTAGTATTTCCAGAATATGCTGCAGCCAAGTCGATTTGTGCTTTCCAGACTGGGCCGCATTCTGGGCCACGTTCTATATGCTCTGTGTATGGCTGCATTGTGTGTGTAAGCTGTATTCCATATAAGGCTGTACTGTATGCTTTCCAGAGGTGGGTGGTTGAGAAAACAATATTTTTTTGTTGATGCTCCAGCCAGTTCCAACGGAAGCAGATATGCATTTCTGTGGAGCCGTAGCACGGGTCAGACTCATACACAACATTCCTGCTTCCGTGTTTAATAACCCGAGCAGCAAAACATCCAGTGGCAAGTGTGTGAAAACTCGGTATCTTGGGCAGCAGTTTGTTGCTCTGACATCCTGCAAGCCAGTCCTGTCTGTCCACAAACGTCAGGGCTGGTTCCTGACACCAGGCTATCTCTGCCTGGCCTGGGTTCCTTTCATTCAGGATTCATTGTGTGGAAGAGGGTTTGGTCAGGAATTCGGGTTCCTGCCAGGAGTGTTCTCTCCCAGCCCCTTCAGCACTGACAGATGCCTGTTGTTGTGGACAAAAGAATTGGCTCTTTGCTCCTCTGTACCTCCCTGTATCCGAGGATAGAATTTTTTGCACCATCTATAGTGCTGCAGCAGAGCAAGAAAAGAAAACAATATAAAGCTAAGTGAAATAAATGTAGGTGTTTCAAAGGGTAGATTGACAATTTAGTGGATTACAAGTAAAACAGTAATAGAAAGAATAGTTTGTGATTGCCTTATTCTTGCTACATGCCCAGGTTTATTTGGGTTTTGTACTTTCTGTGCATATTTGATTGTTTTAAATATTTGAAAACATTTTGCTCACTAACCTGATAATATGCTTAAAACAAATTTAGCTGTGATCTTTTAAATAAGGCTTAGAATTGAAGAGGTAACAATTCTGTCTGGCTGTGAGTAGCAGATGATGTAAAAATCTTAGTCGGTAATGAGCCTTCTAGGTAGTTTTCTGCAGTTCTTTGTTTTTTTGCAGGCAATGGTGTCTGGAGTACTTTGAGCAGCTGATGCTTGCCAACACTCACTTTGCTTATTGTGCTGTATTACTAGCTCCACCTTGTGGATTTATAGTGCAGTTGTTGGATTAAATTACACAACCTTTTTCCGCAGTTGGGGGAATGGTTTGATGTTTAAATATGTGTTTTTTTTAAAAAATGCAGTTTTTTTAATATGCACAACGTATTTGACAATGTTAGAGAACCCACGTGTAATATGCACTTTTCACATAGTTATTGGGAGGTTGCACCAAGCTGTATATGTTTGAACTGTTTTTATTATAGATTTGGAAAGTTTAGAGTAGTAATAATACTTGCATTTGATATAGCACCTTATCTCATCTCCAAGATGTCTCAAAATGTTTCGCAGAATATAGTGTTAAGTGAATTGACTGTATATTTTGTGGGCAAAATATTGCCCACAAAATATAAAGCAAGTAACAGGAATAAGCAAGCTTTCAGAAAGTAGAGCATTTCTAAAGGCCTGTCTTTTAATATGCAAGGCTGTTTTTATTCTTTCATTAGTCTAACCAAAAAAGACATTCAGTCATTAGTGTCATTTGCAATCCAGAACAATCGGGCATAACATTTGAAAATTAGTTTGTCACGAGCAGATAACAGCACGGGGAAGCTTTGAAATCTTGCCTGCAGTGTGGTGTGGGGGTAGCTTTCAGTGAAAGCGGTCCAGATGGCAGCCAGCACAGTGTAGTCCTATGTTTTTTTGTCTCTAGTGCAGAGGAGGGAAAGTTCACTGGAGCATAAGCTATCACCCTTGCATTTCAACAGAGCTAACTCATCATCAGTCAGATAATAAGGAAGGGGGGGGGATGAATGACTGAGCTTGAAGAGAAGCACTTCAGCTGTGGTACTGCAGAAGCACAGGAAACTGAACAACACCCTTGGCTTGTTTATGAAGACGTGCAAGAACTGTCCCTCCCTGACAGATTTCACATGGGTGGGTCAGCCGTGCCAGCAGGAGGCTTTAAGAAAACACTAATAGCTTCCAGCTGTGTGGAAAATCAGACTCTTTAGAGTCAAAAATGGCAGATTTGAATGTCAAAGCATGCTAATGCCTTCATTTTTTTTGTTCACTACCATTTGGGCATAAAAGATTATTTTCCAATATGTCAAGCCAATTGATAGCCAGTGGTCCGAGAATGAAAGGGAAACAAGCAAGCGAGGAAATTTGTACATTGGGGCGTCCGCCCTCCAAGCTGGTGTCACTTTGTGGAAAGACCCACCAAGGGGATGAGGGGATCTTATGACCATTCATCAATTGATCATTGGCTGATCATTGAGTGCTGCATCATTCAGTTTATCAAGTCTTGCACAAAAGGCAGAAAGGCCTTCATTCGACTTTGTTAAAGCAAACTCTTGGAGTAAAATGCTTTATTTGAATTCATTTTGCCCTTTTTTATTATTCTTTTTTTCCCCCTCTTTTGTTAATGCAGCCTAAATTAAATGAGCCCCTTTATTCGGTGGTTTGAATATCTGAAACTTTTAATTCCTTTTTGAAAGCCCCAATGGGAAGCCAGAGCAGATGGAGGTAAAAAGGTATTTGTTGGAAGTATTGCTTTCAATTTGTGTCAATGAGGTTTCAGGTCTTTTGAATTAACTCACTTAATACCTACTGTGTGAAGTCATGAATTCACAATGTATCAGATGTGTGTTGGTAATTAGTGGCTAAAAGTAGAGAAGGAAAGTTGAGCTGACTTGTAGGAAGTTAGTATAAGTACATTGTTACAATGCCATGGCTTTAGAGTGCACTTGAATTTTTTTTTGCTCTCTGTAGGTAAGCAATATTAAAATCATTTTGGATCTGTCAGTACCTGTATTCATTTTTCTATTACTCTATTATTAACCTGATCTCCCGTCTTTATTTTGAAGTATTTTATACATGAGATGATAATCTTGCTTATTTGAGCTAAAAGCCTATTTCTTGCTCTGCTGATTTCAATAATGACACAGTAGCTCCTCAAAGTGACCTTTTTGTTTAACACTGCCGTTTAATTGGCAAATACAGTTTGCCACTAACTATTCACAACTGGCTAAAAGTTTTAGATGGGCATAGTCATATCTGGGACACAAATCGTAAGGATTTAAAATTGAGATTTTATCTCTAAGCATTAAAACAAAATCTGAATTGACCCCAGCATTTTTAGAGCAGAACCCACTATCATTAGGTTGAATCCACTCTTAGTTACATTAAACTCTTGAATTTGTGTGTTGAGTGCTGGGGGCCAGGACTGATCTTGGCCACTTTTTAACATCTAATGATATTCCTGTCATTTGACAAAGCGCTTTATATCTTTGAAATATCTCAAAACATTTCAAAGGATTTTAGATAAAGTGTATTTTGTAGATGAATGAGGCAGCTAATTTGCACCCAGCAATGCCCCACGTACAACCATGGAGCAAATGACCAATTTTATCTGGAGGCTTGTTGGCCAGGAGACAGAGAGAAATTCCCTTCTCTTTGAAATAGCGTCATGGGATCTTTTACATCCACGTGAACACGCAGACAGGACTTTGGTTTAACACCTCAGGTGCCCTTCAACAATGGTGCCTCTTTAAATTTCCAAATGCTAGTGAATTCCCAGGTAATCTTATTCCAGCAATCAAAGTGACTTTCTCTCTTCTGCCCCCCCCCAAACTATTAATATCTATGGTAGTCAAATTGCAGTTAAATGTTCTGATTACAAAGCACAGCTTTTCTTGAAGCAAACTGAACTGGAGAGAGACTGCTACATGTGTGGCATCTTTTCTTGTAATTAAATAACCTGGGGATAAAAGCCTGGTGCAGCTGAGGGTTACAAGAAACACTGGAGGAGTATCCAATGCACAGGCATCCTGGTCTTGTCATCCCTTTCTCTGATAGACTACTAGGTGAGAATCCCAAGTGAATCAATTCATGTTAATGTGCATCAATTTGAAGCAGCAATTACTGTTGTGAAGGTCCGGTTCTGTCACTTAGAAAAGCCGCTTCAAAAAGAAACAAAAAAAAACACCCCAAACGGCTCATGGTTTATAAATCCATGTCTGTGGTACAGTCCTTTGATAGTCTGCGTTGTTGAAGGGCTGACAATTATTGCTGTTCACAACCCTTTAAGGTGCTTCTGACTACACCGGCTTTTTTTTAAGAGCTGCATTACATTAGGAAACAGCCTATTGGCTGCAGCAGTGCTGTGAGTGTTTGTTAACTGACATCAGTTGTCAGAGAGCCATGGATTGATCCATATGTGAACAGAGCATATTCATAGCTCTGAAAAAAGGTCAGTTTTTCCTGTGTTCCCACATGGATTTCATCAGTGGTTTAAGGCGGCTACAGGGGAAAAAAATGCATTTGCATTGACAGAGGCTGAATGCTGGGAGATCTGCATTCAGACACATGTGAATCATATGCTGTAAGGAAGGCAGAAGGAATGCCACAAGCAACGTAGTGAAAGGATTGCAGAGTGAAGAAAACAACTCGCAGAAGGGAAGGTGTACATTTTTTTTGTCTTGCAAGAAACGGCACAGCTTAATCTGAGGTCTTCCACAATAATATCCTTGTGTTTTGGCATCTTCTTCAATCCTCCTCTGCGCTGGAGCTAGGAAAGAAAGGTACAGTAAAACAACTCAGATGAGGGTCTCAGGCAGAGATAATTTGTGCACACGTCCATGTCATTGTTCTGCCTGAAGAGACTGGGCTTGGTTCAAGGCCACATGTGCTCCTGTCATCATTCACATTTCTGCTCCAAGTACAATTCGGAGTGTCAGTTCTCCATCTGTCTTTGCCTGGCAAAGCACGCACCCAGTTTCCTGCCTCTAGCTAGGGTGCCGCAGCAAGCCTTATGGCTGTTCGTTTTCTCCTCATTCCAGAGCAGAAGGCAGTAGGAATACTGACTACAGTTTTGCATGTTCGTCTATTTTAAGAAAGAGGGTTAAAGGTGTGTAGCTCATTCGGTAATGCCAGGTGAGTCTTACAGAGGAGACCCGTTCACTATTTAACATTGATGGGATCTTTTGTAGCTGTGATCGACCTAGAAGTGAAATATAACCATTTATTGACTTGCTAAAAATGCTTTTGTATAATGCTCCCTGTGTATGTTCATTTTATCAGCAGCACACACAGAGTGCATATGAACTGTTAAGTCATGTGGCTGATAGTGTCTATTTTCTTAAGATAAAATATTTATTGGGAGAGACTGAAAGTGCACAGCTGTCTGTTTACAGATTATTTGGTTAGAAATCCAGAAGTGGCTGCAGTTCGGAGAAGAGCACACTTTGTAGATGGTGTTTTGAAATTTTAGCTGTCTGCGTGCATTGTTATGTGCAAGCGTTACTAGTTGTGCAACCTTTTGCTCAGTTTTTGTTGTTGTTGTGCAGTCTTTATTCAGCCGATTTCATCTTGCAGATCTAGTGAATGATGCACGTTACGGCTGTACTGTTGCGTAGTGTACTGTGTGTTTCCGACACCTTTGCTAACAATAGGTTTCAGCCTAGAGTGCCCACGTTCTGCCTTGTGTTGTGGGATATTTGAAAGCTAGTGACAGTGCTGCAATGTCAGTTGTATACTCTAAGCTCTTGTAATGTGGTATATAATATGTAAATGACAGCTGTGTGTAACCGCTAGCATGTGCAGGGTTCGATCTACTTGAACATATCTGACACTTGGCTATTTTTTGACACCCCTCTGTACTTTGGTCTCCATTAGGATGAAGTCTTCACAGTTTGCTCCTAGTGCTGCAATTAAATGCCTTTTCACTGGGAGTAGCATTTCCATCGTGACAATAGCATTTTTTAAAGCCAGCAACCGGGCCGTCGATTCTAGCAGCACAACTGCTAATTTGAAGCCATCTTCTAACGAAGAGCTTGCGGTAGCTCAGCTGGACAAGCTGAATTATTCTGTAACGGTCGACGACAGCGTTCACTTAGGGGACTTGCAGCTCTTCCATTTGCTCTGGGAGTGTGGACGTACTGTGGAAGCCTTTATTTTCCAGCAGATCAGTTCAAAGCACGGCATTTGTTCGCCTTGAATTCCTGCCTTCTGCCTTGCTGCGATAACTTTGACCAGTGCGATTGCATGAGAGGTGCCGAGGGTTGACATCAGAATGCACAGAGAGGCTTCCCTGAGCATTACACATCTATGTTCCACTGTGGAAATGGAAACTAAATGGCACTGACTATTTTTATGAACCGTGACGAGTTTTTTTTCCAAAAAGTTGAATGATCTATAAAATGTCAAGCTGTTTTAAGAATGATCATTACAGTTGAACTGGGAAAATAAAAATTACAAAATATTACAGAATATACAACAGCTGCACCCTCTACATCCTAATTTCTTCCCCGCTTTCTCCCCCAACTCCCGTTACAGCATTAATGGGGACAGAGCCTCCCTTTGGCCTTTTAGTTCTGTTATCTGTCCCTTGTTTCTGTCAGCACATTAAATGTGATACAACTTTTGTTTTTAATTATTGCAAATTAATAATTGAGCAGATCTGTGTCTCTGGGAGTCTTGCCATTAAAAGAGATATATGGGACATATATTGGAGTGTTCCGATATTGTGTGTTCAGAAATAAGACAGGTAAGCAATTTGTAATGGTGGTGGTATGTAGGGGACTGTTCCAGTCAGGGGGCTACTGTAGGAATACAATTCTACAAAGCAATTCTTACAGTACTTCCAGATGCAGGCTTATAAATACTGAACCATTAACGCATCTGGCATTGCTCAGGGTCATTTCCGTGAAAGACCATCAGTGATCATGGTCATTGTAGTACAAAATGATACTGTTCTGTTAGAAATGTCCTGGCACTAGGTCAGACCACCCTCTTAACTTCTGCTGTCCAGATGTGGCCACAGCTTTCTTTCTTTACATTTCAAAAATGGTTCTGTTTTCAGAATATGGTTCTACTTAGGACATCTCCATCCTGGGGCGCATTTCATAAATTGTCCACATATTTTTCTTAGCAGAGAACTTAACTGGCTGTAATTTTTAACACATGGCTGTGTCATGTGATATTTTCAAAACACTTGCAGACAGCACTGAGTGAGTCCCAGTAGAAATAAACAGCCATTCTGCCGCCAGTCTTTTTTTAATGAATAAAAGGTCTATCTGCAATATCCGTTTGGATATTTTTATATATATATATGTATACAGAAAAAAACTTGGTAGATTCTGTGTGACGTAGGATTAAAATTAAGGTCTTGATATTTTTCTTGTGATATTTTCTATTCAGCTGAGTACAGTATATGACTTTTTCAGTTTGTAAGGGATTGATAACATTGGAGAGAAAAGGAAATCCCTATTGGATTGAGTCCTGTTTCTGCAAATAGATGGCACGTTTACCATTGCCCTGTCCACTCTCTGTCTGTACGGTAAAATGGCACAGTACAAGTGCAGAATTTTGTCCCAGGAAAACATGATTAACTATGGGTCAACCTTAGCTGTGGCTGAATCTAATAGTTTAGAGGTTGACTCCGATTCTCCCTAATGGTTTAGAGATCGATTTGTCTGCTTTTTTTTTAAGTAAAGTGCTTCCATAATACCAATCACCCTGAAACACAAACTCAAACATTAGCCTTGTGTTTATACTGTAGCAGGCTGGCTAATCCAATGAACCGAATGATTTTTCAAATTGTGGGTCCAGAGTGAAGTAGCAACTTCCATTTGCCATCATCCTGTCCTCCTGAGTCATGAAGGTCGTGTATTGCTTCTTTAGAAAGGTAGCACCCTATTATGGTAAAGAGGAGTCTACATTAACCACTTACTTGCTTTTGGGGAGGATAAAAATCCAATGAAGTCTTTGAATGAATTTGGAGACTGAGTGCCTTGTACTTCAGGGAGAGAAAACAAAAACAAATTGACCATTTTATGCATTCAATTTGCATATTTACACCCCTACCCTCAAACGATGCTGATTCCCTCCTTTTGAATGAATACTGTAATCTGCTGTAAAAAAAATGTTGTTGTCTGTTGGTGTTCAGAACAGATTTAAGATAAAAACATCTTGTGATAGCTGTTAAGGAGGTCACCGCTGAAATGGTTAATTTACAAGGCACTATTGTTTCTGTGCTATGTAAGATTCAGTTTGATTAATACACAATATAGTGTAACAACCTACATACCATCTTATTTCTGCTCTCTGATAGGTACCTCCCTCTGAATTAATTTTGACATAAAAGAGCTTGAGGTTTGATTTAAAGGCAGTGGGTTTGAGCGCTCTTTTGTTTACAAAAAAAATCCAGACTTTTTAAAATGCTCCTGTTTATTTGAAAAAAGGACGCTGCCTATTTCTGAAGTTTGGATAAATTTAACAAGCCTTTTGACCTCTTCTTTGCAACAATATCCGAGCAGCTTTTGTGCTCCAACATTTGGTATCACTCCCGCAGGCACAGAGCAGATAGCCTGCTGCAGTCTCGCAGCGCTCACCTTGTTTAATATAATGGAATAAAACTACTTTTGGAACCACCTGGTACAGATGAGGCAACCCGAGGGATATGTGCTTGAGGGATTGAGAAACCGAGTGCTAAGAAATGTGAAAGTCTAAGGGGACAACCGGGGGATTGCAGGAAAAAAAACAGCACAGGGACACTCATACATCTTCCTGACAAGCCGAGGTTTGATGGGACATGTACTGCATACTGTTCCATCTGGTGCTTATGATTGCATGGCATATTAGCGTGCTGCAAGTTCATAATGTATTCAGGGCGAGAAACCATCCCCTGCATACCAAGTGAGCCAACCTTCCCAAGACTGCCTTTGAATCCTGATGATCGTGTCTTGCATGTTTCCACCTGCGTTCTACAGGGCTTGATTTTTTTCTTCTTGCGCCACGAGAGACCCACACCCATGCGTCCGCTGAAACCGTGGATCTGCTTATTTATGTAAACACACAAGTTGGATTGTGATCAGACTTAACTGTGGCCTATTAGAGCCATAAACCAATTCTCCCATCCAGCCTCTAATTACAGAGCTAATTACTATCAAACAGCATGAGCTGGGGGATGGGTCACAAGCGCAGACATATTCAGCATTGGTTACAGTGCCATCATCCCCTGCTTTTGGCTCGCTGCGAGATTTTCACTGCTGCTCTCCATGCGTCCATACTGAACAGACTCCAAACCACCATGACATGTTGTATTTGTGTAATACAATGTATTGGTCTTAACTTTCTGCCTGAGTTTAATTTGTATTCCAGCTCATTTTCAATTATCTTCCTATTTTCTCCCCCCCACCCCTCCCACCCCCTTTTTTTGCTAGGTGGCTGCGTTTCTAAACGTTATCCTTCATAACAGAAGCTCCTTTATAATTAAGATGTACTATTGCTTTGCTAAAGCAGACTACATACTTGTCTGTAGTTCAGAGGAATGTGTAGGAGAGAGTGTGGGTAATCTGAAATATTTCAGCAAACATTTGCAAGATTCCTTGAATGTTTGAGAGATTGCACCTAAACTGTAAAATATCTGTTTTGGGAGGATATGACCCACACATCTCTTCGTGCATTTGTGTAAAATCTTGGAAGCTAGGTCCACTGAATTAGTTTCTCATATGAATGAGCACCTTGTTTAAAGCGCAGATTGAATAATTAGTGTGTAGCAGTCATTTAATTTCCTTCATATGGTGTAATATGTTAAGGATTTTCGTACATTGGAAGCTAATAGATGTAGAATTCAACTTGGCAGACATCAGGCCACCTCTTTACATTTTTTTTTAAAAAAAGCTCAACTTTAAGTCACTTTTTCTTAAGCATCACTAATTTATTAGAGCTTGCAGTTCTTCCTATTTACCTTTTTTTTAGAATAAAGATGTTCTGACAAAGTTCCCTCTGCCATTTTTTTAAAAACACGTGTGTGCAGTCTTAAAAAGCAAAAAAATCAGTTGTTTAATATTGCACTTTGAGTCTTACAAACGTGTTGAGTTTATAGAAGAAGAGCAGAAAGTGAAAGCTACATTGCAGCACAATGTTTTCAACGGAGAGAAAAAAAATCTTGCATTACTGTTGCAGAATTTCTGTAATTCCTGAGCTTAAATAGCTTTTTTGGTACACCTATATTGTAAAATGCATTTTTATTAAAAGAATGCATTATTCAGGATGATTGTGATATGCAGAACAAATAGACCCAGTCTACTAATCCTCAAACCAGATTTTCTGAGTTTACATCCAGTCACCACCTCTACTGGACACTTTTGGTTTTGTATATAGATTAGGGCTGGCCCATTACTTCAGCATTATCTCCATCGTGAATTGATTGCACTAAACAGCACTGAATGAGTTGCAGATGGTGGCATTACATTTAATTTGGAGGACCTCTCGGCTCCAGCTCCATCTGATCCAGGGCAGGTTGGCTGTGCATGAAACCTTCTGGCTGACACCAAACTGTCAGTACAGTAGAAGCATGTGTCTGCTGGGCTGGGCAGTCAGTTCTTATCCTCGGTAGAACCGTGCTGCAGATGGAGCTGCTTGGGTTACTATTTTGGACAGCTTTCAAGATTTCATAAGGAAGTTCTGTATTAGGACTAATTGTGTGCGCTAAAGTGTAGAGATACACAGAATTAACATAATTTCAAATTTACAATTACAGCTTATGCTTCAATACTTGTCGAATGCTGTGATATTTAAGCGTGAGGGATACAAGTCTGTTGTATAACAGGGTAATTCTGAGCCTTGTCTCGTTTGTTTTGGAACTGGTTATCTGGACAGTCTTTTTAACAGTACAGCATGAGTGTTAGCAGAATGGAAACCAGATGGGCTAGCAGTTCCCACTGTTATCTCTCAACCATCCCTGGCAAGCTCAGTGCCTCAGCATGTCAGGAATATTTTCCTTTATTTATGAAGCTTGAATTCACTGATCTGTCTGCAATAACATGTGTTTGTTAATTCTGGTTTAGGAATTGAAAAATATTTATTCCATGTGTCTTTAAGAGCTCGAGACACGAGGGAGTGGGCATGGAAAACATGGTACATTGTTGAACCCTTAAATGTGGAAAAGTATCGGGTAACATAATAACATAGAAACAGGAGGAGGCCATTCAGCCCCTTGAGCTTGTTCCACCATTCTATAAGATCATGGCTGATCTGTGCCTCAAGTCCAATTACCTGCCCTTGCCCCATATCCCTTAATACCCTGAGCTGTCCTAAATGATGCTTTAGTTCTAGTCTCTTGCAAACACAATAACTTCTATTTATACAGTGCCTCTTTAGGCAAGATTGAGCACTGAAAACCAACACTGGTTATGAATGGTAATTTTTAAAAAAACTTTTCTTAAGAGAAGCCATCCCGAGATCGGAGACATAAGATACAACATTTTAATAAGATTCATGGCATTTTGTGTTTCATTACCTCAGTAAAGAAAACTTGAGATATTTTACATGAAGCAAATCAATTTAAATCTCTCACTGAATGCAGACATTATTTTAAATAAAAAGAAATAATTTTTTTTAAAAAAAACAATTTTAATTAAAATATGACCTTAATGTGACCTCATGTCTAAGCCGCTGCAATTAATCATTAGCTATGTATTTGAATATTAAGTATGTGCCAATTGCTCTACTTTTAAACTATGGTGAGGGGTGTGACCAATGCATTACTAGAATAAACAGAAATGAAATGTGTTTTACAGCAATTATGGCAATTTAAAAACATACTCAAATTAAATTTTTAATTAGCTACAAGTTGTCTTACATTGCATAAAGAAGTACTACGTTGTATATTTAGTTACAGTCTGGTGGGGGTGTCTAACATTCCCATGTTACATGTGTGTAACACGCATGTGTATTTCCTTATGATGAGAAGTGGGGGCAGATGAGAAGTACCACGTGGTGTATGAATTACATAGCAGAAAGGGCTTTGCCACAGCCACAGTCTTAGTGAGATCTCTGCCACACTCTCATTCCTTCCATAGTTGGAGTCAACAACACAACAGCCTCAGCTACAAGAGAATAGTTGGTTTAATTTAGGACAAGAGGACAGTCCAACATGGACCAAAATAAGTGAAAGATATAAACAATTTCAGAAAGGCTGAGTAAGAAAGCCTGCTGTCTATAAGAACTAATGGAAACCGTAAAAATGTAGATGAAAAGAAGGAATAATAGAGGCACATTTGGAAAATGAGGGGAGGTTTAGAAGAAAAATGAAGATTAAGATATTTATTATAACATTTTCAGGCATGATTCCTGATTTAAATCTTAAGAACAATTACAATTTTATATAGTGCCTTTCACATTGGGAGGATGTCTCAAAGTGCTGCACGCAGCTGATTGGGAGCTTGAGTGGTGGGGGAATGTGCCTGAAAAAACAGTCAAAGAGATAGGTCTTCAGGTAAATTTTGAAGGTGGAGAAGCAAGGGACATGGAGATGGAGCTCAAGAGAGCGGAGACAGAATGGCTAAAAGACCACCCACCAGTGGTTGGGAGAGAAGATGATGATCAGGTGAGGGACATAAAGCAGGCCAGTGTTTGCTGAGTAGAGGAAATATCCAGGTTTGAAGAGTTGTAGGTCACGGAGGTAGGGCAAGACAAAGTCATGCAGACATTTGAAATTGACAATGAAGATCTTCAATTGGATCTGCTGGGTGATGGGAAGCCAGTGGAGTTGAGCAAGGATGGAGGGTTTGGGCTCAACGAGCATGGTGCAGGAGAGGATATGGGTGCAGAGTTTTGGATGGGCTGCAGTTTGTGTAGGGAAGAGCAGGGAGTTTGGGAAGGAGGCCATTGGAATAATTTGACATGATGGAATTAGAGCTTCCAGCCCCAATAATGCTACTTCTCTATATAAGAACATAAGAATTAGGAGCAGGAGTAGGCCATTCGGCCCCTCGAGCCTGCCCCGCCATTTGATAAGATCATGGCTGATCTTCAGGCCTAATTCTAATTACCTGACCTATCCCCATATCCCCTAATCCCTCTATTTTTAAAAATCTATCAGTTTCAGCCTATCTCAGAACTTGCTTTATGGATTTCATTTGGAGAAGCTTTATGCTCTACAGTTCTGTTCATTTAAACTTGTATCTTGAAATTTATATCTTTGTAGATATTTTAAAGCCCCCCCACCCCAAATCATTGTTCTAGTTCAGTGCTGTGGGCTTCTCCCCATAGCACAGGACCAAGTGCTATAACCATTCCTCGTTTCTCTTCTCTGAGCGTTCTCCAATGTGTCTTTTCGAAATGAGGGTACCCAAAACAGCACCGAATATTCCAAATGTGGCCTTTCCAGTGATCTATATGTTTTTAGAATGTTTCACATTGTCTGGAAACCTTCAGTGGATGATTAGTAAAGACACACAAATCATTTTTTACCTGTGCTAATGCGACCCCTTAATTTTGTACATGTTTACTCTGTCGTTTAGTTTGGTCTAATATGCGTTACCTTACATTTTTCTGTTAAAATCCATCTGCCACTCCCAGGCTCATCTGTTTAATTGGTCGCAATCTTCTTGAACACTATTTACCCTCTATATTCACTTGCCCATGTGTGTATGTGTGTGTATATATATATATATGTGTGTGTGTGTGTATGTATATATATATATATATATGGAGTTGCTTTGAATCGGGTTGGTTTCATGGGCTCCTAAACATCTGAATAAAGGTGACTTTTTGTTAGAAACTGGAGGAGAGATCAAAGCATTAATGATGAACATTGAAAGCGTTAACAGAAATAGTATGCGAGAATTAATTATGGTTTATTGTTAAAATAGCTCAGGAGTAAATGAGGCAGAAATATTCATCAGCTATAAATTACTGGATATACTAATCCAGCACGCTGTTGGCCATCAAAATCAGTTTCCCAATCTAGCTTTTTAAACGTAAGCATTGAAAATATCTGTAATCGAACTTGCATTTTACATTAACCTGTAATTCTTTACGTATCCTTTTTAATGTTCATGAGCTGCTACCGGTGTTTATTGTGCAGTGGAATATCACTTAATGTATGTAACCCTCTGTGCCAAAACAAAAGGAAACGGGCAAAGCATCAGGTGTTGTCTGACAGACAATAAGCACATGAATACAAATAGTGCTTGAGTCTCACCTGTGCAGCAGGGCACCAGCTTTTTCTGTCAGGTATGTCATCAGGGGGTTCATTATCATCCGTTTTGATCTTTGCTTAGGGTAATGGCTGAGCACTGAGCTACACTGCTCGGTAGGAGTAGAATGGGGATTCTGCTTGGTGCTAAGGAAGCATCTGCCCACATTTGAACCGAGAACAAAATGATTATCCCTCCACATTACTAATGAAGGGACACCATCTGTGTCATACCTCCTTACGAATATTTTGATCTGGGAATTACTTTAAAAAAAACGCATTTTGTTTCTCGGCGCCACTATACTGGCATCTTAGAAAGGATTTGCTTGTCTGTTTTTCTTGAGCGTAACAGTACTTTCTCTTTGTGTCCCTCACAGATCGCACTGAGAAGCGCTCCACAATGCCAGACTCACCTGCAGATGTAAAGACACAATCCAGGTTGACCCCTCCAACAATGCCACCTCCTCCAACAAACCAAGGAGCACCTCGAACTAACTCATTCACCCCAACAACTTGTAATTAGAAATATTGTACTCTAAGCTATGTCTGCATTTGTTTTATAGTCTTTATTCAGCCTGTCTTCCGTGCATGTAGTGTGTAAAATTAAAGAGTGCATCGTGGCACAGTAGGACCTGGCTGGCAGCACTTTAATAGAGATCGCTCAGGTACACAAGAAGTGCCAAGAGTGTTCCACTCTCAATGTTGGCTTCTGTACGTTGATCTCAGGAATTTCCCATAACTTACGATAACAGTGGTATTAAAAGCTAAAATACTTTGAACTGATTCGTGCCAGGGCTTTTGCTTTATTTATTTGTTTTAATCCGTGCAATACTTTAACCCTGGCGATCTCCCTGGAACTGTTCTGGCAGGTGCCTGGATAAATATAACTTTTCATACTTGGCCCAGTACTGAGGCTGTACACCTGTTTCACTTTAGACTGACAATGCTATTTTCAGATGTTTCCATGCCGAAAGTGTCCTCCCAGCAAAGCCGAGCCCTGCCTGGCTCATTCTGTGCTCGTAGCATATGTGAGAAGTTGGATTCTTGCTTTGGAACTTTCTGCTGCACACGGAACTTGCACTATGCTGCGGGGCATACAGCTGTGGCTAGCCTGGTTGGCATATGGTGGAAGAAATTTTCACTGCTGTTTACAAGGTTAATGCCTCTCAAACTTGTGTTTCTATCACTTTCGTCCGTAATGAGGGATGTGGCCTCTAATATCGTTTCTCTTCCTCCCTCCCTGTTCAGTAACAAATGGCAGCAGTCACTCGCCCACGGCGCTGAATGGAGCCCCGTCTCCACCCAACGGCTTCAGTAATGGGCCCTCTTCGTCCTCCTCTTCCTCACTGGCGAATCAGCAGTTGCCCCCAGCCTGTGGTGCTCGGCAGCTCAGCAAGCTGAAGAGATTTCTAACAACCTTGCAACAGTTCGGCAATGACATTTCGCCAGAAATAGGGGAGAGAGTGCGGACCCTTGTGCTCGGGTTAGTGGTAAGTAGAAAATAAGGGTTTTAAGCTCTCTTGTCATTATCTTTGAGCATTAATGAGTTGTTTTCGAACTGTGGTTGTGTAAAGGCAATTTATTAGTTTCTGGACTCCGTAATATGTCAGTCTTGTAAATCTGCTCTTTCCTCCTCTACTCCCTCTAGTTTTGATCTTATAAAAATGTAAGTGTTGTTCGTATGTAATATTGCACCACTAACATTGAAACATCTTAACATTCGTGACAATAATTCCTGTTGAATGTAGTGACTATTTCTAAGTGAACACGGCTGCCAATTTGCACAGAACAATGTTGCACAAACATCTTCATTAAACTGTGTGCTTCTGAATGCTTTCACCGTCACTTATCAAAAACCTCAGAATGTTCAACCCTGGGCCTAGATCAAACTGTGACCCGCGAAAGGAAAAGTGATTGCCATACTTCTTGCTGCAAGTGAGATTAGAGTTTGCTATTCCCTGAGCAGTTGTTTTATTTATAGATCACACTGTGTGGTCATTAGGTCAGGAGATCAAAGGTCAAAAAGTCCCAAAGTTTACCAATTTGGCACCAGATTGCTTTAGCTGTGTGTGCGTGTACTGTTCTTTTCGGGGTGGGGGTGGGCGGGGGGGGTGAGCACAGAGGTGTAGATGAACCTACGAATCAGTTGGGTACTGTTAGTCTCAGGTGCCTTGCCCTAGTGGTCATTCCCCATTTGTGAACCTAGACTTTAGCGCTCTGCATGCTGTAGTCTGATCCCGTTCTCATAGTTGCACTTTTGGCATGAACAAGAGGCTGTGGTTTCAAAATTGGGACAATGAAAGAGAATAGGAATTCTCTTATGTGTATATATTGTGTATATATAAAAGCAAATGGGTCATGGTGTGTGGAACCGAATTCCAGTCTCGATTGTACAGAAAGAAACTACAAACGATTTAACAAAAAGGAACAAGACCAGTTCCCATCAAATAAAAGGCAGTTTCAGATTTAGAGAAAGATACATGGAAGGAATCGTGTGGGAAATTGAATGGGAGGCTAGATTGACAGATGTTCTACTCCTGCCAGAAATTGTTACTTTGGGGTTGAAAAATATGGTTTGTGATGATTATCTCACTGGATTACTGAAAACGTCCCACTGCTATGGGGGAGTACAATTCCCCCCACAGCCCCCCTTTAAAATAGTTTCTCCCAAATGCCATTTGCTGCAGCTATTGAGCCAGCTGGCAGGGTCTTTGATCTTTTGAGGACGAAAAAATCGCAGCCAGAGTTTGTGCTCCTGATAGCTATCTAGTGACCACTGCTAGAAAGTATGTGTGCGGCTGTGCCTTAACATTTGGTGAGGACAAGATAGGACTTGTATGTGATGTCTCTCTTTTTCCCTCCTCCTCTTTTCTCTCCCTCCCCCCACCGGCTCATGAGTGAATGACCTGCCCAGTCCCTTGGTTGAGGTACTGTAGAGTTGCTTATGCCCAGTATGAGTCGCCACCTTCAGGTCAGGAGGGATGGAAAGAAGAGAGAACAACTTCTGAGTCTGTTTTAAGTCATGAATGACTTCTTCAATGAAAACTATGAGCCCCTAAAAGAACATGGGAATTCTTTATTTGAAGGATACTTTCACAATTTTTTTTGTTAATTAAATATTAGGATTGAAAGTGTACTTGAATATGAACTGCACCATAAGTGACACAAATGATGGAAAATGGACCTTGGGGTGTGAAGTACATTTTGCTCAGAGAACTCCAAGTGTGTTACGTATATTTGTGAGCCCTCAGCTCTGACCTGAGGTCACTTCAGGAATCATTTTGACTTGTATCCCTATGTGAGACAAACTTTGACTGGAGGTACATTTTCAGGTGTTTATGCCACTTACCCACCCCCCTCTCCCCCCGCCACTTTCCATTCAAGGTCTTTTTCAACTCCAAATAGGTAACATTAAAAATGTGACATTATTCCAATTAATCTGGCTGGAATAATTAATGTCTATGAAGCGTTTTCAGACATCCTCCTGTCGTGAAAGGTTTATAATTATACGGACCAGGGGGTTCTGATGTGCAATGCTTGGTATGGGATAAATTATTCTACCAGTGATGTGGAGGTTTGCCGTTGGCCTTGGCTTTCTCATGCTAAAGAGGGGAAACATCAGCCTGGGGCAGCATTTGTAATTTCTTCCCAACAAACCCTTGTGGAAGTGTGGCTGCAAAATGAAGTCAGAAACAAATAATTTTTTTTTGTTTTTATAGTGTCTAATCACATGAAAATGTCTCAAAGCATTTTACACAGGTGCTTTGCCGGCAAATGTAGCTGCCATTTTGCTCACAGCAAGGTCCCACAAACAAAGTAGTGAACAACCAATTAATCTGGAGGATTGTTGGCCAGTATAATGGGAGAAACGGGTGCAAATAACGATTTGGGATCTTTAACATCCACGTCAACAGGTAGATGGGATCTCAGTTTAATGTCTCATCTGAAGAGCTGACATCTCCAGCAATCTCTCCCAGCTGTGCACTGCACTGTCATCTTAGATTGCATAAATTCACATCCTGATTTGAGGCAATAATCTACAATCTTCTCACCCAGAGATGAGAATATTTCTGATTTGAGTAATTCTCTTACCCAATGGTTCAGACTTGGCTGTGATTATGCTGATTGTTGATTATTCTACTATGGTTCACTATCCAAGGTCATGCGTGCAGAATGGTCAATGAGGTATCGGAAAATGCACCCTTTCAACCTCAAGATTCCCTTGCTCAGTGTTCAACCCTTGACCAACAACAACAAATTGCATTTGTACAGCGCCTTTCATGTCCGGAGGATGTCCCAAGGTGCTAGATAGTGAAGGGTTTGTACCTGAGCTGGGAGTTGGACTCAAGGGGTGGATGGCAAGGGGTTGGAGGTGGGAGGATTGACCGAGGCATGTGAAAGAGTGACCAACTCGCCATACTGTGGCTGCAATTGAAGTGGCACTGCAAAGTGACAAGTTGAACAACACTTTTACCCAGTGTTGGGTCTTTATGTTCCTGCTTATTTCGATGAAAGGAATTTCTTAATATGGAGCAAATCATTTTTTGTTTTGATCTCCAGCCTGATCTCTACACAAGGTATTGTATAAATGTAATACTCCACTCTTGGGTCATGTTTTCTATTGTGATTTTGTGAATGACTTTGTCATTTGATTCCCCAAGTATTTTGAGCGTTTGCATTCGAAATAAGTATAGAGGTATTCCAAATGTTTGCGGATAGAAAGTAGGATGTGTATGTCTGCATATAAATTCAAAGCGAGGTAGAGATTTTTGAGGATTGGGAATGTTTTGCCAACTGATTGTTTTAATCTGGCAGGAAGGTTGTCCATGTGCAGCAGTGTCTGTGATTGTGTTTTGGAACTTAAGTAAATAAGTACACAGTGAGTTTGGACTTAATAACCTCCTGACATTTTAGTGGGTGGTGGCAGGATAATTGGAAACACTCACATCTGTAGCACATCTTTAACTCTGAGTGCACTGCTGATCCTCTGACACCCTCTCTGTGGTCCATCCCAGAATTGTCACAAAAAGGCACAAAGCATTAAGAATGCCTTTGACTTTTCATGTGTTTCCTTGGAAACCATACCTTAAAAGTAGATGTAATAAATGCTTGTTCTCCGTAAGGACACAGGACCACAAGCTTACCAGTGCACCACGCAGGCTTCCTGGAGTCATTCTTCGGAGATAAATTTGTGGGCACAGTCCCCACAGCAGGGTGACTGAACATGTCTTTTAAGAAAACATTTTCAGTTTTATCTACTATTTGCAATGGATCCAGCAGCTTAGGTAAAAGACACCTGAATTATTTTTCTCTTGACACGATAGATGCATTTGGTTCCAAAATAAGATATTGCATTAGGTATTCAATTGTCTTAGCCTCCAGAGAGTCTCCCATCGAGCAGAATAAGAGAATGCTTCTTTCTAAAGCCGGTGTCCAATCCTGCTGTTTGCGTCAGCTGCTTATTTGCTAAATTACCTTTTTTTTCTTCTTGCTTATGTTATGCGTTTTTGATGAAGTCTTTCATAATTTAGCTTCTTTGTTGTCCAGAATAACAGAACAGTCCTGTGAAGAGATTGTGATTGTGACTGTGTGGCATGTTGTTATCAGCAGGAATTCTGTGTGATTTCAGTTAACGACCCCTTTCCACCCTGCATAGTTTAGTCACGAGGATAACTGAGTGTTTTGTATACATATATGTCAAATGTTTGAGTAGTTATACTTTGACGCAAATGGATAACATGCAACAGAGGACTTACAAGCATAGAAATTTTATAATATTTAGAATAAATTTAATTGGACATTGTTTCAGAGAACTTGAAATCTGCAGAATTAATTTAGATATTTAAAGTGTGCTTTGTTAACATATCTGCGAACTTACAAGCAAAAGTTCACGTGCAGAAATATTCAGATTGGAAATTTTACCGAATTTAGAATTTTTTTTAAACAAAAACCTTTCTATATGCTAAATTGCATAGTTTTTTTAATTTTCAAATTGTATTTAACAATCAGAATGCTATTTCTACACTCGAGTATCTAGGCTGCCATTTTTGGCTTCAAAAAAAGTTTACCTTGTGTATAAAAAGCAGTGTTGAAATCTTTTCAAAGTATGTCACAGTGTTTAAATAGAAGACCTATGTTTAAAATAAAATCCCTTTTTTTCCTTCAAGCACTGCTAACCGCCTTTCGTAATAGTATTCTAGTGGTGGTGAAATGGTTAAAGCTGCTGGGCATGGAATGGTGAATTCAACTCCTTTGTATATGTATACTTTTGTCACCCCAGGCAGTATATATGGCAGAAAGTAATGGAACTTCTCTATAAGCAAAGCTTTTGTGTTCAAGACTGTTTGCGATGAAGAATGAGCACAAAGAACGCACAGCTATGGTGACTAACAGACACATTTTCCTTTCAGTTTAAGCTCTTCATTCTACNTTTTTTTCCATTTGAACAATTTGTCCACTTTAGAAACATCCAGCAATAATAATACAAAAGTTATGNTTTTTTAACTCAACTCCAGATTGTGGTAGGAAGGTAAACATTTTTACTGTTTAATAATGTTTTACAGAATTCTACCTTGACGATTGAGGAATTTCATTCCAAACTTCAAGAAGCAACTAACTTTCCTCTGCGACCTTTTGTCATACCGTTTCTAAAGGTATTTACAACATTTATTATTCACCTGCAGGTCTTTTAACAAAATGTTCTCTTTGAACAAACTAGGTGGCGTGACTTTAAGGATTAAAATCTGCAGCAAAAAGGCTGTATTTTTTTAAAGGAAGTTTGCATAAGTAGGATTTTATTTTAATCTATTCTCAAGGTCCTTTGCTTGTGTTCTTTGACTCTGAACTTCAGCTGCTGATGCTGTCTCTTAAGCAGTGTATTGAGCTTGTCCAAAAGGTCTGAGATTGTGTGTACCTGTTGCCTTCCACTGCAACGCAAAAGGTCATCTCTCAATTGTCCGCCTTCAAAGAGTTGTCTAAAATTTATATCCCTCCATCGTTCCTAAACTAAACCACTGTGTGTAGTGTGCACACTTTTGTGAGTGGGAGGGGGCTGGCTCATCAGCTACATACCCTCAAACCTACGGACCATCTCTCCCATCAGGGGAAACTGATCACGTAAACCTACAAAATGACCACGGGAAATATGCATCCCGCAAAAGCACTATGACGGATTTTAATAAATGGAACTATTGTTTTTGGCATGGCAGTAGCTGCTGAAGACTCTACCAGATGGAAGCAAACNTTTTTTTTGGCACATTCTATCTCCCTGTCTGTTTCTTTCCTTGTGCGTTGGTATTCTTTTCTAAATGGGGTGGCACGTGGACTCCAGTGATTCTTCCAAATAGCTGACCCTTGGTCTGAATTGGATTTTGGGTTTGGCATTATTTATTCCCCGGTATATCAATTTTCAGTAATGCAGGCAAAGTAGTTTAGATTTGATCCCGTTTATTTTCAAACTTTGTAGATGTATCTTTAAAATACTCTTGTAATAAATGGCATGCATTTGTTACTATTGTTTTACCAATGATGTGTGTAAGAATTGCACCATGCCATCGATTATTTCCTTTGGGAATGCAGGTTTACTGATTCCTACCATAGAAACTGTTCCCTTCAGGGTCAGCTTGGCGGTGGAAAAAGCCAAAGAATTATGCAAGGACACTTGCAGACTTTATTTTCCCCCTCACTGCTGTACACCATATGGTTACCATATCATTGAATTGGGGGGAAGGGAGGGGGTTGCTGGAATCAAAGATGCAACTTTTTTTTCTAATTTTAGTGCTTTTCCTCAAAGGAGACATTAATGACAAAAACCATATGGTTGTGGGAACGTGGTCCTTAATAACTCCCTTCAATCCCAGCTGTAACAATATGCATTAAAATCTTGTTTTCATTAGGCTAATGTAACTCACAGACTTTTGATTCTATTTCATGTTACGGAGAATCATTTGCAGGAAAGATATTAGACACCATTATAATTGCCTTCTCTCGTACTCCCGCCTTTTCTCTGCTCTTGCCTCCCCTCCCACCCCCCATAAAATATTTGAATTGTCTCACATTTTCACTCTTTGTAGCACATGAGTGGCTATTGAAAAATTAACACTTTGAGTACTGAAATTCAGTGGCAGCTTCAATCAATGTTTTCTATTGATTTCATGGTGATTTAAAAGGTTGTCTAGCTGGAGAAATGAGCTTCAGTATTTACCTCAGGAGTCCCAGTACCTGTTCTGTGATTTTTTTTCATACATTGACTCTAATGGCTCAAGTTTGAATACTTTTATTCAGCTTCCCAGTGTATGCAAAATAACCCTTTATGCATTAGCAAAGGCAAAACCTAGCAGAGGTTTTGTTTGGTACAGCGGGAGTTAAGAACAGAGGGTTAAATATAAAGCACATAAACGTGTGTTTCACGCCACACACAAACCTTCAAATGTTCATGTGCACCTCTGAATAACAACAACAACAAATAGAGAAACATTTAAAGGAAAACCTGTAGAAAAGGTGGAACCGTTTTGTGTATTTTGGAAGTCGTGTTAATGAAATCTCTATCAGTTTTCTGAATCCTCTTCTTGCCGCTCTTTCTTCTCCTCCACTCTCCCACCCTCCCACCCCTACAGGATAGCTAGGAGTGAAGAAGATATGGAACAAGTTGACAATTGCCAAATAAAAATCTTCAAGTTTTTATGTTCAATCCAGGGCCTGATGCCTTGTTTTTATTTGAAAGTAAAATTTCTATCTCTATTTGTTCAGATGGTTGTTGAAAAAAAATTGGGGGAGGTAGTTGTGGAGTGGAGAGAAAAGGAGGTTGGAAGAGGTGCAGCATGAGCTGTGCTCTAAACCAGGAGGCTCAAGGAGACGAGATGGGGACTGAAATCTGTAGGAATTGAGCGATGGAATCTAATAAGTGGGGCTGGGGTGAGGGAATGAGGGTTGAAAGCCATTGTATTTGACGCTCAACCCAGTGAGTCCAAAGCTCAATTCCCAGCCTTGATGGATATTCAAACACAATTGCTGTCATTGCATTTGTCTGCCCAGACCCACCACACTGGATGGAATATTTTTGCAGTGGAAGAGAGTTTTATCTTTTGGGCGATGAGTGCAGGGCAATCCCCAGAGTGTGCAGGCGCACACCTCCTATTGGCATCAGTAGCGATTCAGGCTCTAGCTGTTCCATCTTCCCAGTTGGAGGGAGGATGCACGGCAGTTCTGTGAACAGGAGGAATGTTTTTAACAACACGAGTTGGTCCAAGAATAAGTGTCAAATGTGCCTCTCGGGAAATAAAATAGAATGTGGAATTGGTACAATAGTGAATCCAGTTTGCAGCTTGAAATCTGCCAATGAATAGTAATTCTGCTTCTTATTGGCTCACTCATTATGCCCAAATATCTGTATACATGATGTCCCAACGTATGAGCAGTTATCTTAATTGATTCTCTAAAACCATCCTTTTATGTGTTTTTCTTTGGTCTCCTGACGATTCCAGCAACTTGAGGTTCAGCAGTGTTTTAGGAGCAGTTTTTTTTTGAAACTCAACTTTATTTTTATTAACTGCAAGCAAGAAAAGATTAGTAAATATTCAACAATGCGATGATTGCTTCAGGTTAATCTTGTGACATTCCTTTGTAGGTTGCAGCCTCTGCAATATTTCTTTCATTTTTTTGCACATAGGATGTACCATCTACCAGCAGCAGTCAATGCTCACAGTGCAAATTCACTGATGATACAGTTTGAGCAATTTAGATAATAATAATAATAATCCTTGCATTTGATATAGCGCTTTTCACGTCAGGAGGACGTCCCAAAGCGCTTCACAGAACACACTGTAAAGTGAATTGACTGTATATTTGTGGGCGAACGCGGCAGCCAATTGCGCACAGCAATGTCCCACAAACAGTCATAGATTGAAAATGACCAATTTATTATTGTTTTTGGTTTTGGAGGGATTATTATTAGGCGTGTGGAGTAAGGAAACTTGCCCAAGGTTTCGCCCTGTCTGGAATTGAACCCAGGTCTCTCGCTTGCAAAGCGAGTGCTCTAACCACTGAGCTACAGGATAGATAGAATATCTTTTATTCTAAACCTATCAATGGTCATCATTTCTTTTTGACCAATAAAGCTTTGATTTTATGTAATTCCAACAGCTGACCGTGGGGCACCAGTGTCTATTGAGGAGCACTGAAATGTACTGCATTTCCTTTCTTTTTGTTTGCCTCTAAATCAGTGGATAAAGCACTCGCCTCACAAGTGAGAGACCTGGGTTTGATTCCTGGCAGGGCGAAATGTTGGGCAAGTTTCCTTACTCCACATACCTCTGTTTACCTAGCAGTAAGTAGGAACCCGGTTGTTAGTTAATTGGCAGATCGCTTTTCCAGGGGTAACAATTCCTTCAAAAAAAAATAAAAAATGGGTCACTCAATCCACGACTGCTTGTGGGACACTACTGTCCACAATTGGCTGCTGAGTTTTCCCCACAAAATATATAGTCAATTCACTTTATATTCTGTGAAGGGCTTTGAGATGTCTCAATGACGTAAGGTTCCTTTGCTCTTTGATGAGGTAATCATTGCTCTGTGTAACTTCCTGCAAATGCTCACCATGTCACCTCTTCCCCACCCCCACTTTGCTTTTCAAGGGCCATGTGAACCTTTGTGTTCCTGCTAGACTGCTGTTAGGGGCTAAATCCAAACCTGTTAACGGAAACTAATATACAGTGTTCGCTACAAAATGGCAATCTTTTCACTATTTGTTTCCAATAAAACTTTCATTGATAAATGCCAAGGTGTCTCCAGCTCCAGAACTCTGCTGTGGATTCTCAAAGTCACTTGCCCACAATGGGATCAGTGGCTATTGTCCCCATCCTTCTGAGAAGCCCATGGAACAACATAGCTTTTCAGATGCAGCGAATAACATAATTCTTACATTTGGTTACATTTGTCTGAAAGCACTTCACGGGATTTACTGTGAATTGGAATGACTGTAGTTGCCTACAGATGCACAGTTGAGGTAGCACAATCGCTCACAGCTATGTCTGCAAACAGCCATGAAACGAGTGACCAATTTTATTTTGGGCGGAATTGTTGGCCAGGGCATAACAAATAACTCACAGTGTTGTCAGGGCCACTTTTGTTATTTGCTTATTCATTCGTCTATGAGGTCAGACAGGGCCTGGCAGTGCTCCCTGTGTGGCTGTGCTGACTGCAGTCTTGTTCTGTGTCATTCTTCTCGCAGGCCAACCTGCCCCTACTGCAGAGGGAGCTGCTCCACTGCGCGCGCTTGGCCAAGCAGAACCCGGCCCAGTACCTCGCACAACACGAGCAGCTGCTGCTCGATGCCAGCACCACCTCACCCGTCGACTCCTCCGAGCTGCTGCTTGATGTGAATGAAAATGGGAAAAGGCGAACTCCAGACAGGTGAGACAAATGGCAGCAATTTATCAACAGAATGGTTTCTCTTAGACCAGAAATGTATCTGATGCACAGATGCATCAAGGGGGCAAAAAAACATGAGACGGAATGCTGAGTTGCGCTTTTCCTTCCTTAAATTGCAACAGCTTGTTGTCAAGCCAAAGAAATTAATTCTGAGTCTGGAAGATTTTTTTCCTCCTTTTTTATTTCCCCCCCCCCCACAACCCCCTTCTTTGTTGAATTAATTAATTAAGATACAGCACTGTGTTTTAATCCTGTCTTCTAATCTCTTTGTGATGGCAGGAGATGAGTAACTAAGAAAATGCTGGTTTCAGGGAAACGACTGATAGCATAGCTATCAGTTTTGCTGCTTTTCTTCCTGCATATGGTCAGCCACGGATGAGCAGCTACAGTGAGGTTCTGAGTCCATTAAAATGGATCATTAAAATGATCAATCTGTTTCTGCAATATCATCGGGATGCATCAGTCATTGTACCAAAACAAAACGTGACATTGGTGTAGATGAGGAAGCGTAGCATTGTCTTGGAAATGGCAAAGGTGTACAAACAAAGGAATGGCTTAACTGGTGATGGTTTGGGCTATTGCATTGTGCTGTCCGCACCACTATCAATGACTTCTCTTTAATCTTCTTCTGCACACGTGTAGAACCAAAGAGAATGGCTACGATCGTGAGCCTTTGCACTCAGAGCATCCCAGCAAGCGGCCATGCACTATAAGCCCCAGCCAGCGGTTTAGTCCAAATAACGGGCTATCCTACCAGCCCAACGGCCTGCCTCACCCAACACCACCCCCACCTCAGCACTACCGTCTGGATGATATGGCCATGGCTCACCACTACAGGGATTCATACAGGCATCCCAACCACAGGGACCTCAGGGACAGGAACAGACCTCTCGGTAAGTGTTTGTGGTGGGTCTTTGTCACCGCACACAAAAACATACTAAACAAACCAGTCCATTCTCATGATTTATTGTCTGCTGAACCACCAAAGGCACAATAATGTACTAGATATCTAAAAGGAAGAGTCATTTGAGATGATCTATGTTTATTATTACTAGCGAACATTGCAAGTGCAATGGGGCAAGGCTTGCCTATAGACATTTCTGGTAAACTGGTGTGTCTGCTGAAGGATGAAAGTGTCACTTTTATGTCAGTGATGAGAATTGCAGGGAAGGTGATGAGTTACTTGATGGATAATGTGAAAAAATGGCAGGTTTTCCGGGAGAATAGCTTTGGAAGTCTGAAATTATTTTCCCCTGTTGGCAGGGATGCATGGCACCCGTCAAGAAGAAGTGATTGATCATAGACTAACGGATAGGGAATGGGCAGAGGAGTGGAAACACCTTGATCATGTAAGAAAATAAATCAATCTACTGAAAAGCTAGCCTGAAGGAAAATGATCACAATTTCCCATCTAAAGTTATTTGAATTGATTCATTTTACTCTTTCAGAGTTGTACAATTTTAATTTCAGTCTTGCATAAATACTTGAATATTAAAAATTATTTAATTATACCATAGCTTTTTTTTGCTTGCCATTTTTAATTTTACTATTATTAAAGTACATATTTATTTTTGTCATCTTACTTGTTAAAGCTGTTAAATCTTCACTACATTTTAGATTCCCTTATTTCAATCTTCATTTTACGACAGATCAGTTTCTGTTCTTGAAGTAGTTAGGAGAATATCCCTGTTTGGTAACTATCTTACAAATCTTTGATTTGTAACGACCAGCCTATGCAGATGGATTTATGCAGTTGTGCTGTATAATGGCTTATTGACAATATTGTAATGTGTTCATTTCAGCTTTTGAACTGCATCATGGACATGGTAGAGAAGACAAGGCGGTCGCTCACTGTCCTTCGGAGATGTCAGGAAGCTGACCGTGAGGAGCTTAATTACTGGATCAGGCGGTACAGTGATGCAGAGGATTTAAAAAAAGGTAGCGGCAGCAGCAGCCATTCCAGACAACAGAGTCCTGTGAATACAGATCCTGTCCAACTAGGTACTGGTCATTAGCTACAGTACAGTAACCTATTCATATTATGTGAGCAAGATATTGCCTCCAATGCTCTTCTTTGTTAAATCTGGTGTCAATTTCTCACCAGCATGTAAATGGGCCACCATATGAATATGGCTTGTAGGAAGATCCATGTGTGAACACGTTTTCAGACAGTGGATTGACTTTGTTTCGGCTCCAGATAAACAGGCCAGGACCTGAGGGACTACGTTACTTCATGAGGTCACAGTGAGGTTGGACCTGCTTTCAGCTACGACTGTAATACTTGATGGCACGGTCCAACTTTCCTCCTCTACCAAGCCCCTCTCCACCCAGGTCTAGCAGACTCGCACTGGCAAATATGTGGGGCCAGCTGAAGCTGTATGCAGATGCCAGGCTTCCCAATTTGCTCAGAATCTGAGAATCCCATGACACACATGCAGGTGCACAATGTACCCCGAAATGTGCAGTTGTGCTCTGTCGACTTTCAGAGTTAACCAGAAACATCAGTGCTGTGGGTGAACGTAACCTTACTGACACGTTCCTCACTCAGTCCAGCACCATGAATTCAATAGCAGTATAATGTGGTCTGTGCTCATTTCTGCATTGTGACTCTCAGTACCTTTGATTGGAAGATGTATAAATTCTATGACCCTGAACACCATGTGCTGAAGGGAGATACCGACTGAGAAGCATTTATGGCATTACTAAGAAACTGTTGTATTCACAACTCTTTTTTTCCAGATTCCCATCGGGATTTCCTACACAGGCCGTCTGGATACATGCCAGAGGAAATATGGAAAAAAGCCGGTAAATGTTCTAAGTTAGAAAATGGGGGCGAGGGGCTGTGAATCATAGTGAATCACATTGCATCATAGAAGGAGGCCATTCGGCCTATTGAGCCCAGCATCTTACTTTGTCTCTTTTCAATTGTCTTCTCGGAAACTACTTGAAACCCTGTAATGCTCTGATATAAAACCTCCCAATTAACTCTTCCTGTGACAACCCTGAACTCATGCCCCTTGCTAATGAATCCAGTACACATCTGTTATGGATCCAAATAACAGGAGGAGTATAATTAATTTTTACTCATTTATTTGACCTCTACGTATATAAACAGGCTGTCATCCTGCACTTTTGGAGGTGGGGATGGTGGGGGAGGGGTTGGGGAGAGAATTACCTGGATCTTATATATCATGTGTGACGTCAGTAAAGCGATCTTCCTCTGCTCTGCTGATTAATAGTCCTACTCCAGGCCCTACTGGTGCCCTTTTTGTGACCTGAACTTTCACGTCTCACACAGAGGAAATTTTGGTGAATAATTGTAGAGCTGTTCCAATTGTAGTGTTTACTGCTTCAGATCCAGGTGTTTGCACCAGGTGGTAGAGTTTTTCGGATAAGGAGCTGGATTCATATACATTTTGCTCCTAAACTTCATTGTACAGGACCGAGGAGAGGGCTCCCAAGCCCACGCACGAAGCTCTGCTAATGATTGTTCGATTGCAGTGTCATGAAGCATGACCAGCTCTTTAATAACATGAAAAATGTTTCTTTAAAAGTTTTTAGTCAGTCAATTGGACTTTCATGGAACCATTTTTGAGTGAGTGCTGAATGCATTCACACCATATGTACTGCCGTGATGTGATGATATCTGGCCTAATTTTCAACATTTCTATTTCTGTCCTGAAAATGTCCTTATGATACAACTTCCTCGAAAGTAGTCTCGACACCTCCAGTGCAAACCACTTTCACCTGACAAACAATTAATACTGAGTCTTTGCATGGTAGCTTAGCTATTTTCAGCATGAAAATTGTATAAAGTGGGCATAAGTCTGGAAGCTACTTCCACTGGGGCATATGCCATTGTGGCAATTATTAGATGGGAACTTTTGACGCATGGTCAGTCTGTTTAGGACCTGAAGTGAGTGTGTCAACTGATAGCACAACTTCAGTTCATCATACCAACAGTTCACTGTATCTGTAGTTTTATGTAACAGTCTGGCTCAGTAGGTAGCTTTTGTCTCTGAGTCTCTGAGTCTGAAGGCTGTGGGTTCAAACCCCACGTCGGGATTTTGAACCAACATTGTCAATCATGACTTTCAAGGGATGTGCTGCATTGCCGGAGGTGGCATCCGTTAGATGAGACATTAAAACAAGGTTCAATCTGCCTGTTCAGCTGGATGTTAAAGATCCTATAGCATTATTCCAAAAGAGAAGGGAATTTATCCCAGTATCTTGGCCAGAATGCCCCAAATAAAATTGGTCACTCACTCCATGGATATTTGTGGGATGTTAGTGCATACAAATTGGCTGCTATGTTTTGCTCACAAAATACAGTCATATTACTTTACAGTATATCCTGTGAAGCACTTTGAAGTATCTTGATGAAGTGATATGGTGCTATATCAAATGCAAGAATTTTATTATTGCACAAAGCTATTATTTTTCACATGCATATTTCAAGTATCCCTATTTTAGAATATTTGTTTTTACTGACTCTTCTCAGCTCAAGAAACATTTTCATATTTGTCTTAGTGTTTTTAAATTATGCATGTTTTTACACAGGTTAAACCAGGACCTGAATAGCTGGTTGAACTAATTTATTTTGTTTTTGGGCAAAGCGTTAATTCAAAAAGTAAAGCATTAATTATAATAATAAATAATTCTTGCATTTAATATAGGGCCTTTCAGTTAGGAAAATGTCTTGAAGTGCTTCACAGGATTTACTGTAAAATGTTATGACTGTATTTTGAGGGTGAATGTGGCAGCCAATTTGCACACAGCAATGACCCACAAACAGCAATTTTATTTGGGGAGTGTTGTCCAGGACACCGGAAGAAAATCCCATACATTTTCAAATAATGCCATGGGATCTTTGACATCCACCTGAATAGGCAGACAACCTCGGTTTAACAACAACAACAAAATTATATTTATAGAGCACCTTTCACGTCGTTATTAATCGTTATTCCCCAGTTTCCCAATGGGTAAAACAAAGGCAGGTACAATCAATCGATCTTATAATGGAACAATCCTACCGTAGATGGTTCACGCTCAGCACTGTGTCTTTACAGTTCCAAAGCGCTGAACAGTCAGGTATCGGGGCCCGAGCATGGGAGAGGGGTGGTATAGCGGTGAGGGAAGGCAGAGAGGTGGGAGGGAGACCAAAGGCACAGTCAAAGAGAAGTCTTGAGACCGGCCTTGAAGGAAGCAAGGGAAGAAGCGAGGTGAAAGGACTGTTTTAACATCTGATTTGAAGGACAGCACCTCAGCCAATGCAGCTCATGCCCAACACTGCACTGGAGTATCAGCCTGGACTATGAGTTCCAAGTCCCGACATGGGGCATAAACCCACAACCTTCTGCCTCAGAGGTGGGAATGCTACCAACTGAGCCACGTCGAAGCCTAAATTGAAAAAAATTATAGCTTTGGTTCACAAAGCTAGAACTTTTTCGTGTTTTGGTCGCAGCACCAATGTTCCTTTTTTTTTAAAAAAAAGGGCTGTAGCCTGAGGATTGTCCCTATCTACAACAGCCTTCAAAAGGAAAGGTAAATGCTTATTTGCAATTTGCAAGAATTATTCAAGCACATTACTGACATCCACCAATTCTCTTTACTGATCCCCATGTGCCAGTGTGGCTCGAATGGAAATGCATAATTTTAATATAAATTGCCTGATTTGCATAAACAATTAGTCAAGCTACAGTTCTGATCGTAAGCAAAAATTGTTTTCCTGTTTTTGCCATTGAGCGAGAATTTCAATTCACCTTGAATATTTAGTGTAAAAGTGACACGGCTTAGTGGACTGAAGGTGATTTTTTTAAAACCATTAACCCAGATGAATATGTTGATTTAATGTATAGTCTATAAAATGATGGCCTGAAAATGTAGATTTTTTTTCTTTTTTTCAAAATATTGCAGACTATATATGAAACTGGCTGCAGGTGCAATCAGATCTCCAAAGAGTAAGATAGATTAACTCGTACAGCATGACTATTACGTCCTGATGAAAGGTTGAGTCCAAAATGTTGACCCATCTCTTGCAGATTCTGATATACTTTGGATTTTAAGCTTTTCTGTTTCAGTCAGAAATCTGTGTTACAACATTGCTCGCAGGTTGTGATTATGATGCACATGAAATGTTGATAGCTTCGGAATCTTGGTTAAATTCCTTGCACTGGGACATGGTTAGTGTTTTTTTCCCCCATTTGATTATCCTCCCCATCTTTCATGAAAGCATCTGTTGATTTAGGGTTATGGTTCCACAGATACAAACGACTCAAATCTCTCAGCCAAGTAACCATTGGTCACAGCTGCATTCATCTATGTGGGCATGTTTCTTGTATTTTGCTTATACTTGCCTAAAAAGGATGTATACATTTATCGAATGCAGCATTTTTGCATAAAATGAATGCTTCTAAAGTCAATAATAGCATTGAAAAATAGACAGAGTGAAACACTTCAATTATAAAAAAGGCATCACATTTAATAGGGTGTTAATTTGCACAATATTCGCCAAGTTAATGCTTAGTTTTTATTAAATATTGTATTCAATCAATGTCATTCAGTTTTTGTAAGCGGAAATGAAGATAGATAAAAGTGTTTCTGGAGGACTATGGTTTCTCTAGCTAATTTGCATCAGTTAATTTTTAATGCACGGTATTTATAAAGCGATTCCATGTTGTTTCTGGGCTAATGTATCGGACCTGATCTGCAAATTTACTGGGGATTTTATGTCTTACAGAAGAGGCTGTCAATGAAGTGAAGCGCCAGGCAATGTCAGAGTTGCAGAAAGCTGTGTCAGAAGCGGAGAGGAAGGCCCACGAAATGATCACTACCGAAAGAGCCAAGATGGAGCGCACTGTGGCAGACGCCAAGAGACAGGCTGCTGAAGATGCATTAGCCATCATTAACCAGCAGGAGGATTCCAGTGAGGTAGAATCTCCCGTTATTTCCAATTCCTGGTTAAATGCTGGAGAAAAAAAACTGTGGTTGTGCCAGAAATACTGTAGTTGGATAACAATAACAATGTGTTTCTTTTCAATTTGAATTTTCATTAGTCCTTGGCTACTATGGATGGGAATGGGATAGTTGCCATGGTCTGTGCATTTTCCAAATCATTAATGTATCTTAAGGAAAAAGTTTAGCCTTTTCTCTGTCTATAGTCCATTTTTCTGTTAAATTGAATTTGAGAGAGAGAGAGAGAGAGAGAGGAAAACCAATTGACCAAGTGTTTGAGATGAAGAATGACCCATTGTGAATGCCAATGAGTTGAAGGTAAAGACTGTCTTTTGTCAAAATGCCAAGATTTGAATAATGTTCTCATATTTTGTTTTCATGGAACGTTTTCAAAAAGATATTCAGCTAATAACTTCACAAAAAGCCCTGTGTGCAGATGGGATTATTTCCCGTTTGCCATTGTATGCATTAAAGCACCGTGTTAAATAATCCGGTGTGTGTTTGTGTGTGTGTGTGGAGCATTTTTCAGAGCAATTTGTTGAGTAAGATCAGTCATTGCAGATGCATGTGAATTTTAATTAAAAATAACCGGGGGTGGGGGGGTGATAGAAATTTAAATAAAAATGGTACAGATATTTTAAAAAAAACTAGTCTGTTGCTGTTTCACAGTTGATATTAGCTGACCTCGTTTAATTTAACTCTGATGTTTAATGCAAAATGAGTCCAGCTGCAGTTCAGTGTTTCTTTCCCCGAAGGACGTGACCTGAAGCACTGCAGGAGAAGTGGCACAAAATGGAAAATAATCCCTTCCAAAGTTGCCGATAACAACAGGCATTTAAAATGGCAAGTTCAATTGAGATGCTACAATTTAAAATAAAATGTTGATAACCGCTGCTAAAATCACTCTGTCAGTAAGTGTTTTGAAGCTAGAAAGCTGAAAAGCCAGCCATCGGCATCAGCAGGGTGCCCAATAGCTGTTACAGACAGCACAGGGTCATTAGGTGCTTAGTGAAAATTAACAATTAGAGTTGTGACTCTGCAATGTTAATGAAGGTTCCTCGTAGCTGCCACAGAATGGTTATCTTCTCCTTTACATTAGCAGTTAATGTGTAGCATATGATTCCCAAGTAGAAAGACTTTAAAATCAGCAAGCTTGCTTGCAGGAGTGAAGAAAATTGGTCCTTTATGCCTCTTGCAGCAATCTGGCCCACAATTATTCCAGCCCTATGTCTACGCAATGTTTACATATCAATACAAGTATGGAGTCAAATAAATTCAAACCAAATGTTTTTGAAGAGATTCTTTGGATCACAAGCAGAGGCTGAGTTTTAGGAAGCTGAGATCACTTTGCTCAGCATAGAGCTTATGATGTCCGCATGGAGTGTGAGATTAAACCGTCAAGTGCTGTGCCGTGTTACAGATTTAAGATTCAACAGACGTTGAATTTAAATCGAGATGAAATTCTGATCCCAACATGAATAGCTTTTTATACAAGAGTTGATTATAAAATCGGGTACGTAAGCTTTTTTAATATTTTACAGTTGCCATTTTGGTAAACGATTTGCGAGCTTTACCAGTGCAAAACTCACTCCCTTCTCAATCGGGACAAGTCGGGGCCTGTGGCTCCTGGGTGGGGAAACCACTTACATGCCCTGTCCCCCCCCGGGTATCCCAGAGAACAGGAGCAACGTTCGTTTGGAGAGAGTGTTTTATTGTTGTCACTGGTGCTGAAGTCTCTGGGAGATGCTTAGACATTGTTTACTGCATTTATATTGGGGCTCCAGTGACACCCACCGACGCACCAAAACACAGGCATGTTCATTCACTCTGCATCAACTGTTTTTATCCAGCGTCTTGGGACATCTTCCTGAGGTGAAAAACACTGTATGATTCTATTTGTTACTGTTGTATTGCCTCTACGCTTCTGGTGGAGACTTCAAGCATGGGTGCATGCCTAACTATTGACTAATACAAAACTCAAGTCTAGGCTGACACTCCATTGCAGTGCTGGGGGTGCAGCATTGCTGGAGATGCTGTCCTTTGGATGAGACATTAAACCGAGGTCCCATGTTCTATTTGAAAAATGAAGGGTTTCTCCCAGTATACTGGCCAGCATTACCTCCCTCCCCCTTTTACAGTACATCGTGTGAAGAGCTTTAAGACTGATAACTCGTCACTTTAAGAGAAAAGGGCTCAGTCACAAGTTACCTGTAGTGGCGAGTTAGGCATATGTATAAATATATGCAGCTGGGATATTGACAGCAGAATAATTTACGTGGTAGCGACAAATTAAGCCAGGTTGAGTTATCAGGAGTCTCCTGTTCATCAAACGCAAGAACTATTATTTTATCCTACTCACTGTCCAGCCTACATGGCTGGTATTATGTGAGTTGATGTCCTGCCAGGGATCTAGTGGTTGAATCATCGGCAGTGAAAGGTGGGTGGGGCACAACTTGCTTGTAGCTTCACCTTCCCATGCAAATCTAATCAATGCTTGGCATTCCTGGGAAAAGTGGAAGTCTTGTAGCTCAGTGGTTAGAGCACTCGCCTTGCAAGCGAGACACCTGGGTTCAATTCCAGGCAGGGCGAAACCTTGGGCAAGTTTCCTTACACCACATGCCTAATAATAATCCCTCCAAAAAAAAAAAAATTGGTCATTTTCAATCCACGCCTGTTTGTGGGACACTGCTGTGTGCAATTGGCTGCCACGTTTCGTCCACAAATATACGGTCAATTCACTTTACAGCATATTCTGTGAAGCGCTTTGAGATGTCTAGAAGATGTGAAAAGTGCTATATCAAATGCAAGGATTATTATTATTAAGTGTGCATGCCGGAAATTGGCCCGGGTGCCAGGGTTTGTGGACCCCTGCTGTAGAATATAATGGAACACAAGATTATTTCCTAATAGTCTCAGCAGGAGTATTCACAAGAGGAGCTTGATTGTTGAGCATTAGACTCGGGACAATAAGCGTTAGCTTTCTCCCATCCCCAACTAAATCAATTCTCATTCCCTGCAAAGTTTTAGACATGGAAGGAAGTGCCCAGGCCCACTTACCAACTCCTCGTGTGCTGCTTACTGAAAAATGGGACCCAGGATCACAGAACTGTGCCCAGATTGTACAGATGGGGGAGAGGGACTGCAATAGTTGTTCCCAGCATTGTTGTTACACTGCAGCCTGTTCCCTCACTTTGCCATGAACCAAACCTACCTACTGATTTGTATTAATAATAATAATCCTTGCATTGATACAGCACCTGATCACATTGTTGAGACATGTCACAGCACTTCACAGGATATACTGTATACTTCAATATCAAATGTCACCTACTATTGGAAGTTTTTTTTAATGCACCATCCCTATGAGTTCCAGTGACATTTGGGATTATCGTGATAATTGCCAGCATGCTTACAATGGAAAATTAAAGATTGGGAAAAGTACATGATAGCAATCTTCTTACCCCCACCCCACCACCCCACCCATTTCCTGTGTCGGCCTCTCTGCCTCACCTGGTGACAATGTTAAGAATGCACAAAGTATCCTGGAAGGTGCAATAAATACAAAGCTTTGTAGTAAAGATACCATTGTCTGCATTACAACCCTCTGGTTGCATTGCACAATAACTTCAAAAGCATGCTTTGAAAATAGGGAGTTTGGGTAACAATTGTGTTGCATTGCTTTGGAATCAACAAATCACGTACATCGTTTTACAAGAAAATAATTCAACTGACAGACCTTTCTATTATCTGTGCATCTTTTGTACGGATTTGGTGTCAGCCTGGCTCAGTTGTTAACACTGTCACCTCTGAGTCAGAAAGTTCCCCCCACATAGGGAATTTGAACTGGTAGTTCAGGCAGACACTCCAGTGCAATGTTGGGGGAGTGCTTTATTGTCAGAGGTGTCTTCCTCTGTTTGTACAGGTAGACTTTCAAGATCCTATGGCAATATTCAAAAAGCTAAGTGAGTTTCTTCCAAAGTCCTCACTGCTAATCCCCCAGACAAAATTGGTCATTCTCATCATAGCTATTTGTGGGACATTGCTGTGGCCAATTGGCTGATGCATTCACCTACAAAATGTATAGTTATTACATTTACAATAAATCCCGTGAAGCACTTTAAAACTAGGAAAGATGTTTTATTAAGTGCAAGGATTCTTATATTATTGTGGCATGGGAAGAGTGAAGATCCACCTGAAGAGGCAGACAGGTCCTTGATTTAAATGTGCATCTGAAGGACTGACCATCCAACAATGCAGTGCTTCCCATTTAAAGTGGAAGCTTAACCTACAAGCTCAAAAATTCTAACGGGGGCTTGTTCCCAGCTATCAACTGAGCCAGGCTGACATCTGAATACATTTAGGAGAGCTTGGGAGGGGGAAAAATCATCAAGTCCAAAATAAAATTGAAACTACATACTATGATAATAGAACTCTTGTTTTGCCACGTGTATCATATTTCAACTAGTGCTTAGCTCTTTAACCTAGTTTCATTTTGTTTTTATTTTGTGCCAAAGTCTTTAATAATCTTGCAGAATCACAGTATTGCACATTGCAAGTTCCATTAAGTAGCTAAATTTAATGAAACCTCTTTTCAAAGAATTTTGCTCTCTCCCGGGATATATTTCTCTCATACTAGCCTCTCTCACCTCGCTGATATTTCTACCCTTCACTAACTTCCAACTCATCCAGAACTCCATGGCCGAGTCCTGTCCACATGTCCATTACTCCTGTTGTTTCCAAGCTCCAGTGACTCTCTGTCCTTTAGTGGATCAAGTTCAAGATCTTTAATTTTGAAATCTCTCCATGCCCTTGTTCCATTCCACCTGTCCAATCTTCCGCATTGTCCTGTCTGAGCTGTCTACTATTCTGAATAGGTTACTGCTTGTATTCCATTCCCTCCTTTTCACCATTAGAGGCTGAGTTTGCAGCCACTATATCCCTCTGAAACTCATAGCTACCTCTTTCATTGCTTCCAAAAATTACCTAAAGACCTTAGAGCAGGCCTTGAGGCAACTCTAAATTGTTCCCACATCTTGCTCAGTGTCCAATGATTCCTACTCTTGAGGGTATTGACGTATTAGTTTTCAGTAAATGCTGCTATATAACTGCAAGTTGTTGTAATCGGAGCTAAGAAGCTGCTTCAGAGTTCCGTTTACATTAAAAATGAATTTTCAGCTGATCTCAAGGAAATTGACATAGTAAAAATCACTGTTCTTTACTCCCAATCTGAGAAAAAATAAAACCACTTATCTGCTGTTGCAGGTTTAAGTCTCGCTGCTAAGCGACGTGATTCAACTCCAGCTGGTGTAAAAGGTTTGATTCAAATCCCTGGTTGCTTTCTACCCCACGAAAAATGTGCAGCAGTGCATTTGCCAGATGCTAATTTTATGCCATCCAGTGAACAAAACAGGCGTAGAGCCAGTTTGGGTCAACTTGCTCATGACTGAATGTGATCTACCAGTGTAAACTATGGGATGGGGTTCTTTTCCTGCACATTGAGTGACTGACTCTTAATGTTTAAGAAAATACACATGAAATTCTGCATTTTTGAATATTCTTGGCATGGAGGAAGATTGATACCACCTCAGACCTTGTTTGCCCTGAACAGTTCCAATCCTGATTTCAAATTGAGCACCGCTGAATTCCCATTTACTTTTCTGGATGTACTTAAATTCCAGTATTTAAAGGGTTACTATAATCGGATCATCCTGCGTTAATAGTTTTACCATGCATCTGCATTTAATCTGACAGAAACTGATATGGTGGCAATTAATTCAAGTATTCACTGAGTGCGAGACTGCCATCATCATTGCATTTTAAGAGCGTGTGCACAAGACTGTGTCTAAAACAGATAGCTTGCCTTGCAGAATTAGCCAGAGATGTTCAAGTATTGAAATAAATGGAAAACGGAGGTTTTGTGACTAGTCAACTGGCCATATAATTCCAATATGTCAATTAATATTGTTCTCGTGCAGACGACTTGTAACCTTAATTTTTTTTTAAAAAAACATTATTTTCAGCTCCTCAGCAGTCATATTAGTATTTTGTTCACATAAAATACCAGCAATTCTCCATCTCCTCCAACAATGAACAACAAAACACTGCTGTGAAATGGATAGTGTTACTATTTCAAGGCGTTTGTTTCAGGCCCCTTGATCTGAAATGTAGTCAGCTTTGTTCTGAAATGATAAGTTTTCTGCAGTGCTACAAAACAGTAACTTGCACGTATGGAGAATCCTTGAACCACTTTATAAAAATGATGGGAATCACTAAGCAGAGTAGAATGTAGGGGAGAGTTGAGGGTACTGATGAGGGGCATGGTCAAAGAGGGTTTGTTGAGAGAGGAATTTTCCTTTTATAAGGCTAAAGCAGACCTCATAAAAAACAGTTAAGTGGCCTGGGTCATGTAAGGTGCATGGGATCTGTTATCATTAGGTGTACAGTAGTTGCATTTTATCTCCAGGCTGGCTCTGCCTCAATGAATGTACTCTGCTTGTCATTGCGTATACCTACGTGATTGAACCTTCAGTAAAACAGTTTCCACAGGAATACAGTGAACGTTTTAGTGATACCACTTACTGAAACACCACAATCAAAACAAAAAGCGTTGTCCTTTTCCAGTTAGTTAGGTAATCTATGCTTGTATTTACTGGTGAGGAAATCTTTTTTGTTAAACTGTGTTTGTGAATTACAATTCCCAGAATGCCTGATTTATTTGAGGTGTCATCCTATGAAATCTTATGAATACAAGATAACTTCCTATGAAAGTTAACTCTGAAGCGGCCAGCATCACTCGGAGTGTTTTGAACAGATTGTATTTTAGGTTTTAAAGGCGCATGTTTTTCCCACCCCCCCGCCCCCCCCTCGTGTGCAATTAAACACAACTTGACAGTCATTTCATGGCTATTTGTGAGAGATTGCTCTGTGTAAATTGGCTGCCGCATTCACCTGAAAACTTCGCAGTCACTACACTTTGCCATAAATCTTGTGAGTTGCTTTGAGATGTCCTCCTGATAAGAAACATTTCACACCACATGCAGGGATTATTATTGATTATTATTAGCAATATTTATTATTTGTACAGTGCTATAAGTTATCAAACTACCGGAACACTGGCTTTTGCTGCTTAAGTACAGAGTGGCATGTTTTCCAATGTACATGCAGTTACCCATTGTATACTTTTTTTCTGTGTATTTGAGACATTGCTTGACAACATACTTATGTTGGGTTTTTCTTGCTCCCCACAGAGTTGCTGGAACTGCGGGCGCAAGGCCAGCGAGACCTGCAGTGGCTGCAACACAGCAAGATACTGTGGTTCATTTTGCCAGCACAAGGACTGGGAAAAGCATCACCATGTGTGCGGACAGACCCTCCAGGCACAGCAACAAGGTGAGGTGGCCACAGCCAGCTCGTCCACAACACCCAGCAGTGGGGCAGGGAGCCCAGTGGACACACCACCAACAACCACCTCCAGGTCAACCACCCCGGCCACTCCGTCTACTATAGAAACGACCCCACGTTAGAGTACAACCAACCAACAAACAGTTGTCAATCATACAAAGATGAAAAGGAAAGCAAAACTCTTACACTATCAAAGGAGAAACTAATCTGGGAGTAGTAGTGAGTTACAAAATCCAGTAACGGGTCATACTTACTTACTATGAAAAAACAAAGATATTATTTGTTCATCTTTTTTTCTCGTTTATAAAAACTGTGGAGAAGGCAGAGCGCGACACAAAAGTAGATTTGACCTCTTCCCTCATCATTTTTCCAGTAGCTGGGATTAAAACTAGGTAACCTCATAAGCAGATGCTTTATCAGACAGCAGACCAAGGGATTGCTAATTACTGTACAAAGGAAAAAAACTGCTAATATTAAAGGACACATTGTTCTTTCCTACAATAATGAAAAAGAAATGTCTTGCAAAAACCCCTCAAGGGCACATACGTTGGCTACAGCATAGACATTTTAACAAGAAGATGAATGGCGTT